>NC_086285.1:85778251-86445532 GCF_963924245.1 Chroicocephalus ridibundus | reverse complement strand
CATTCACAGGGCTGATACAGGAGATCTCAGAACGGCATTATAAATGTTTTAGTACAAAAACAGACTCCAGATTAAAACAAACAAATAGAAACCCCCTAATGAATAACCACTCCAAAAAGCAGGCACTGAGTCTGCACCTGACAGTTTATGGAGATGTTTAAAATAAGAGCAAGATCTACTTTACCCTCAATTCTGACAAAATAAACCCAAACAAGTAAGATTTGGAAAAAATGAAATTACTTTAATCAATAATGGAGAAGTATAGCTAATCTCTGTCTGCCAGTGAAAAGCCCAAACTGTGAAATTACGTGAAGGCTAGAACAAAATAAATTCCATGTATATAATTCAAGTGCAAATGTTATTACTATTTGGAGTCACAAATCATTATAAAATAACACAAAAGGCATGAATTTTGAATAAGTGAAGACAAATACTTGGCTTGAATAAAATGAAATATTATATTCACAACCATTGAGAGCATGCAGCTTGAAAGTATGTAATTATTTCTTTATCATAATAAATTACCTTTCTAGTTGATAATTACAAGCTTGTTCATATAAATGAAACAATGAATTAAAAAAAAAAAAAAAGTGCTAGTGCACAGAAATTCCGTAAGCTGAAGCAATAGAGACTGTAATAATACAACAAAGTTCATCTGTCTTGACCGACTACCTGTAGTATCTGCAAAATATCACCTTCATGATGGAGAGATTTGACTACAGGAGAGAGACGCTTATTTTCTGTCACGGGTTTGGTACATCAAGAAAATATTTGGATCTCAGGCAGCTTCCCAGAAATCAGGCACATAATCTGGCTCAACCTTAAAAGGGAACAGAATGTCTATCACCAAATAACACCTTAAGTCGTGAACACTGCAGTGATTGACAAAGGGTCTTGTTATTTCAAATATTTATTTCATTTGGTCATGAAAATCTTCCTTATGTACCTTTAAAAAAGAAGTCATCCCAATCACTTTCTCCTATATGTAGCATGAATTACTGCTTCTATATAACCACAGCTTTTCTAAGCTGTTTGAAAAACTTGTGAAGTTGGGTCGGCGTTTGATGTTAGGGCTCAGGCAGTTATAACAATTTTACAGTTTTTATACAGTCACTGACACATTGCAGACAAATATCGTCAGTATGTTGCAATCACATATTGAAATGAAATATTGTGTGGAGATGACCGTCTCCAGTTGTATTGCCTCCTATTCACTGTATGAACAGCATCATTTTCAGTCCTTTTTTCTTATGATTACATACAATCTCAATTATCACAAAAAGATCAATCGATACATATGGGAATGTGTCTACTGATGAAAGAGAATTAGCATTAATCTTTACTTTAAAGACAAAGTCATAATTTATTTTTTTTTTTATACACCTGCAACCTCTATATATTCAGTATTAATTAACAAATGTATATAAATTTAGACCACACTGAACACTTAGCTTTGTTTTGAATATGCCTGAAATTTCAGAATCATATTGACAGATGCACATCTGCCATAAATAGAGGACATAACTCAGATCTAGCAATGGACTAAAAGGAGAAATGACAGAAGAATACACAACTAAAAAGCAAAGGAGGAAAGAATCCCTGAAAGCAGAGATGTACCAAAAGCACATTTTATTTTTACTTTCTTCATTTTTCTCATTACAATTCTTTATAGAGAGAACTTCTACATATTAAAACAAAAAAACAAACAAACAAAACCACAAACAAACAAACAAAACCCAAAACCAACAAAGAATAAAACAGCCCTCCTAACAAAATTACAGTCAATCTGTGCAATCTGGAATATGTACCCATTCATATTTTTCCTAGATTTAGTAGATTTGGGATTTCTCCACTCCGTCCACCTGATTCTCATGTACCATCTCTCCACACCACGTTGGCTAATAAAACACAACAAAAACTGAATTATGACTAAATGCTTTCTTTACTTCTAAAACCTGAGAAACTTCTAAAATAACGTTGTGGTTGGGTTTCAGGGGTGGTGGTGGTTGTTGTGGGTTTTAGTTTGTTTCTAACAAAGTGTATTTCTTTATGCAAGAGATACATTACTAATACGTGGCAGAGATCAATCAACGCCTTACTTCCAACTGGCATCCTAAAGGATTTCTGAAGAAACATTCTCATTGTAATTTATTCAGGAAGAAGCATAACAGTAATAAATAGTTTTAACATGCTTTCATATAATATACATATATATATATTCATATACATACATTTCTTATCTTCTACCCAATAATTTTTTAATTAAACTTGGTGATCTTTTTTGTAGAAATAGATCTTCAGCTTTTATCACTATTGAACCCTAAGTGCTAGGGATGATCCCATAGGAAGCTTTTTGGCTATTTCAGAAATACAAATAGAAGATTTCACAGTATCAAAGAACCTTGGTTGCACCGGAGAATTTCTCAAGAGGTGTCACTATCAGCAATGACATTAATATTTATGAGGGGGAACAAATGGTTAGATAAATAATTAAAAGGGGGACCTTTTGAGGTATAAAGGGGCAGTGCT
Organism: Chroicocephalus ridibundus; assembly: GCF_963924245.1. NCBI lineage: Eukaryota > Metazoa > Chordata > Aves > Charadriiformes > Laridae > Chroicocephalus > Chroicocephalus ridibundus. The sequence continues at coordinate 86,443,003 of NC_086285.1, read as the reverse complement.
TTTTCACACTGCACAGTGCTCCCTGTCCTAGAAAACAATCTTAATAAAAAAGAAAACAATGTGACTTGAATTTTGACATTTTTGTGTAGTTTTTTTTGAAAAAGTAACATGAACAAGACTAAAAAGCTACCTCGTGGATGTTGATGCAAGCTTCAGATGCAACCTTTATGTAAGCGTGTCTGCCACTGTAGCTGTTAAAAAAAAATCTTCTGACTTTTTCTAAAAGAATGAGTGTCAATTTTCAGTTCAAAAATTTATTCTTATTGGCTTTAATTACTCGTAACCATCGTATACATCAGGAATGGACGCAACCCATAAATGGGATTTCACTGATACACAAATAGTATGTATTAAAAGAGGATAACACTTAAATATTTTTTACAGTTTATTTCGCCACTGTTTTTTCATGCCATTGAACCAACCCATTCTACTTATAGCAAATGCATTTCTCTATAGTATGTCTGGTAACTGCACAAACCTCTCTGATAGTATGAATCAGTGTGATCAATCACTAGGCATTTTTATGTCAGCTGCCCCCCCCCATTAAAGTATCAGAATAACTTAATTCTGTCCATGTGAATACTACTACTGTAATTTTATTGTGTCACTGAATGAGACCTACTGGATGCTACCAGTAAATTTTTTATGTTCCATTGCTGATTTCCTTTCTTTCACATTTTAAAAATCTCAGTATTTAAATGCATCAGAACATACTGGAGGGTTATGCCTCATAATATCTTTCAGGTCAACAGAAATTAAACAAAAGCGTCTACATTAAATAAAGTTCTATTGAATTTTGTTAGCAGAAAAGAAAACCTTCGGCAGATGTAGAAAGAATAAACACTAAGAAGCCAACAAAAGTTCTGGGGAGACATATTAGTGGGCAAAGTGAAGCTGAAATCCTCCAACATACATAATTATCACAGTATCTCATATGATTCTGCAGTTTGTCACCTGATAGGTGCTAAATTACGTGGTATTTTACACAGTTGTGTAATAAACAGCATGAATGCGTTTAAAAGCTTAAGCACCAACAGAAAAATCATTGAACAGACTGCCAGCTTTGGGAGCAGACTGGAGGACATTTTGTAAACTCTGAATTAATGAACTATCTAAACCACGCTGACTTAATTCTAGTCATAGAATAGTCCTGTCAATAATAGTCCTGTTCAATACATTCATCAATGACCTGGATGAAGGGATAGAGTGCACCCTCAGCAGGTTTGCTGATGACACAAAGCTGGAGGGGTGGCTGACACACCAGAAGGCTGTGCCACCATATAGAGAGACCTGGACAGGCTGGAGAGTTGGGCAGAGAGGAACCTTCTGAAATTCAACAAGGGCAAGTGTAGGGTGCTGCACCTGGGGAGGAACAACCCCATGCACCAGTACAGGTTGGGGGCTGACCTGCTGGAGAGCAGCTCAGCTGAAAGAGACCTCAGAGTCCTGATGGACAACAGGATGACCATGAGCCAGCAATGTGCCCTTGTGGCCAAGAAGGCCAGTGGCATCCTGGGACGCATCGAGAAGAGTGTGGCCAGCAGGTGGAGGGAGGTCATCCTCCCCCTCTACTCTGCCTTGGTGAGGCCGCACCTGGAGTACTGTGTCCAGTTCTGGGCTCCCCAGTTCAAGAAGGACAGGGAACTGCTGGAGAGGGTGCAGCAAAGGGCTACCAAGATGATTAGGCGACTGTAACACCTCTCTTATGAAGAAAGACTGAAGGACTTGGGTCTCTTCAGTCTGGAAAAAAGACGGCTGAGGAGGGATCTTATCAACGCTGATAAATACTTAAAGGGTGGGTGTCAGGAGGATGCGGCCAGGCTCTTTTCAGTGGTGCCCAGTGACAGGACAAGAGGTAATGGGCACAAACTTGAGCATAGGAAGTTCCACCTAAACATGAGGAGGAACTTCTTTCCTTTGAGGGTGGCAGAGCACTGGAACAGGCTGCCCAGAGACGTGGTGGAGTCTCCAACTCTGGAGACATTCAAAACCCGCCTGCACATGCTCCTGTGCAACCTGCTCTAGGTGACCCTGCTCTGGCAGGGGGGTTGGACTAGATGATCTCCAGAGGTCCCTTCCAACCCCTATCATTCTGTGATTCTGTGATTCTGTAATTTGTGACTTAGAATCACATTAAAGGCAACAGAAAAAAGATGTAACTTTTCCTGCCCTTTTTCTCAGCTAAGTAGAGTTCAACTTAGAGCAGTGGACTGCAGCGAAGAGCATCTATCTCAAGGCAGTAGTACGTGTGGCTTCAGGTTGCCTTATTGTAAGACAAGTTTATAAGGTAAGCATAGAATTTAGTTTTTGAAGTTTTACAGACCTGCAAAAGAGAAACAAGGTACGACATATGAGACTCTGGCACCAGAAGTCTGTCATCAAATAATACGAAGAAAAATAAAAAATTTGCTTGGTTACCTAAATGCAGATCTGACTTGAAGAGTTTTCCATTTATTTGCTTTTGAGACGTAGATAGTGTCTGTAAAAGTAATATCTTGAGGGTGAAAAAAATTCTAATATTTAAAATGATATTTAAAAGTAAAATGCCCATGTAACCTAATACCACTTGTAATCAATTATAAAATTCAGTGAAACAGAGTTGAAGGAGATACATTCATAAAATCTGAAAAATATAGGAGTGGAAGTGATTTTAGTAAGTCAATAGGCTTACCAGGTCAGGCAAGGGAGGACAAGTGAGCCTACTTGCTAGACTTTGATCACCAGTAAAGATGGTTCCAGACGGTTTCTAGATAATGTGAATGAATATTCATTATTATCACACTTAGAAATTTTTCCCTAATGTCAAAATCATTTTTTTCCCTTGAAATTTCAGTTCATTCTTTCTTGTTTTGTTACCAGTAAACATGGAGAACACAGATCATTATTTCTTCTGCACCAGCAGTTCTCGCTGGGTTGCTATACACCAACATGCTGTGACTACAAGCACACATACAGGCAGCCAATTGCGCCAACAGCGGAAGTGCTAATTCCATCCCTACGTTTCAAAACATTCTTATAATGTCCAACTTTCAGAGTTTTTTTTGCTTCAGACTAAGCAAATGCCAATTTCTTCAACTTTTCCTTAGTAGCTGATAGTTTGTAAACATCATTCTCACTGTGTTCATCTCTATGCTCTCCAATTTGCTTTCAGCTGTTTGAAGTATAAAGCTCTGTGTCATATAAATTTTATAGCCTAATTTGCCCGCATTCTCCACCAATTTGTTGCACTCCAACTTCTGCAGTGTGTGTGGGCCAAAGAAATCTCTCTGTATAAGGCAAGAATTTAATAGTAGATGAACTGAAATCTTGACAGTCTGATCAACTATCTATTTCTAGCCCAAATTTAATTATTATTACGAAGAAAAGACCTCTGTTACATAAAAGCTCCCCAAAATAATAAGATGATTGATCTTAATATACAGACACTTCCTTGTATTCTACAGCTTAATCTCTCATATTAAGCTCACCCTTCCCCTGGCCCTGTTGGGATTATGTGAATGGGTGAATGGCTTCTTCCTCCTCACTCTAGGACCCTCTTGGGATTACTTTGGTATGACTTCTGACATGCTATACACCGTTACTTCTTCACTGATACACAATTCTGCATTACATCCAAATGTACACTATAAAACATGTTTTCTATACACTCGTTGCTTGTTTTATGTTCCATCTCCGATTCCCCAAACTGTTTTTGTCAAGGCTGCATTCTGTAAATGATCAGTAATGGCCCACCGGTGAGTTCTTCATAGCCTTGGGGAGTCTGATTTCACCCTGTGCCTTTGCCGGAGGGCTCCTGCTATCATCTTATGCCTGTACTCCTTTATCCTGCATTTTTATTCGTGGGTCATAAAAAGGACATTCTTAGTGGGATAACTACTTGTTACTATTGCTTATTAATGACAGAAATATAACGAGATTATTAACAGTAGATCTTGCATCACATGATCACGTAACGCTAAACTAAAACAGAACAGCTTAGGTAACAGTTAACTGATTGTTAGACAATTGTTAACATTGTTAAACCAAGCTTCAGGCAAGCCTAAAGCAAGTCCAGGCAAAGCGCACCTGCTCTGGAGACCTTGCAGCCTTAACAGAAAAGCCTGCAACCAGATATTAGCAACAGTAATTCTTAATGTCTACATAATACTCCAACTGAAATATTACCAAAAATAAGAAGAGTCAAATAATCCTCTCTCAGCAATATTGTATATGATGTCTGCCTTATTACATTTGAGAACGCAATCACATATTACTTATACTAACTGCTTATCACATTTAAAAATACAATTTGCCACTTCTAAAAACCAAATAAAGCCCACTGATTCTTTGTCGATAAGCAGTTTACACTCTGTAACAGCTCCAAGAGTGTTTTAACCAGTAACGATTTAAATTATTTGCTCCAAAACATACAACTCATAAGTCTTTAGAAAAGAATGACACTAGATTTAAGCAGTATCTATGCTAGGAAAAATTGCATCACACTCTGACTGCAATGGTGCTCTCATGCAAAAAGATGAAATTAAATTCTGGCACAGCTTTCAATGAAGTCAGAAATTTCTTGTCAAGTACTTTTATGATTGTCATTAGAAGCTCCTTTAAGTAGAGATTCTTAACATCGTGGTAATAAAACCACAAACATTCCCCATCCCCTGCCAAAAAGCAAAAAACCCACCTGAGACTCGGTTACGCACTTATCTATCTTCTCCTATATGCCAAAATATACACAGATGTGAATTTCAGGTTATCTTGTATCTGATGATTAGAGTGAAAACAAAAAGATGAGCACTGTACTATTCCTTCAAAGATACTTAATGTTTAACTGCATTAATGGAGGTCCAAATTGTACCATTCACTTACTAAAATTTAAGGGGTAAATACTTGGCTGTATTATTCGATTGCTGAATCGAATGTTGAACACAATATTCTGTATTTGCATTACACGGGGATGCATGGCTTCCATTGTTGGTTGTTTGAGTTGTTTTAATCTGGAATGAATTTCTATTGAGTCAATTTAGCTCCTAAAGGTACTTATAACAAACAAACAAACAAGCAAGCAAGCAAACAGTGTTTGCTTCCAGCATTTCTTTACTCCTAAATTTAAACATCAGATCTGACAAGTGGAGGTTAGAAAGGAATTTCTCTTTCAGATGCAATTTGTAGAGATGTGTGGATGATTTTTACCTTCTTTTGTATTTAACAAATCTTCTGGCAGTGCAAGATCTTACTGCATCAGGTGCATTCATGATGTCTTCGGCCCTTGCTGTTTCCTTCCTATAGCACATAATAGCCATGACTTTAGGTCTTTTACTATAGGTCTTAAGTTTGTAATTTCTTTGGAGAACGTTTTGTGTTCTCTGATAGTTTGTGATTGACCTAGCAACTTTGTTAAATTAAACCTTTAGTATGTGTCTGCTGACAACTGCACTGCGGTCCATTCTGTTATTAACTTTTCATTATTATTTACAGCTACTTTAGGCCTGATTTTTATTTACTCCAGGTCATTTTTTTTCCCCACCCTACTGGCCAGCATCCTTAAGGTGATTTAAACACATGCATTACTATGTTAGTGCAAGTGGGCTTAGTGCAAACATTATATCTTTAAATGCTATCTTTAAATAAATAAACAAATAAACTCAACAACTAAACAAATACCACATACATAAATTAAATAGAAGCCAGCTGCAATTTGAAAATAAAATATAAGACTTTTAAGTTCTTTGTAAGTACTAATAAAAATTATTTCAGAACAACTGAAAGATGAATTATCTATGCACTCATTAATATTTATAGATATTTATGCTACTAAAGCTCATGTTGCTTTAGAGAAGCTATTCAAAGCTGTGCAAAGTCCAGACTCAAACCAAAGTGCACCACTGAGTAAAAGAAAACAAATGACCGTGTTTAGCCAGAGTGGTAAATAAATAAAAATAACCTGTCACCATTTTCATTACTGAAAAGAGTTTGCTAGCTTTAAGTACAGGAAAAAAGGTAAAAGATCTACCCTACTTTTCTTGTGGGCTAACACAGGTTTTACCCAATAGTGCCAAATTATAATCAACTGGTACAGAATAGCAAGTTATTATATGGATACAGGCCAACTGCTGTCCTCTCCACAGCAGCGTTTTCTGTATACTCAGGAATTATTTCTTTCTTTAATATCTTCCAAGACCTGCTATTCCTTCATCTTTTTGACAGGAGTTCTAGGTAACTGCATATACTTAAGGTCGTATTGCTTTATGTTAAGTACTTTTAAAATATGTTAGTCCTAAGGAAATATAAATTTTATCTGTAATTGCTTTTTAAACAATGGGGCATTACAGGGCAAGTATACTTCATAGACTGCATGTAAAAAACATTAGATTCTTTACCACTGTAACACACCGGTCTGGCTATTGACTATAATAAGCTGAAATATAGTTTAAGTTCGAGAAACTGATATTGCTTTGGTACCCCTCTTTGAGAGGCTCATACATAAAGGGATAACTAATCCAGCAGGGCTGCTGTCTACAGAAACAGAGTTTGAATTCAAAAACACCTTTAGAAGATAATATGAAAATGATTCACCGAAAGGGAAAGCTGTACTGGGTAAAGTGCTATTCTTATCCAAATAACACCAAAAACAAACACTGTGAAGAAAAAATGTCTTTCAGGAATAATCACAAACTAATTTCCTCAAAGGGAAAAAAAACCCAAAACAACAGTCTACTGACTATTTGCTGATAGGAAGAAGAGTCATCCTTCCCCAAGCAATGGAGGTTTTGTGGAGCCACACATGGTCCCAAGAGATAGATGCCTTTGAGACCTAATGTGCTGTAAGTCAGTGGGATGAAGTACTTTTGGAAAGCAGGATCAGAACTACAGCTCAGGAGGGATGGTGTTACGTGTGACTGTTAGTCACACGGTACCAGCAAACTTGTTTCAAACTGACGAAAAGGAAATCACACTGAGTGCAAAATTTTTGCCATGATCTGTAGATATTGGAAGACAGCATATACATCAATAGCAAAACTACTTTGTTTTTATATATTCTTCATTTAAAAGTAAACTGTTAAAAAAAAAATCTGGCCGATAGTAGTATTTTCTTGTCATCTTTATAACCCCCGCCACAATACTTGGCTATCTGCCAAGAATTTTTGTAAGAGGAATAAAAGTCCTGAAGCAATCTACAACCATCTTCTAAATGGGAAGCCATAAGCAAAATATGTAGACTAATATTAATATGATCTATGCTTCTATGTTGTATGTGTGACCTTGTAAATTAATAATAATTCATTTAGCTAATGAAAGTATATTACGCTTCCAATGAAGACTTTCAGCTATATAGGAGACATTTGATTTTGTTAGAGCTATGTTATTTTCATTATTTCTCTACTTACAATACTTGACTCATATTTTGCATGTAAATTGACTACCTCTGAATGGCACTTATTGTCCTCAGTATTAATTTTGCTAATTTTCAATGAATTACAAAATGTGTTAATTAAAATTGTCTAATGTTACTGAGTAGACAACATAACCTGTTTACCACCTTCTCAGAAATTTGACTGAATTGCAGCATCTGTTTCACTGAAAATAATTACTGTTTTCAACAGGGACAAAACATGCAGGAAATACAAAATGATGAATGCAGCATATTTGTGATACAACAGTGTAATTACTTTACTTAGCAAAACATTGCAAGGAGAAGATTTACTTTTTCCTCCTGAATTAAATGTCCAAATGAAGTTATATTTTACTCTAAGCACTTCATTAATTTTGGTAATTATTTCCTTTATTGAATTCCTTCAATATTCTTATTTGATTCTGAATGTTCAGTAGTGCTTGCTACTTAAGCATCACAGTAGTAATAAATCTTAAAGGCCAACTATGAACTAGAGACAATTAAGACTCTTGAGTACATTATGCTTTGCATAGACCGTCGAGCTCAACATTATCTATATTAGTTATGCTCAGCTAAACATATCCACATTCTGATTGTGTTACTTTGACAGCTCCCAACAAGAAGCCTAGTCCAGATAATTGAAAAAGTACCACAATAAATGAAGAGCCCTTAGCTTCATCCTCTAGCACAGTGGACGCTTGTAGATCAAATCTGTCTCCTCCCTCAAATAATATTAATGATGAAGTATGAAAAGGAGAAAGACATATAAAACCTGACTGGAATTCTACATTTATTAGAGTAGGTGGAGAAGAAAAAAGGATAGGGAAGGTTATTGCACTATTTATATCTGAGATTATGCTCAGCATCACACTTTTTGATTGTTATAGAAAGATCTACAAGCTCCATAGTGTTAAGAAAAAGCATGAATGATCAATACTGTGCAAAATGTAGCAAATGATAATAAGTTTTACTTTGAATGGATGACTTGAAGAATATTATAAGACTCTGGACTCCCAATATATAATTTCTCGTAATGTTTTTTTGTGTTTCTCATACAAATTAAACATTGCTGTTTCCAAATTTCACTGCTAGAATACCAATAGATTATGAATATCCACAAATTATTCTCACGTGTAACCATGAATATACAGCATTAAACCATGAATGGTGAATGATATCATTTAACCATGAATATTTGTGGTTGGTGTGGAATTAACCATGAAAATAAATGCTGTGTCAACCTACCCACCTTGATGATTCCAGTGTTGCAATGTGCTGGAGAAGTATCAACAGTGTATTATAGGTTTTAGCAGTAAAGTACTTAAAGTAAAGAACTTTCTTTCAGACTTGGGAGATACTTCCCATTCCAGCAAAGAGATTAATCTCTCCTTTTTTGAGTTTAAAGAGAGGGTGGAATGTACCCTCCTCTTTCTATCATCCTCTTCTCATCCCATTTTCCCTCATCTCCAGAAAGTAAAAGACATGTTCATCTTTCTTTCGGGTAGGAAAATGGACAAAAAACCACTAACCTATTTGAAGGAAAAAAAAAACAAACAACAATTTGACCTATTGCACAAAGCCATTTTCTTGGTTTTTTGATTGCCTTAATCCTCTGCTCCTGTAGCTCAGGGTTAGCTTAGGACTGTACCCAGTTGTATCTATTTTCTCCCGTATGCCAAAATATACACAGTTGTGAGTTCAGCTTATCTTGTATCTGATTTTTAGAGATCTGATTATTAGAGATCAGAACCTCTTACCATTATGGGCAAAACAGGCTTGACTTTTACGGAAAATTAATTTTGCATCAATTTAAATAGATGTAGGTGGTGAGGAGCAAAAATCAAACATTAAAACAATGCCTTTCCCCTCTCCCAAACCCAACTGCACTCCTTCACTCACGATTCCTCCACCCCACCTGAGTGGTGCAGGGCAGAGTGTCGGGGGGTATATGGTCAGTATGCAGCAGTCTCTCTGCTGCTCTCTCCCTCTCTCATTTCCCTCCTGCTCCAGCGTGGGCTCTGCTTGAACATTTTAGTGCTCTAACTCTACCACTTGATTCTTCAGATGCAGACCAGGACTGCACACCATAGTTACGACGTCAAACTACCAAAATTTGAAAAAGATGCAAAATGATGTTGTCTTGCTCCCAAACATGCTCCTTCCTCTCCTCTACACTTCTTGATGATGGCCCACATTTTGTTTCTTTCATTCCTATTCAATGTTAATCTTCTATATATATGTTCTCGCTCTTAACTACGTCAAGTTATTAATAAAATGCAGTTTGAAGCACGCTTGGACAAAATGTGTTATGTTCTAAGTGACAACAGACCTGATAAATCATTTAAGTAAAAGAGCATGTTACACACTGCCCCTAAACGTATTTTATCTTTATTTTTGTGGTGTTAGCTTAAAGCATTTAAAACTCTGAAAATATGCTTTCCTTCAGTTGCTACGAATTTAAGTAAAAGGTCTTCAACAATTTTTTCATGTTGCTACTGGGAGGAAGGTAAATACTCATCTGCTTTTTCCCACATCGAGAAAAAATGGTGACTTTAATCATTCATAGGAGGTGAGAGCCCAGTGATTGCTTCCTTCCTGCCCTGAGAAAAAAAGGAATTATATATCTAATTACTCCATAAATGTGTGTTCACCACAGTGTGCTGCAATAATGTAGATGTTCCTGATATAAGTAGCTTTAAATGTGTTTTATTTTTAAAAGCACATATTTTTGAAGCTAACGTCAGACTTCTCTGAACTGTTTTTCCATACAGTGAACCCTGCAACATCAAAAATTAAATTATTTTGCCTCAAATGAAGCCTGTTTTGCCTGTGATGGTAGTTGGTCGGTGATCGCCCTGTTTCTATCTTGATCCGCAGATTTTTCCATCTTCTTTTCTTACTTCATCCTGTTAAGGAAGGGGACTGAAAGAGCAGCTGGGTGGGCACCTGACAGCCAGCCAAGGTCAACCCACCACATATTGGTAAACAATTTTAATTGGAAAACAGTGGAGAATATTCTAAGCTGCCTGGCCTGTGGGATACAAGCACACAGTTTACGTCCCAGTACAAAAACACACAAGTTGTATCATGAAAAACATTCAGAAGACTGTGGGACACAACTTTGAAAGGCATTGCCTTTGAAAACAGCTCCAGACTGGTATGAAGCGTTATCCAGAAGGTACAGTGTGATTGTGTTGGATCTGTGAAGAAAGGAGATTTTGTAGGAACGGTTGTTCTACTGCCATAACTGGTGCTGCTGAAACCGCTATGATAATAAGGTCTAGTGGCTAAATGTGAGCGTAAATGCTAATAAATCAATCAGGACTCAAGAGAAAAAAATGTTAAAGGAATGTATACCTGGAATGTATACCTCAAAGGTACAGAGACTTAAGAAATTTAATCAGGGTCTTTGTGGCACTATTTAGTGGCCATTTCTGATGGAAGTATAAAGTGGGAAAAAAGTCACATCTGAGTAAGCAGAGGTCACGTTCAGACTTTCTAGAATGAATTTTATCTGCAGTTCAAACAAGATTTATAAAATGAGTGCCAAGTTGATATTCCAAACAAAGTCTATTTAATATTGGCTATTTAGACCTATTCAGAGATTATATTAATAACATTTTAATTATTAAATTGAGTACTGAGTATTTAAGTCATTTATAAAGGAAATGTATATTTTTTCTCTTCATATTTTAGAGTTTTGGAAAGCTTCATGTCTGATAAATCCCTCAGTCTTAAGTGAGTAGAAGCAGCCCAAGAGAACAATGTAAATGAAGAAAGCAGATCGCTAATCAATTTCAAAAGAACAGTGTGATTGTAACATCACTTTTTATATATAACCAGGGGCCTTCCGAATAAAAGTAAACGAGCAGCAACTTCTCACCTCTGTGCCCTCTACCTTTTCTGTTGCGGGAGGGAGGTGCATGCACACATCTGTGCACATGTTTTGGAAAGGTAACTTGCTGTCTGCGCAACACAGCAAAATTTGTGGGTATATTCAGTATTACAGCAGCACCACGCTCTTAACAACTCTGTCTCCTCTGTGAATCATGTAGATAAGGTTGAAGCCATGTTTAAAAAACAAACAAACAAACAAAACAACCCCTGCTTCCAGTTACTGGAGCATTAGCTCTGCTGCACAGAAAGCTACTTCTTATGACCAGAAATGTGTTCTTCATTGAAAGATTTCACTCTCTGAATATTATTATTCAGCCATATTTTAAATGACATTTTAGAAAATGGGAAGCAAAACCCAGACAATCAATTCTAATTCTGCAGATGATCTAGAATGATGTCACCAGTGGTCTGTCCCATGTATCGTAATATTTGCTTTATAGTGATTTAAGCTATTTCAGTTATTGAATATACTAATTGGTGCTTATTTGAGCATAAATATATCCATTCACCACTTCCTTTAGAACAATTTTTTTTCCAGACTTCACTGGATACTCAAACTCTACATCTGCCAGACATTAATTTTCCCTTTCTTTGTGGTTCTTACAAACCAGTAACAAATTGTCAATGCAAAACTCAAATGCACAATAAAAATTGAGAATAAATACTAATCTAAAAACAACTAAACATTAAACCAAAAGTGGTTTTAGTAGAATACTCTTGGAATATTTCTTTTAGCAAATATGTTAAGCCTAATTCTTAATAAGTCATGAAAGTTGCTGCATTATTTTTTTTTTGTGTAAGACAATTCACGCACCTTGTTCTGAAGGTGATTCAAATCAGCATTAATGTATGTTGCACCTTCAATGTACATTATTATATTGTGCGAGGCACTAAAATAGTATGGCAGTGCAAAAATTTAAAAAAACTTGAAGTGAAATTTAATACATTATTTCTCTGCCCTCTTCACACCCTTTTGTTTTTATAGCAGAAACTTTAAAACAGTAATGAAATAACATCCATTTTATCTTCAAAAGCATCATTATTCCTGTAGAAAATTCCTGGGATGCTTAAACGAACAAAGGTTTTATATATAGGTTCGTAGCTCTGTATCATACTACCAATAGTATCAACTGATGAGGCATCAGTAATGAAGCCACATTTGTTAGTAGCATAGCCAGTAATGTGACTTTTTCTACCCATTGAATTCAGAGATTCCTCCAATAAATTATCATCAATGAACACATGAATAGTCAGCACATTGCTGTACAATCCTTCCAGATCCTTGACCATATTTATGGCCCCTGACTGCAGTTAGCGACTCTGCCAGAATTGTACCTGGTATGCGCGTTAGTAAAGAGGAAGCGGCAGCACTCAGTAGCTGATGACTGTTTGTCTCTTGCTTAAAATCATGAATTGCTGCTCTGTCTCTGTCACAAGACTTCAGATGAGGGTGTGCTTCATGTCATCGTGCTAGGCAGGTGGGGACACTTGAGCGAGGAGAGGATATACGCTTCAGCATCATGTATGAGCTCATAGCTACGCACTTCACAGGCCTACTCCGTCGTTAGCTTTCACAGTGGGTCAGTGTCTCCCTATGGGTCAATTGTACAAAATTCTATGTTGTTTCCATTTGCAGTTAGTGCTTTTTCAGGCCTGAAATTTTGACTATTTACAATGTGTGAGGTAATTACAATGTGTGAGGTCATTTTGTCCTGTTCTCATACTGTGTTTTTTTTTTTTAAATTATACTAAGGTGCTGTGGTCTAACCCCAGCAGCCACTCGCTCACCCCTCTTTTTCACCCAAGAAGGGCAGCAAGAAGAGAGAGAAGAGGGGAAAGGAGAAAAAAAAGAAACAACTTGTGGGTTGAGATAAAGACATTTTAATAGAACAGTATCAGAAAAGGAAAATAACAATAATAATAGCAATAGTAATAATGGCACAAGTCACTCACGGACTGGTGAATTGGCATCGTCCAGAGCAGTGATAGTGAGAGGCCAGCCCCCAGCTAACCCCCTTTAGATACTGAGCATGATGTCTGTGGTACAGAATATTCCATTGGCCCTTACATTGTTCTGTCTATATTCCTTCTCAGCGTCTATGTGAAGCTGAAAAGAGTCCTTGAAAACCACAAACATAGCCCAGCAACAACCAAAACCGTATATATCGTTGACATTCCTTTCACTGAAATCACTAGAAAGAAAATTAGCTCTTTCCTGGATGAAACCAAGACATAAGGATATGAACAAAACAGCATTTTAAGCAGCAAATAAATTAAGACATGTATGAGGTCAAACAGTATTATTTCATTGTAGAAAGAAAGGGCTGAATTAGTCACTGGTGACTCCCTGGAGACCAAAGAAATTATACCTGGAATAACTGCACACTTAATCTCTGCTTTCATATCTTCATTTAATTGATTTTGTCTTAGAGTTTTCTTTGATATCTTCAGAATAGTGTTTGAGAGCAGACCCCATAACACTGTTAGAATCTTTATACAACATACTCTTACCTCCAAAAAAATCCAAGGCAAAAGATCTTTATTCACAGCTAATTATTTTTCTCCATGCAAAATAAAATGGCATAATTCTTTCAACCCAACAGTTAATGTATTGGAAATTAATTTAAACAAAGGAATTGGATTGACCAAAGGCAGAGTTTTATTATTATAATGTGGGCAATAATGAGGATCATAACAGCACTCACGATGATCTACGATCTGACTGGAATCATTACGTCGAAGAAAAAGGTCAAAAAAGTGTCTTAGTAAATTAAGAAGCATAAAATGAATTTTTTATTCTTTAGCAAACTATTTGTAACTCCAAAAGTAGTATTGCAATGGGGTGGTGGTTCTATGCTAAGAAGGGCAGTTACAATATAAAAGACAATAACTGACTCAGAAAAGATGTCGTTGATTTTCTTTTGCAGGTGCACTCCAACAGCTGTGCATCGTTCAGTTAGGTGCATGGAGATTATGTATATAAAAAAGTTGTACATTAAAGTTTTTACATACAGTATAATTCACTTCATATAAATCATGCCTTTTACTCATATATTCTTATTGCCATATGTTACTATGCTTAAATACTGATTAAAAATTACTTCGGTTAGTTTTAGTTTGTTACTCATCTGTCCATTATACTTAGAAGCCTCAATGTAAGTGGTAAGATACTGTGAATAATTGAAAATACATCTATTTGTTATCATGTTATGAAGCAAATAGAGCACTTATCAAAGTAGTTACGTGTTAACCTGTTATTTAAAATTAACATCATAAGCCCCTATTGAGTTTAGAAATAATCTTAATTGGTACATGTCCTTAGAGGAAAAGTATGAAATCTCTGATGGTTTCCTATATCTTCTTTACTTTTAGAAGAAAAGGTATTTTGCTTTATACATTTTTTGACATCTGAAAATATGCTGATTGATTGCCATAATTTAATTTTGCTTTTCACATCTGTCTGTGTAGTTATCACCATTCTGGAATTTGCTCAAAATTCAGCCTCAGAAAGCCCCTTTCACTTTAATGCAGTAAAGAAGATGGAACCAGGCGCTTCTTGGTGGTGCTCACTGCCAGGCCAAGAGGCAATGGGCGCAGACTGAAACACAACAGATACTCAAAACCTGATGGGACACAGGCCTGATCAACCTGCTCTAGCTGTATCTGCTTTGAGGGAGGAAGATGGACTAGGCGATTGCCAGAGGTCCCTTCCAACGTCAACAATTCTCTGATTCTATTCAGCTTAGGTTAGTTAGCTGAAACGAGTTATAATTTGTTTACTGGCAGTGGCAGCAGTTTGATGATTCCTTAGGCTTCGAAGACAAATACATTAAAAAGCATAAGAAGAGGTCATGAAGGGGTAGAAACAAAATGGAAGAAAAGAACACAGAATGCTCTGCACTTGCCTCAAGGAAATGATGAAAGCAGGGAAATCAAGTATAGGGGTTTATGATGATGTTATTTTAAATAAAAATAATAATATTTTTTTAAAAAAAGCAGAAAGTTTCCTGGACAGGATGAAAAAATTAAAGAATACATTTGTTTGCAATGGAAATGAAAAATGATGCTTTTGTCAAATACTATTATTATCAATTTCATAAAATGCACAAAATATCTAACCAATTTTTTTAGGCATACAACATCAACTTTTGAGCAATCTACATAGGGTATACCTGAATTTGTATTTGTGACAAATTATTACAGTTTGGGGGAGCTGAATTTAACTAGCCAAGACCAAAGCATAGTTTTAGACCCAGCATTACTAACCTCCATAATTCTTGAACCAATAAGTGAGTGGATTATATTACTGTATTAATGGTCTTAATGAAAATGCTTCTGAAATCAGACTCTGATTCATACTTAAGGTTATTAAACTGACAGCAGTAAAGCCTGGGGTTCGTTGCAATGTTATCTGCTAATATTTCCTTCAACACAAAAGAAAACCGGAATGCCTGCTGAAGGCTGGTAGTTCCTGACTGCCAATATAATGAATGCTACAGGGACATGAATGCAGAGCTTCACAATCAGTCTTTTATTTTTGGGGGAAACAAAAGACTGGGGAGTTCTGCCATATTAGGGATAGCAGGAAAATTTAACTCTGTCCTACTCATGCCAAAGAGCAGTGCCTCTCTGGTTTCATCAGGAGAACTTGACATCTTCATCAACAAAACTGCATGAAGTTTTTTTTAAAACTGCCCGTTGGGTGTGAGACCCTTAGAAGTAATCTGACTACTCCCCTGTATCTATTGGTCTGGCAAGCTCTCTGCTTTTTAAGTTCTTAAGTGTCCCCAGTGCAGAGGACACTGTGCCAGCAGAAACAAACAAAACCTTCCAAACACCAAAAACGTATGAAAGATAAAATCGGATAAACAGCAACAATGAAAACATACTTGAAAGGATTTGAGCTCTTAAAAATAACTACTGCATCATGAAAATCTAACTACTAGAGGAGACCAGCGCACACAGTGTTATGAAGATCTCAAGCACACAGTCTTTTCACCATACGTATTTCTTTTCACGTAGTAGATATACAGGAGCTAATCGTGCACTTGGAAATTTTGTCTCAGAAATCTCAGGAAGACAAAAAATTACAGCAGGTTCAGACAGCAGAGCCCATGGACATCTGTAACAAGAATTAGGGCACTTACTGTCACCTGGCTATTCACATGTTGATGTTTTAAGAAATGACAACTCCTGGGAACAGCACAATTGCTCTGATCTGAGTCAAGCGCAGGATGCTGTTGAGCTAGTCTCCTCCACCTCCTTCCCCAGTCACTGCCAAATTGAAAGCATTCAGGAATAGCAGTTCCCTCCTACAGTGGCAGTAGTGCTGGTCAGGAAGGAGACAGAAAAACTGCCGAGAGCAGGGAACATCCCCTTTTAGCAGCAGCCTGTATTTATCTTGGCTTAAAGTGAAACTAGATTTAAAAACTAACTGAAGATAGTTTATTTGTAGGCAGTTAAAAGGTATTCAAAATTCGGTTTTACCTAGGATGTCATTACGGATTGTTTATTGCTATAATTTTTACACTTGTCTGGGAAATAACAACATGGGAAACCTTAAGTGTTGTGCAGAAGTTTGTCAAAGAGAGATCAGGGAACTGAATTAGAGAAAATTTTAGACCAACACTATTAATTGATCCTGGTTGATTAATGAGAAACATGCATTTCAGAAGGCATTCAAAGTGATTTTAGAAGTTACCTTTGCAGGACATACATGATCCATTTGTAGTTCTTCAGCAGTTCCTTTGATTTCTTGAAACTGTTATTAATTTATAACAAAACAAACCCATATTTCTTGCAAATAACATTCAACTATTTTTTGTTGTTTTTTAATTGCAGTCATAATTCAATTCAGCATTCAATACTGACAATTGCAATCATTCAGAAATTACAGGACAAATCACAAGCTTTAATTTAAAATATGGGACTTTAAACAGAGGTGCCTTCTTTCTCTTGAACTGTGTTTTGGTTGGGTGGGTTTTTTTTGTTTTTTTAGTTGTTTTGTTGGTTTTTTTTTAACTAGTTTCAGGCAGCTAGAAACTCAGAGCTTTTATTTTAAATACAAGTGAGATGAGCCAAGGATCTGAAATTTTGAAAATGTCATGTTGAGTGACTCATGCTTACATCTTGAAAGTTGACTGAAATGCCAGAATTGCAGTAGTAAGATGTGTATTTACTGTGCAATGAACAGCAGAAATAACATCCAAATGATTTCACAAGCAAAAACTGGCTTGTAGTTTTATGTAAAACCTTGGGACAATAAAAAGCAATACAAACATGCATGTAGCTCTGAAGAATCAAAGCAAATGCTTTAAAATTAATTTTATAAGAATATGAGCATCTATATAGCAATTATTACCAAGTTCAGTCACACTCTGTAGATGGCACAGAACAAGGCCAAAAGTTATTTTCCTTCCTCTGGAAGTCAAGAACCAGTAAAATTTATCCACCATTCCATATTAATTGCATGTTCATGAGACAACCAAGAAATTTTACAGAAGTCACATGACTGACTATCATATTTCCAAATAATAAATATTAATGTATCATTGAATTTTATAAAACAGGAAAAGAAATTTCATGAAGCTGTATATTTGCATGTTTGTAAAATGTCAAATATTTTCCCCTAGAACTGGCACATTTTCATAAGATTTTTAATTTATTTTTTTTTCCAGTACCATTTTTACAATTGGAAAGTGAAGAAAAGAATGCCAAGTGGGGACAAATGATATAGCAAAGAAATCATATCACATATTATAAAATTAGTGGTTGACAACAGAAAAGTAATTACATGTTGCATGGTACGTAACTAGAATCACAAAACACCGTAAGTTTAATCAGTCTTCTGTGGTTAGAACAAGGAATAACCACTTGCTGAGAGTTAAAGACTGAGAAAATATTAGAAAAAATTCATATAGACCTGCCCGTTTATAGATTTCTTCTATAAACATTTGCTTATGGCCAGTTCTGGACACAGGATATCAACCTCTTCAAATCGTATGGCATTTATAGATATAAAATCACAACAAACCGTCATTTTTTTTCAGGCTAAACTAATAGCATCTGATGAACTGTAAATATACTTACAATTATTATCATCTTTGGCTATACACCAAAGATCAAGCTTCGGAAAAAAAGACATTCTACTTCGGGTCCATCTAGGTCAGAAATTATATTACAAAGCTGCTAGTCCCTTCAGGGGATTTAACTCTGTTCTCTTTATTAATCACTAATATCTTCCTTGAGGTTTTTGAGTAGAAAATATTAGACACAGAAAATACTGGATACAAATGAGACATTTAAGGAAAAAGTGTGTCTGCTGTAAAACACAAACTTAATTTGATCTTAAATCATACTATTTCAAAGCACTTTCACTTATTAGCTGTGCAAATAGATAAAATGAGATCAGGGAGGAGGTGATCACAATACAGTAAATGCATAGGGACTATTAAAAGGTGGGGGAAAAGTCAAATACTTTATAATCACAATTTTAAAAACAAGGTGCTAGGCTGTGTTCTTTCTACAGAATACCTATGCTATAGACTGCATATACTGTGTAATATATAGTTTTAACATGCAAAAAAACCTGACTTGTTCAAGGAACAATTACTGAAGAAAGAATAATTGAGGAAAAGGTAGTATCAAGTACACAAAACTATCTGTTTATTAAAATTTTCAACAAGTAACAGTCTAACACTTTTAGTGACTCTACACACACCACAATGGCCTCGAAAACATACAGTCTCCTTTACTGGAAAAATTATAAACACTATTAAAGACCATGGTAATACCATGTTTAATAGTCCAGTGGGCCTGATACGAAACGTACTAGGCTTTTTTGGTTTTATTTCTTTCTTAAAAAAAAAACCCAAAACAGCCCTAAACAATATATATTCATGGTAATTTAAAGCGTATCTATATTGACACAGGAGTTTTTAATTTTATTAATATCTTTAATTATACGTTAGAATATACCCAATGAAATTCAGGTGTACACCTCCATGAGCTATTCTATCACGTTCTCTTCTATGAGCTACAGGCTCTTCCCCCACAACTTTTCCTAAACAAGACTGATGCCTGTGTACCCCGTGAGTGAAAAAGCAAACCGGAGTAAGCCTATTCATACAGTCACATAGGGATGGCTGATGAGATATGGTTAGGAAACTGCAGCTCAGCCTCCCTCATTTCTGACTTGACCTCCTGTATGTGATATATATTACACATAAAGGAAGTAAATTAACTCTAATTCTAAGGAATTGAAATGATGTTAAGTATTTAAAATGAAAGGTATTGTAGCCTGGGCTTAGAAGTTCTACCATATGGATAGAAAAAGCGTGATGGTACAAACTGAAGCTCTGATCTATCATATCGCTGTCTAAAAGACAGAGATAAATATATTCATTCATGTTTATATACTTATTTTTATGTTTTTATTTTATGTTCTCCTCTGTTTTCTGTTACTTGCACCCTAAATGACAGAACTGTACTCATGTATTCTGAAAAAAAGCATATAACAACTGGTAAAAGTATTCATTTTCTTATTCTAAAACTATTAAGTGAAATTAGAATCTTGCATGTGATGTTTGATTTTGCTACTTACATAGATGATTTTGTGTATTTGAAATATACATAAGGAGTAATTTATTTTGGCACATATACATTAATAAAACTACTAAAATTTCAATAATATAAGGATATTGTGAAAAGATTACACATGCTCTATTCAATTAATTATGTTTTCTATTCACTTCATTATGGTTGTATGTAGAAAGTATCATCATTTATTCACTAACATTAGCACTCACTTTTGTATGCTTATAATTTATTGTTAATACATGAAATATCTAGTATACACTGAACTCCTCATGTCACTATAATTTGTTCTATGGGAAATACAGCAGCATAACAAATAGTTCTATGCATTTTACTATTCATCCAAGGTTTAAGATAATGACAGATGGAGGGATGTGTATTTCCTGGTGTTTCATTGGACAGATCCAGTAACTATGAAACAAATGGATGTCAGGAAGTTGTTTTTTTTTCACTCTCCTTCTTGCAGTAAAGGAAATTCTTTACCATCCGGTGCGCCTACATACATACGTATAAACACTGTTGCTGAATTTTCTTAATCTAACGACAGACTTTAATCAATCTGATATAATCATATATACGGGTACAGCTGTCATTTCCCAGACTAATAATATGAAACATGTCTATGGTGTTACTATGAGTTTTTTCATTAAAATATGAAAATTTCATGAAAGTCAATTGTAAAATGGAAGTGGAGTACATAATCGTATATGAAAAACCAGTTAATGTTGAAAGGTAGGTATAGAAAGGCTGCAGTTGGTAACCTGTTTGTTTCCATCCTGTTTCAGATGGAAACAAGTTGCCATGGTGCTTAAACTATACAACACGGAATTGAACAATATTGCATCAACATCTTAGAGGATCTAGACAGTGTAAAAGAACAACTAACTAGTAGAGGAAGTAAAAAAGGGTAAGTTAAAGCTATAGATGTGTTATCGCTGATCAAAGACAGCAGAAAGGAACACCACAACACTTGCATGTAGCTTTGACAGCAAAACACCAGCCGCGTTCATACAGCGTGAGATCTCATGCATCTTGGCATCCAGAGTATCCTGGCTGCATAATGTTGCAGCTCCAACCAGAGCACTTCCGATGCAAGAACTGATTCCTACTTTGTCTTATTTACATGTTCTACTTCAAATTGTGGTTTAGGGTAGAGTAGAAGTCTGCTAAGGATGACTGTCACACATAAAAATAATAGAATATTAATATATAATTAGAATATTAATACATAATTAGAACAAAGAATTAATACCTGTGTTACTGAGGCATAAGTACTGATATCTTTAGAGATATTATTCCACTGTGTGTGATCAGGGAAAATTATTTTCTTCATACTTGCCTGCAAATCATACAGACTTTTTTCATCCGCAGAGACTTAGAGAAGTTATTCTCCAGGAAGAGCTATATTTTCAACCTAATGGTGCCTGTCCCATTCTGTGACTCCCACCAAGACATGTAGGTGGTCCGTTTGATGCATCTGCACCAAACACTCCTATCTGTCAGGCAAAGGCTACAGCATTAAGCTGTGACTGAGATGGTTGTACTTGGCAGGACTCCTTCCCCTTCTTCCGGATTACGTGTGTGTGCACCCACCCCCATCCCCACACACCTCACCTGCCCCAGTACAGCTAGAAGAGAGTTTCTAGGAGCATGTAATGCCAGTTCCTTGCTAACATATTACCTGCTCTTCACATCTTTTATCCCATGAACCAATGCATGGGAAGCTCTCCCTAATGGAAATCAGAGGTCGGAATCTCACAGTCCAGGAACATTAAGATACCGCTTTCTAAAACTCCTTATTTATCCCTACATTTCACTGTGTGTCAAGACATTATATAACATGAGCCATTTTCTGGTAGCTATCAGCACAAAATTTCTCTGTTCGTGTTTTCATTAGCAGAAGATGATGATTGAACACTGTCGGTTTGGCTCTTCTTCTGCCTCAGTGGATACATTAAGAAATTTTCATTAAAGATTTTCATTATACTTTTTTTTCCTAATAAGCATTTTTAGAAAAATATTCCTTTAACTCATTTTCGTAAATAAGATCAGTATAATATTTTTTTTCATAACCTAGACTTAAACATTGAAGACTTCATAAAATATGTGTTCCTTTTGCACAGAGAAACTGGAACACAACATACCGATTTGATGAAATAAAATGAATCTCAAATTTAGGAATATTTTTGCATTCTTAATATTTAAAATAACTCTCTTCTATGCACAGCAACAGTTTTACCTTCTCATTTGCATTGAATGAGATGAAAGCATTTTATTGCTGTTCCTCCCTTTTTGCTTACATCCTTTCTGTGAAACTCTTGAATGTAGCAATGGATGGTCACATAGAGGTTTTAAATTTTAGTAAACGACAAGTCAGAGAATGTTATGAGAGATATTAGTACATACATTTGTGTAAAAAAAACATTGATTTTCATGGTCTGCATTGTGGAGATAAGCATAAATTTTAATTTGAAACTGACAGCCATTTACATACAGAAACTTTATTTGCCACAGAGAAACATTTTGCTAGTTTTCATAGGCAAATACATTTTTGAAGATAAATATATTTAGTCAGAAAATCTTAATGGAAATCAAAGCCTTTTTACTGTAAATTATTTATGAAATTTAGTTATTTTAAAATAGAGGAACATGTACATCCTTGGCAGATACAGTTCATGCAAGAGGTACAAACAAAACTAACTTGCCTAATTTTTTAATCTGCTCAAACCCCATCTATCTTCAAAACAGCTTTTGCTCCTTGTAAGACGTCTCACACTCTGTAACAACCATTGTAAACTAAATCAGACACTCAGGTTTTAATTAACGCTGAATATTATATCACAAAGTACTTCAGAAGAAAACAGAGGTTATTTTATGAATTAATAAAGCTTAATTTTTACAGATTTGTGCTCCACATCACCACAGTCCCCACCCCTTCCCAGCTGCCCTCCTGCATCCCCCACACCTCGTTCTCCGGCTCCCTTCAGACTCCCCTTTCTCCACCAGCCGTGGCTCCCCTGCGGAGGCAAGCAATGCAAGTGCTGGGGCAAGGTGGCAGCTCTATGCTGGCTAATCAGCTGGTTGATTACACAGGTAACAAACCAATCCAGCATCAGGCTGGCCAGAAATGGTAAGAGTTGCATTCATGCTGCACGCCCTCTGGTCTCATGACAGAATTACCACAAAACATTTAATAACATAAGAATTCCCTGACTGCATGCAACTAAATAGGCCAATGGTCTTCACATTATTTGTGGGGGTTTTCTGTCACATTAGGGTTTTCGGCCGGTAGGTACAAGAGTGGGCAGAACAGTCTAAAAATCAGTATCAGTAGAATAACAGAAGTATTTTTAGAAAGTTTAGGCAAAATGAGACTCAACTATAGGGTTTGGAAAGAACACAAAACAAAAATTACAAAATTACACCTATGAGTCCATGACAGTAAATTTTGTACCAGTAATTTTTGTTAAGAGTATGAATCGTCGCATACATAAAAAAACATTTACTGTGAAGAAAATACATCTGGACAGGCATCTGAAATAGTCAGATATCCTTTTTAGGGTCTGATGTACATGAAATCTATATGAACTAAGATTATAAAGAATCACTGAAAACCTGAACATGCTTAGCTTAATTGCACAGTAATTTATCTAGCTTTGCAGAGTAAATGAGTGAATAATTTCAACTAACAGGACTCACTCATGTTAATGGACACTAAATCAGACGCCAATTATGAAACTTTAAATGTCAAGGTCATTAACCTTGTTAATTCTTTCACTGTCAAAGGAAAGGTAAAAGAAAGTAAGTATCATATTAAAAAGAATCACACAAGCCATTCTTGCAGACTGCTCCTTAAGGAGAGCTTTACAGTGGCTGGTGAGGCTGAAGGGGCGGGGACATCATTTTAATAACCCCAATGCTTAATTTTCAAACCCTTATAAAATATTACTATTGCATTGAAAGTTTTAAAAAAATTGTGTCCAGAATTCTCTCGTAACTAATTAGAAATCTTACCAATTAATCTGTACATTATAGGGGAAGTGAAGAAGAATAAATAAACAAAAAAAAGAATGAATGGTTTAAGGAGAAAGACAAGTAACAAGCAGACTCAGTCAACAAAAAATCTGCTTGTCCCAAAGAGCAGTTCAAGATTTCTCCTTGAGTAAATTACCTCTGTACTTTCATCAACACCATCTCACTATACACATGCACAGATACACTCTTTTCAGTGGTGCCCAGTGACAGGACAAGAGGCAATGGGCACAAATGGAAACAAAGGAAATTCCATTTAAACACAGGAAAACACTTTTTTGCTGTGAGGGTGGTCAAACACTGGAACAGGTTCCCTGGAGCGTCTGTGGAGTCTGCCTCCTTGGAGATATGCAAACCCCAGCTGGTTGTGGTCCTGGGCAACCTGTTCTAACCAACCCTGTTTGAGTAGGGGAGGTTGCCTGAGGCAATCTCCTGAGGTCCCCTTGGAGCCCAGTCATCCTGTGTTGCTGTGAAAGTAGTCAAAGAGAAAAGAACATATCACCTCTTACCTGAATGAAATAAGCATTGGAAATGATGAAATGAGAATAAAAAAAAAGATCATTCTGTCTATAGAGAATCCAGAAATGGTAACCATGAGTTTTTAGTGAAGACTTTCAGCCAAATAAGTTTCCATACTAAATGTAAGATCAGGAAAGCAGAAAAAAGAACAATTTCAGTATAAACAACAAGTGGAGTTAAGTTCCATTTTAAATTGTAGTATTTCTAGAAACCTATATTTTGTATGAAAATATCCAGACCACTATTGTACCTTATTCTATCACTAAACTGAAGAGTCAGTAAAAATATATCTACTTATGCTAATACTGAATTTGTCTTGAATCAAAATGACAAATTGCAACGAAGTCAACAGAATTTATTTAAAAAAAAAGTTTCAAATTGCAGCCCAAAATGACTGGGAAGAGTCTAGACCTGTTTGAGAGTGCAGCTGCAAAGATTAATCCTCTGCAACACAAGTGGAGAACACAGAGCTGTGTGTGTCTTTGAATCTGCCACAGCGGAGCTAGTTAAGACATGATGTGAAAACACAGAAGTCTTCAAAGACTACAAAAGATAGAATGAAATGATCCCTAGCCTCTCCACAGATGGTGGACAGAGACATTGAACCGAGAAGCTCCAAATCAATCTCAATATTCAAGTCTGCAACCCCTGAATCCCAGGTAAAGCCCTTCTCTGAATGGTTGTCTTGGAGAAGCATGCGATGCTCTGGGTTATGAGCAGAGATCAGCTAGAGAGGTAAAGTTGCAATGGTAGCCTGAATAAAGTACTCAACAAATTTCAAAGACACCGGCTATTTATGTACTGTTGGAGTTCCAAGTAAAAGTTATTTTGAAGTTTTTGAAAGTTACAGCCTGGCAAGAGATATCTTTTCTTCTGTGAAGCATAAAGAATGAGAATGCACATATTTTACAAGGGAAAGACAGAAAACTATTCACTGTTCTTCATTCTCAAAAAAAACCCCACCCAAATTTAAAGTATTACAAAGTTTGCAATGCTCACATAATACATATCTATCACCTCTGTTCTCTGAGCCCACTCATTATCACTGGGTTTCCCAATAAGAGGAAAAGAAATTAAGGATCACATCACTAACCTCTCAGGATGCTCAAATCCACTATTATTAAACACAGGTTTAAAAACACACAAAAAAATCCCACACTGAGCAGACAACCACAGATACTCTTTCAGAGTGTAACTTTTTCCATTTATTTGTAGATATGGGATTAATCTTGAGGTCAGATATAGTCACAGCTATAGATATAAAAGTTCTTAAGAGTGCTGCAAAAATAAACTAATAAATAAATATGTGTTTATCTGTGATTACAAGATGTTTGATTCTGTGTCATTGTGCAGAACTTTTTGTCCATGAGCAATCTTTAGTGCCAAGGAGAATCTATGATTTAGCCTCTCTCTCTCTGGAAAAACATATTTCATGTATGAATTCCAGAATTACTAGCTAGAAATATCATATCTAAGAAAAAATCATGAAGTGTAAATTTATTATACTGAGCAGATCCAGAAAATATCTAGGAGTTGCTCTAAATCACAATTAACTCATTTTTGAGAAAAAAAAAAAAAACAAAAACACAACTAAAAAAAAAAACAAAACCCAGCAAGTGATAGGTCAGATGACAATTTATGAATTTCAAAAGAAACAAGCATGGTAAGTGGACCGCAATTCTTATATAGATCAGTAAAATAAACAGAATTACAGACAGACAATCCTATCAAATTCCTCAAAGTCTTATATGGAATCCTACATGCACATATAGTTTAGGTTATTGTTGAGGAAAATATGTATAAACATGCACAGAACACGTTTTTAAGAGTTTGCTATTTGTAATGCTCACTTCTCTGTATAGCTCTACACTTCATAGCCTGTACAACTACACTAAATCAAACCTGAATGCACAGAAAAGAAGAGATAGCATCTGTTCATTCATCATCACCTGCGCGTCATGGTGGAGAATCTGAATATCAAGCTGATGTCAAATCAAGGGGGAAAGGATTTGTATTCATCACCTCACACACAATCTTTATCTGCATTATTGACACTTGTTAAACTAATGGTTCATCACACTGTGAGAGTCTTACCTTCTTCCTCATCCAGTGACAATAACCAGTAGGAAGCTTTCAAAACTATAGCTAAGACTGCATGCACTGTTTGTTAAAATGGTGAAATAATTAAAGCTTTTATTTCTCATTACTGTTGGGGTGTCATTCAGTTTTATTTTCCCCTGTATGTTACTTCCACATTTGTTAAAATAATCTTGGATCATTACAAAGTGCACAATTAGTCAAGAGTTTTTTAGTCAAAACAATTAAAAGTCACAAATCCTGAAATGTACTTCCAAACATTTTGTCTGGAAAATCCCTATTCTCAGCTGAAACTCAATGTGCATCACGCTCAAGATGATCCAAGCAGCTTACAAATGGACAATTCTTTTCAACAGGAACTTTTGAGGGAAGGTGGTCTTATTTTGCAGAAAAACAGAGTAATTCGTCTTAAAAATCCAAAAATTTAAATTAAGCAAAGCCTTTGATGAGCATTCATTGACTTAATCAAGTACTACTTGTTTGCTGCCAGAGAGAAACATCCCAGCTATCAAGAAAAACAAAGTGGAGAGAATCAACTGAAGAAAAGAAAGAGTGAAAAAATATTAATGAAGCACTTCCGAGATTAATATAATTCCAATGCAATAATCTGTTCTACTTAAAGGAAAAACCTTCCTTGTACACATTAGGTTTTCAGACTGTTCCTGATGCTGAAACATGGGATCACCAAAACTTGACTGTATGAAATAAGGAACTAAAATATATGAGTATTTATTGCATGCAAGTAGACAAATGTTTGTAGAAATCCATGCTGTGCATCTTCACCCCACTGAAATCTTACAGATTAAAAAAAGCTATGCCAAACAGGATTCCTCTTTGAGGAAAGAAATAAAGATTAAGACAATATTTCCCAGAATTTATTTACCAGACTTTTTAAAAAGAATTATCTGACATATATTTAGAAAACTTAATTCCACACTAAACATTCTTAGTAAATAATTTTATTTTACTTATCATGTACACAAGATTTAACTGACAGATGCTGAGTTTTGTTTAGTTCCTTTTCAACACACATATGTGCATTAAATCTTAATGGCTTTTAAGCATAAGCGATTAAAATTATGAAGTGAAGGACTACTTTGTGTAACTGGACTAACTGAAACAAAAAAATTGAAACATGATATGGAAAGAGATTGACTTCAGTGAGTTTGGGAGTGGCTATGTAATGTCTTGCTTGCTTTGCAACCAATATGCATAGAAAATGGAAATAAAAATAAAAAACAATGATGTGCCCTTACCAAAAAGTAAAATGCTCATTTGAAGAGACACTAAAAAAAAATATTTTTTTCCCTTGGAAAAGGGACCCTTTGGGTTGGAAGGGACCTTTAAAGGTCATTTAGGCCAAGCCCACTGCAATGGCTGGAGACATCTTCAACCAAATCAGCTTGCTCAGAGCCCCATCCCACCTGACCTTGACAGTTTCCAGGGATGGGGCATCTACCACTTCTCTGGGAAACCTCTTTCAGTGTTTCACCACCCTCATTGTAAAAAATTTCTTCCTTATCTAAGTCTACCCACTTTCAGTCTAAAACCATTAACCCCTGTCTTATCACAACAGGTCCTACTAAAAACTCTATCTCCATCTTTCTTATAAGTCCCCTTTAAGTACTGAAAGGCCGCAATAAGGTCTCCCTGGAGCCTTCTCTTCTCCAGGCTGAAAAACCCCAACTCTCTAAGCCTTTCCCCATAGGAGAGGTGTTCCACCCCTCTGATCATTTTTGTGGCCCTTCTCTGGACCTTCTTGAACAGGTACATAAAATAAATAGATAAATAAAAAGCCAGATAGATAGAAAGCCAGATAAAATAGGGAACTGCGTATAGAAGACAGATAAGAAAGTTCTGTTCTCATTGTCTTCCAACTCAAGGAAAATAAGACATTTGGTTCCAACTCATAAAAATTTACTTGTTGGATGGTTTGGCTTTTTACTTTTGCATATGTGTGTATATTCGCTTTGCCTTAATTATTGTGATACAAAAACATTCATACATAAGAGTATCCTAAGATAAACATAATACTACCAGTTTTAGTTCAGATTCTGTACTATAATTGTCATGTAAGTACTAACGAAACTTTCCAGAAAGCCTCAGTAAAGTCTGTAATTGAAAAACAAAACAAAATAAAAAAAATAAAAAAAAAACCAAAAGAAAGATTTGGCTGAATATGTTACATCAGTAACAACATTTCTGTATGTACAGCTGTACATACAGTTACATCACTGAAATTCCAAACATGCTCTATTTGAAGTTGTGACTGACTTCAAATGCTGAGTAGTTCACTCAGATAAACTATTAATATGTAACACCTGTTCCAACTTACAGATTTTACTTAGCTGGATGAACCACTTCATTGTGATTACAATCAACAGAAAGCTAACATTTTGAATTCTTCTCTATTTACAATGTAGCTTGTTAGCTCTCACTAGATCATTCTATATGCAGATGTCATAAAGGTAGAATGGCCAGTGCCATCAAAATAAGCTAAGGTTAAAAGAAAAAGGTACTTGTTTTGGAATAATAGCATTATGCATGGAGTTAATCAGAGATATTTAATCAGCAAAAACTCTGTATGTAATCAAGCCCTTAAAATTTGATTACCTGGTCGACTGGAATTTATTTGATCACAGTCTAATGCTGCTCCTAATTTCTGTAACTCCTATTTGATTTAAATTGTTTCTTTTAGGTTTGGTAGCAAATGGTCTTAATTTTATCTTTGCTTACCCAACTGGTATTTACCAGTTTTTATGCCAACATTCATACCTATCTTGAAAATATTCAGGTGGTTAAATTGCTTGCTCTCTCCTATATCAACACCCATTTATGAAAGTTACTAACTTTAGTCGTGCCCTATAAATATAATAAAATTAGGAAACCATCAAGATCATGAAAATATAGAAACAATTCATATACAATATAATGTCAACATACCTAAGAAAACAACTTTGAAGAATCTTAATGGTAAACAATATAGTCAGACAAATATAAGTGATAGAAAGAAAGTGGAATAGCAAAATAGACCAGAAGAGGCAAAAGGGTCAAGGGAGCTATCAGAAGAATACTTGAGTAAGACGTTGCAGTTTCCCTAAACCAAATTTTCAGAAAACTGAATTCCCCTTAATCTGATCCATACCACAGATGGATACTCAGTCTTTGGTTGCTAGGTAAAAATGCTAATATCTATTCTGTGCAATGACTCAATCCTCCACCTTTGTTAAATCAACAAATTCACGGCCACGGCTCTTCTCAGGAACAATGAATGTCATGATCATAAGTAGCCTAAATTAACAACTACATATCCTAATATTCAGCTTTGCTAACTGTGTGATGGCTTCTGCCCCCAAGTAAGTTTAATTCTAGTGGTACATTCTTACTGCAGATGATTGGCCGGGTGATACTCCAACAAGGCAGGAAACACAGGACGCTACTGCTGTAATCCCCCATAGCAGAACCTATAGCCTTATGTAGGATAAGTGCCTCATTTGTTATCATTTAGTTAAATATAAATCTGTCTGTGAAATCACGATTTGTGCTATGCATTACAACTATGCACTGTTGAGCCTTTCAACTTAATCAGGTATTATTTGACCTTCCAGCTCTTATTAGCACCATGTTCAAAATTCAAGAAATCTTTTCAGTCAAAACGAGAATGGCACGAATCTAAGCCCTCGCAGTACTCCTGCTGGACCTCGTTATTTCAGATACAGCATCAGTTCTCAGTCTCCCTGGCAAAGTGGCAAGACAATATGTTCCTGCAGTGCTTTTCATGCCTCCATGGATGAGGGCTTATTGTGATGCTGCAGCACCTAGCTGGAACCACCCACATATTGCTGACCAATTTACACAGGCACGTACTTCTTTCTATAGGTTTCCTCTGTTATGACTGACTGGAAGCCAAACTACGTCCGAATTATCCTACCACTGGGTATGATGCATAGATAAACTGAGGTTAAATTATAAAAATGAAAGTTTCTTTAGTTTCTTGTAACCCAAACTGCCTGCCACATATAGGGACATGTTATTACTGGTATCCTGCCACACACTCATAACCTGGAGTTACAGTGCCATTCACATCTATGAGATACTATTCCTGTGCCTGTGGAAATAGCAGTGACTACAAATCCCCCTGGTAAAATCCAACTGGCATTACAGCTTAAGAGTGGGAGAATTACTGAAAACAAAGCTGCTGAAGATGCAATGTTTGCAAACAAGCAGACTGTTGAAAAAGGACAGTCTCCCCTAAGATGACTGTTAACTATTTAGACTGAAGAAAACAAGACAACATATGGTTAAAAATTCTCTGAGAAAAGATTTTGCTGTTAGACAATTCGAACTCTGCCACCATACATACTTTGTTACTTCTACTGATTTCGAGCCAAATACCTATTGCTAATATAGCTTAGTTTTATAAACATCTTGATAGTGAAAGGCAGTTCTACTAGGGACTGAAAAAAGCTGAACCACGAAATTTCTTATGTAGATATGATTACAACATAAACATTTTCCACTGAGAAAGCAAAATAGTCCAAATATTAAAAACAGTTTAGTTTTTTATACAGTTCCAGTCTTGCAGAATCACAGAATGGTTGAGATTGGAAGGACCCTTTGGAGGTCATCTGGTCCAACTCCCAGCCCACAAGCTGGCTCAGCTGGAGCAGGCTGATCAGCATCATGTGCAGTCAGCTTTTGAATAATTCCAAGGATGGAGAGTCTACAATCTTTTTGGGCAGCCTGTACCGGTGCTTGGTCACCCTAACAGTAAGCAATTTTTTCCTTGTGTTCAGACAGAACCTCCAGTGATCAGAAAAATCATGATATGGTAATATATTTGCTTAGATCAACTTGAATTATTTGCTCAAAAAATAAAAAAGACACTGGAAGTTAAATTAATTTACAAATTACCAAGCGTTAGAGAATTTTCCCCTGGAGATCCAAGCATGATGGCCAGAGCAGATGATAATCTATGCTTATGGTATTCACAAGAGCTTCCTTGTCCATGTTCTTCAATCATGGAATCTAATTAAGTATACACAATCCAAAGTTTACTTAACATTTAAATGAAACAGAATTAATCTTTCATTCAGTAAGATTTCTTTCTAGTAAAATTCCCAAACCAAGCTCAGGCTATTGCATCACACATTAAACTCTAAGAGTCTATAACTAAAGTAGCTTGCAAGGGCTCCCCTGGCATGTGAGCAGCTGAAGACTGATCATGAACAATAGAACTAAGTAAAATTCAGAAGCACAAGGACTGTTTTGGCAGACATCAGGCTTTTGTGATTAATAGAACTGTGCAGAATGCAGCACACACTGTCCCAGGATGGATCTTCCCTTCACTTTTTAATTTGTTATATAGACACACTTTATGTTTCGTGTTTGCTTAAATTGAATGCTAAAAAAATTGCATGCTTACTAAAGGTATCTCTTTCAATGCCTTAGCCCCACACAACAACAGAACGCAACAGAACAAGACATTCTTTCTCATCAGAAACAGTATAAGTAACTTTTTTCTTCTAGTTCTAGAAGTGAGGTATAACTGAGAAGAAAAGTTATCTTGATCCTTTTACATTTTAAAAAAATGTAGAAATGTAGATTAAGGTTCTTGGAATATTATCTGAGTTTATCATTCCCATTTAAAAAGAGAAAAAAAAGTATTGGTCTGCTACTGTACCTGTTACGGTCATGGCATATTTTTCCTTGACACAAAATAAAGCACTGTAAAAAAAAAAAAAAAAAAGTGTAGCTCAAGTATGCTTGGCAAAGCTGTAGAATGGAGAACGGTAGTTACCTTGTGAACAGTGATGACTGGCAGTTTTGTAGACTGAAATATTTAATCCACCGACAGCAGTGAGGGTTTTTCCCCTGACTGCACCAAAGGCTTCACTAACACTAGTAACATGAATAAACACCTTGGAATTTGCGTTACTCGCCAAAGAGCCAATATGTGTCCAAAAGAAATGGTATTCTCTAAAATATTCACACTGGTATGATGACATCAGCCTATACTTAATATTTATATGCCTGTATTTCACAGGATAATTTACATATTTCAAGGACACTTATTCCATATCCAATAATCCTGATTAGGAGAACTAAAGTTTTTTGAAAGTGTAGTACAAAAGAAATCCCAACCTATTAATTATATCAAAAATGACCTTGGTATTACAGATATATTCACTATCCTCTGTGACATTCAGATAAAGCTGACTGCACTGTATTGTATATCAAAGCACCATGATATTCCGAGGTGTAGTCATAAATCTGTACCTGTTTATGTATTTACTGACTCATATGACAAAACCAACTGCTTATTACTTCCAACACTGCTATGCATAAACACACTCCAATGAGAATGCATTTATGGTGAACTGCATCTATTCAGTGAGAACTCCCAAAGGAGAAATAAAAAATTGCCAGAAATCATCCTGACTGCTATACGGGACCCAAAGGTCATTTTCTCTTGGACAACACTTAACAGCATCTTATGCAGACATTATATTCCCCTATAAATTCTTTCACCAAGAAAAAACTAATATTTTATATACAAGATTTGAAAGTCATTCTACAAAAAAAAAAAAACAAAACCACACAGGATCATGATCCAACAATATAATTGTAAAGGTTGTTTTTAAATTTATATTAAAAGGTTATCATTCCCCACTGAATTCTTCAAAAACAGAGGCAGAAACAACTCAGGAAAAGAGACAAGAAGAAGGCATACCACCAGTAGGACAGTTAAGACGACAGCAAAGGTAAAAGAAGATTATGACCTTAAGCAGACAGGGCAGACAGTACAAAGTTCTGAAAAGGCAATATATTCAGAACAAAACTCACGTACAACAAATAACATAATACTTCAAAGTTATGACACACATCTGCATGGCTGAACTATTTCTTTATATTAAATAATAATAGGGGGCCAAGAGGCAGAATAAAAATATAAATATTCCACTAGTCTCAAAATCTCTATGCTGATATAATTTGTTATTTAATATCAATGAATATGATTGTGCTCCTTTCTGATTATCCTTAACACGCAAAACAGAAGGATTTCTTTCGGTGTAACTTTCTAGCTGAAGACCTAAAAATTGACAAGTTGAAAAGCATCACCACCCACAGTATATGGACCAAGTATACAAGGGCTTTATTTAAGTTCTACTGAAATTAATGGAGACACCTTCTGACACAGCAGAGGTCCATCAAGCTTACAGCTATTGCACAGTTGTTAACATTAGACTTACTCATTTCAGTAATTGTCCATCTGTAAAATATTCAAATCAGGACTAGACTGTAAATTTCAGAGCAAATAACTCACAGGAGTTTCACATGTGTATATTTTGGGAGGTGTTTGTTTGCATTCCTAAAGAAAAGAGAGTAAAAATATCATGCCTACATTTCGGCCAGTTTAATGTTGGAAAGGAAGCTGTGGGAACCAGTAGAGTCCTGTGATCAAATTGAAGAAATATCTAAGATTGGAAAGAGCTCTTTGATCTTCCCTCCTGCACCTTTATTTGTTTTAGCATTATACCCCATCGTCCCTTCCAAAAACTGAGTAAACTGTACCTTATACTACAAAGATCTTGTTTCCCTTATTATTCTAAAAACAATCAAAGTAAGGACACAGCAGAGAGAAGCAAATGAATGAAATACAATCATGGCAAATAAACAAATGTGGACAATTATAAAAAATATCTATATATATTTAAAAAATGAACATTTGCAGCATATTGGACCCACAGGCAACTCTCCAAATGTATGCATACATGTACATATGTGTGTATGTATATGCATATACACACAGACACAGAGTATATACATGTAGTGGTAATGTGGAGCTATCCTTTTCTACCATCTGAAACTACCTGAATTCAAGAAGCAACCTGGTTTGTATCCCATATCCTACTTCTCAAATGTGACCCATATGCCTGTGTTCTGGCTATGCTTTGCTACCGTTCATCTTAAGAAAAAAAAGCTTTGGTTACATAAGTTTGTACCTTTCCTCATGTAGGTATGAATATTTTTTCCCGCGTTCTGTTTCTTTTATTTGCCTGAAGCTCATGTGTCTTTTCTGTTGCTATATGCTAGAGGTTGCTCTGTCTTTCCCTTTCTCTTACCACTGTGATCATTCTTTTATTTCTTTCCCCTGCCCAGTTCTTCTCTTCCACATAGGTTCTTGGGCAATGTTATAGTGCAATTTTTGCAGCTATTTACATTTAATTCTTCGTTGTTTCCAGTCAATAACCACTAACATATTTTCCTACTTCCTATCCTCAAAAACAGCAAGAAGTCTCCCTTTCTTTCTTCCTCTTGCCCTTCCTCTTTAGCTGGTTCAAATGTAAATTCCCCTCCTTTCTTCTTTGGATTTCCCAGCTGTTACTGTTTGCTTTTTTAAGGCTTTTGTTTAGGTCAGGCCTGGCACTTCTAACAGGCAGTAGTAAACAAAATCAGTAAATATTTCTCATGCCTTCAGCAATAATGCTTCTGCCTATTTATATCACAGAAACCCTGTAATACAGTCTAAACTTTAAGTTACAATCAAACTGAGCATGATCAAAGTCACTCCTGGAGAGAGAACTTGCTGCTAATTCCTCAAAGACAAAGTCCTGACAGCTGTGGTTCAGAAATTACTGGGCTAATTAATCAAGACTGTCTGCATGTACATAGCCACCAATGTTTCAGTGGTGAGGATATATAAAAATAGTAATGAAAAACAAACAAAAAGCACCCAAGAAATTGTTACAACACTGCATGCTGGCTTGTAAGCCATTCATAGCAGCCACGTGGGAAGTAGAGATAAATCTTCCTCCACTAGCTTGGATGAGGATTTTTTAATAACCAGCCTTGTTCTCTGGGTGTATATTAGATAGAAAACTCAGATTTTATGATCTCTGTTAGCAGGGAAGTCCAAAGCTTAATTTAACATCAGAGTTTTACTGATTTTGCTAAGCTCTGGTACAAGATTATTTACACTTGTAGCAGTCTATTAGAATCACAGAATCTTTTAGGTTGGAAAAGACCATTAAGATCATTGAGTCCAACTGTTAACCTAATACTACGAATCTATTCTTACAGCTTAATTTTTTCTGCATTATACACAAATTATACAAAAAGAGAAACAATCAAACCATGTTCTTCTTTTCTTGCTCTACTTGTAAAATATAAGCCTGACAACTGTTAGGTAATTTTGTTCCTTGCCTTACCATAAATTATAACCTCCTCTTGCAGCTGAGTTGCCTGGCCCCTGCAGTGTGGATGGCGATTCTGTTTACTATTATAATATACAATGTAGGGAAGCATTGACAGAAATCTTAGGAAATGCAATTTCTTTTTCAACAAAGTTTATGGCATTTGTTAGTGTGGCTGAAAACAGACAGAAATGGGATTTTTGCAAGTGTTCAAAAGACTGATGTAGAAAACCTCTGAGATGCCAACAGTAACAAAAATTCCAATTTACAGTAAACACACATGAGGAGATAGGCTGGGATTTTGGGCCACTTCAAAAATGCGATTGTTACAGCCTATTGGAAGAACAGTTCATTCACTGGCCAACAACTTCACTCTTTCTTTACAACAGCCACAAGATGGTACCACACACATGTTCATACAAACAACACTGGAAAGGTAATACAGCAGGAAGGTCAGGTTATTTCCTCTGACATTGTCATTCCTTAGCAGAAGTGTTTCTTAAGTATTTCTTTTCATTACAGGGAGCATGGACCTTTCCTGAATAATGCAAAACAACTTTCTTATGTATGTGCTGTTTCCTACTAATTTGAAAATAAACTCAATATGAGACTAAGGATACAGCGATTTTGAAGTATCTCTGAAAGAAATGTCTGGGAGAATTTCTTTTGGTACACTAATGTAAATACTGGTAGTTCAATTACTATGTTAAAGTTTGCACGTGCACACAGAACAATTCACTTAAATGAGGTTAAATTTACTTTAAATACGTTAAGTATTTAGAAGAAAACTGTAGTGGAAGGTTTTCTTATCTTTATTCCCCACAAATAACCCTGATGTAAGCCTTATGAGCCAAAACAGTAGCTAGAATATACTATGGGCTGATTTATTTGTTTTCTTGTGTGACACATCGCAGCAGCTGAAAAGGTATGTTAAATAAAGCTGAACTTCTAAGCCACATCACAATTAAAGTGAAGCCATTAAAGAAGTTGATGGAGTATGAGAGATAATTTTTATCATAGAACAGAATCATAGAAAGGTTTGGGTTAGAAGGGACCTTTAAAGGTCATCTAGTCCAACCTCCCCTGCAATGAGCAGGGACACCTTCAACTAGATCACGTTGCTCAGAGCCCCGTCCAAGCTGATCTTGAATGTTCCCAGGGACAGGGCATCTACCACCGCCCTGGGCAACCTATTCCAGTGTTTCACCACCCCTGTTGTAAACAATTTCTTCCTTATAGCTAGTCTGAATCTACCCTCTTTTAGTTTGAAACCATTAGCCCCTTACCCTATTGTTACAGGCCCTACTAAAAACTCTGTCCCCATCTTTCTTATAAGTCCCCTTTAAGTACTGAAAGACCGCAATAAGGTCTCCCTGGAGCCTTCTCGTCTCCAGGCTGAATAAACCCAACTCTCTCAGCCTTTTCTCATAGGAGAGGTGTTCCATCCCTCCAATCATTTCTGTGTCCCTCCTCTGGACCAGCTCCAACAGGTCCATGCCTTTATTGTGCTGAGGACCCCAGAGCTGGACGCAGTACTCCAGGTGCGGTCTCAACCAGAGTGGAGTAGAGGGGGAGAATCACCTCCCTCAACCTGCTGGCCATGGTTCTTTTGATGCAGCCCAGGATACGGTTGGCTTTCTGGGCTGCGAGCACACGTTGTTGACTCATGTCCCATTTTTCATCCACCAGTACCCTCAAGTCCTTCTCTCCAGGGCTGCTCTCAATCCCATCATCCCACAGCCTGTATTGATACTGGGGGTTGCCCAAAGCTAGATGCAGGACATTACACTTGACCTTCTTGAATCTCATGAGGTTCACACAGGCCCACTTTTTGAGCTCATCCAGGTCCCTCTGGATGGCATCCCAGCCCTCAGGCATGTCAACTGCACCACTAAGCTTGGTGTCACTCAGCTTGGTTTTCTTCAGGTAAATAAATGTGGTAGCCATTTTTTATCACTGTATATGGTATACAAATGTCTAGGTTGAGTTTAAGTCTCTTATTTTGACAGACGTTTTAGGTTTCTGTCTGGTTTCATTCCCCCTCCCACTTTATAATTGCCTTTTTTGGGGTTTGGTTTTGTTTTGGTTTGGTCTTTTTGGTGGTTGTTTTTTTTTTTCTCTTTATTGTGTATTTTCTTGTGAAGTTTTCATCATATCTATGAGGTCACTATGGCAGATGACCTAATTTGCATCTTCTCCCAACTAAATATTTTATTATAATCCTTTCTAATCACAGCAGAAGTCAAAGAGAGGAAACTGAAAACTGAGTAGATTGAAACTGCAATCCCTTCAACTAAACTCTCAACATCTTCAATGGAAAGAAGAATTACACTGTCATTTTTACACCTGCTTTCATCTTCTCTCTGGGGTTCTTCCTGCTGTGAACACCCTAAAGGCTATTTCTCCTCTGAGTACAAATATCTTATTTTAAGCTGCCATCATCTTAAACACTTCACATTCTGCTCACTTGAGTGCACTTATCATTTGCTTTTTGCTGCAGCTATAAATAATGTTAAGAGAATGTCAGCGTCTAGATGCCTTATCCACACATATGCAATGGAATCAGCAGGTTTTACAAAACATTTATCAACATAACATTTGGAGTTTTCACTCTGCTTTCCTTTGGAAAAGCAAGTGCTGCTACAAATGGTTTTCTCTAGACAAAGTGGTATTCAATTATTCAAATTACTTTAGGCTATAGTACTTGTACTAAGCATTGTTCATTTTATTAAAATAATGTTGAATGCTGTTAACGTCTTAACTAGAGATATTTTAATTCACTGCTTAGACAAAGATCTTTGAGTAAATATAATAAACAACCAGATACATTTATTAAAAACAAGCAAAAACTATACATAGCTTGCTAAACTGATAACATTTTACTTGAATCTAAATAATTCTGTTGTAGTCCAGACTAGACATCGTATAATGTAATCAGATGTTAATGATGAAAGTAAATCAAACAAAAATTGAAAAAAAAAAGCGAAAGCGGAGCACTGCTATTGTTTCGAAACCATAAAATGTAAAGCACAGAACATGTTGCTTGCTACAAAGCAACTCAACACGGAATCATTTGCATGACCCTTTCAGAACAAACATTTTCTGTAGGGGAGAGGAGGATGGAATCAGTCCACAGTGTATATTTGCTGAAAACAGGAGAAGGAAAGAAACTTGAAAATTAAGTTGGAAATCCTTGGTCCCATATCCTGCTTAAAATGGAACTGCTCTTTTCCTGAAACCCCATCCCTCCTACCTCTCCATTATTCTGCAAAATTCAAACGATAAGCATGTTTTTCAATACTGCAGTTCAAAGGTTATGGAAAGCCCTGTCTTAAAGCGAAAAATGCATTCCCTAAGTTACTCTAACCTATTCAGGTACAAGATTTTACTATCTTTACTCAGATGGTAGTACCTTATGCATATGGGACCTGCCTTCTGAAGTCAACCAATCTCTGATGAGTCTCTGTAACAGACGCAAAAAACATAGTTTTAACCAGATGCTCTGCCCACTGTAATGTTTGCAGGAGTTTCTGTAATCCAAAAAAACCAGGTTTTGGTTTGAATGGCGTTTTCAAAAAATGCCTCCCACAGATTAACTTTTTTTACACAAGAAAGTAATCTCCTCCTGGCAGGAACCAAGCCTTTTGGAGTCTCAGTATTCTACTTCACTGTTTTGCAAAGAATACAAGACCTGAAGAAGCAATGAGATTTCCATTTTCCCAAAAGATGACATTCTCACCAACGTAAAGAAGAGTGAAGATCGATAATGCTAAATATATAGAAAATAACTGACACCGCCTCCTCTCCCCAAAGGAATAAATGAGTGTCTTTTCATATTTTTTTTTCTTCAGACTTCAATCCATCAAACACAGGTTTATAGCCTTCAATATCTAATATTTTGAATAACAATAATAAATATATTTAAATACATATTTTAAAATTGCAACAGCCCAAGTTGAAAAACTTCTAAAGTACAGAAAAGCTGAATAGCAAAAATCATGTTTTAAAGTATTTATTTCTATTACACTGATGTTAATAGCAAAAGTCTTTTAATAATGCTTTCAATAATGCTGTAATTCAAATAGTATAGCTTTGACCCCAGTAATAATCTGATAATAAATTTCAGTTAATCATCCTAGCTGTATTTTTCATGTATTTTAAAGTATAGGGACACCAGTTCTACTCATATTTAAAAAAATAATAATATTCCGTACTCAAACAGCGTAGTCAGTTTCCATCGTTTTTCTTAAGCCTTTTAAGACCACCTATTGATTATTTCACTTGACCAAGATGGCTAAGTAGATTTAAGATCAATATTTATTTCAAATTATACATATATGCATAGCTGATAAGAAAAAAAATTACTTATGTTTGGTCTTATTTAAGCTTCCCATGTATAAATTTTAAAAATAAATTTAATAAATCCTTGTTAATCCCATAGTCAATAAAACAAACAAACAAAAAGTTTTATCTTCATAGAATACTTTTTATGCAGGTAAGAAAAATGTTATTATTTTGCTAAGTTAGACTTCTTTAGAAGATGACTAATAGTAGCATATCCTCTCATCATTGGCACAAAAGTTGCAGATACATGAAATTTTTGCCTGGGAAGTCTGCCCTCCGTAAACACATTTAATGCATGGACATGGTCTTCTGTATGCTTACACTCATAGCCATCTGCTATGCGGGCACTGTTCCCATTCACAAGTTGATTGGACATTTTCTTTAGAGTATCCATGCAAAACAACAGGAACAATAAGACAAGCCTTTCCTCTTCTACCTGAATCCTTTTTTGTTGTTGTTCATAAACCACTGACACAAATACTTCAGTTAGCACACTGGTAAAGTATGTTTCAGAAAGCAATATCAGAGAAGTAGAAAAAAGTGTAATGAGAAATAAAAGTCTTGCTACCAGTAAGTTTTGTTGTAGTGAGCACCGTAGGGAATAACAATAACCACTTTTGTTGAGAAACGATATAAATAAGAAAGTATCAATATGATAGGGCACTCTCTGCAAGCAAAATCCTATGGCAGAAAACAGCATTAGAAAATAAACTTTATTCTAGAGATGAGGGATGTTCTCCAGAGACAACATCTGAGTATCAGTGTTTCCGTAAGTGAATTTGCTATTCTGAATTCCATCATATCTGTGTAATCAACCTGAGATCGGCAAACAGATTCCAAAACATTTTAGAAAAGCAAGGTCTCAAAATATACTGTGCAAAAAACCGAGGAAACCAAAATAAACAGGAGTCTGCTTATTAACTTTTTGGTTACAACATACACAAACTAATAGGTCTGAATTCACCACTGAAGTTACATGGAGGGAAGTTATAGTTTCAGTGAGTATACAGTAAAAAATAACATTTGCAGGGTGAGCAATTTACCTTTCTTCCTTCTATATAAAATTTCTGTTTGCATCAATGATGTGGATTGTTTGTTTCTGTAAAAGTGTGATGTTGACAAAAGTCCTGAACTATTTCCATTGCTTCTGTCTTTGCATCTTCCGAACAAAACCAGGCAAAGAACTGAATTAGTGTAGCTGCGATTAATCTGAGTGGGAAAAAATGAGACCTCTTTTTCGAAAGAATACAAAGATAGGTTAAACTACCTCTTGATAATGAATGTGTACATAACTGAGAGAAAACTAAATTATAAAGGCATAATTATGGCTAAAAAAAACCCCATTAATAAACCCAATGAAATGTTTTTAGGGGAATCTGCTCTCAAACCATTATCTGCTAATACACTGTTTTCTTTACCTAAAAATTCATACTACTGTTCAATCCAGTTCCTACTTTGTTGTGTTTTATATTCAAAAGCCAAGCAACTTAATGCTCAGAGCTCTGAGGAAGAAAGCATTACTAATGTTAATACTGTGACAGCTTATATAAATCACTTTCTGCTCCTGGGAGTCAAAACAGGGGCTCGTCAGTGCTGGAGCACATCGATATTTGCCAAATGACTCTGCAGCACACGGCACTTTATGAAGTGAACTACATCCATACAAATGGAAAACAAAAGGCTATCATTCTAAATTAGTACAGCTTTACTCTGGTTCATTACAGAAAAAATGTCTAAACAAGAGTAAGGTAGTATAGGTCCCAGTCTTTAAAATTCATGCTTGCATTTTGGTTAGTAGCAAGAACGGAAGCATGTAGAAGCATTTCATACAGAGTAAGGACGTGCACGCAGGGTTTACACAGCTTACAGGGGAAGACTAAACGGACCGCTGACTTTATATGGTAATCTTTTCAAAATAATACTATGATAAATAATGTCAAAGAGCTGAGTACTCGCATTTGTGACTATCTCAAGTCCTACTGCTCAGTCTCAACGTATTACCATAGAGTATCTCTTAAAGCATACTACTAAAAACAGGGGAACAAGGCAATTCTAACATGCATTTGGGAGAAACTAAGTATAGAGGGCTACTGAAAATATTCTGTGTTTGAAATTAGGCCACAGCCTTAAAGCTGTATGTTGCCTTCAAAAGGCAATCTCTGCAGAGAAAAAGAACCTGGACTCTGAAGAAAAGCAGGTATCCAACGTGTTGTCCAAGATGACTCCAGTTAGGAAACCTTCATACACAAGGGCTTGTGCATGCAACCCGGGTTGAGTCTCTCTCTTAGCAGATCTCATCCTGTTTAAAAACATTTTGCATGAAGTATATACCTGTAACTAAAAACCATATCAAAATAATGAAATACTCCTGGTACTTCTGTCCATTCATTCTCTGTCCTACAGCTGAAACCTCACTTTCTGAGAATGAAAGCGCTTCATATTCCAAATCAGAAAAGTAAATATACTAGACACATGTTATAATTACTGTCCACAGAGCAATGGCAGATTATTTCTTCAAATCCGCAGTCAGTATTTCAACATCGGGTGGTGCCAATTTAGTTTATGAAAGCATAATATCTTTAATATATATATGACTAAACATTAATTATTTTCTTTTCACAATGTTTAGATAAGGTTAAGCACATATCAAAGTAAGTATTCTGAAACAATCTCTCAAAAACATTTTCAGCAGTGATCATAACGAGGTATAATTCAGGAGTCCACCAAGGGATATTTAACCATTTTTAAACAATGAGTTAATTATAAAGTCTGCGCAAAATGAACAAAGTCTGCAAATAGTCACCTGTCTCCCACTAGTCTGCACTGTGCAACTCATCTTTATCACCTGGTTGGGCAAAAATGGCATGGAGAGCCTTAGAAAGTTACAGAATT
Source organism: Chroicocephalus ridibundus (assembly GCF_963924245.1). Taxonomy (NCBI): domain Eukaryota; kingdom Metazoa; phylum Chordata; class Aves; order Charadriiformes; family Laridae; genus Chroicocephalus; species Chroicocephalus ridibundus. The sequence continues at coordinate 86,400,049 of NC_086285.1, read as the reverse complement.
TTACGATTCCTCGTGCCATATACTCCTTTAGTAGCAATAAATGTTGCAAAAAAATACAGAAAAGCCTCGCTCTCTCACTCTTTCTACTCAACTCTGACAAAAAAAGTAGGAAAATATTGAAATAAAATTAAAGCACAGTTTAATCAATTAACTAAGCTGATCCGTGAGACCTAGTTGCACAGAAAAAAATAGAAGCCACACCTTGCTTTTTAAAGATATGATGGTGACAATGGGATACTCCCCATTGAATAGTAGATCAATGGTTTGAGCAGTCAGTTAAAATGAGAGCAACCAGGCTCAGTTCCATTCTTCTCAGCTGACTCCTCCTGATGTCCGAAGAAACCCAGCCCTGGGACAGCAGTTGCACCTTGTGCTGGGAGGGAAAATTGTGGTCCCTCTTTGCCTGAAATTCTGTCAAATTCTGCTCAGAATACAGAGACTCACAAGGCCAGAGAGTGCATGAAAGAGTGAGGATGAAATGAAAAATATACTGACTTATACCCTGGGGTAATAAACTAAATTTCATCTTTCTGTAAATTTTTCAACAAACTTTCTTCCCAGGTTATTGGAAATGTGGGAGCAAAAAGGATAGACTTAGAAACTTTAAAAAAATACAGTGACAGATTTTGTACCTTATTCACCTACTTGGATGCTCTCTTTTTCTAACTGCTGTTATTTCTCTGAAATTTGCACAGTCCGTGTGTGGACTTCTGGGGCACACAAAAAGGATAGACTTATTTTAACAAAATTTCAGACACACCTGAGATTTGTACACACAAAAAAAACCCCAAAACAAACAACCCCCCCAAAAAAACCCAAAACACCACCCACCACAAAAAGTGAAGAAAAAACCTCATATTCCTCTTCTCTTGAATATGCATTCTAACAGGAGCATTGCATTTTTAATCTCACAGAAAAAATAAAAACAAAAAACAAAAAAACCCAAACAAAATAAATAAATAAATAAAAAACCCCAAACAAAACAACAAATAAAACCCCAGAAATCTGCCTGCTGCCCTCTTGCTGAAAAGACACTATAGTTATCAACCTTTAATAAGTACACAGATTGCTGCTAATCCATTTCTAACAATGCTTTAAAAACATAGAGGATTCTTCGCAGTCCTGTAGGAATACACAGTTCTAGACAGACTTTTTGTCAGTAAAAATAGGAGGAATATTTTAAATAATCAAAGGCAAACTTCATCTGAAATGCATCGTTCTCCCACTCCCAACACATATTACAAATCAATATTAATTCTGTGTGTTCTTCCCAGCACATCCTCTGCATAGTGTTCAAACAGCTTTTAATGAATCCTGTGCTCTATACTTGTTCACTATGGCTTGCTTTGTATTTCCAGAAAGGGCCACAAGAAAGAAAATTACAGCAGACAAAAATATAAGGTGTGTTAGGATGAGATAAGTTACTTTCAGAGAAGTCATTTCAGTTATTGCTAACAGTCTGTGCCAATGCGACTCTGTAGGCTTCAAAGAGTAGTAAAAGCAAAGACAACATTTTTCCCACTGTCAGCAACTGTAGTTGAACAGGAATTAGCTGATATGAACCGCCACAGAGAGGAAAATTGCATTTATACTGGGAGTGCAAAAGACAATGAGATGGTCTGTTACCTAAATTACTTGAATTAATTTTTCATCGCCCTCACTGAATATTAATCATCCACACAGTTTGTCTTCATATTGCAACCAAAATCTTCTCCAGTTCTCATAGCATGTCTACTTCAAACCCCTTTCCTTTTACATCTATTTAGAATTCTATAACCTGAATCAAGATGTTTATTTCTAAACACGAGTCATTCAAAAGGAAAAGAAAATGATTTGCCAACAGTAAGAGTATACTGTAGTATTTATCATTGTAATTTACCATTCAAACACTCCTTTCACATTAGATTTCTACAGGAAAAGTTAAACTCCAAGCATAAAAGCATCTTCCTAAATACAAAGATGTTTGTTGTTTGGTTTTTTTCTGCTTAATTTAAAAAGGCAAACACTGAACGAACAAGACAAGCCTTAAGTTAAACAGCTTAACCTTAGCGGCCAAATCCGAAGTTTGCAATACTTGAATAGTGCACCTTACAACTGGGAAATTCAATGGCATTTACATTTTCTATAGCAATTTACAAACGGTGAAATAAAATTTCTCTGTGAATTTTTTTATCTCCATAGGCTTATAACTAGTAGAAACTAGTAACTTTTTCAGTCCTTTTATAAAGTGGTTATTTGGCAAAATCCAAAATTGTATACCTAATTATTTCTCAGCATGATTCTTAGAAAAGTGGTAAAACTTCATAGACTGCAAGCATAAGAGACTCCTGCAGAAGAGACGATATCTGAAAAGCAGAGCATTGGCCAAATGCTGATCAGAAGCCATGCTCTTTTAAGACCGCTTTTTTTTTAACAGACTGACAAAGAGGTTAGCTGGGAGTATTTGTTCAAAGTTGGAATATGTTTTCTTCATAAGCTCATTTGCTGAATATATTTTGTAAAATCAACTGATCAGGTTTGGAATGTACCCGGATCTGCCAGATTATCATCAGAAAGTAACATAACAGATGGTTTATTCTCTTATATTTTAATACAACACACTACTATTGGTCAGTATAATCTTTGACTTATATGTAAGAGTGCTTTCACTGAAACAGCAAGTATTTGTGCGGGATAGATTTTTTTTTTTCTTAAAAGCACAGATGATTGGTATTTACTGAGCATGTACAACCCACTCTCAGTTCACTGCACAGTACCAGATCCAGAGAATCCAGTCCTAAATCTAATAACGTCAATAGAAATTTTAACACCGACTCAGATAGCAGTTTTGTTCCTTTCGCAAGTAGTAACAAAGTATGTGAAAGTCAGCTAAATCTTATCACAGCAAAGCATGTCTCCTGCTGACATAAAAGGGAACTGTACAGCTGAAGCTCTTCAAAGGCTTTGAAAATGTACACCATTGTAATAGTCCTCAAAAAGATCATGAATTTGTGAATGTGTCATCTGATGAGTCCTTTATAAATGAATGCCTTTATTCCACCTCTCTGTGTTACAGTTTCACCTACTCAATGATATCATGCACAGTGTCACACCACTCAAGCAGCAAGGTCTTTAGCTGTGGCTCACTGACATCAATCACTTTCTTGCTTTTATAGGGCACCAGATAGAAGCCTGGCTTTGTTCCCTATAAGAGCTTTTTTGCTTTTATGTTAATATGATAAAAGAAAATACAGAAGCAAACCAAAATTCACGACATTCAGTGACATTGAAATAAAACACCTGTAGCATTCCCGTGCTTAAAATATCCTTCTCCTCTAACTCAGTCATACATTCGTGACACAATGCCCACTGCAGTTACTTAGATGTAGTGCCAACAAAACCCCCCACTCATATAATTTACGTTAACTTTCTCAGGCTATGAGCAGGTGTATGACTGAGTATGTTCCCTTCTTGTGTATGTTTGAAGACAGGGCACATGTAATCATTTCACCTAATCTTTTGAATGACACAGATGTGCGCCCTCATGTAGTAATTGCTGCACTTGTAAATTACATTAACATATTATGAAACTAGAAAAAATATTTTAACTTATAAATCTATACATTCAGACTGCATTTAAAGGCTTGGAGAGATATAAAATCCCAAACATCCAAAATTACTCTTACCCTGGGTTAGGTAGCTCATCTGATAAAAAAACCACTTATTTTTTTCTTTCTTTGATTTCTAATACTTGGTTCCTGTTTTATTTTTCACTGAGTTTAAGCCTGATTTTGCTTTTCAACTTTAGGTTAGATATTGCCTTCTTCTATGAGAGCTCACTGAATTAAATACTTGAATTTCACCACGCTCCCTGCCAATTCATCAGTTCAATGAAGATCTATTTTTGTTAGGTTTAAATTAATAAAACAGCATTAAAAATGAGGACATAATTATCACTCTGTTATTTTATCAGTTAAACAGTAATAAATGACATGATCGAGTTGAGCTATCAAATTCTGAAATAATCTTGGCACTTGTTCCCTACAGAGAAATACATCTTTATTTTTGATATTGCTAAGTGTTGAGTTTAAATTATATTATTGGATTGACTCGTTTGAAAAGATTTCCACCACTACAATTTTAACTTCTCTTTCACCAAATAGCAAATTAATAAATAAGTATTGCTGGTTTCCATGGACTGTGATTGTTTAAGAACAGAATAATATTTTGTAAACAGATCCAAATACATATTTTTGAGACCAGTTCAAATATTCCAACTCAGACTGCATTAATTGTCAAATAACTTGTTATTTTTTATTTTTTACTGAAAATTAAAATATATATTCTGTGGGAAAACCCCCAAATCACCATGTTTTGATGAGAAGTGACCTAGACCTTGCATCAGTCTCCACCAGCAATATTTTTAAAAGGTTGGGTCTGTTTCCTAATCAGAATTCGTTACCGTTCAATGCTACAGCTAGCTTCCCCTTATTTTGCAGTGTTACAGCTCAGTCGTGGTTTTTTTTCCTATAATTTTTCTACTTCAAATCTTAAACTGCTTTCTTTCCCACCAGCCCAGTTTTCTTTAGGTTTAGAAACAAAGCAAAAGAATAAGAATGAAAAAAATTGTTATGCCAGACAATACGTATAGCAAGACTACCAGACCACCTGCTTAAAAAGTTTGGCTTACAATTTTCCTAAAGGAATTAAAAGAATTAAGGACGATATTGGTATGAACAACAAAGTATGTAAAATAGTAAGAAAAATGAGACAATCTGAAAATCAAACAGGTGGGTAATAATAGAACCTAACTGTTCAGGTACTATTTAACTGGATTTACCAACTCTACTAACTGATTGCTAGATACCGTTCTTGACAACCTCTGCCAGGCTAATGGAGCAACTTTTTTTCACCGATGATCCACTGAATTCTTATTTCTACTTATGCTTCACACTCTGAGAGTCATATGAGTCACCGAACAGCACTCTGATGGATGCTGAACAGGAGTACGAAGAAAATGCTCCTTTTTTTGCTAAAGCACTTATAATCACTTATATGTGTCTTCAAAGGAGCACCAGACATTAGAGAAAAATGCTTTTATAGAAAAGAAAGGGAAAATAATGGTGAAGTAATCTTAAAAATTGTTATTTACCTAAAACAACCCAAACACTTCATTGAAGGTGAGTGGAAAGTATGAAAATATGAGGAGCTACTTACCACTTGATGACTAACCAAGAGGTTAGAAATGTTTTCTGTCAGTCTTGTGAGTCTCCACTGAAGATATCAGAAGCCTGACAATTTGGCAGCTTTCACTGAAACAGAACAACAAAGTTTTGAATATGATCAGATAATAATGTTTTTCTTTCCATGATACTTAAGTAAGCAGACAAGAGCATAGGCATTGGACTGTCCCTTACAGCACGACATGAAGACGTTAGAATGTTTATCCTGCCCGTCTATAAAGCCAGTACTACAGTAATGTATGAATTTTTCTTTTTAAGCAGCTGTTGAAAAATTGGAACTGTAATTGAAATAATTAAATGTACAGCAATAGTATTTTCAAGGCTTGCAACTAGCTTGGGAGTAATTCTTGATTTCATATCTCATGCTAAATTTAGGAAAATGAGCTAATTTGAAAACTTTTTGATTTTAGAACAATGATGAATTACTGACATAGAGAAATAAAGAAATATTGATTCTGAAAGAAACTGTTCAGAACACACAAAAAATACTCAAACAAAAGAAGTAATTTAGTCCTGATCTTGCACAAATTTAGAACTAAATCTGCTTTACAGAGTACTTTTCTTCATTTATATACATTAATTACTTACCAGCCATTTTCAAATATGTGCTATATTGGTATAATCTCATTAAACATTTTGACTTTCCATAGGTATCATCACCGAACTAATGATCCTAATAAATGTGAATGTCAACCAATAAAAAAATAATATTAGACCACTAAGAAATAATTTTTACATTATTCCTATAACACCCTATCAGAAAATTCAATGACAGGTATGCATATTTTTAAGTAATGTGAAACCATAAACAGAATTTAGGTATAGCATGTAAAAACTGCAAATAAACTTACTTTTTTGATATTTTATTACTTGATGAGCTTTAATGCTTCTAGATCTATGACACTGGAAGATTATGCCATATATGGCAGATTAATGAGTTTAAAAAAAATCATGTGAGATAAAGCATCACTCATTGTACTGTCAATTCTACTGGTAAAACATAACTGTATTTGACCATCATTTGCAGAGAAGCTTTGTTAACTTTCTTAAAATGCACTGCTCATTTTAAACTACTCGTGAATCATTCATGATAAAAACCATGACACCATAAGCAAGCCTAGCCCTCTGTTCCACACTTAGGTGTTTTGTTTTGCCCCACAACAAGATATAACCTCCCAAGTCAAGAAACCATCTTGCTTTTGACAGGAAAGTCCTCAAATATACCCTCAAGACCTTGAACAAGTGTTTGGGTCAAGGTATTAGCAGGAGTTGCAGAAATGGCTCCGCAGTTACATAATTTTTATGACTCCCACATGGCCCTCTTGCGATATAGCTGGTAAGTATCAGAGATCTCTAGTCACCCCAGAGGAACTACAAACAGTAATAGACAGATTTTACCAAAGCCGCCACCAACAAAAAAGCACTACCCGTGTTGCATAGTGTAAGCCAATTACAGCTAAAGTGTCAACTGCCCCAGAACTAGGCTGCTGATTCTTAGTTAGCATCACGGATGTGTCATCAAAGACCTGACTTTTTGCACATAGGCCTGTAACTCTTCCATACAACAGAAACCGAATCCGTTTTTTTTAAGTTTATACTTTAAAAATATTACAAGGTTCACAGTCCTATCTGTTCTGTCCTGTTTTCACTTTCTCTTCTTCAGAATTAGGACATTTCTTCATTGCTGAATTCCCTGGTTTCACCTTTGCTAACTTTTTGTGGGTCACTTCCACTGATCTCACCTTTAGCAATTCTCCTGCAGTCACAGAGCAAGAGGATAGATTTGCTTTCAATGTCCCGCTGGGATAATTGGTCTCTGGCTAGTCTTAGAGAAACTGTGATTGATAGCTTTATGAATTTTACTTCCAGTAGGAATGGCAGCAGTGTTGTTCTTTGTATGCATGATCCTGATGTGTTTCTCCCTAGTATTATGGTTCTGGTTATACACTAAGATATGTAGAAGTCATTTTTGTTATTATTATTATTGCCATACTAATCCTCAATTGCTGCTGTTGTTAGTTCATTCTGTTACCTTTTTGGCTTCTCATTTCAGAGCTTGTTTCCTCTAAGCCACAGGATTCACATTCAGTAGAACACAAAACAATATATTAAGCCATTGTAGTTTTTTAGTATTTATTTCTGTTTGTGTATTTTCTTAAGATCTCAAGTTTGCCCAGGAGCTTTTCTTACTCCTATACGCTATTTCTTGGAAATTCAAGATCCAAATTTTCTTCTCAAAGCTATGTGCAATGTGCTACCTGATATTAGATTGCTTGTGATCTGTAAGAGCCCAAATTTTTCTGGGCTTGCAAGTGTTCAGCTCAATTGCATAAAAAAATAAGCCCAACATTGTTAATAAATTCTAACAAGTATAATAATAGAGAAAAGCTGTCAGTACATGAGAAGTTAGAGTTTTTATTGAAAGGGCAAATGGACATTAGTGGTCAGCCACTATCTCCTTTTAGACAGACATTCAGAGCCAGGAAAAGTTGTGGGTGAGATTGGCTAAATATAGGTATCTAATGACTTCCAAATGGGACAGTGAGATATAACACTGGATTCTACAGTAGACCTTCTGAAGCTGTCTTCTGGTCATGGGTAAACATCATAGGATATCTAACGTGACATTAAGGCAGCTAAATCCCACTCAACTATGCTGTGATGTTTCAAACTACATTTGTGTACAGGCAGCTAAAACATGAAAACCTTTCATTAGCATGCATTAGTTGAGACAGTCCCAAGTATGCTAAGAATAATGAAATGAAATCAGTAGAAGAGAATCTGTCCTCTTCAGGGGATGGCTCTAGAACGCGGAGTACCACCAGACTGACCAAAAAAACCCCAAAACCCCAAGGGATATCAGCATGGTAAGCTTGCTTTCACAGATTGATCTTCCCTTGATCACTCAACTGAATAATATGCTCATCCCTACAGCCAGTTCTGCAGTCTGCCTGTCCAACTTCCCATCCTGGCAAAGAATGCAGATCTCCAACTTTAAGGTGAGCTGCACCTTCCCTTTAAAGAGTATGGCACACAACAAGATTATCTTAGATTTATCGGAGTTCAATAAAATATACAAAACAACTGATGGCCTGAGAGGATGCGTGCAATCATAGATTTTGTAGCTACTCCCTCTTCATTTGCTTTGAAGTAATACATATTTGAAGATATTTTTGCTACTGGAGGTCTTAATCTTAAAGGGAGTACCTAACTCTGGAGATGACAGCTTAATTACAGAGAGCTCACATTCCAGGATTGTTTAACATTATTCAAAAAGTAACTGAGATTAATATTATCAGGACACATAATAGGTTTTTTTTGTTCTGCAAAATACCTACCAGACTTTCAAAGAAAAAGTACCTTGAATCTTACCTCTCACAAGTACATCAACTCTCATTGTCTTGAAAAATTACTTATCAAGCACTGCAACATGATGCATTCCAAAATTGCTTGTAAGCCAAGGTCAGAAGCAAATGATACTATTTGAGGTAGCAAATTCCAATTACACATTTCTGTATATAAACTTTATTTACCTTTAGTGAGTTTCACCTCTAACCATGTGGCCCAGTGCTGCCATTGCTATTAACAGGCCATAACCTCTTCATAGAGACTGTGCAGTCTCCATCCCTAAAAGTTTTCAAGACTCAAGTCTTGAAAGATGAAGCCCTTCAGTCATCTGCTGTCAACCAAATGTCTTGAGAAACAGGTTGGACTATATAACTTCCAAATTCAATTTATATTAATACATATAAAATGTACACAAAGACCAGACTGAATACTGTCTCTTTTTTGTCATTGTTTCCTTCTGAGGGATAAAAATAAAATCAAAAATCCTTTTTTAATGAAACTTTATGGCTGAATTCTTGATTCCATGAAAATGAATGGGAAAACTCCAAGTGACTTCTATGTGGGGAGTTTTTATCCTTTATGTATTGGAGAAAATCTAGTGGTTACAAACCATAAGTGGAACTCAGGACTCTTGAGTTTTGATCACATGTGTTCATGTGACTGCTGCTGTGATTTTGAGCAAATGCTTCCATATACAGTAAAACGTGTAAGCGCATGCCTACACTGAAGCATGTAGCTGCCTACCATAGGAGGGACTGCTAGCATGCTCAGCATTAGCTATGCGGTGAACTTAATTTCAGCAGCAGATGATTCAGAAGTTTAATGTTTAAATGTGTGTTCATATTAGGGGATTTGACTAGAAAGCAGAGGTGTCACCTTGTAAGTAATGTCACAAAATATTTCAAATGCTTCTGGTCTCAATTCTATATCATATCTGAAACTATGAGAAAGTCATCAAGGATGAAAAAAAAGTTATTGACAGCTACATCTACTAATGCCTTACTAGGGCTTTCATTTCTACTGTCTCAAAAGTAAGTAGTCTATTAAATCAACATTAGAACTCAAATCTCATTTACGGGTCTTTCACAGCTGAGATCTCAATAGGCCAGAATATAAACTGCTTTGTCTGTGGGGCATCTGAAGGAATTCCCGATACCTTTCTAGTATTAACACTTTGTACAAAGCACCTATTGCCATCTTTCAAACCTTCAGTGTCAAACGTTTACTAAAGCAAAAACTCTCTGTAACAGATTTCTACCTTCATTACTTTTAACTTTCCTTCAAGATAATTCTTTTATGTAGGCAATACTGGCTGCTTGATATCTTAAATAGTGCAGAAATGGTGCAGTAGAGAGCATTAGACAGCTCTACAATCACAAGACAAAACAAGAGTGCTCAGGAAGCTTGCTGGAATATCTCAATTGATTCTTTCTTTGTTTTTAAAAGACACATAAGAACAGAGAAAGATTACTGAGGGAGAGAAAAAGTGTCTCTCAAAATGGAGAAAATGGCAAAAAAGCTGGAGCAGAAGCTGCCTACATCTCCAATACATACATTCTCCTTCAGTAGATACCTGATGAAAATTATTTAGGAATGAAATTGAACCTGACTGAGTCTAAATATCAGATATTATTAGATCAACCGTATCATAAAAGTATTTCAAATATGGATCTGAGAATTGAGAAGAGAAGAAAGAATTGTCTCAAAAAGGTGGTAAAAAAAGGAACCCAACATAGGACAAAAATACTGTAAAAGAACAGCCCGTATGATCTTTACGCACACTCAGAAAGGACATGTCCTCAGATTCACAGCAGCTCCAGAAAAAGCAAGTCCTGTTTAAAAAGTAGCAATGGGACAGTCTACACAGTACATCCAGACAGCAGAAGGGCATGTGCTCTACTAGGAATGTGTAAAAATAATTTAAAAAATTAAAAAAGTTCTAGGGCTCCTATTAATTATAAGTGCATTAAGGAAAGAAAAATTAATAAAAGAGTGCCTTAAACTGGAATATAAGCACAGTAAAATAGCAAAACCAACAACAGTATATTAACATTCTGCAACACTATGATAACATAACCACAAATGTAAAAGCATTTTGCATAAGTGAATAATGTGATCAATGAAGGGAAATCAGAGATAAGCAGGTGAGCCAGCCAAGTGCCAGAATTTGCAAGATAAAGCACTGAGAAGCAGCTAGGCGCCAGAGTGCACATAGGCAAGACATCCTGCCAAACACATATTAGGAACAACTGGCAAAACCAAAACCAAGGTAAGCAGCACAAGGAGCAGCTGAGATCTCCTTTGGAGGGGGAACACAACAAGTAACATAAAAGCGTCAGGCCTGAAGAGGAAAGAAGATGACAGAAGAGAAGCTGGATTGAGTTGAGATTTCTCAGAAACATCTCAGGCCTGCTCACCTTGACTAACACCATCAAACTCTGTAGCCTTCAGCTCTGTGCTGTTCTATACTCACAGTTGATTTATGTTATGATTTCTAAAGATTATTTTGTGCGTGCCATATTAGTGATTAATAATCCATAAGAACCAACCATTGGTTGTGTGTTATAAACACTCTTAGCACAAACATCTGTTTCCCTAAATGATAGATATATACACACACACATATATATGTACATATATTCTGTTAAAACAAATGATACAATCAGTTCTGAGTTATAAGAAAAAGAATTATTAGAATCATAGAATCATAAAACGGTTTGGGTTAGAAGGGACCTTAAAGATCAGAGAAAATCCACCCAGTTTTCCTAGCAAAACACAGAAATCAAAGATTAGTACACTTACTTAAAGAAGCTGCTAAAATATATAAAAGGTGAACTTTGGTGGAATTCTAGTACTTTCTAGAAAAATGAGACACACAACATAATAAACAAAGAAATGAAATATCAGCTAGGGAAGAATATCTAAAATACATCAACCAATAGAAAGCAATCACCAGAAGAGGACTTTTCCAGACACAGATTCTACCAGAGACTGACATAGGTATGAGTAGTAAGAACTTTAAATCAACAAATAAGGATAACAATTTTGCCAGTCTGAAATGATCTGAATATCTAGTTTTAATCGTTAGAAAAAGAAAGGCAATTTAACAAACTTATTGGGAGAAGTAATGGATCTAGAACTGGATTCATTGCCAGCACTGGGGAAGAAACTACGAATACTAAAAGAAGGGTTTAGGTCATGGGTACACTTAGGGAAATAATCTCTCTGAGAAAAAAAGATATTGTCAAGAGAAATAACTAAAGGGTTATTTATACCAGAAGCTTAGACAATAAAATGTAGGGGCTTGAAATACTAGTGCAGGAGACAGACAAGGGGGAAAAAAAAAGCAAGAATAACAATAAAAATTGTGGTGAAACAGTAATGTTACTATTTACTACAGCATAGTTACTGAATGATAAATAGCTTAAGGAAAGGAAGAACAAAGGTAAATAACGATTATAAAAATAAGAAGAGATTATATGGACATACGGATTATAAAAATTGAAACAGGTGATCTGGACAGAAGAGTCCAAGTGAATCAAATAAGTTCAGAATTAAAAAAAGAACGGAAGAAAAAAAATCTAAAGAAGACGTTATACTGGCAGCTGAATTGTTGAAACCCTCCCTAGGAAACTTTTGCATTAGATCAATAAGTGTTCTCCGCATGACTCCTTCCTGCATGGCACAGGAGGTAGTGCAGCCCCACACAGATGCATCCACCTGTTCTGGATGCTGGAACAGATGTACAATGCAATCTTGCCAAAGCAAGTCGGACCCAAGCACTGGGCCTAGCACTAATTAGCTCACTAGGACAGATTTAGACTCAAATGTAACATCTTTGTTGGAAATATGGACAGTGGGATTCAGTGCACCCTCAGCAAAAGCCAATGGTGTGTGTGGCATGGTCGACAAACTGGAGGAAAGGGATGCCATCCAGAGGGACCTGGACAGGCTTGAAAGGTGGGCCCGTGTGAACCTCATTAAGTTCAACAAGGCCAAGGGCAAGGTCCTGCACCTGGGTCATGACAATCCCAGGCACAAATACAGGTTGGGTGGAGAATGGCTTGAGAGCAGCCCTGTGAACAAGGACTGGTGGATGAGAAACTCAACATGAGCTGGCAATGCACGCTTGCAGCCCAGAAAGCCAACTGCATCCTGGGCTGCATCAAAAGAAGTATCGCCAGCAGGACAAGGGAGATGATTCTGCCCCTCTACTCCACTCTGGTGAGACCCCACCTGGAGTACTGCATCCAGCTCTGGAGTTCTCAGCACAGGAAAGACATGGACCTGTTGGAGCGGGTCCAGCGGAGGGCCATGAAGATGATTGGAGGGTGGAGCACCTCTGCTATGAGGACAGGCTGAGAGAGTTGGGGTTGTTCAGCCTGGAGAAGAGATGGCTCCAGGGAGACCTTATAGCAGCCTTCCAGTACACCTAAAGGGGGCCTACAGGAAAGATGGAGAGGGACCCATTATCAGGGAATGCAATAATAGGATGAGGGGTAAATGCTTTAAACTGAAAGAGAGGAAATTTAGATTAGATATTAGGGAGAACTTCTTTACTGTGAGGGTGGTGAGGCACTGCAACAGGTTGCCCAGGGAAGCTGTGGATGCCCCATCCCTGGACGTGTTCAAGGCCAGACTGGACGGGGCTTTGAGCAGCCTGGTCTAGTGGGAGGTGTCCCTGCCCATGGCTGGGGGGTTGGAACTAGATGGTCTTTAAGGTCGCTTCTAACCCAAACCATTCTGTGATTCTAGAACTGTAGACTTTCACGGTGACACTAAAAATCAACACATGTATTTGAAATGTTTCTAGTAAGTGATTATTAATCTTTCCCAGGAAATGTCATTTTCTAAACTACATCACTACCCAAATGATAACAATTACGATGAAGCCCCTTTGTCTCTAAAAACATCAGCTAACGCTTTATTTGCCTGGAAGTCACTGAATTGATGGGAAATTATTTCATAAATGGTTTTAATGAGGACACTAAAGACAACCTGATTATGGAAAATAATTCCAGAACTGTCTTGAGAGTTTGAAGAGCCTAACATTCTCAGGGATATAGACTCAGTCTCTGAATCTCTTAAGTCAAACATCCTTGCATCTCAAGCAACAACTATGTACTTGTGGAGAAAGACACTAAATGAATTAAAGCTTAACTGCATAATTAATCTAACACACACATTTCTGGCCTCAGAAACCATAGGTCTAATATAAGCTTTATCAAAAACAGAGATAAAGCTTGCAACTAAAATAAAAACTAATGTTCATCATACACAAAAGTTCAGAGAAAAATCTTGAGGCTCATCAACAGTGACAGCAGAGTAGAAATTAAAAGCCTTCTAGTTTTGTGTCCTCAAAACTAGATTGCAACTTGTCTGTTTGAATGCAATTAACGAAGCAGACAACAGGGCAACATGAGTAACAGGATTTAGCAGGAACTACGATTTTCATGATAAAAAGAATACTAAAATTATCAAGGCTTTCCTATGTCCATTCCAGAATTCTGAAATAAATAGTATACTAATATATCAAAAGTAGATTGTGTTATTTTATCTTTTTATCTTTGATAAGGCAATTATTTTTTTTTTAGGTGGAGAAAATACAGTTGTTCTCACCTATCTAGATTTCAGGGATTTATGTGATACAGTATGGCATGATAAATTGTTACTTAAATGGGAGAATATGTGAATAAGTGAAAGCATTTTAAAATGTGTAAGAAACCTGTAAAAGAAGAGATTAATGGGTTATTGGTGAAAATTAAGATTAGAGAAAAATTCCTATTAGAGCACCTCAATAACTTCTATTGGGATTTGTATTTTTATTAACCTTGCCTCCAAATGCAGCACTGTTTTAACGAAAAGTACAAATGACATATTTAGGAGTTACTGCCAGAGGACTGGAATATCATACCTGGAGAACTATACAATCTTGAAAAAGATATTAGACTGCTATTACAGACTTCCTAGTTTCTTTCATTGCTTTATTTTCAGCTTGACATTCTTGCATGATAATAAAAAAAACCAAACCCAACTGGCTTACAACGCCTCTACAAATCCTATCTCCATTTTTGCCATATATCCCCCAAGAGGCTACTTGCATTTCACAGTATCTATACACCAGAATCCATGCTGCTCTTTGTCCAGCAATTAAATTTCTCCAGAACTATGACTTAATCCACAACGCTACACAGACTACACAGGTACGTAGATAGGTATGTTTTCCTGGGCAGATCTGTCAACAGCATTTTTCTCTCCATTTGGCATGCCCTTACAACACAAAACAGACTTGAAAAACAACTTCAAAAAGGATGTTATATAAGCATGACATTACTGTTTTATTAAATATATTTTGTTGTTGCAGCATGAAGTTACTTGGGACAACCAAATATTTGGTCACTCTTGATGCTTTTATTTCAATATGGCAGTGAAATGTTTCTGCTAAAACTGCCAGTTATGAGTAACAGCAAAGCAAGCTCATGATTAATTTTCATTACCATATTATTTAGCTGCATGCTGGAGAAAATTTTTCTTAATTTTATATCTAAAATCAATATTCATCTCAACTAGAAAGGAACAGCAGTAAACACCTGCAGCACTTGCTCAAGGACAAATGAGGCAAATGTTGAATGCAGTGAATATTTGCCTATCAAACTTATTTCTTCTAAAATCTTTCAGACTCAAATTCATATCAGAAAGCAGAATCAGTATACCTTAGTATCAAGGACACTCCCTGAGCAAGTACAGATGTGCCTTCTTAAAAATCTAGCACCATTTGTATGGTTTACAGTTCTTGTTCATAGTCACTCAAACTGTAATACGAAGACTTTCAGTAGCCAACAAATGTGCATGATCTAAGTTACAAAATATATTCTCTTTATATATGTTTTACATGACCTGGGGATC
The DNA here is from genome assembly GCF_963924245.1 of Chroicocephalus ridibundus. Lineage (NCBI taxonomy): Eukaryota > Metazoa > Chordata > Aves > Charadriiformes > Laridae > Chroicocephalus > Chroicocephalus ridibundus. The sequence continues at coordinate 86,384,573 of NC_086285.1, read as the reverse complement.
TACCTGTTGACCATGTACACACAAAACTTTCAGTTTTTAGAAATTACCAAGAAGAATAGTATCCAGAAAAAATATAGATCTGGCGTCCTTATTAAAAACAAACAAATAAAACTAAAAAAAACCCACAACAAAACAAACAAAAAAACCCCCACACCCCACAGTTTCTGAACAATTCATCAATCTTATTTCTTTTGCCTTTTAATATGAAACCTACAAAAATTTTCACTGTAAAAGCTTTTGATGGCAAAAGAAAGAATCTCAGGAATTTGAGATTAAACAGAGGGGGATGAATAGCTGAAAATGTGATGAGGGTCAGTGTTATCCAAAAACAAAAGCACTGTTCTCCAAGAATATTTTTCATTGCATACCTATATTATAACTGACTGAATAGTAACGTATGAGAGAGTAAATGCTCCTCATGCTGTTAGTTTACAGAGACAGAGCATTAATATTGATTCCTACACGTAATACCAGTTTATTGCAGGAGAGAGCCAGCGGATTGGTTTTGTCTTGCTCCCGCTCTCTGGTTCTCCTTCTCTCTTGGTGTTGTGAACACTGTATATTTCTATGACAAAAAGAACACAAATTTACTTGATCTAGTTACGAGAAAATCCTGCTTTTGGAAGGTACTATGTGGTTACGTCTGCACCACTGAACTAAACAGGGCCAGTGCACAGGGCTGGGCAATGCTACGCAACTGCCCACACTGTTTGATCACTGGCCATTAGGTCCCTCCTCAGCATTGAACATGCACAGTTTGCACAAGTGCTCAGCAGCAGCTGTTTCCAAGAGGCAGGTGGATAAACTACCGCCTTGTCCTCAGAGGGCTAAGAGTACAGTTGTATAGACACAAGCTGTGCCACGCTGCTTGCCCAGAGAACGAAGAAGAAAAACCTTGACTTTTTCCTTCACTAATGAAGCACCACCTTCTCAGGAAGCTCATCGCTCAATTTAGCCCTGTCCTGGCTTTAGCCAGCGCTGCCAAGGGAGCTGATCAGAGAATCCGAACGGACCAGCAACTCCCAATCAAGAGACCAACCTTTTACAATAAACAAAATTAAGTTCAAGCAGTTCTTTCCTAGTGTGATTGAAAAATAAAAAAAGAAACCCTCTAGTTTATTCCCATACACCTGCAAGCTGTTTTCATTCACAGCTGATGTAAGGATGATAGCAGCACATTGTTAGCAAAATACTGCCATGGTTTTTGAGAGGCACTGAGGCTTTATCTTAATACACAAAATATACAAAGCCCATGAAACAGCCTTGTTTATACCCATAAAGCTGAACTCTCTCCCTCTCGCACAGTGTTAGAGAGACCTTGTTCAGACTGGTAGCTGGGAATGGTCTCTGGCCCGTGTTATCCCTTGGCCATTCCCAGGCACCGTCTTGGCACAACTGTGTCATAAATATGCTAATTATTAAAACATCATGAAAACCGTATGCTATGGTTTTTATTTTAAGATAATAAACCTGCCTGTTTTCTGGCAGTGTTTCAATTAACTTTCTGAAGTTGCTACCCGCTGTCTTTATCCTTCATTAAAAATAATTTCCAATATGACTGGAAGAGTGAAGAAGATTCTGTTTATTATTTACAGTCTATTTATTATTTGTGAAATCAGTGATCATGGTACTTTCTTGTAGCATCCACAGGCTGTTTTCTTCCATGAGAACATAATTGTAAAAATAGACTAACTCAGGTTGGAGGCAAGTCAGGGTGGAACTTACTAAAAATAACACAACATTTTGCTTCACTGGAAACAAGCAAGTAACAGTCGCTGAAATGGAGAGCTGAAAGAAACAATGGCTATTGCCTCATGGTAGTAAAAATACACAGGCACCTACAAAAAGCAGTTATTCGTGAATACAAAGATTGTATTTTCTGGCATGTCAGAGTCCAATAAGTTTCCATAAGTGCTTCCTGATGCAGAGAAACAAATGAGTGCTCTCATTTTGCAAGGAGGAAACCAAAGTAATGAGAGTCTGACTGAACAACCTGTACTCACATCATGCTCACATTAATGCTAATGCCAACAGGCTGTGAGAAATTAAGTGATTAATTTGAGTAGGCAAGTGGCTTGAATCCCTCATGAATAAATTTCTTATGTAATTCACCTATATAGGTTACAAACTGAAGTAGCCTAAATTGCTAAAGACTGTTAAAGCATACAGAGTTATTCTTACTGGAAAAAGAATGATATTTCCTTTGATTTACCATACAAGGAAAATAGTTTTGTGCCAGTGATTTGAAAGAACAGCAGCTGGTTGCCCTCTACATTTTAACAGAGAGTGTGTTTGCTGACTGAGCAACTGCCAACTGTTCAAAAAATAAAGACATTTTAAATAAATTTACCAACATGTATCTGTGCTCAGTGTTAAGAAAAACAGATTTATTTTCAAGAAAATTTTAAGTTTGTTCTATATTATAAAAATACGGCTTCATTTTCAGTTCCCTACAATGTTAACTGCAACCATTAACTTTAAACTTTATAGTTGCTTACAAGTTCTTTATAACACCAAAAAGAATTGTCATAAATTCATAAAAAAAATTAGATAAAGCAAGTCATTAGAATGGCATATGGAAAAGAAAGAAAAAAGAAAAAAAAACACAACGAACCAAAAGCAGATGAAGAAGTGCTAATATATTGTAATGGTTCAGACGAAAAAATGGAAAAGCTTTGATTTGCCAGTATGGATTGAAAACTGAGTTCTACAGTAAGGTCTGCTTTCTTTCAGTTCAATGAGATTCTTGACACTGATTTCAGTGTTATGATCACGCCACAACAGAATGCTGTAGCTGCAGGGATCACACTACATTGTAAGGTACACAATACATCTTTCTATACCAAAAAAAATCCCAATGAAAAAAAAACCAAAAAAACAAAACCCCAATACTTTTCCACACTGTTACTATTATACCGTTAAATACTTTTAATAAGAAAGTGTATTAACCTTTTATTAGGATTCCATAAAATATTAATAACTTAAAAAAAAGTCCTGTAACCCTAGGTAATCTAGCCCTCTTTAGCCAAAACAGTATTTGCAATACTAGTTTCGGCAGTGTGTGTAGCTGAAAGACTACAGTCCTACTGGCTGTACTATATATATACACATGTAAACCTTTAAGAAGAAAATGAAGTGTTCCATATATTATTTAAGTTACAGCATGCAAACCTGATTAAGTAAATCAAAAGTAGTATCGATTATGTGTCAAGACTCAGTCAAATAAAATGGAATTTAAAATATTATTGACAAGAAACTTATAGTGCAGAAAACAACATGAATGATCCTACACTAAAATTATGTAAGATATAAAGAGAAGAAACCTCACTATTATTTTCCAACTCACCTCCTCCCTGTTTCCCCAAAGAAGGATCTGGTTACCTTGTTTTTCACAAAATAAAGTAACCTGGTATCTGTTAACTGGTGTTCATAGGGGAAAGGAAAGCTCATGCCCGGAATCTTTTCTGCCTTTAAGGACTTATGTTTAAAAGGAAACAAAAGGAACTCTTCTTTTGTTAGCCACTGCTATCTTCATAAAAGTATATGATTTCAAAAAAGAAGGCCTTTAGGTAAAATCACAAATGTACAACTAAGTAACTTGCATCAAATGATCACTTAGTTTCATTTGAACTACACCTAAAGAAAAAAGACATCTTGCTTTTCCTCATTCCTTGCCATCATGGTTATGACGATAGTTTCCAGGAATTTCAGGTCAAGTATATTTCTAACTGTATTTTTAAAATTTTATTTTAACAAACACACTTCCCTAGTAATTTCTAAATTTCTTCCCCTCTTAATTGCTAAGATTTCAATGACCATTCTTTGCCTGACTTTGCAAATGAAAAATTCACTGCTACATACATGGAAAACAGCCCCTTCATGTAGCAAGGAGACAAGCCCGTTAGCATAGAGAGTATAAGCAAAAAATTAAAAGACTAAAATGTAGCTATCAAAATTATTAAAAAATGAGACCACAGTATTAATACTGTCCTGATGTCAGAAACTCAAATTGACTTCATTGGGGACTGCCATCAGTCAGCTCCACTTTAAATTAGGCAAAATAAATTTTAATATGGCATCAATTTTAATACAGTTTATTTTATGATACTTCAGAAACCATTTGTTACACCTTCTTCACAGACAAAAATGCTAATGAATCCTCCTTAACACTTGAAGAGCCATATGGAAGATTGTGCTCACAGTGTAAGCATGCACATCTACTGATAGCTCTTTCCTTATATAGATCTGCAGCTGCTTCACGACTGCTGAGGCAGCAGCTTCATCAGCAGACGGAAGGTTCACAGAGGTCTTCACCTGGTCTAATCTTTGTGGTGGGTTTTATTTTAAAGCCTAGGGCTGGCATCAAAGTCTATAGCATCATACAATGTTCCTTTCAGACTGTCTTGTCTTCTGCTTTCTGTTATGGTCCTGAGGATGGACAACCTCTTTGGCCTTTCCAGTATGAAGCCACAGAGAAGCCTATTAATTGCTGGTGCTGTAAGCTGCTCATCAACAAGGCCTGCAATCTGCTAGCAGTCCTCAGGAAATTGTGCTGTTCTCCTGTGCATCGGCAAGAACTCTAAAATATGGAGTATCTGAGTGCCTGTGCCTCAGTAACAACATCCAAAACAAAAAAAAGGAAAAATAAAACAAAAGCTGTTTATTAACCTACACACATATAGGGGATAAGTTTTAAAGTACATGGTGGCTTAATTTCCTAAATGTTATACCATAACGGGAAACACTCCAAGCCTTCAGTTTATTCCTTACACAGTGTTATTTACCTGTGGAGACCATCTTTCACGTGTGGCTCTCCCAACCAACACTGTTAGTGGGAGGTTCAGGTCTGAGACAGAAGGCCAACCGAACTGAAGTCACATCGGAAAACTTCCTAAATGTGAGGATGTAGATAGGCAAGCCATGGCTTCCCAGCATTGACAATCTCACTTTCATGCCGTTAAACCATGTGGGCACCTCCAGTACATTTCTGAGTTTTCTTTTCCAGAAATTAGAATAAAGAAGCCATTTACAAAATAATTCTCATTCTTTAATGAAGGACATACTGCGAAGGCTAAAATCCCTATTTTTATAATGGCTAATTTCTTCCCAATATATGAAACTCTCATCCAGGATCCAACACCCTGTTGACTCCTCTCTGTCCTCGAAACCGCCTTTCTCATTCTTTCTTGCTTGGGGTGCTTCATACAGCTCAGCTGACAATATATACTGAATTTTAATAAAACTGTTCTGAGATTAAATTTTGTATTTACTGGCCATGACCTCTTCAGCTGTCATACTCATGTGACATCAAATAAAGTCTAAGTTTAGATGACATGCTTCTTTCTAAACCGGACACTAAGAGGTCTGTCCACATTGTGCAATTTCTTATTATGTAGGTGCTGTGAGGGCACTGCACATTCTACACTTCTCTTTGAAGTAGGCATCATTTCACCTTACAGTAAACTACTGATTACCAACATTAGTGTTTGGATTAAAGTATCTTCAGAACAGAGAGATTAAACTTTCAGTTGGACATGAAAATTATAATCAACTCCTGAAGTGGTATTTATTACCATATTACTAATTGGTTTAACAAATTACATGGTGGAGTTTTTCCATTGCTTTGCAGCATTTTATTACAAGGAGCAGATAAAACTTTCATGTGACAATTTTGGAATCCTTTGATAGGTAAGCTGCTATTTAAAGATACATAATATCCTGAAATAAATTTATTACAATGTATTTCATTATAACCATCCAATCATTTTAAACTGATGTTAATCAACACAGCTGCCTTTCCCCCCTCCTGTCTTGGTCTGAACTTTTCTACCCTTATAGTGGTCCCTCATTTCAGCTAATGTGAGTAGGTGTGATAAACATGATAAACTAGACTAGGTGGGTTTTAGGCAAAACTTGGTCTAAAATTAACATGTTAACATTTTTCCTTAATCTCCCTAATCAACTAAGAAGAAAAAAAAAGTTTGTCCTAAATCCCAATAGTTCGCTGAGCAGTCATGTGAAAGCTTAGATTGTCTCAAGAGAAAGAGAAAAAAGGAATAAATCACCAGAAGAGGTTAGAGAATAGGAATGTCTCATGGCATCATCACTGGATTAAAGGAAGAGTGGAATAATGGCATCAGAATGACAGTCGAGTCTTGAATGTAAATTGAAAATTTCAAAGATTCATAATGAGCAAGATTATCTCAATTTTCCCTTAGAATAGCACAGAATGATGATGAATTGAATTATCAAGTCACTTTCTTGATTTAATACTACAAAACCTGACATAACTTAAAAAAAAATATTTAAAACTTTAAAGCTTAGGTGAAACATTACTATAGAAGGGAAAATAGTGAGCCCTTGTCACAGGTAAAAGAGACAATCAGAGTTCATAAAAACTAAATGTAATTAAAATTTTAGTTATATTTTGAAAATGTATAGAGGAAAATAAAGAAAATGCATTAATTTAGTGAAACAAAAAGAGAAAAAAAAATCTAGAGAAAAAATAACTGCAGATGTCTGCTGATAACATAATTTGAAGAGGAGCCTATCTACTATATTGATATTAAATTACCACAACAAAGTTTTCAAATTCAAAAATTGAGCACTGAAGTCCTAATTCTTATAAAAGCTTTTTGAATAACACTTAAAGCTTGATAATATACTAATACCCACAGAGTTTTGAGGAACATCAACCAGCAACATCAAGTAAAGCATTTCAAGGACTTACTAGAGATGTTTCCATTTTTGAAAATATCACAAATCTCTGCAGTCTTCTTTACCTCATACACTGTGGATGAGTCATTAGTAAAAAAAAAAAAAAAAAAAAAAATATCAGGAAAGAACATAGTGGAACTTGCCAAATCAAATAAACCCACTTTCCTATGTCTTGTATAAATATGTCTTCACCAAAAAGAAAAGCAACAAAGATGTAAACGCGCACAATTCATTAACTGTTCAAACATGTATTCTCCTTTCTTTCATATTAGAGTTATAACTGACATAACTAAGGTAAAATCATTGAAGGCTTTTTGGTCATTTTTTCATCTTCAGTTTCTTGTTTTCAAAAAAGACTTTTTTCTTTTTTTTTTTTTATTCCTGAAAATGTATGAAGCAACCAAGTATGGGTAAGTATAACAAACACAGTCAGGAAATCCAGAAAATTTAATATCCATATATTAATTTAATATCCATATCCCAAAACCTTTTAATATTACTGTAGTTATCTATTAGATTATTCAGTGTACAGTTAATGCCTCTGTACAGAAGAGTAGACAAAAATTTAAATGACCTGCCAAAATATATTAAAAAAAAATTTAGTCTTACAAATTAGAGGTAAAACAAAATTTATGCTGTCTCGCTAAACACTGCACCTTCCCTACCTCCATGCTTGTATATTTTTACTTAAGAGCTCCAAGAAAAGTATAGGTACATTAGAAAAAGCCAAAGCATATCCTATTCGTTCTTTCTTTCTTTCATACACACACACAGAGCTAATTTTGGATCATCTTACACAATTAGGGGAGATGTCTTCAGTATGCAGAAGCAAAGAGAACTGGAAATACTCCTGCAACTACAGATGAAATGGTGGGCAGGTCTCTGAAAAGAGTCTGCATATCACAGTGATCCCTGGTGCTCTCAAATCTGAAAATATTCTCCATCAATAAAAACTGAGTCCACAAGATATCAGCAATTCATCTTGGTCATCTGTGACTTTGTCAGCTACAATTAATGTGGCATGAAATCCACAATGAAGATAATGAGAAACTATTTCCCACTATATCCCGTGGACAGCTATGCTCTTATAACTACACCACATGTAACAAATCTCAGAGACATACCCAAGACTCCCTTTATTGAGTTGGCAACACCGAAAGGCAGTTCTGTCAGTTACAATTCTTAACTGCTGCACTGAAAATCAGCAGCTCCCCTGCATCCAGCCTCCCCATTAGACCTATATACTACCAGAAGCGTGCTACGAGATTCTTCTATAAAACCTTAAAAAGTACCTGGGTTTACAACACAGCAAACAATAAAAACTATGGCACCAATTAGCTGTGTGAACAACAGTCTCCTCTCTTTTTTCCTGCAGCCTCCTTTCCTGGTCTGCTTTTGAGCTGAGCAGACCTGCCCAGAACACCTTGTGCTTGTCTGAAAGACTATTTCCTTCACTGCTCTCAGCATTGCGACCAGCTAAACAGTTCATAGTCTGAAGTGTCAGGTTTGAAATATTGCAGGGCATTTGTGCTGTAAAGTCCTTAGCTATGGTTCTTCTCAACAGCACGAATTGGTCCCAGTCACTGTCCTTTTCCATTTACTACCTTTTATTCTGCAGCATGTGGTTAATCCTGACATGATAATTCTTGTAGAGATTTGAAATCAGATACAAGGTTCAAGAACAGTACACTTAATTACAAGCATAGTGAACACAAAAAATTTGAACAATGAGATTGTACGTGGGGACCAAAAAGGAGCATCGTGAATACCTCTGGATGAATAAAGAGGACCAAAGAGAGTAGAAAAGAAAAGGCAATCAATAAAAGCCGTTGAAGCACTAAAACAAATAAAGCAATAAAATTATTGGGAGGACAAATTAACTTAGAGACAATTCTTTCTTGCTGTGAATCATTTACAAGAAAGTTAAAACTAGGCAAGGTGAAGTAAAAGGCAGAAGAAGATCAATTTCATTTCACTTCCAGAAGCGAAGCAACATTTCAAATTGCCATAAAACACTTGTTAATTGCCGTTATCGATCACTTCAGTTGAATGGTTGCATTCCAGATCTCTTCTGTTATTCATCTGCGTTGTACACTGAGACATGCTTTGATTCATGAGTTCTTAAATTAAAACTGAGCCCCAAATTTTCAACGTCTATGTACTGTGTCTACCCCACAGTTCAGGTCTTCTTAGCCCAGCTATTTAGCTTCTCTTTGCCCATCTTGAACAAATGTTGCTATTTCTATTTAGAGTAACCTGCCAGTGAAAATAAAAGGAAAGCATTCTCTCCTCCCTTTCTCCAGGACACTCTGAAGCACCCTGAAGATTGATGCCTACAGCAAAACAAGCTGACAAGTCAGTAATGACATTCATTTATGAATGTTATTATTCTTCATGGAAAATTGCTTTAAATTTTTTGAATTATTTCACTTACTACTAAACAGGGACTGAACTGGAAGACTCAGTAATGCATTTTTTCTACTTGATTTCTAGAAACAAGATAAACTTGGAGATGTCAGAAACACTGTACACTGTTCACTCAAGGACTTTCTGAATAAGTTAACACATGACTCAGGGCGAGACTAAGTTTCAAGATCTTTAAGAGATCATTCTGACAAACAAGAGGTTACTGAGTTGAAATTTAGACATATATCCTAAGCCAAAACCTCCAACAGATATGCAGCAAAGCAAAGAGAACTTACAGCATTCTTATAATTGAAGTAAAATTCACACAAACTATGTTGTCATTACACAGAACATGTTTGTGCAAGCAGAGCACATTGCAGTGCCAGTTATGAAGACATTTAAATGCCTGCTGAGCTAGTTGGACAGAAATCCATTCTTGAATTGCAGACAAAATGCAGAACAAAACCTGTAAAAAGAGGCACTGGCACATGAGCAAAGGAACAGTGCCTAGGTGAAGTGCACATCCAACTGGTAATCTACCATAGTTACAGAAAAAATGCCTAATATTTAGGTCAAATTCTGCAAAATAAGACAATGTCACTTGAGCTAGTACTCAAGACTGCAAACACTGAATATTATTTTTTTCTATGCAGAAGTTAAAAATAAGTGTAATTTTGGGTGGCAAGACTGAAGATACAAAGGAAATCAGAAAAAAAACCAAACAAACAAGTATGTTTTAGAAATCTCATAAAAGTACTCATAATTAGGCTGCACTCCAATTCTAGCATTCCAGAGTATCTGGGGAGCGAAATACAAATATTGATCCAAATATTGGTTTGGGAAATTATAGCCATACTTAACAGTGAAAAACTTGTGTTTACATTTCAAATATTTGAGTAAAAATTGTCTCATATTTCTCTAAAGTACAAGAATACATGCACCTGTCACATAAATTTAACTGCATAGACGCTAATCTTCGTTAGTTCAGGGTGGATTGACTTCAGGGCAAAGTCAGGTAAGTTTTTGGTATATCTTTCCAGAATAATTAAAAACATTATCATCCCTAGCAACATCTCTCCTAAAAGTTCTCACTAACTAAAAGCTGGCACTGGGATGTCCCATGGTTGTTGCACACTTAAATCTGTCTCCATTAGCAGGTGAAGAAAGGCTCCAGATTAGCACTGACATGCTGGGGTACAGGCATAGCTTCTACTTCATGGCTTTACTGCATTGAAGACAACTCATCAGATCATAGAATCATAGAATGGTTTAGGTTAGATGGAGCCTTAAAGACCATCTAGTTCCAACTCCCCTGCCATTGGCAGGGACACCTCCCACTAGACCAGGTTGCTCAAAGCTTCATCCAACCTGGTCTTGAACACCTCCAGGGATGGGGCATGCTACAATTCATGCTAAAATCACCAAAGTTGCTTTTGCCATGAATATATGTACATACCTAGGAGCCCAGTGTCTCTTCTCCAGTCTAATCCAAAACATATCAGAACTGCAGAATTTCAGCTCATGGTTCCAGAAATAACAAGAAATGCTTAGAATGTCACTCTCCATGAAAAGAAGGAATGAAAGCATGTCATGAAACACATGACACAATGAGATGCCATCTTTACTGAAAAGTTAGGATTTCACACAGAGGACTTCATCAGGACTAGATTAACCTACCCATTCTTTGTTCAGTTATCATACTGTCACGTATGGAAAGCATCCTGTTCCATAAAGGTTTTTTGACTTCGGCAGCTTTAACTCAGCATCAAAAAAAAAATTAAACATCGAGAATAGGCTTTAAGCTTTAAATGTAAGTGAATAAAGGTTGCATATAAAAATGTGAATCCCAATTTAAATAATTCTACTCAAGTCACACAATGAAGCACTTCGTTTTTTACTTAGAGCCCTTTAACATCAAGGATAGCATGAGTATGTGTTCATGTTGTCTTCATCGGAAATATGCAGACATACCTTCTTCAATCACGGTCCTTGTGCAGATTAAGTACCTCAGTGCTTATTTAATAACTTGGCCCCAGGCTAACGTTTCCTCTTCTGCTTTCACCATGTCACATAGAAAGCAGTGTATGCAATGCACAGATACACAGCAAATCCTGCATCATTAAACCAGGACAGTATTCTAATGCAGAAACACACTCCATAGGCTGAATTACTGCAGAATTCCCCTCAATGTCTTCACTGTTTGTTGCTGTCTAATGCACAAACACTTATTTTCCTATTTTACCAGCATAAGAATAAAATGCCATCTACAAGTTTGCTTTTCCAGAGTAAAGGGAAATGTTGCTATACTACCAGTATAACTGTGTACTTGTGACAAAAGAGAACTTGTGACACAACAACGAGGACATCATTTGCATGCAAAGGAAAAAGCAGTTTTGAAGCATGGCAGTGCCAAATCGACTTCTAAATTTAGTCATCTAAATCCAGTGTTCCTTTAGTGTGTGGGTATGTAATAAATGTGTGTTTCACAAGTAGCAGTGAGTTTCAAAGCTTGTGTTTCAAGATGTGGGGTTTTTTAAAGTACATCAAGAAACCTAAATCTCCCATTTTAAGAGCAAAATGAATTTTCATTCATGCTTCATGAATAAGAATTTTTAAAATGCTTTATTTTTAATAGGGACACATCAATTACCAGACATAGAGCTGTAATCCATGTACTGAACTGCTCCCTAGCTCTTCTAAAGAATGAGAAATATAAAATTTTCCCTGTTTTTTCTGCTGTGCTGCAAGTTGTCTTCAGAGCTGTTCTGTAACATGGAAGAACAAGGTTAAATTTCTCATTAAACATTAATTCAAGATTTAGCTCCTGAATAAAATAATTCTTGATTCTTTATCAAATTTGTACGGTGCCCCTGAGGTACCACAGCACATTTAAACTAAAACTATCTCTAATACTTTATGTGCATGACTGCATATCTATATTAATACATTCAGGTCAAACTGCAGTACATCAGGTACTATTAGCAATTAACTGCGGTCCTGATCCAGCTCTCACTGAAGTAAATATAAGTTTTTACTCATTTAACCATGAAGTAGACTGAACTAGTAAGTTTAGGATAGATGTGCAAAGATGTAATAAAGATGGAAAAAGATGCAAAATAAAGATTGAAAATCCATCCCTGTATCCTTTCATGGTAGTTAATGACTTCATAGGTACTATACATTTTTTCCTAAAGTGTCTTATTATTCAGATACAGAAGATTATATTTTTTTTATTTTCAAATTAAGAACCAGAACTACCAAACCAGAAACATCAACCATACTGTAACTCCCTGTTATATATATATATCCTTATACCTCTTTATTTGTCTTAGCTATAGCGGCATAACAGCATAAAGACAATTTCCATGAACATCCTTATTTAAATCCTCCTGTTCTCTGTGGGTTCTAGACTGTCCAAATTATGTGACCCATACGATGCATCACAAAGCTGCAATGTTCACACTGACTTTAAGAAATAACGATAAAGAAATGTCAAAAAATAATATATGCATGCATCTGTTTCCTGTGTAGAGACAGAACTGATGAAGTTTATGTATATTGTTTTCAATCAGGGTAGCTTTAAATGTTCTGAAGTTGTGTTTCTTTCCCCTCTATAGGATCCTACAAAACCAAACATTAATCTGATTTCATAAATCATCACAAGAATGTACATAGTACACATACACTCCCTTAAGTGAAGATAAGAAAGAGAGTACACTGTTAATGACAGACTGAAGAAAATAAGTCTTCACTGAAAAGGTGCAGAAAACACCTGTTTCTTATGCTCATAAAAATAAATTAAATGAATTACAATAAATGTATATATGAAAAAAGTTGTTGCCCCTCTATCCAGGTATCTGTTTTTCCATTTTTCCTTCTAATCCTGTAAAACTGATACACGGTGTCTCTTAAGACAGAAGGGAAAGAGAAAGATGCACTGTAATTCTTACAAGACAGTATAATACCTTATTGTTTAACATACGTAGAATCATAGAATCTTCATGGTTGGAAAGGACCTTTGAGATCACCGAGTCCAACCATACACACAAAAGAAAAAAAACCCCTACAATCTCTGCCACTAGAGCATGCCCTGAAGGGCAAAATCTAGACGTTTCCTAATTACCTCTAGGGATGGTGACTCAACCACCTCCCTGGGCAGGCTGTTCCACTGCCTGACCACTCTTTCAGTAAAGTAATTCTTCCTAATATCTGATCTAAACCTCCCCTGCTGCAACTTCAGACCTTTTCCTCTGGTCCTGTCATTGTTCACTTGGGAGAAGAGGCCAACACCCACCTCTCTACAACATCCTTTCAGGTAGTTGTAGAGGGCAATGAGGTCTCCCCTCAGCCTCCTCTTCTCCAACATGGAGACATGCCCAGCTCCCTCAGCCTCTCCTCATATGACCTGGTCTCCAGACCCCTCACCAGCCTGGTAGCTCTCCTCTGGACACGCTCCAGCACTTCAATGACCCTCCTGTACAGAGGGGCCCAGAACTGAACACAGTACTCAAGGTGAGGCCTCACCAGGGCTGAGTACAGAGGCACGATCGCTTCCCTACTCCTGCTGGCCACGCTATTCCTGATACAAGCCAGAATGCTGTTGGCCTTCTTGGCCTCCTGGACACACTGCTGGCTCATGTTAAGCTGGCCGTCCACCAGCACCCCCAGGTCCTTTTCTGCTGGGCAGCTTTCCAGCCACTCTTCCCCAAGCCTGTAGCGTTGCTTGGGGTTGTTGTGACCGAAATGCAGGACCCAGCACTTGGCCTTATTAAACCTCATACAGTTGGCCTTGGCCCATCGATCCAGCCTGTCCAGGTCCCTCTGTAGAGCCTTCCTACCCTCAAGCAGATCAACACTCCCACCTAGTTTGGTGTCGTCTGCAAACTTACTGAGGGTGCACTCAATCCCCTCATCCAGATCATTGATAAAGATATGAAACAAAACTGGCCCCCAAAACTGAGCCCTGAGGGACACCGCTGGTGACCGGCCACCAAGAGGATTTCATCCCATTAATCACAACTCTCTGGGCACGGCCAGCCAGCCAGTTTTTAACCCAGCGAAGAGTACACTTGTCTTCAAGTACAGAACACACACAGTACAGGTGTGCTGTAAACGTACTAATCACCGTCTCAGTAAATCACAAACAATAGCAGACAAGCGTGAATGCAGCCTGGCATTGTACTTGTATGACTTATCAGCAATTCCTCCCTCTGTTTTGGCAGTGAACATAATGCTAAGCCAAAACAACACCTTAAGCCAATATCCAGGCAGTTTGAAAAATTAGTATTGTGGTGAACTCAAACATGTTCTTTCACAATTACCCTTGCTACCCATTCTCTTTCTATGTCCATCTTTTTACTCTTTTTACATTGCCAACGGCATCCTGGGCTGCCTCAAAAGAAGCTTGACTGGCAGGTCGAGGGAAGTGATTGTGCCCCTCTGGTCCGCTCTTGTGAGACCCCACCTGGAATACTGTGTCCAGCTCTGGAGTTCTCAGCACAGGAAAGACATGGACCTGTTGGAGCGAGTCTAGAGGAAGGCCACAAAGACGATCAGAGGGCTGGAGCAGCTCTTCTACGAAGACAGGCTGAGAGAGTTGGGGTTTTTCAGCCTAGAGAAGAGAAGGTTCTGGGAGAACTCATAGCAGCCTTCCAGTACTTAAAGCGGGGCTATAGGAAAGGTGGACATGGATTCTTTATCAAGCAGTGTAGCGACGAGACACGGTCATCACAAGGGGTGGTGGTTTTAAACTGAAAGAGGGGAGATTTACATTAGATATTAGGAAGAAATTCTTTATTGTGACAGTGGTGAGGCACTGGAACAGGTTGCCCAGAGAAGTTGTGGATGCCCTTTCCCTGGAAGTGTTCAAGGCCAGGCTGGATGAGGCTTTGAGTAACCTTGTCTAGTGGGAGGTGTCCCTGCCCACGGCAGGGGGGTTGGAACTAGATGATCTTTAAGGTCCCTTCCAAGCCAAATCATTCAACATGAGCTGGCAATGCACGCTTGCAGCCCAGAAAGCCAACCACATCCTGGGCTGCATCAAAAGAAGTATCGCCAGCAGGACAAGGGAGATGACTCTGCCCCTCTACTCCACTCTGGTGAGACCCCACCTGGAGTACTGCATCCAGCTCTGGAGTTCTCAGCACAGGAAAGACATGGACCTGTTGGAGCGGGTCCAGCGGAGGGCCATGAAGATGATTGGAGGGTGGAGCACCTCTGCTATGAGGACAGGCTGAGAGAGTTGGGGTTGTTCAGCCTGGAGAAGAGATAGCTCTAGGGAGACCTTATAGCAGCCTTCCAGTACACCTAAAGGGGGCCTATAGGAAAGATGGAGAGGGACCCATTATCAGGGAGTGCAATAATAGGATGAGGGGTAACTGCTTTAAACTGAAAGAGAGGAAATTTAGACTAGATATTAGGGAGAACTTCTTTACTGTGAGGGTGGTGAGGCACTGCAACAGGGTGCCCAGGGAAGCTGTGGATGCCCCATCCCTGGATGTGTTCAAGGCCAGGCTGGATGGGGCTTTGAGCAGCCTGGTCTAGTGGGAGGTGTCCCTGCCCAGGGCAGGGGGGTTGGAACTAGGTGGTCTCTAAGGTCGCTTCCAACCCAAACCATTCTATGATTCTGTGATCTCTGGCAACACAGTACTATTACAGCACACAAAGAGGGGGATCGTGTCAGACAACTCACAGCCATCCCGGAAAAAAAATGTTAGCACATTTCACCTGCTTTTCTAAGTTCAAAACCAGCAGTGTCTTAAGTCTTTGGTGACTTGAAATTAATTTGACCTTAGTAAGACTGTGCAAGACTGTGCACTATATTTTCATTACTAACCACACTGTGCAATTGTGTGTTTCCAATATGTACATGTATCTAGAACTGCAAAGATTCTGATTCTTAATATAGGAAGCATTCAAGTTCAATTACTAATTTTAGTGTGTTTATGTTAAAACCAGATTATTTTAAGGTAATTCTGAGAGGTATGATGAAGATAGAGAAAAATCAACTTTCTAGCCCCAAAACCTTTTCCATCAGTTTTTTTTTGTTCTTGTTTGTTTGTTTGTTTTGTTGGTGTCTGTGTTTGGGGTTTGTTTTGTTTTGTTTTCTGATTCTAGCAGTTTTAAAAGAAAAAAAGTAGTAAAATAAAGTGGCAGATATACGCTACCAGGACCAACAGTACTGTCGCTGTCCATTTTCTAAATAGACTGTCCGTTTGCTAACTACTAACAAAGTTGTGCATCTTTACTAACAAATCAGGTAAACTTCCTCATCTTCTTGAAGAGAACTGAATTTACATCTCAGACTATCATAATCTAACCAGTTTTCTACAATGATTTTAGGGCCATCAGATTAAAAGATTTCATAAGGAATCTATTCTTTCTTTGCATTATATCAATGTATACCATAATGAAAGAGTATAGATGCATTGTCTATGTGCAGATGCAAAAACATAAGTATATGGTACAAGCAATACATTTTGTAGCTCAGATTGTGCATAATTCCACGTACAGAGATGGCTGAATATTAGATTAACTAAGGACCAGTGGCGGTGAGGTGCTGATCTGATTCCCATGCCTTCTCTCAGTCTAAGGGACCAAGACAGAGAGGACAACCAGATACAACATCTAAATTGAGGGGGTTAAAGTCTATCAGGGAGAAAGAATAAATTAGAGCTTTGCACAGTTCCCTGAGCTTCTAAATCATAAAATCAAATGAAAAGTGAGAACAAAATACCTTCCTTCCCAGTTTCACAAGTGGTGTACAAACATAACTCTTCAGTCTATTTTCTTTCTATAAAAGTCCTAAATTGGAAATGGAAAAATTTATTTCAGCTTGCTTTAGTTTCAATTAAGTGAATATGACAAACAAGAAGAGTAACTGGCTTGCACTGAGTTGAATCTCATTTGGTTCCTTAAATAGACTTAGCTATTACTCATACTGAGTAAAGAAGTATAATTAAGCTCATGTTAATACAGGAGGCTGAAAATTAATTCATTATATATTATGAAAAGAATTTTCCTTTTATCTACTATCAGATTAGCTGCAGACATGATTTTTTTCAGTGTCTTCTTTCTGCAAGTAAGTTCTTTACTAAAAATTCTTTTGGAGCACTTACTTCTCTGAATGAATGACAGTAACTCTGAGAATTTCAACCTGATGTGATGACTCCAATTTAAAAATGAGAAATTAAGTTATGGGAAAAGTCTGTATTTGCTGTGGTTTAAACAAACAAACAAACAAACAAAACAAAACAAACAACCACAAACAGAACAACAAAAATCCTACCAGTTTTTAATGTACATGGCATATAATTCAGGCCAAGGAAAGGTTATTCAATATTAACATTTTGGAGGAAAGGAATGACTGTAGTAAGGTGTTTTTTGTTATACACTACCTTGAATACCTCTATGGATTTTTTTCCAGAATTAGATTTAATTTAAAAATTATTTATTTTTTTTTTTTAAATGTACCTGGAATATACACCATTTCTTATTCTATTTCTTTAGTTTTTCCTGGTGTCTGCAGCTTCAGAATACCTTGGGAACGAATTTCAGTTGGATGCAAACAATCAATAATTTATTAAGCTTCCTCAGCGTTACGTTGTAAATGCTTCAAATCCAAAGCAAAGCTGTTTTTTGTTTTGTTTTTTTTTTTTTAAAAAAAGTAGTGTAAATATCAGACCCTTGCTAAGTAATTTGCAATAAAAAACTGATTCAACAAATTGTATTTTCTCTGTTTATCAACTGTCTGCACACAGACTATAAATTTTAAGAGCCATTGTTCATCTCTAGACTGCCCGTCGTTCCCAAAATGCGCTTATCAAAGTTCACACTGAACATTGTGTGCACCCACATCTATGTAACCCATTTAAACTACAGTTGAACAGATACTACAAAACACACACTGCTAAAAAATAGTTAGCATACTGAGGTAAAATCTAACAAGGCAAAAGCATGTGAATATTGGTCGACAGGAATCATGAAAGAGAAAATAATTAATCTCATTTCAAGTAATTTTCAGAGACCAATGACTTAAAAAAACTATTCCCATATCTCTCAAACAGATCAGATACACTTAAGAGACAATTTATATTAGGTAAACAATTTCTTCCCTTAGTTCTTAATTGAATTAGCACATTGCACGGATTTTCTTACACATTTCTAAATTATACATGGGGGAAGCACTGATCCTGCTCAGTTGTACTGCTTACCATCATTGCAACCGGTCCCTTTCTAAGAGATTCTTTACACAATACACAAAGAAAAAAAGTGTTCAATGAATTAGAGTTCTTCTGGGTGCTACATAAGCGAGCCTTCCATTTTATGATAAGGTAGAAGATGGGAAAAAAAAATTGATTTGTACTGTATAAAATAAAAACATATGCCTACTGTTCCTTCTTAAATCACTAGGTCTCGCTTCTCCAAAATGCTGAACAGAATTTCTGAACGACTTAGCATAAAATGAGAAGAATAGTTGACTCTCTTGTATTGCCTTCTCCTCCATTGTCAAGAAAACACATCACACACATTTTTATTTGACTGTTCCTGAGCTGCATAACTGTCTCCATTTTGTTATAATTAGCAGGTGATAGTGTGATAGCCCTATCTACACATTAACATTTCAACTTTATTAACTACTGACCAAACTCACGTAAAACAGCTATTCTGCCTAGGGTCGTGGCTCATGAAAAATTAAAAGCATTGACCTGGGGTAATACCAGCTAAACTTTTCTTTATAATCAGAGTTAAAATTCACTTATGCTATACAGCATGCTGCAGTAAAAAGTCCTTACTAACCAATGAGTAGATCATCCAATCAAAGTGGAAAAAAAAAAATCTTATTCTCAATTTGTAAGAGAACATGTGTAAACAGATTTAAGATGCTTCCATATGTTTGGGGTTTTTTAAATTTGTTTATATACTAAATACGCCAAGATCTTTGTACAAAGTTAAGACATAGGCATCTTCTGAAAGCAATTAATATAGGAATGGCTATATTACTGTACTGAATGCAGGATAATTAAGGTTCTGAATTAAATACCTCATAAATGACTACAGCAGTAATGGTGATCCCTGCACAGTAGTACCAACTTTGGCAGTGACATAGATTTGGAGTGGCACAAACAGCAATAAATTACGGTGTTCCTTAAGTAATTTTGGCACCAGTGACCAAAAAGATTAGCCACTTCTGGCCTGAGGATAGAGGAGATGAATATGGGCCTATCTGTTTTGATACCACACTGGTCTGTTTCTCTGTAATAAAATGTTATTTCTGGGTCATTCTGTAACATCCAATGTCATTAAAGCTAGTGATGCAATTCTTGCAAAATGCCATTTTATGTAAAAAAGCATTTGTTTTTTAAAGTCACATGAACTACAAGATGGCATTATTCTTTTTTTGCAATGGTATTGATTCCTGTATTTCAGAACAAAATAAACCGAAAATATTTGTTTAAAACATTTAAAGCAGATCTTTGAAAGCAGTTTTGCTTAGCTGAGTTAGAACAAGTCATCGACATTGAACAATGAGTGCTGCAGGAGAATGTTTTGATTATCATTATCATATATTACCATTGCCAGTAATGACCAGTAATTCACCTGTGCTAAATTAGAGGATGATGATACCACGATATCTAACAACAGGGTAAGATGTACTTCCATAAAAGAACTGGAGATCTATTGCACGTTTAATCTTATACATATTAATATAGGAAATAGAACATATTGGCTAGCAGAACAATTTATATGAAGACATGGAAACTCCTTACCATTATCAGTGTCTCATGGGGAGACATCTGGGATGTACTTTTAAGGAATAGAACCCAAAGGGAAATTTTACTCTGATCTCTCACTGCACCTTGCACTATGCTTAATTACATGTGTATGTATTGCTTTATTAATCATGATAATCACAGTCATAGGGTAACATAAGAAGCTTATGCTCACAAGTACATGTAATGATTAGAGAACTAATGAAATGAGAGGCATCATGTAAATTGATAATACTGTAAAATGAACTTTGATAAATATGGGTGGAATGGTGATGCCAAAAGGCCTCATTGGTGTGAGTTCCCTATGAACAGGGAGTCTTAAATAGTATAGATGCTGAGATACTTGCAAACAAACTAGTCACAACTACTAGTGATCTAGACAAATTAAAACATCCTCTACAGTCCTCTCTATCAGCATTGGGAAATCACCAATGGCTTTTATCGAATATATTGCCTCAGTGGGAGGAAACAGGTGAAAAAGACCATCAGCTGATCACAAATGCACTTGGTACAACCCAAAACAATGTTTCCTTGGCCCTTAGTTGTATCCAAGCCCAACTGTGGATGCAATCTATGACAGCCGCAATTATAAGGGAAGGTGAAGAAGGCACCTTGCCCACCGAAATTCGAAAAGTAATATGGGATAATGCAATTGAGTTTGAGAGAAAATTTCAATCCTGGTGGTATCTGGTTAATTTCACCTATGATCCCACTGAGAGCAAAGCCACAGCTTTTGTCTTAACGATACGCAATGCCTCAGTATACACCATATACCCAATCATCGCACTGGGGTTGAATCACCATGGAGCTATACTCCATCCGGTAGAGCATAGAGTGTGGGCACAACAAAACGAGAATAAATGGCAAACTGTTGATGTTGAAGCATGCATTTCACGAGATCAACAAGGATTCATTTGTGAGAGTAATACTCTCAAGGCACAAGACATTTGTCTTGACACCAACCAGAATGTTTGTCATTTTGAGATACAACCTGATGAAACCCCAGAAACTGTGCTTGTGTATATTGGGAAAGGGTGTGTTTGCATGAGATCTCCCTGTACTTTTGTATTCGTAGATGACATAGCAGTAGATATAAGTAATAACTCAAATCTTTGTGTTTGTAACTTTACTAACGTCATTGGATGTGACTTCAGTTATTCAGCTCCTGTTACGTCTTTTCAATTGCTACAATCTAATTACACATTGATTCGAGATTTGCTGCCTACCCCTATCGGAATGAATCTCTCACTAGTAAAGAAGTTGCTACAACACGATGAATTGAAGCGATTGTTGAAAGAGGCCCAAGAAAATGGACAAAGAACTCTGATTACTGTCCATCATGATGTTGAAGAAATACACCATGTACTGGAAAGGGTCAAGAGAGACGGAGGACATGAATGGTGGGACACCCTCTTTGGATGGTCACCAACAGCTACAGGACTTTTTAACAAGATGCTCCATCCTGTTGTTGTTTTACTAGTACTCACTGTATTGTGCTTAGCTTTGACAATTGTTTTGTATGTTAGACTTTGGATTATGATGAAAAGCTTAACTCGCTTAATCACCCCACAAGAAGTATTTGCACTTGATATCCCTCGCCATAAGAGGACATGTGATATTCCCCATCAGTATTGATTATCGTGGAGCTTGAGTGACTGTAGTCACGGGGTGGATTATGTGGAATAATTACTAAATTGGCCAAGAATACAAAAATACAGCATTGTTCACACATTAAGGAAAGTCATAAAATCAAGAGGCTTCTGAGGTAGAATACAGCCGCAGCTAGCACACGAAGAATGCAGCATCTGTGATTCCCTGTACAAGGTTGTTTGCGAAACTACACGAGGGATGGAACGGAACACGCTTGTTCCGTGGCCTTCCCTTGTGACGAATAGCAGATATGGGGACGAGATGGTACTACGGAACTGATAAGCGGCCTACACGCTACCCGAGCCAACATTTCGTCGAATGTTGATGAAATGCTGTCCTTTGTGCAAACTTTGCTCACCACAATGTACCAAAACACACCTCCATCCCGGAGGCTATCCGCCCCCGAGGTGCGAACACTCCTCCTTGAATACATTAATCATAATAAAAGTACGTATGACTAAAGTCACTCAAACTCCACTTTGAAGATAAAAAAATAATATAAAAATAGCCCAAGAGAGAGGGGATGTCAGGGAAGACACCATCGCGAAGAATTCCACCGCTGATTTCCGGGATCAGTCGACGGGCTGAGCCTCTCTTCCCCCCCATAGGGACGCCTTTGGGTAAGACTTCGATTACACCGAGCGCTTTCTCAGGGACTTAGAAATTTCTCTAGAGAATCTCTACCCTACATTTATAGCCAGGCTGTATCGTTTATAATTTTGTCGCGCGTTTGTATACTTAGCAATATCTTTATTTGCACGTGCTTTGCAGACAGTGTATTTATCACCGGCAATCCAAAAGAACCTGTATATCTGTTGTTTAAATAAACTGCACTGTTTAAGTAGCTAGCCGTTTCGCTTTCTCACTGAACGCGACCAAAACTTGAGAGAGGCCGTGCTAGTTCAGGAGTACGACTAGACTGAAGGTGCAGTCCACTATTAGTGTATCCAAATCGTAATAGTTTAATACACATTAAACGCGATTGGACTGATAGTGCTGAATTGGGCATCACTCAGAATTTAAACCTAGCCGCACCTAGCCTCCCACCTCGGTGAGGAGTGTTAGAACGCAAGGGGGTTTATCTTCTGCCAAAACCGCTTGGCCCCGTTTCACGCGACACTATATATTTGCATGGAAGAGCCTCCCTAGGAAAAATCACTCTCAGAAGTTAGTTCATGAAACCTTCACAAGTACTGATAAATTCTGCAGAGTAGCAGACCTGTTGGTTCTGCACATACCGATAATCTGAGGACACCAAGAACCTGCTGAATCCCTGCAGGGTCACACCATGACCAGTAAAAAACCAGGTTGTATA
Source organism: Chroicocephalus ridibundus (assembly GCF_963924245.1). NCBI lineage: Eukaryota > Metazoa > Chordata > Aves > Charadriiformes > Laridae > Chroicocephalus > Chroicocephalus ridibundus. The sequence goes on along the minus strand of NC_086285.1, from coordinate 86,361,713 downwards.
GTTCAGACCACGTTCAAGAAGGTGTTGGCTTCTATAAACATATAAAGACTACAGGATTGTATATAAATTTTATGAAATGAAGGACTGACTTAGGGACTTTATGAACGCCTACCCCAGAACCCATTGGTGGCTCTAGGTCCAACCTAGCCCACCCAAGTCCAACCCTTTGCTTCAGGGTATTGCAGTATATGCAGCGGGGGTTTGTCTCTCAGCTGTTGCCCCACGAGTTAATGTGTGAGCAAACATTTTGAGTAACTGCTGTGTGACTACCTATGTTATCAATGACAGCTTGACTCCACTGATAACAGCAGCTTTGTAAATACATATTCATAGAATTATCAATTATAAACTGCCCTCCCACTATTAAGGAAAGCAAAATGTAGAAATGGGGAAAATATTTATATTTCATATATATATATGTATTTATATTTCTTGATATAATTTCTGTAATGAGTTACATATATGCATTCCATCTCACAGATGATTTCAACCACACTGACCATGTGCAAACAGTTCCAAACACACCACTCCCACTATAAATGCTCAAGTTTGGAACAGTTTTGCTCCTGCTTGCTGCTATTTGTATAGTTAAGTAGTTTTACAGAATAGGAGAGGTTCTGTTTAACGCCACCCAGGGACTGAACTATTTCCCACAAGAATTAACAACTCCTGCCTATTTGAGCAGGAACTATTTATTAACTGTGGTTTGGGGAATAGAGTCTAGGTTAATCTCTGGAATTTAGAGTTGATAGTTTCATTATTTTTACTCATGGCTTTAGGTGCTATCCTTTTCTTTACATTTCTAACATGTTTGGATTACCTTTTTATTTAATAATAACCTGAGACACTGAGTTCCACGTACAAACTACAACTGGAGTGCTTCAAACTTTATTTTATCATGCAAATGTGTAAAGAGAAAATTAATCCCCCTCAGACCACCTTAAATCATAGGAAGGCAGCAGTTTTATCAACGGGAAGAAGTGAGTGGTGGGGGGCAGGGAGAAAGGGGAGTAGAGAGAAGACAAAATTAATAGCTTTGCTACATTTTCCAACTTTAGCCACAGGCTACAAAAATGCGTAGGAGAAGTATGTTCCACAAAATAAGCTGAAGGAATATTCTCTTTCCCTATTTTAAAGGATAAACTAGAGACTGATTTGGATCGAGTCCATTTGTTGTCTAGTTTGTCTGCTCTTTAATAAGGATGACCTGGTGTTATGTATTTTAACCATTAAAACGACCTCTTCTGCTTCATGACTTGAGCATCTCACATTTCCCTGCAAAAGTGATCCAAGATGTTGCAGTACTCATAACATAATTTTACAGTTTGAAAATGCGCTTTATAAAACTTTCTATAGACTGCATGCAGGCAGAACAGAGAATGGACTTTCAAAGGCGACATAATAGGCTAATCAGTGGGTCATTTTTCTTCTGTATATTGTTAAATAGATGCATCTCTAAAGGAATAAATTTTTAAAGACTAGGCTAAAGTATCAGTGAACTGTAGCCACTATTAATCCGATTTCACTCTTCTCTCCAACTTGGAAAGGCCTTAACTCAGTCACAGCCCCCTGATTAACTCCAAATCTTCATTCCCTGCATTCCAGCCGGCACCCAAGTTAGATGTGCATATTTTACTTTTACTTACTTTTACTGAGCATACACAGTGGGAGATTCCAAACATAGAACAATGGAATGTATATTTTACCCACAGCCAATTTAATCATATTACCTGCATTTAAACATGTTTCCCCTATGATTTGAAGCAAAGAAAATTGAGTCAAGAATGAAAATAGCCACAGCATTTGATTAGATCTGAAAGGGGTGCTAACCTCCATCAAGCATGTCAGAGACACTTCCCTTTTATCTTTTATGCAAAATGACTTACAGGTAATTGCACTCACTTCAGTTAATATAAAAGTATTTTCACTAGATCTACCCATTGTGCCAAGGGTGTCACTCTGACAAATTATGTTTGACAGCAATTCAACATCGCTCTGAGAAACCAAATTTAAAATAATCCAGAAGTACTTGTAGAATGGCACAGTCAGATACACCTAGTAGAAAGCAGCCTAGCCTTCAACTATGAGGCATATGCTCAGGAGAGCTAAACATGAAAGAGATACAAATTTATTCTGTTTAAAGCTAGTGACAATTTCTTATTGACTTCAATGAAAGAAAAGCCAGACTGAAACCAAGCACTCTTCAGTAGCAATTTATTTGTATTGTGCAAGAAGCAGTCCCATGAAATCAGAGTCTGCTACAGAATCAAAAGGAAAGCAACATCTCAAGTGCTTGTTGAGAAAGAGAAGGTACAGTGTTCTGCTTATGAGCTGGCAAATTCTGATACCCAAACTCATCCTACTCGAGGGTGCTTCCAGCAGGACCCCTGGATGCAAGAGTTTACTTGAGATGAGAATCAGTGATCACTATGAGACCAGAGCCATTGTGACAGACTCTTCTGCACTCGCTGCTCCTTAGTGCAGTGTTTTAGTAGCACGTTATAACTGTATACACTTTTCAGATGCTCACATTTAGCCAGCCTAAAGTGCACTATCACACAGGCTTAAAAAATAGTGAAACCTATGATTTAGCTTTTTTTTTAATGTATACTTAATTCTGCACCCAAATGACATGGACCTTTGTAGCAAGGTCCCAACAAGTTGAATCAAAGCTCCCTTCAAAGTTTTGTATGCTAAAGAGCCCTTATTACACCTTTGTTGTGATTACAGATTTTGTAATTTTTTTATTTTTTTTTTAAGGGTTCTTCACCTCAGGAACTGGTAAAACTTTGTTCTCAGCTTCATTTTTCAGAAGGTAATAGGACATAATTGTGTATCAGTAAATTTCAGTACTGGTCAAAAACTTTTAACAAATTCATCCTGTGGTTTCTAAGGTCAATGAAGCTATGTTTAGTCTGAAATCCTCTCCATATACTGGGAAACAGCAAAAAGGCTGGAGAGATAACTTTCACAGAACTGTTCAGGTTTTTCTTGCTCCATCTTCCTACTACAGCTTCTCAGTTTAATAACCCACACTCTCAGCTTCATACTAGAGCATGACAATGACGCGATTTTTTTCAGGTACTACTGAGAAAAAGCTGCTTCACATGCGCAGCACAAAGGAAAAACAGTTCACGTGAGTTGGGAAAGACAGAATTGGCTAACACTCCTTGTTCTTTAAAAACAGGACCAGTGCTGGGTTTTTTCACACAAACTAATTTACAGCTTCTATTAGAAGTTTAATAAACAGTTAGGTTAAGACTGCTCTTGCAAGAAGGCTAAATTTTAAAATATTTATTAGCCCAATTAATTTACAGTGAAAGTCAGATGCGGTCAATAGAAATACTCTTATGATCTCAGTGGCCTTTGGCTCAGATCCGTAGCAGTTTTCTCCTTTCTGCACTGTATACCATTTATTGGTAAAAAGAAAAAAAAAAAAATCTTAGGGGAAAGTAGCATATTTTTCCTCTTTTCATCAATATTCTTACTGAAAGCTTAGAAGAAGCTACTAAGTACAACTACTTACCTTGTAGTGGAATGGCTGCACACTAATGATTAGTTTACTTAGACATACTGCGAAGCAAAATAAATTGTGAAGCAAAATAAACTAACATATACTGAGAATTCTTTTTTTTTCCATTAAACTATGAAGGTTTAGCCACTGAATGCCTTTAAAGCAGCTCTCCTGGTTAATCTGAAGGCTTCCCCAGAGGTTTTAAATCAAGATACTTTGACACTGTGTATGACCAACCACCTTATTAAAGTGGAAGCAACAGTGCTTCTGTTTTACTCTGTCCAGCTGCTCCCTCAGCAGACTGCTGTTCCACTGATTTTAACTCTAACACTGACTTTTAACATGTAAACTTCAAATCAGAATTTTCTACTTTTCTCTTAGCTTTGTAAAGAAGTGTCCAGGTATACATACAGATAAACACCTTGGAGATTTTTAAAAAGCCATTCCCTGTGCTGTCTACTCTCCTCAATAAAATTGTGTCCTGGTTTCTTTTTACTGGCGATTTTTAACACTAGGAACATTAATAGTCCCTTGAAATACATGAGACTAAGCTCAAGTCCTTAAAATTGAAGATCGCTGTAATCTTAGTTAACTAGAGTTAAACATAAAAGATGAGACTGATCTTCTTTAAATTATATTCCCATGAAACAGTGACCTGGCTTTGTTTCCCAGCTGATTAATCTTTCCAGTCTTCTTGAGTATGTAAACCACTATACCAACAGAACGCTGGAAAAAATCATTGCCTGAATTTGCAGAAATTCAACATATATTAACTGCCTAGCAAAACAGTAATGCCTCTTTCTTCACCACTGTGAGATGCAGCCTATTAATCTTCTGACTGTCATCCAGTCCCCTGTCTGTTCTCCAATTCTCAGGGAACTAAACCACAACTACTTAAAAAGCCCATTTCTCTACCAAACGCCCATGAATGTTTCCAGATTCGGCCCCTGTTATCAAACAAAGAGGAAACAAGGGTTCTCTTAAGATGCTGAAACCCACTGAAACCTAGGTAACAACGGCCTGTTTTGAAGATACTTGGTACCTAAAATTAAAATTACTTTATGGATGTTTCCTGAATTTCAGGATTCCTTGATCCCTATTCCCATTAATTCCTTGTCATTGCACTACAAAAGTAAACAGAAGATATAGATTAAACATGGAAAGACTCCTCCTGAGGTTAAACTGTAAGAAACAGACTCAATATCCTCACTGAAAAACAGTTAGGATATGGTTTAGACGAATAGCAATTGTCCCATTTTCAGGAATACACACAGGCTGAGGCTTTTCAGGTCACTGAGATCTTTGTTTAGAAGAAATAGAAAAGAGGATAAAGACAGTTTTGGGCATAAGAGTACTATAACCCAGGAAGCTGCTGAAACCCTTAAGTCGATACTACTTTCTGCATTAGAGTTTAGCTGTTGATATTCATGCTAACGCCAAATCCCACGCACTCAACTATTCATTTATCAAGGATGACTGTTCTTGCTCTTGTCAGATTAGATAGGATTTTTTTAAATGCTTTTCTGAGCCCAGTATGTGGCAATGCAACTAGAGTGTTGCAGTTCTTAGAACAGTGCAACAATCACACTTTTTAAAAGTCACCTTCCTACATGTTTATAACACGTAAAGTATCAGATACACTTGCAAACCTGCCTCTCAGGTGTTCTTGTAATTTATGAGAGTGAAAAGAGGCAATAGCTTGTTAGCATTTTCTTGCAAATAGGAAAAGATGACAGAAATCGACACTTGTCTACACATTTAGGAGCTCTCCTGGAAAAATGTGACTTTTCCTTCTTGTCATGTGCACCCCTAAGTAGCAGCCATGAATCCCAGAGCATCAGCTTGGAATTCTTTAGCAATTTTATTTCTTCAGTACTATTATATCTTTGTGATACAGAGTATCACCTTTCTTTTTATTTTTTCGTTGAAGTTTATCTTCCCTTAAAGTATGTGATGTCCTTCAGGCCAAAGCAATGAAGGTATAACAAAGACCACAAGAGAAATTAAATGCATTTCAGCATGCCTTCATTTTATATTGCATATTACTGTGTTTGTACAGCTCTTGTAGCCTATTTTCTGTGCATCCTGTTTATTCTCACCTGCTTTGCAACTAAGAATCTGTGAAATGCATGCCTGCAGTGTCTGTGAGTTTAGATAAATGCTTTGTAGACTTTGCTATCATCTATTACAGCAAGTGCCCGTATAATCAAAGGAAGGGGAAAAAGGGAAGGGAGAAGAAGGAAAGAGGGAAAGTGGATGGGGAGAAGGTGACAAGTCTGCACTGGAATTACCTGTGTTGTACCTAGAGTATCCCGCATGTGCCATCCAGCACAGCAAGCTCTAAAAGTGAACTTCAAATGAATTGTTTCTTTCAACAATTTCTGTGCACTGATTCCACGAAGAAATTTCTCAGTAGGCATACTCCTGTTTTATTAGAAAAAAAGAATAGATTTGTATAACAACAGCTACTACTACTACTTAATTTTATGAGGCAAATTTTGCCTTGAAGACAAAAATCTGTGAGGTTCCTAGGAACAGCCATATCCATATCTTGTACATCCATAATAAATCTCATCAGTAATTTCTTCCAGAAGTGAGTTTTTGCATATACATGGATAAGAGCTTCTTCACCATAGTTTGCATTCCAGATCCTACTAGACATTATGATCTTTCATTTGTAAAGTACAAAAATCAAAACTAAACGATATTAGCTGGCAGCAGGTATATTTACCTAATTTCTAAAAAAACCCAAAACAAAACAAAACAAAAACCACAAAAAACAAATCCAAACCCAACAAAAAACAAAACAAAACAAAAAAAACCCAACCACCCACCATTACTACAGCTTCCAGATTATCTGGAAGCCCACCATCGCACAACCAGCAGCAACCAGCACGGCATGCCCTCTGAGCTCAGTGTGGGGAAGCAATACCATGACTGCATAACCCTACCAGAGCACACTGCACCGTTTCATAAATGTAGGTCTTACATGTACTTCCAAACACTTTTCCATTTTTCATCAACTCTTCAGATGTTAGATGAAGAGCAGAGAATGTATTTGAAGCTACATCTTTGTAGCTTTTCCTTGTGGTACACACGTCATTCCCATGCCAAACAAGAATGAACTTGCTTCCCAAAAAGTGCCCAGCTCAGTATTAACATGGGGCATAAAATCTGGCAAAACACTCTGAAGTTTACTTTTGGAGTTGATGAGAACATCCACAATTTATCTTCAGTATGAAATGCAATGTTTTTTTTTCATAGTAAAAGGAAATCAGATTAAAAAAAAAAAAACAGGGGAGAAGAGAATTCTCCCTGCAGGCAGTTCAGAGTAGAACCATCTACCAGTCTGTTACTGAGACAGAAGAAATACAATCCACCTTTCAGACCCTGCTTGGATTTTATGTCAAGCACTGAATTCACCCTTGATACACACTTGTATAGAAAGGGACAAGAATAGCAATGCTTTGTCTTTAGTTTTTGTTTCCCCTCCTCATAAAATAGGACCAGTTAAAAATATTGTGGCCTTACCTGCAGTAGCATATGCTAACATAAATTGCCAAGGGGAAATCATCTTTATTACTGCTCAAAATCTCAAGTGTTCCTAGACTTTAGGTTTTAAATGTGCTGTCAGACTGGATGTTGGCTGAATGCCTATCCCTTACATTCTCCTCCACTGCATTGTAATGATACCAAGTTTGTATTTACTACAGTCTGCCAGCACTGGTTCTTAAAGTATTCTTTTTTAAGAGTTCTGCTCTGTTATCATGAAATTTTTTAGAGACTTACCACGCTCAAGCTAAAAATTTCACCTGGGTTCAATTCCAGCAACATTGTAAATATTTTTTTGTCTTATGATACTGCATTCAGTATCATCAGAGAGATGTGCTGCCTTTTTGTAATTTCCACCCTTCTAACTAATGAAACATTATTAAGGATTATTAGCTAACTGTAAGCATCAGTTATATTTAACAACTACAGGTTAAAAATGGTCTACGCTGCAACATTTTGCATAACTTCATAACATGCTTTCTGCTGTTCCTAAATACTTGCATGAAGAGTCCAAATACTTCTAGAAATTTAAGCTCCATTACTCTATCTTACGTTTTGCAGACCTATTATATAATGTCAAGAATCAGTCTTTGACCTAGACAGTGGTGTCACTGATAATAAAACATGGTATGGGGAAGAAAAAAAAATAATAATTCTAGTCTATTTTAATTTCCTCCACTTCCAGTAAATAAAAACAGACAAAAGAAACAAAAAATCAAAAATAACCTACTCTTCAAAAATAACTGCTTAATTTTATAGTTGGTATTTTGATTATGATGGTTATATCTCAGCCTGAACATTTCTTTTCATTTATATAAGCTGAATGACCCTAAAGCTTTGCATAAGTATATTCAATAAGTTAACCTTTCTCTTCCATGCAAAAACCCCTCCAGGGATGGTGACTCAACCACCTCCCTGGGCAGCCTCTTCCAATGCTTGACAACCATTTCTGTGAGGAAATTTTTCCTAATATCCAATCTAAATCTCGCCTGGTGCCATTTGAGGCCATTTCCTTTTGTCGTCTTGCTTTTTACTTGGGAGAAGAGACCGACACCCACCTTGCTACAACCTCCTTTCAGGTAGTTGTAGAGAGCGACAAGGTCTCCCCTCAGCCTCCTCTTCTCCAGGTTAAAAAACCACAGTTCCCTCAGACACTCTGCATAAGACTTGTGCTGTAGACCCTTCACTGGCTCCGTTGCCCTTCTTTGAACACACTTCAATGCCTTTCTTGTAGTGAGGGGCGCAAAACTGAACACAGTATTCAAGGGGCAGCCTGACTAGTGCCACGTAGAGGGGAACAATCATTTCCCTGATCCTGCTGGCCACACTATTTCTGACACAAGCCAGGAGGCTGTTGGTCTTCTTGGCCACCTAGGCACACTGGTGGCTCATATTCAGCTTGCTCTCGACCAACACTTCCAGGTCCTTTTGTGCAAGGCAGATTTCAAGCCACTCTTCCCCAAGCCTGTAGCATTGCATGGGCTTGTTGTAACCCAATTGCAGGATCCAGTACTTGGCCTTGTTGAATCTCATACCATTGGTCTCAGCCCATCGATCCAGCCTGTCCAGATCCCTCCGTAGAGCCTTCCTACCCTCAAGCAGATCAACACTCCCATCCACTTGGTATTGCCTTCAAACTTACTGAGGGTGCACTCGATCCCCTTGTTCAGGTCATTAATAAATATTTTAAATAGAATTGTGCCCAATACTGAGCCCTGGGGAATGCCACTTGTGACTGCCTGCCGACGGGATTTAACTCCATTCAATACATCTGTTGGGTCTGGCCATCTAGCCATTTTTGTACCCAGCAAAGTGTACATGCATCCAAGCTATGAGCAGCCAGTTTCTCCAGGAGAATGCTGTGGGAAATGGTGTCAAAGGCTTTACTAAAGTCTAGGCAAAGAACATCCACAGCCTTTCTGTTGTCCACTAAGTGGATCACCTTGTCATAGAAGGAGATCAGGTTAGTCAAGCAGAATCTGCCTTTCATAAACCCATGCTGACTGGACCTGATCACCTGGTTGTCCTGTACATGCCATGTGATGGCACTCAAGATGATCTGCTCCATAACCTTCCATGGCACCAAGGTCAGACTGACAGGCCTGTAGCCTTGTAATTTTGAGAATCCCCTTTACACGTTACTCAGTGTTGCTTAAAAGTTAGCTGGACACGGTCAGTATAGTTTTAATACAAATTAAGTTTATCTTTGGAATCCTGCTGAATTCATATCTTTATATTAGACCTCTTGAACTGAGTCAGCAGAAGTCTGTTTATTGTAAAAATTAACAAGCTGTGAACCGCCAGCTCATGGCATAGACTGCAGCTGGGTCTCCAGAGGTGTTAAGGAGTGAGGAAGAAAAAAAAAAAAAAAAAAAGGCAGATGAGTATCAGACTGACCTCACATCACTGAGAATTATGCTGGTTCAGAAATTACCATTTAGTCCTGGAGCACCAAGTATATGGCAACAATGAATTATAAGCTTTAATACTTTTATCTATCAACAAGCACCAATATCTTTTGAAGTTGTGATATGAAATCAGCAGCCACTATCTCAAGTATAGATCATTAATTATTTAGATTTCCCTCTTCATTCTTAAAAAGTAGCTACAAGAGAGAATTTGGCATAATAGTGAAGACAGCACCATTGCTTGGTCTTATCACAAGAGTATCTTATAATTAATTTGCTTTAGTTATCTTTCTTTAGTCCAGGTGGTGGTGAAAAAAAATCACATTTTTCTATTTATTACATTAATTGTGCCTTCATCCTCTCCCAGGACAACTGTTTCTAGGGTAGAGGGAAAGCCATGGTCATGCCAAGCATCTTTTTTTTTTGACCAGCGTAGTGAACCTGGCTGGAAGACCATTGCAAACTAAAGAGTTGATGATCCACATAACACTTAACTTGAGTTGGCCCAAGCTTGTGCTGTGCTGGACACACAGCCTGGCATTGAGTCCAGTGCTTGACTGCAAAATAAACTCAGCCTTTCATGGTAACGGAGTAGCCTGTAGGGAGCTCCCACGTGGTGCCAGTGATTACACCACCTGTGTGACCTTTACATAAAACTGCAGCAAGAAGTTCTCAAGTACATCCTTTTCCATTTGACAGTAGAAATGATAGAAAAGAGTTATTTTCTTTTAAGAAAATGCTGTAAGAGTTTGAACAACTAAAATGAGGTAACCCTTCCACAGACATGGCATACTACACCCTGATGGGAACCCCATTCAATGATGCACAACTTGGGCTTCGCAGTATCTGAAGGCACATACTGTTATCGGTACCATCCTCTCTTTATAGTGTTATCTTTAATGAACGGATTTTTAAGCAATGTTTTACAGAGTCTGAGTCCATTTCTCTCTTGGATGATAATGAATCAGCCCCTCCCAGTAAAAAACAAGCAGGTACCATATTTATTCACAAGGGCTGTTACAGCCATAGTGCGTAGGCAGCACCAGCAGGATACAGAGGTCCGTTAATTACAGCATCATACAACGATGTGCAAATGGTATAAGATAGTGGTATGAAGGAGGGAAAAGAAGGACTAACAGTCTTTTTTATTCCTTCCCATCCACTTTTTGCAAGAAAAGCCTATGTACAGTAGTTTCATACATGATCCAGTTTCTTTAGTTTTGGAGGTATTTGCAACAAATTGGCACATGGAAAAAGCATGTAATTTTCAAGTCTGACTCATAAAATATCTACTCATAACAACAGTATAATGTGGCATAAAAACAAAAGGAATAAGTCAGGTGTTACTGTCAAATTATTGATCACTCAATCACTCAGAATGGGATGGTGGAGCCAGATGTGATAGCAGTTTCATCCTCTAATAACAACAGCAAAAAAAAAAAAACCACAACAAAACAAAAAAACCCCACCAACAACAAAAAAGGAAAACAAACAGACATAACAAAACTTTGAAATAAAAGGTCGATCTTGTCAGCAAAATTCCCATTACTGTTTGTATCATACAAACTCCCTTTTCCCTCCTAGGAACATGATATCCACTTTCCTCTCATCTAACTCTCGTTACCATTTCTCAAGCAGAAAGCTCAATCTAAGTGCCTCTCACAGGGATTAAGACTCGTGCTGTTCTTTCTCAGCAACATGGTGCGACACCATGTTCCTGCAGGCAGCCCCTAAGAGCTGACCTCATTGCCCCCAGGTTTTCACTGTGTAAACCTAGCTGCTCAGAATTGACTTTTAGTGACTAACACCCATGACCTCCTATCCAATCTTATTCAGAAGACTCAAATCCTACAGTTCATATACCAAGTGTGAAGTTAGGATTAAAATACAAAAAAATCTCAAAAGCTAAACATGAACATCTACTAAGAAAGCATTATCAACAAGACTCTGCTGTGTATTTTTAACAATAGTGTTTGTTTCCAGGGATTTACTAGATATTATACTGCTTAGAAAACCCACAGACGCCTTCAGAGAAACTTCTAAAGATATTTCCTTGCAAGGAATCATCAGAAAGTTAAATCTAGGCCTGTAAGATAGAACAAAAGTTACTATACATGTAAAACTGATTAAAAGGTTCATTAACAAGCATCATGTTGATGTTCAGAATTTGTATTTATCTAAAAGTAATAAAAGTATCCACGTTTTGTACGTAGAAATACAAACCAGTACAAATTATATGGCATTTGGTAAAGCTGACAAAATTTTATCATTAGTTTTAGTCAACTACATACATATCTGCCCTGCTTTGAGGTAAAACAGAACGAATTTTCTGTTCAGTAATTTTACTTTGCAGCTAAGCCTCTCCTAACTAACTGAACTCTCTGAAATTAACTGCATATTGTGCAGAAACTGGCTGCTCTCAGAGTGATAAGGCCGATGTTTATAGTGAATCCTAAGGAATGGTAAGCAGAGAGGCTCTTGCTTACACCTATTACTATAACAACCAAGGTCACCTAACTTTGTTATTTGCTTCATTGGAGGGTCGGAAGTGGAAAAGCGTAGAGGGCTCTCACCTGTGGGGAGGAGCGGACAGGACAGGTGACCCAAAACTGACCAATGGGCTATTCCATCCCCTGTGCCCCATGCTCAGTATAAAAGCTTGGGGCATCAAAGGATCAGACCTCTTTCTTCGGTGTCTGGCATGCAAGGAGGACTCTGTCTGTTCGTCTGCCTTTGATCCTGATCCATGCATTCCTGCATCCAGATGCAGAATCCAGTTCCCATCAGTAGCTGAGTCCAGTCTGGGGTTTTCCCAGTGCCTGATGGTGATGTGATCGTCATGCTGGGAGCCTGATAAAGTTTTGTATATATTGCATATATTTCATTTTTTAAAATTATTTTATAAATATATTAATACTTTCATTAAAGTAGTTTAGTTTTTTTCTGAACTCATAAATCTCTATCTCTCTCCCTTCTCTCCTTAGAGAGAGAGTTAGGGGAGAGCATCTGTCATTCATCTCAGTGGCCACTCCCGCCCAAACCACAACAATATCTTTTGTCTTTTACAAACCCCAGCAAACATTTGCAAATAAGGTATTTGCAAGCTCAAAGTCCTCAAGGAAATTATTATTTGTATTCAAGAATTGAAATACCTGAACAGAAATTAATTCTTCCAAATATATTTCAATGCAAGATGAATACTTGTACCACAACCTATTTAGCAGGACACACACTTCCACCTCACAAGCACACTTATATTCATGGATCCACTGAATATCAGCATAGGTTAAGTCCATCAAACATCCCTACCTGGATCCTACATGCCTTAGCGCGTCACTAGCTTGGGTCTTGGGTCTTTGATGCTGCTGCTTTCCTCTCCTACTTGCAAGCTAGCCTAGATTGAAGCTTGGTAGTGAATCACACCTCTGCCAGACACAGATCAAAGTCACATAGAAAACATGTAGGAAAGAGTTAGGAAGAAGGCAGAACATGCAGCTGGCACTTTTTATCTCACCTCCTCTCTGCTCTTCCATGCTTGCTCCTCTTTGATCCACCTCAGTCCCTACCTTTACTTGCTTTTGGCCCTTTTTCTAAATATCCCATAATAAGTTTTGCACATTCACAGAATCCCCTCAGAACATCCCTTGAGGTTTTATATAATCCCACAAGCCCCTTCAAAAATCTCGTAAAAAATTTGCTATTTTCCATGAAGCCTGGTAATAATCTTGTTTCCCCTTCCTCTCAATTACATTGTTCTGGTTGAACTTCTTCAAAGCTCTAAGAAATCTTGAAAGCTCTAAGTAGTTCCTTCAGTGACCCATTGATAAGTGACCAGAGAGATATAATCTTTTCTATTTTCTCTGTTTTCTCCTCTTCCTTAATGTCTATGTATCTGGGTGTCTAATTTATTACCTACCCTGTCTCCTTTCTTTGCCTTTTACACTAACGAGCCATCTACTACATGTTGTGACAAACCCGATGTGCTTATGTTAGCTTTAACAAACTAAGTTAGTCACCTTCAAGGAGTCAGACTTGCACTACAAATACCACTCTAAGATTAAAGGTGTATTACCAAGTTTCTCGGGAAGTGGAGGGACAGCCATGACATATGCATCAGTAAAGTGCAAATCTGTAAGAATCAATTAAGTTTCAATTGTGTGAGTACAATACAGTACTTCTGCTTCACAGAAGCATGGAAATGAAAGCTTCAGTCTATTGCTGAACCAAACTTTCCTGACATGACAAATTACTGTCAGTGCCAGGACAGCTGTAATTAAAGAGGAAAAAATCAGATCTGATTGTTAATTCTTGTGTACAATGATATAAGAAGGCAGAGTGTTCTCTTGCTTTTAGCCTAGATCCTCAAGTAAATGAAACATATAGGATTGTGTTATCAGTGTTAAGTTATTCAATAATTTTTGATCCTCCAGGTGATTATCAATCAACTTTAAAGGCGGGTATATACTTTAAATCCCACAATTTGTTTGAAAAAGCATCTGGTAGCTGTGCATTGGAGAGAGATACAAATCAGTGTCCTCACTGAGGAAGGGGAGGAAAAACACCTATTTTATGATCTTAGTAGTATCTAGCTAGAAGTCAGCAGCTTGTCATAAAGTACATGCTTAGCTCCAAAAAAAGCCTGTGTTGTGTCTTTTCCCCAGTGAAAACATCACAAGACACATGGGTGAATTTGGAATATCTGCAGCACAGGAAAGAAGTGAAACGGAACCAAGCTGTACCAAAAGAAGTTCCATTAGTTTTGCAAATCACATAATTCATCTTCACAATTAATAGTCATACTGATATGAAACCAAAGCTATTACCTCAAAAAGAAAAAAAAAAAAGTATTTTTTGTCCTTTGCAAATTTATGTTCAGTTTGTTTGGTTTAGTTTGACTTTTTTTTTTGTAAACAGTTAAATCGCTACAATGTAAGTTATTGAAAAGCACATCAACCACAAATTAATAAAAGACAATGTAAGCTCAATTTCCATCCATTTCATTATCACTTAGCCTCCAGCATTCTGATATGGAAAAACAACCACATAACCCATCTGTGTACATCTACACAGGCATTTTTCCTGTTGTAGCCTCATTGCCTCTTTAACTTCTATTACAGAAAGTGTGGAGGATAATAAAATAACAATGACTTCTCACCATTACAGTTTCTCCCCTGTGTTTGAACTGAGCTATGGAACAGGTGACACAAAAGTTCACTTATTATGTAGCTGGCACAATAAAGAATGCATTGTTTGGAATCTCTAAACACTAAAGGAATCAAACTTTAATTTTCCTTTTATCACCTGGAAAAAGAAAGAAGGGCCTGCTGTCATGAAGTATAAAATTCATTGTCTGATATGATCTAGGATTAAAAAACCCAACAACATATTTCACAGCTACAGCTCTTGGTTTATTCAGGAAAATCAGGATTAGAATATGTAATTTTTGTTTAAGTACATGCCTTGTCTCTTCTGCTTACAATGATGAAATGAGATATAGATCTCTTCAGCAAACTTCCTTTAGCTGTTTAAACTGTAGTCTATAATGAAATTTAGAGAATTTGAGCATAAAGGGTGAAGTAAGGAATTTTGTTGTAAAGAAACAAAGCAGTATAATTTCTCTAAGTAAACCCAATGGAGACGCTCAAATGTAAAATCTGACCACAGAATGAAAATGTCAATAAAACAAAGATGCTTGAGATAATACGATGTATTACATTTCTGCAGTCACATGTCCCAAAGCTGTAGGAGACTAAGTTACATTTTTAAAATGTTCTGGCTTAAGCAGCATTTGAGGAGATGCCACCAAAATCATATTTTGCGAGAGTTTGAGATACCTGATAATGCATCTTCCTCTAGCTAATGAGAATTCTTTGGTGATGCTCCTATACTTTGGGAATAGGACTTGGAATCATTTGGTTGTGTTGCATCAAATATACACATCTAAACTTCAATTCAGTACAGACATAAAAATAGTCAGGTTTTCAGCAAGTGTTTATTAGGTGATTGATATTAAGTGGTTGCAGCTGTTCTCGCACAGAGTCAGACAGACCTAAACAAACTCCAGATCTACTTGGCACTTTTCTTCTATACTGATTTATAGCATACAATTATAACACCACAATTTGTACTTCTGACCCATTTCTTTCATCATGCTTACCCTTCTCTTAAGAGGGCTGAGAGCTCATCCACACTAAGTCCTACATGTGAGATTGCCCTTGTTGATCTTTTCTAGACAAGCCATTTATAGTAACAGTGCCTGCCCATCTTAATGAACCTCCTCAACTGGACATACCACATCAAAAGCAGGCAAAACAATCTCCATAATTCTGATCCTCATTGTCTAGCATCACACTAGTTCCTCTGTCTCGCATTTCTGAACAGCTATATGGAGCCATTCCTGTGGATTCCCTCTCAAATTTCTGCACAAACCTTACTGATCAGCCTCATGCCAGATATAGCTCTCCTGTTTCTTGACACAAACTTAAACATATTGTGATCTTTTGTAATTAATCAGAGGTGTTGTCTGTGCAGGAAGCTGAAATGAAAGTGCACAATAGAAGGAAAAAAAAAACTTTGTTTAACAATTTGCAGCATTGAAAAGGAAAGCTAACCAGGCAGTATAAAAAAGTTTCAGTCAAAGCCTCAAATTACAGTAAAGTTCAGAATAGAAGGCACAAATCGTCCTCACACAGCCAGCAATTTTTAAGTTACACCTTTCATCGAGCTGAATGACCAGCTTCTGAAAAAATTAATATATAACCAGTGTTGTGGTTTGGGCGGGAGTGGCCACTGAGATGAATGACAGATGCTCTCCCCTAACTCTCTCTCTAAGGAGAGAAGGGAGAGAGATAAAGAGATTTATGAGTTCAGAAAAAAACTAAACTACTTTAATGAAAGTATTAATATATTTATAAAATAATTTTAAAAAATGAAATATATGCAACATATACAAAACTTTATCAGGCTCCCAGCATGACGATCACATCACTGTCAGGCACTGGGAAAGCCCCAGACTGGACTCAGCTACTGATGGGAACTGGATTCTGCATCTGGATGCAGGAATGCATGGATCAGGATCAAAGGCAGACGAACAGACAGAGTCCTCCTTGCATGCCAGACACTGAAGAAAGAGGTCTGACCCTTTGATGCCCCAAGCTTTTATACTGAGCATGGGGCACAGGGGATGGAATAGCCCATTGGTCGGTTTTGGGTCACCTGTCCTGTCCGCTCCTCCCCACAGGTGAGAGCCCTCTACGCTTTTCCACTTCCGACCCTCCAATGAAGCAAATAACAAAGTTAGGTGACCTTGGTTGTTATAGTAATAGGTGTAAGCAAGAGCCTCTCTGCTTACCATTCCTTAGGATTCACTATAAACATCGGCCTTATCACTCTGAGAGCAGCCAGTTTCTGCACAATATGCAGTTAATTTCAGAGAGTTCAGTTAGGAGAGACTTAGCTGCAAAGTAAAATTACTGAACAGAAAATTCGTTCTGTTTTACCTCAAAACAGGACACCAGTGAAACATGAAATAACAGAAATAGTGAAATATGACTTAAGCCTGTCACATTTATAGGTTGGGGGAATTCCCACTAGGTCTTGCAAGTAAACCTTCTTTATCTACCTCTCATTTCACAGGGGTATCATTTGCATGTTGCTTTTTGGTACAGACCTCAGTCCTTTGGAGTCTCTTTGTAATACAACATTGTTTCGAGAACATGCAACAGACAAGTAGGGCCTGTTGCCACCAGAATAATTCATGTGGCAGTACAGCAATTTAGGTCTGATTTTTATCATTCAAAGGGGTCTCTCCCAGGATAAACAAATGGAAAATGTCTGCAATTATATGTGTGTGTGTATATTTAAGGAAACTGACAACACCAAGGAATCACAGAGGCCCAGTGTGCTGCCACCCACAAAGCAATTCGTCTTGCTCACTTTTCATTTCCTACGGTTTTCCTAAGAGAAACTGAGACTGAAATGAGGTTGGACTGACCATGCCAGTTAACCTGTGTGCAGCCTGAGGACTGCCTGTTGTGCTGTAGTTTTTCTGATGGGTTTTGTAGCACAGAGAGACAACAAAACAATTATGAGGCAGTATCAAAGAAACCCAAGCAATACAGTTCAGAGACAGAGACGAAAAGTGCGATGACTGAAGCTAAAATTGTAAAATAACTGCAGGCCTGGACACAATATCCTGGGTACAGCACTGCTGGAGCAGACTGAGAAGGCTGCCTCCTTAAAAGCACGGCACCTTTGCAGAGATATACTGGAAATCGGATCCTGTAACAGCAACAGCAGATTAACAGCTCAGACACAGGAGTCAGCAGGGACTGTGGGCAGCAGGGGAGGGGTATCTTTACACGAGGGAAAAAGAGAATAGCTGCACAGTGACCTGAAACAGAGCATTTTGGCAAATGTCAAGGTGAAGTTTCAGTGAGGTAGCGCACGATTGGGCTCAGCAAAGAGGAAAAGATGTGTAGTGCATGGAAGAGCACAAACAGGGCACCCTGTCAAGTGGCGGCATGTTACGCTCAAATGAATACAGTAAGTAGCAGACCATGCTCTGTAACGAAGATGCATTTGCGGTGTCCCTACTGTATTTGTAAGAGAACCTTGCTTAATTTGCAGACAAAGCACAGCTTGTTGTTTCACACACTTTGATGAAAAGCATATAAATATCATATCCCACACAAGACAAATCTGGAGGAAAGGGAGGGAGAAAATTTTTCTAATTCTCTCTCTCCAGACCCCTATCACAACTAAGAAAGTTAACTTCTTCTGTATACTTATTTCATATTCGATTGATGAACAATAATGAGATTAAACAAATGTGCAGATAGAAATATTCCAGTTGATCAATCTGAATAGTAAGAATGGTGTTTGGAGACCAGAGCTGGTTTGGAATAAATCCTAAATATTTACAACATACAAAAACTTGAGTAAAATTCTGTTGCTTTTAAGACCCTACTGTATTTAACACATCCTGCTATCCTCACAGTGCCAATGTCTTCATACAGTGTTCTGTGCTTTCTGGCCCTCCCCATCATTAACTGGAATTACAGAAAGTAAATTACATTCTCTATACTATATTTCACTCTCTGTTTGACAGTAGTCTTCTGCAGACCTTAGTGGTTTTGAAATTGTTTTGCATAATATGTACTATCATTCATATCCAAAATGCTTAAAAGTCACAAATCCAGCCATCTGCAGTCTCTGTTTTTCAAAGCATTGCAAATATTTTTAAATGTATGTGCCAGAATTTCTGTATTTATAAAAGAGATAAATATACTACATTCAAAATAAAATTAAAAAGAAAACAAAACCAGAGACCCATGCACTTTTCCTTTCTGGTCCTGTAAACTACTTGTAGGATGCCTTCCAGTAATTTCTTCTTTTATTTCCTCTATATACCAGCAATTAAATAATATTTATTAATTACTAACTAAAATACAAGTGTACATTTAAAAATTTATACTTGTTAATATATAGTAAATGCATTATATATTTAAAAGCACAGATATTCTTATTTAAACTGCATCTAAACATGTATTGTAATAAAAATAAAACAGATTCTGTAGCTCCTAAAAATTTTAAAAGGCAGCAGAAAGCTGGCAGAACCCATGAAATTTGCCTCACTGTGTAGCTGTTGAATGAGCAAAAAATTAGCCAACCAGAAGAAGTCTCTATATGTATTTTACACAGAAACAAAATTCTGTGAGGAGCAGACATGACTTCTACCATATCCTAATCCCAGCATTGTATGGTTACATTTCTTTTTAACCCAGAAATGGCTATGTCCTTAGTTTCACAATCAATTTTTTTAAGCTGTCACCAATAAAGATCAAGGATATTCCATATTTTTTGTGTAATGGTAAGGTTGTAAAATTAGCTTGAGATTTTTAGAGGAAAAAAAGAAAAAGAGAAAAAAAACACACCACAAAAAAAAAATATAATCCAAATATTGTCATGTAATCATATGATACCTGATAAATTGGGAAATGAATGTAACAGTTTGGGAGGAAAAGGAGCAATATTTCAACTAGTCCGTGTTTATGAATAATATTTTTGGTTGGCAGTGGTAGAATAAAATGTTACAAACAAACTATTTCAGTTAAAATGATGCTAAAGTCATTATAGTGGCAAATGTAAAAGCGAGATGTTCAAATGACAACCCCAATAAGGATTTAAAGACTTCCAGTGGTGAGTTGAGGTTGCTGCAGGACTTAAACACCATGATAACGTGTATCCTCTGAAGTTTAAAGATGTATCAACTTTTAAATACATCAACAAAATAAAATAAGGTTAAAACATAATGGCCTGAAATTATTTACCAATTGGACAAAGCTTGAGTAGAGAAAAGTGCTGTTTTGCAAGGCAGGATTTTCCTTTACTGTTACTGAGATGTGGTAGCTCTTCATGCTAATAAACACTCTATGAAAGATGAGTCCTCCAGAAATGATTGCTAATTTTCAGAAGAGTTCTCCTGCTCTCGAGACTACGTACTTATTAGAATATAAAATATTGTGGAATGCTTTATTTCCTGTTTCACAGACATTTTGAAAAGTGTTCACTAAAAACTGGAGAAGACAGAAGTGGGGTGGAGGGGCATGTAATCAAACAGATTAGGGAGATGAAGTCCTTTAAGATTTTGCATTGCCTTTAGGGAAGGCATACTGAATAATCCTCACCTAGTCCAAAACACTCCTTTGGCAAGTCTTCGCCTGAGAGAACACATCGCTTGGTCAGAACTAGAGGCTTCCCCCAATCACTCCTATGAGGCACGCAGCAATTGCTGAAGTGTTCACAGAAGGCTAAATCATTTTCAAGGAAGATGATTATAGCCAAACAAATGTTTTTCAAAACTTAGGGTTTTAAAGGAGTTTTAAAGGTTTTTTTCAGGAGCAGGAAGTTATTGGAAGTGGTCAACATGGATTTACCAAGGGTAAATCATGCTTGACCAACCTCATAGCCTTCTATGATGTTATAACTGGTTGGCTAGATGAGGGCAGAGCAGCAGGTGTCATCTACCTTGACTTCAGCAAGGCTTTTGACCCTGTCTCTCATAACATCCTCCTTAGGAAACTGAGGAAGTGTGGACTAGACGAGGGGACAGTGAGGTGGACTGAGAGCTGGCTGTGTGACAGGACTCAGAGGGTTGTGATTAATGGAGCAGGGTCGAGTTGGAGGCCTGTGACCAGTGGTGTCCCCCAGGGGTCAATATTTGGACCAGTACTGTTTAACAAATTCATCAACAACCTGGACAAGGGGACAGAGTGTATGCTCAGCAGGTTCACTGATGATACCAAACTGGGTGGGGTGGCTGACACCCCAGAGGGCCGTGCTGCCATCCAGCATGACCTAGACAGGCTGGAGAGCTGGGCAGAGAAGAACCTAATGAGGTTCAACAAGGACAAGTGTAGGGTCCTGCGCCTGGGGAGGAAGAATGTCAGGCACCAATATAGGTTAGGGGTGGACCTGCTGGGAAGCAGCTCTGAAGAAAAGGATCTGGGGGTCTTGGTAGACAGTGAATTATCCATGAGTCAGCAATGTGCCCTTGTCGCCAAGGCGGCCAACGGAATTCTGGGCTGCATAGGGAAGAGTGGGGCCAGCAGGTCAAGGGAGGTCATTCTCCCCCTCTACTCTGCACTGGTGAGGCCACAACTGGAATACTGTGTCCAGTTCTGGGCTCCCCAGTTCAAGAGAGACAGGGAACTACTGGAGAGAGTCCAACGTAGGGCAACAAAGATGACTGAGGGACTGGAGCATCTCCCTTAGGAGGAAAGGCTGAGAGAGCTGGGACTCTTTAGCCTGGAGAAGGGAAGGCTGAGGGGAGACCTCATTAATGTTTACAACTATCTAAAGGGTGGGTTTAAGGAGGATGGAGCCAGACTCTTTTCAGTGGTTCCCAGTAACAGGACGAGGGGTAACGGACACAAGCTGGAACACAGGAAGTTCCCATCAAATATGAGAAAAAACTTCTTTACGGTGAGGGTGACAGAGCACTGGAACAGGCTGCCCAGGGAGGTTGTGGGGTCCCCTTCTCTGGAGACTTTCAAGACCTGCCTGGATGCAGTCCTGAGTAATGTGCTCTAGGCAATCCTGCTTTGGCAGGGGAGTTGGACTAGATATCTCTAGAGGTCCCTTCCAACTCTGAAATTCCATGATTCTCTGATTTCCATGAAAGAAGTTCAACTTTTCTGTCTGTTTTGAGCCCTACATCAAGTGAGGTAGCTTAAAGAAATCACACTGTGTACTGAATTAAAAATTAAATGAGACTTGTAAAGGTGAATGTTTCAGATTCTGAAATCAACAAAAGGAATAATCTTAAAAGCACAACTCTGCTTTTTGTTGACTTTGCAGTACACTATTGAAATACCTGGAATATAATTGACATACTGATCCATGGGTTTCAATCCTGAAGTAAGCAATTGGTTTGATACAAATAATCTATTATTATTTATCCCAGATGAAAACAAAACAAAACAAACAAACAAAAACCTGTGACAATGCTATTCTGGCTTTTCTTTTGATTAAACATGCACGTCCTGATTCCATGTTGGATAACTCCTCTCAAGTCGTATCTTACCAGCTGAGCAAACAGCACAACAAGCTGCACAATCAAAGGCATTTTCTAAATCTACAGCTATCCAAACATACAGAGAAAAATTAAGTAGACAGAATGGGAACATGTTTTAAAACTGAGTAGTTTTTCAACATACTTTTAAAACAAAGAGCAAAGAAAGTTAAGAAAACTATGGAGTCATTACAAAGTAAATAACTGATCTGCCTAAGAAAAATCTATTATAATGAATGGCTCAATGTGAAGATAGTTGTATTCGATAGAATGGTGTCAGGAAAAGCAAAGAGCAGTTTCTGAAGGAAAGCAGCAAAGCCAGCTTCAGCATAAAAGTTAAGATTAGTTTTCTTTCACTATTGAAACATATGATTCTGTCTGTCTTCAGGACAATTTTATCTTGGAAAAGACATGGGAAAAAGGAGAAGATCCTTGAAGAAAGATAATTCTTGACCTTGTAACCAGCAGGTATTGTTGATTATTGACATCTGCTGTAAGTACATTCTTCCTTTGAGTTTTGTTCTTGCTTAATTTTGGAAAATATATCTAGTTATATTCATACAGTAATAATTTAATAAATTGGTATTATGGGACATTACAGAATATATGTTAAAGAATAACTTACGACAAAATAGATTTTAAAAACAAATACATGTGACAGTTTTATTTCATTTCCTTAGGTGCCTTAACTTCTTCAAAAGATATGACAGTAGATACCTCAATTCATTTATTTCAAAGGATAAGAACTTACAACTTCCCTTGATAAAAGACTAAGATGGTGAGAGAGATGGAGCTCTCTCTGGAAATAAAAGGAGAGACTGAGGAAGCTCTGTGTTGCCTCAAAACATGAAAGGCTATCTAGGGATCTAATTGTACTCTTCTGCTACCTAAAGGTGGGCTATAAGCAAGACTGAACCAAACTCTAAGAGGTGTTGTTTTAGGACTTTGGGGTTTATTTTGTTGGTTTGGTTGTTTCTTTCACTAGGCGCTGAAACAGCTTGCCCAGGAATACTGCGGAATCTCCACCACTGGTGACAGTGAAAGTTTGACTGAACAAGCCCTGAGCAACCTGACCAAACTTTGAAGTGGGCCCTACTTTGCGTAGACTAGCTGACCTTCTGAGGTGCCTTCTCACCTAGACTATTCTGTGAAACTTCTGCCATTATGATACAGAGGCTTCTAAAGGACATACTTAAATTGCGAAACCAAATCCATAACAAAGGTGGCGACTGCATGTGTCTCTTCTGTTACAAATGGCCACGATATAAGATGCTGTAGTATTTATTACGAATTAGGAGAGTATCCTCAGTGAAAAAGCTGAGCTTTCATTAATGTCTGTCTGACATTTGCAAAATTGATTTGTTTTGACATTTAGAGCACTTCTGTTTTAGTGTGGACTCATGTCTGACATTAAGCAAACTAAATTACAGTGGTTTTGCTTAAAAGCTTCCCATAGAACACTGTTATTTTACAATGCAGATGACAAGTGTTCTAGCAGAAGCAGGCATGTTTTAAAAAACAGAGCAGGTACAGTGACTTATCTGGAAACAAAATCCTTAAATGAAGAATATCTAAAGCATTAAATGCTGGTCACTGCAAATAAATGAATGCTCACACAACTTCAAGGCTTAGTCCGAAAACTTGGAATGCAATTAAAAGTTTGAGGTAATGCACCGAGAACCTTATCCGCATTTTTATCTTAAGAGAAAAAAAGAAAGGCTTATATCTTAAAAAGAAATAGAAAAAACCTGAGAGAGCACAAGAGAGACTAGCTCAAGCACCTGAACTGTTATTTTAGCAGTACTACAGGGCTTTAACTCATCTTGGTTTACATTTGAAATGCATAAATTGATCACATGGGCAAAACAGCCCAAGTTTAAAAGAAATGGCTAATTTCCCAGTGAAACTTATATCCGAATGTTCATCTAATATTAAATTTCATAGTTTTCTTCTGATGCATTTTAGTGATTCAAATGTTATTTTAGATTCAGTTTTCTATTATTTAATCACAATGTGTAACAAATCACAGAGTTCTGGGATTTGTATCCGAAAGGTACACAAGCAAGGATCCAAGATTGTAATCCACAGTATTATATACCAATTCTTACATATTAAAACTCCAGGAACTAAATTCAAGTTAGCTTTATGATTAATCATACATGCATTAAATATCCCAACAAAGAACTACTCCAGCATGCCTTCCTTTTTCCCCATTTTTATCCTTCCATAGTAAAGGTGGGTGATGGCATAAAAGCACCATTTCCCCCCATAACAACCACTTGGGGAATCCCCAGATGTTGTCGGCTCCCCAGTTAACCATGGCAGGTTTCTGTTCCCTGGGCACCTCTGCAAGCCATACCCTCTGTTTTATATATTAAGCAATGTACTCCCTTCTCCTACTTCTCTATGAGCTCAGCAGTGACAGCAGAGCCAGATGGAGCCTTTCATCCCTTTCACTTTCTGTATTTTCTTCCCTATTATGATACCTTGGCTTCTTTTCCAGTTTTCCAGGATTTCCAGATGGTCTCCCAGGATTCTGCTAGACAGATCCAAAACTGCTTAATTTCCAAGATCAGTTGAAATCAAACCAACGTGGACAACGTGCATAGCACACATGCAGATGTTAAATGTCTTCACATATTTCTTTCCAAAACTTTTGGCTCAATAATGTCAATACCACAGAACTCCATGAGGAATTATGCAAAGCTGGAAATGCACTTTCTTCTATTTCTTTCTTTCCAAGCTAAACAGAGCAAGTGAGGGAGTGTGTGCATGGTATTCTTTCACATGATGATCTTTTCCATATCTTATAACTTACCTGTGTTAAATGGTGCACTCATTTTATACCTTAAAATAGGTTTTGACATAAACATGGTATCTAAGATGAAGTCCTGTCATCAGCTCTATGACATTTATTTTCACAGCTGCTTTCTAAACTGTTATGTCTCCACCCTACTATTTCCTGTCTGCTCCTTCACAAAATTGTCCACTTTGAAATACAGATTTTTTGCATGATTATTACAATTAAATTTAACTTACATCTTGGAAATATATACGATTAACTGAAATTATTTGTTCTGAAGCAAACTGCACTCCAATTCATAACCCTACAGGGAACCACCCACTCTGTTTTCTTTCCTGGGTCATCCTTACCCCTAGTCTTTTCCAGACTTAAAAAATTCATGAGTTAGTGAGAGCTATGAGTTCCTCCCTCTTAGGATATTCTCTTTTTCTTTGTTCTCATAAAGGAATATGTAATATCAAGCCTGTGGGAACTCAAATATCACATGTTTTATTCTGAGGGGTAGCTCTAGAACCCACATTATCTATAGTCTTTTATCTTTACTTCTCTTACTAAATGAAACAGAAACATCCTAACAGTATATCCTCCTCTAGCAGACTCACCATTTTATGTCAGTTCATTTTCAGGGATGTACAGATATTTTAAAATTATACATACAAACAAAAGAAAAAGAAAATAAAAGATCTGTCCTATTAAATATGGGTTTTAAGGCCACAGTTAAATTGGTTTTTTGCATTAATTTTACATAGGTCCTGCATTAAATAAACTATGTGTTAAGCACTTAATTTGAAAATAAAACAAGCTCAAACTGATTATTTTTCAATAACTGAGTATTGCTTTTAATACGTTGTAGACTATTAAGATGTTTTTTATTTTTTATTTTTTTTTTTAGGGATGGAATGAAACAGCTCAAGGGCTGAAATACAGGAATTTGCATTTTAATACATTTTTGCAGATTGATATGTCAAGCCAAGGATATCATAATAAGTTTACTCAGACAGAGTAAGCCAACATTTATTTACAAAATTTCAATTTAAGAGGGGAAGGTCTTCTATCAAAGCTATTTTATGTACTTCTCTTAATTGATATTTTTCACTACCAGTGTCATGACTGTAACTGGAGTTCAGGGACAGCTGAAACCCTAAAGCCACATTGTTAAATTTCTGTAGATAACTCTATTAAATTGATAATTAACTGTGCCAAGAGGAGTTTAATAAAAAAAAAACTGCCTAAGATTTTTTTAACCTGCTGTTTTCATTGCTCACTAATGAAGATGTAAGAAATTAGTAGTCTCAGCAACACTTCCAACAGTGTTAAATCATTGTCCTTGAGAAGGCAATTATTATAATACTTAATATGTGCCTCTATTGATCTGAAAGAGTAGTACCACTTATATTTTCTAATCATGCTAAGAAATCTATAAACATTAAAAATGTTCCAAATTATGCACTATTGCTTTCCTTGCCATTTTCGTTTCCAGTGACTAATGAACATCAAAAGCTAGGGAATAATTTAAAAGTCCACAGGTAATTACTGGAAAGTAAACTGGATCATTAGTCTATGATTTTTACACTGAGTAAACTGCTCAGTACATGATTGCCATTGTTATTCAACACTTGTAGTAGCTTTATCACAGAATCAATAAGAATTTGCAGTCTATCAAGATGGGCAAATTTGGGTACTTTGATATCATGTAAAATGAGTATTAGTAATCTTGCAATTGCATATAATACTGTCTTTACTGGAGTAGCACTTTCACGCACTTTAATAAATGGTAATATCTTCAGGTTAATTAACATGCTGGATTACAGTGCTTGATTTCTGTCTCTATTGGTAGCAGATGCATTTTCACTTTGTTCTTAAAATTTATGTTAAAAATGAAATGTTAATGCTTCTAGATCTTAAAAGACCTTTTGTTGTTTTTAAAGTATTTCCACTCCCTAAACTCAAACACTTTTAGGAAGTGTCTCAAATCCAAACAATGATGCAAACACATCTGAAGTGAGCTTCACATTAGCACACCTGATAGCAAACAGCTTGCCATAAATGCACATCTGTGGTGCTTGCGGGACATAAATAAATCTGTGTTCAGCCTTTGCTTATATTTGCTATCACACTGATGCTGCTTCATAAAGCGGCCCTTAAAAACCCAAAATCCTGAAATACTTCTGTTTTAAGTGTGTGTATAGACTTTCTACATCAAACCCCCATCAGTTTAGGCTCACATGCATTGTATCTATAAGGAATAAGTGTCAGGAAGAGATACTAACGTTGTGGTATACACCAGCCTCTCCAGATCAAAGTCAGAAGCTTTCAGATTCAACACGGTTATTGCATTAACTGCAAAAGGCTTTGTTAGGCTTCTTGATTAAAGGCTAATCTCTTTAACCACAAAGGAGCAAACAGGAACAGGAACAGGCTGAGGAAGACCACCAACCTTGTCAGAGCAACCAGAAGCCCCTGACCTGGCTCTGTCCAGGGCTGTCAGAGGAGAAGGATCAATCGAACCGTTGTCCTGGAGCAACACCCCTCACAATGGAAGAGGCTCCTCGATCACGTCACAAACCAAGTGGGGTTCCTGTCTACCACTTTCCAAATATAGGACAGCTTTGGTAGAATCTTTCCTTGATTTTTTTTCTTTTTTTCAGATTTTAAAGGTGCCAATATTCTTTATTTCATGAAAAACTGCAAATCAACTGACAGAACTGAAACTCATTAAAAGATCATACTTGAAAAAGAGTTTCAGCTGAAAAGCAGAAGTTTGGCCAAAAAATATTACCAAATCCAGAATTTGGGGAAATTTCAATTAACTTTTCAATTAACTTTGACACAAAGAAAAGTCTGCCATTATTCCCTATCATACAATCATTATATAAAAATAATATACTGCCATTTCTTTATTTTCCCATACACTTTTACCAAAAGGTACACTTGGCTGTAATGTAATAACTTCCAAACCTCTAGAGCTGCTAAGTCTTCAGTTGAACAAGCTCCAAATGCCATAATAAAAACCAAATGCCATAATAAATACTATCTTAAATGGATTACCACAAGTGAGTAATCTCTGCCTTAGAAGAATGCACACAGCAGAGATACACATGTACGCACACCCTGTTTGACTTTCTAAACTTCTTTTCAGTTTATCTAGAAAAGGGAAGGTGTTCTGAAGTATTGCCAAGTGAAGAATCTGATAAGAAAACAATCCCCCCAAATCACTACCAATGCTACTAGTCTCAGTGTTGCCTCTGGAAAATGCTAAAAGGTCTCTCAGCTCTCCACATTCACTGGTAGGATTCATAGTAAATTACTGCTTATCAAAATATTTACCTATTCATGAAATACCAGCATGTTATCTAAAAGATCATATGGTAAATAGAAACAATTTATTATCATATGGAAGATCCACATTTTTTTATTATATAAATGACTTCACAAACACACTGATAAAGTGAAAAAAAGACAGACAAGTCTCACATTCTCACCATATAAGCAAATCATCCAATAAATAAATGTATAGATAACACAAGATTTTTCAGTGTTATAGAAGCTGAATGCAAATGATGATAACATTCAGACAGATAAGCTCTCTCTACACAGTTTCAAAAATATCAGTTATTCTTAATGTTTCTTATGAATGCATAAGTAGTAACTTCTTAAGTACCATGGCAACACTTAAATACAAAAAAGTAGTAAGATAAGAGGAGACATGATGAATCAGTAACCAGCTGTACTTCACAGTAACCTCTGTAGTAGAAAATCCAGAGTCAGGGACTCTGAACATTCCAATAGAAAAATAAAATTAAAAAAAATCCTAATTAAACCCCACTTCTTTAAAAAAAAACAAAAAAAACCAAAAAAAAACAAAAAAAAAACCCCAAAAACCCCAAATTGTGTTCCACTGTGATTATTTCTTACTAGAAACAAAGGCAATGTGTTTTACTTACAGCAAAAGCTGGAATAGAACCATAAACCTTGATTCTCATGTACTTTCCTCTGACAGCCATGTGAACCACTAAAACTGTCATTCAAAAGCCAGAAAGAAAAACTGCCAATTCTGATTACTGTGCTTTATAAAAATGCTAGACACATATAAATGAAGTTTTATGGCATAAGAAAGTAGACAGGAAAGTCTCCAGGGCTGTCCAAATAAAAAGCAGAGGCGGCAGCTATTTTCTGAGGGGACAGTTAGTACAAAATACATCAAGCCCTTCAATAAAAGGAAAGGAGAATCTGTGGCAGGCATCCTTCTGACAGCTAAAGGGTTTGAATTCATCGTCAGCTTTGCAGGATGTGCAATCCTAACAGAATGCAGGTATGGCTCCTCACAACCAATAACTTATTTTCTTCCTACTGATGGATTTCAAGGGCTTTAAAAAACAAACAAACAAACAAAACAGAACACAAAAGCACCACAACGCTCCAGTATAACAATCACAGCATATTACCCTACTATTACAGTTCTTGGAACAAGCAAAAATGATTGTTTTGCATTTTGACACCATCAGATCATTTCTGCTTCCTCTTTGAGACAGGTTTACTGACAAGTAATTTTCAAAATAACTGAGAATGGCACAAGAGTGGCAATCAAAATGAAACAATCCTACCAACTCCATACAACCAAAGTTATGCTAATCCGACATTGAAATTCAGCGTCAGCAAAACCAGGACAACAAAGTGCAGTCGCCATGCCCATTTTGTGCTTCTTTTCTTGCCTTAAAATGCCTGCTAAAATACCAACTATTGAGAATCTCATATGAAATTTTATCATAAAGACACCTTTGTTTTGGAGGGTGTCTTAAGATAACATATAGGCTATTTTTTACTTGATGAATTCATACTGAAACTACATAAAGAGGAAAGTAAATTCTTTTTTTTGTAGAGAAAGAGATTAGAATAAAACAATATTATAATAGGTAATAATGTAATGAATTATAAAATTTAAATACTTTATCTTTGTTGATTTAGCATCAGAACTGTCAGTGAAATGCTTTACTGAAAAGGAGGATATAGTGATATATGCATAGTGTACTGGAAAGAATCTTGACTTATGTTTAAAATCTGCACACCCAGTTTGTAGGAATTTGGAAAACTAGGTAAAGTAGAAGGTTTTCACCACGTACATGCATAATCAAGACATTTGGAGTAAATGGGTCTGTTTTAAACCTATGGAGTTTTTCTTCTTGCTCTAAGATAATTCAATCAAATGCATTTAATTTAATACAAGATTTTCGAAGATCACCAAAAATACAGGCTACTCTAGCAGAAAAACAATGACCAAAACATGTAACCAAGCAGTTAATTTCAATGGGTTAATATGCAGTGATACTGAAATAAAATGAAAGAGAGAAGGGGAAAAACATAATACATACACAGAACAGTTATGGGAGATGGGGGACTGGTTCAAAGCACATGGAAACAAAGAAATTACTATTACAGGAATTATTATTAGTCCCATAAGAAACGAACTCTAAGTGTGATTTTTTTTTCTCATACATTTCCTGAACAAATCAACATCCTGAAAATCAGCTTTGGCCTGCTGCCACCCACTTGCTTCATTTGCTGACTTTTCGTAGTCAGCACTTCACCACTCCATAACGCGTGTTTACATGACAGGAATTTAAAAGGATGAACATATATTAATGAAGTTACTCAAGAATATAGTTAAGTCTATAATGGAAAGTAAGGTTACTCTAGAGTCACTGTAAAATGATTGACACTAGGGGCCAAATTCAAAGCCCACTGACCCCAAAGCAAAGGTCAGCCTTTTTAAGTCTCACTCTTACCTCTTTAAACTTCAAAATACAGATGTTTCATATTATCAGACCAGATACTTATGATTATAATCCAATTCACAAAATTAAAGAGAAATCTTATAATGAAGATAAGTAAAGAACAGCAAGAATTCACCCTGTTAACATTTTATACATATATAGTTTTAAAAATATTTATATTAACAGCCGACGAGTGGAATTCTAGAGACAAAGGAATGTCAAAAAGAAGCAAAAAAGGCTCCAGACTTGTCCCATTGCAGCAAATGAAAGTTTGTGTGACCACTGAGTAGGACAACCATCGAGAAAAAAAACCTGAGTTCAGCACCCCTTTCAGACCCTTCAGGGAAGGCTACAAAACTGTCTTCTCAGACACTTTCAGGAAGATTTTTTGTTGTGTTCTGCTCACATTCCAAGCTAGCAGGAAGGACACCAGCCAACCCTGCTCTAAAAATTATGTACACAAAACTACTGCGACATTATGTCACAGAAAACATAGTTGGTCTTATAAGCT
Source organism: Chroicocephalus ridibundus (assembly GCF_963924245.1). NCBI lineage: Eukaryota > Metazoa > Chordata > Aves > Charadriiformes > Laridae > Chroicocephalus > Chroicocephalus ridibundus. The sequence continues at coordinate 86,330,580 of NC_086285.1, read as the reverse complement.
CAGTGGCATAGCTCCAGCAATCTTCCAGATCAGATAAATTGAAGCAAACATGATTGTTGCTTCCATTAAGCCAATGGGCACAAATTCCAAGTATGTATCAACAGAGATTGTGATGGAGCTGGTATCGCATTGCAGATCCCTTTCCTAAGCCAGTATATCGTTATTTAGAATTTTACATTGCTAAGTATATGACAGACTGGGATTTTGAAAACTCAGTTGTTTATAAAGTAAAAATTCCTCCCCACAGAAGGCAAGGATGCTCTACACAAAAGGAAACTCCATGCTTTACTAATAACTAAACACAAACCTGCTGAACTCTTGATCCGGTAAGGAAGTCTCACATTGTTTCTGAAGCTCATTATATTGAAACTCCTACACAGAAAAAGTTCTGGGTATGTTGGCTTAACCACAGAAATTTTAACTGTGGTTCTTCCTGAAGTGTCCAAAATTACTTATGAAACCCTCTTATTGTTTCAAAAAAACCCCAAAACAATAACAAAAACCCACAAACCCCAAATAAGCAAGCAAATGAATAAAAACCAAAACACAAACAAAACAGAAAGCCACTGCAACCTCGGCAGAACAGCTAATTTTCTTTGCCTTCCTTGTATGCATCATGCATCCTCACAGAATAATGGATGCACTCGGAGCCGCTGGTGTCAGGACACATTGTTAACCATCGCAAATTAGCTCCGTTTCCATTAGAGGCAATGGCAGTTGAAAGCAGCTGGCACTACGAAAGACTGGAACTTTAAATTAGGCATAAATGGCAATACAGTAGACAGAAACTGCCATCCTAACAGTCTTAATAAATGCTGGCATTTATTGAAGTGCCCGCTACCCACTGCCTTCCACAATGCAAACAGCCTGGCACTCCTTGTTGCCATGGAAACTGCAGGATCGCTCCCGTCACACCGTGCTCCCTTTTTAAGTTCTGCTGCAGCGCTGAAGCATCATCTTCACTGTGCAACAGCACGTGTTTATTACTGAAGAATTCCGCTACTACATCGTCACATCGCAAGGTCACAAAAATAAGGAAATTTGCCACACACAAAAGTTCTGTGCAGTTTTCAAGTGCCTGCCTTACAGATATCGACATTACAAACAAAGTCCCATGAATACAAAAGCACCACCAACATTCTAGGAGAAAAAAAAAAAAAAATTACCTCTCCTTCTTTACTTTTCTGTAGGGAAAGAAAAGCTATTCTCAGTTGTTTAATATGTAAGAGTTTATGAATTTCAACGTCCCAGACTGCCGGCACAGTGTCATTCTTGCACACTTGTCAAAAAACCAAGCTAATGCACAGAATACATTGTGGTAAGTTACTAAAAACCATATTACACAAAAAGAATATATGCTTGCTACACGACAACCATGAAGCCTAGATATTGATACCATAGCAAGCTTTTCACATATTCTATGGTCATGAACTCCTGTGCTTGTGACTGCTCTAATGGAGAAGGGCAGCTGAAAGGTTGAGCAGCAAGCATAATAAAAATTTAGCATAGCAAAAGGAAGAAGAACTACAGTCAGTATACACGTTCTTGCTATCCATTCACCAGCCATCTCAGAATTTACATGATTTGTTCTAGAAAGTTCAGGTCACATCTAATTGTAGTAACCATTTCAAATGAAACAAACATGCCCTTCTCTAGAAGCATTTATGATGTGTCATCCACTGTTATTTCTATTCTTACATAACTATAAAAAAAACAGTTCTGCTACTAAGAGTTAAAACCTCCCTTGGTCTTTCACACACAAACATACATATGTGTGAAGAAGTGACTATAGCTCTATCAGACCTTTAAATGCTCGAATGAGTAGACTGCAGTAAGTAGCATGAATACAAGCTTGGATAACAAAAGCACTGTAGCTATTCTAAGTCCTCCTCAGCATTCTTTTTTCATCACAGACGTAACATTTCAACACACAAATTAGACACACATAATGCTCTAACTCTTTCCCGTTGTATCCCTCCATTCCTACTGGGACTTTAATCCCCCAAAGCAAGGTAATTGAACTCTCAACTTCAAACATTACTAATTTTTACACACTTGATGTGTTTTACAACCCCCGTAGCTTCTGAAATACCTCATGTGTTGCTGCTGCTTCTCTTGAGCTCCTGTGGTGTCCCATGTTAGGAGCCACTGTATATTAAAACTCTCTGATGGTGTTCCTCAGAGCTCAGGACAAAATCCTCATACACTCTCTACTTAAAACACCTCATTGAAAAATCCAACAGTCTGATCTTTCATCACCATGATACAGCACAATTTAATAAATAAATAAATTGGCTAATTTTGATTCCCTTCTTGGTGCATGAAGAGAGCTAAATTTCTCAGAACACCAGTCCAATAAAAATAAATAAATGGGGATGCTACCTTCAGATTTCTAACAAAGCATGAAGCAAACAGGTGTGAATCTTAAAACAGTCCTAACTTGAGAATCTTGTTACCTCCAAACACAGTCTTAAATCCTCCCTTCGGAATAATTTTTTTTTTCTAAAAAGATGTTTTTAGTCAGAAGCTGTTATACAGAGGCTCATACACTTACTGAGATGGTAAAAATTGTGGATTAAATCCATCATTCAAACAGATCACATCCAGGCACATATTCTCCCCCACATCTGAAGGAAGAGCTTTAAGTTGAACGTGACATTTCTTAGGGTGAGGAATCCTTTCCGCCACTTAAATTGTCACGCTGTTGTGATTTTTGTTTGGTTTTGTTTCTTTTTTTTCCTATCTTACTTCACCTCTGTAGAGACCCAGACTACAATAAACTGCCTCAAGCACTCGCTGAAGAGTGTTGACAGAACAAGAGTGAACAGATTGTGTTTGGAAAAGAGCGACCTGGCTCTGCCCAGCCGCCAGCAGGCAGCGCAGCCCCCGCAGCCCAGGGCACAGCCAGTGGCGCTCTGGGGGGAGAGGATGCCTCAGCGAGGCAGCACTTTTCTGAATCAACTTCCTTACCTTGCAAAACCACGAGTCTTTGCTGGGTTACTATCACACCCAAGACTCCAAAGTAGCCGCCCCCTCCTCAACCCCAGCCAACTTAACTCACTCTCTCCCCCTTTTTCCTTTTCTCTGTTCTCTCTTTCTCTCTAACTACCTCATTTTTCCAAATGGCAGCTTAATGACATGATGCAAGGCTGACATTCATAAGTTTACTTATACTTCAGCAAGGTTAGCTTAGTTAATAAATGTTAATTGTTGTTTGGACTCCTCCAGTGTCATTTCACCTTGATTCTGACAATGGAAATCCGCAAACCTGAGTTGCCCCAACCTTGGGACATGACAACCACCTTCCCCTGAGTGCGCATCACCAGAGCAACAGGTTTACGTCGCTCTTCCTGATTAATTTACTGCCTAATGGCAATATTATTCAGCTGGGAGACAGAAAATGAAACATGGAAAGTAAACTAGATTGAATGCAAACTACGAATTGAACCAATACTCACAACTTTCTGGTCACATATCCTAACCAACAGGTTATTACATAAATGTAAAGGTACTTCCTTCATTCCATTCCCATACTTGCATCTCAAAAAAAGTAGTCTGTATTTAGTTACATTCCTAGGGGATTTCTTAAAGGGCAAATTATTGATCCTTCTCTGTATAGGCATACTCAAACAAGGCAGCACTTACAGAAAGAAGATTCTGAGTACTTGGAAAAACATGAAGTAAAATAATGAGACACCTATTGAAGTACTCAATATCTCGCTGAGCAGGATACTATCTCAGTTTTTACACTGTGGAGCTTTGCATCAACCTGAATTTGAAATAGAATTTTTTTTTTCCCAAAAAACTTTACTAATCACTTTAGTAAATTAGTTAAAATGAAGTCTTATTACAGTACATGGTGTGCAATACAGCTAGGAAGCCTTAGCAGCACTGAATCAGTTGAGAGCTCCTTGTCTACACTTTCTGCTTCCACCCTGTAAATCCTGAGATGGCAGAAATGGGCTAAGCTCCATGCAGATCTCACAATACAGTTTCCCATACATCCCCACATTTCCCCACAATACACATTCTTCATAAATGTTGAGTCATTGGCTTTGTGTGACAAAGAAAGGATTTTGAGCAGTACTCGCTAAACAGAAGCCTTTGCATTCCTGGTATTGTCACAGTTCATTTGCACAGCATTAGCTGAAAATTATGGCATAATCCAAAACTAAGTATCTTTACACCACCAATAATTCAAGGCAAATTATACAAAAAGTTTGATCTTACTTATCCCACTTTTACAAAAGTATAAATGCACAAGAGAAAAAAATTCTCCCATCTTCCGGGGAGGTGGCTGATATGACAGTGCTCCTTCACAAGACCAAATATTGGATTTGCAGTTAGTCCCTGCAATACACGAGTACTGCTCCAGCTAAATCAGACATGATTTGAAATGTCATTGAAACTCTGCTTTCCCATAAAAGAATGGCTCACCAGATGCCAACACTCTGAAAACTTATCTGCAATCAGCAAAAGGTTAAGTACAAAGATTCTCCTGTTACACATAGCAAGGGAAACAGAAGGGTCTCCCAGGCCAACATCTCCAGTTCTCCTCACTATCCTCTTCCCAATACACTCCCTCACTCCGAAGCAGTCTGGCCATACCTCAGGCAAGGGCTAGGAAAACGCTGGTTTTCAGCGTAGAAAAGCCTCGCTTGTTTCTCCAATGTAGAAGACTGAGAACTCTATTGAAAAATAGTCCATTCTTATCACTGTGAGATGGAATACTGAATATATAAAAAATATGGATAATTTCTAGTATGAAGTAGCACAAATAAAAATGGAGCAGGAATTAGCCTTCTAACACTCTCCAGCATCTACTACATCACTGTTTCACATTAACAAACATGCCAGAACCTGAAACTGTGTTCCAATAATAGTTATGTTCTGATACCAAAACCAAAGTATTTTCCCAGTCACGTTCTAGAGCAAAACCAGCAACAGTGATTCCATTGGCACTGCTCATGGGATAATTTCTATAAAAGAAATGCTAGAAGACTATGTTCTTCTGTGACTATAAATGTATTTGGTTGAGTATGCTCAAATCATTGCAGTAACTAAAGTTATTACTTAAAAAACGTTGCACAGGAATGTAGTGTTGGCAGTTTTAAATGGGGGGAAAAAACCCAAAACTTATTATGATACACACTCATTCAGTGTTGGCTCTTCACTAAAACATGAAGGTGTCCATGCTTATCTCAAGCTTCAAGAGTCAAAGCTTCCTGAATGCTTTTTCCTGAATTTATGGCTCAATTGGTCATTATTTTCATTGTGAGATTTGAAGTCTAAATACCTCACTGCAAAACAAACTACAGCTTGCCTTTTTCTACGTGTTTTTATCTATAGGACGAAAATACAAACAAGTTGAAACCACAGGGCATTTCTGAATTGACGCTTTTTTAGGCCTTTACCTTCAACGATCAAATAGTAATGCCAAAGACAAAAAAAGGATATCTATGTGCAAGTGAAAACATCCTACTGAACTACTCTTCCAATGTATGTATGGTTCCAAGAGTTAGAAACCAATTATCTAATTAGGTAATCATCAATGCAGCAGTTCAGTTTAAGGTGCTTTAAAGATGCTCTTTAGCAGCCTCTTAAATTTACATACCTTCAAGAACTTCCACGTGTAAAGCACATCATACTTGCAGAGGCTCTGCAAGTAGCTGTCTGCTAGCAAGATATCAATAAGAACCCTTCTAAGTGTATTTCAGAAACAGCACAGTGATTTACAAAGTTGAGGAATGCCAGAATATATATATATATATATTATTTTTCTCAAGACTACAGGTATTGTCAAGAATTTGTAAGTTTGTTTTTTTTTCCTTTCTTTCCAAAATCTTCATCCTCACAGCAGGGTTTCTAGAGCACCAGCATTATCACATAATAGACAATAAGTATCCTCTTCTTCCTTCAATCATTCCTTCATACATTCTTCTGTAAGACAGTGTGAAAGAAGCAGACAAACTGTAGCTGTTCAGTTTACCCTCAGCTTCTTTCTCAAAAGAAAAGCATCTTTCTGGAAAGGTGCTAGCTACACAGCACAAGGGTTGCACAGCAACAGTGCTGCTATAAACATGGGTCACTGTGGAAGCTGTCAAGCAGAACAGACAAAGAGTGCTTTTACTTACACTGACTGCTGGCCCTCAGAGCTGCAGTACAACTTGACAGGTATGCTCACACAGAGAGTTAATCTGAAGTAAACCTTAATACCCTACCCATACCTCAACTTCTCCATTTAAATTCACCTGGCCATTCGGTAAAACCCTGCATGAGCCATCAAAATCCAGGACATAAAGTTGGCCTGTAGCTGGTCGGCCTCACAGACCCCTTCTGCCTCTGGAACCTTTGCACACTCTCCATCTCCATGTAAAACTGGTTAGCTTTAACACCCTAATATTATTTCTGCCTTCCTCACCTACACTCTCTCTACTGTTCAGAAAAACAGAGGAAATCTAAAAAAGTCTTCAAACCACTTCCTAGAAGACCTTTGAATTCCAGAAGAAACAGATGGAAATGGAAATATAGATGTGAGCTATAAGTTGTGATGACAATGACAACAAGGAGTTAAGTTTCATTATGCAGAAAGAATCCTGCAGAGAACTGACCAGCCTCTATTGATCAACTACTTCTGCTTCACAGGTACAGTACACAAATTTTCCCCAAGTTTTCCTCTCACAAAGAGAGAAGTGATCATTTAATATCTTCTGTTTCGCAGACAAAATATGTCTTCCCTTAACTGGGTAGATCTCCTCAAAGCCATACCATATAGTACCATAAGGTCTCAACAGCATAAAGTCACCTCACACCTGAAGAACTAGCTTAATTTATCCAGTAGAACAAAATGAAGTAATTGATTTTCAAATAAGACTTAAAGATGATGTATATGTAATGTACATTAATGAGCATTAGTATGCCCAAGATAGATATTTAAAGAGATTATAAGGAAAATTAGTACATGGAATCAGTGGTATACTATATCCTGTGGATGGAGTTAGTACTAATTCATTGTCCTACGTGACCTCTTAAATCATTTCCCATCATAAATCCAAAATCTTTTTTCAAAATGTGGCTAGTGTGAATCTGAATGTCACTCAAGCTTAGGTTAGACAAAAAAAATCCATCCCTTTATTCTTCCTTCTAAAACAGTAACTAACTATAACAAGATTCATACATTTTTAAAAAAATAATTGCTACCTACGTACTTAACTGTTCTGTATTCTTTTCTAAACACCACTGTGAAGTAAAACACTATTTGAAAGACCTTAAAAATTTACGTTCTATACATAAAACAAATGTCTTATATTTTAACATAGATCTGCATGAAGAGTTACATGTAATTATTAAATAACAGCTGGTAAATTTTTCTATTACAAGTATTCAATGACTGAATAATCCCTAAAGATCATAAATATTTGAGGCATTCCAAATTGCTTTCAAGTAAAAATGAAACAATGTAATATCTCTTAATTAAATCATAAGATAGTTAATTTCATACATTTTGAATGTAGGAAACACTAGTTTAAGCTACAAATGCAAAGGGACAAACTTCAATATTTAATATTTTTTAAATGTAATTATTACCTCAGTCATATCTCTTTGCATCTCACGTCAGTAAAATGAGAGAGAAGGTTTGACTTGCAGTCCTACATAGGATTAGTTTTGTCCAAAACTAGCTTGGGGGAAAATGATGACTAAAAATATTTTGAAAAATAGCAACAACGTCAGGGAGGATGGTTCTAAACATGCAGAACATTGCAGGTCTGTATTGATGGCAGTCCCACTGACACAGATGCTCAGCTGGTTTTCCAGATTCTTCTCTGACACTATAAAACTCGCAGTACAACCATTTCATTCAGACACAAAATATATGTAATCAAAAGCCACAATTGCCCTTAGATTTTAATTTTAGCATCTTAAATTAACGTTGTTTGTATGCTGTATTTTGTTGAAAATTAGGCATCTGTACTCCCATTTGCGATATTAAAAACTTAATGGAAAGTTAATACCAAAGGTGCATTATAACACTTCAGTACCTGCTTCCCAAATACGCAAAGAACAATGTTGACACCCTAGGTAACACAAAACACAGGTGAGCACTGAAACAATTGTCCTGATGTAGCTAGTCCACAGATATTTTGCATAGCCGCCACAGACATTTGAAAGAAATTTCACATTTTCCATAAATATAGACTTCCATGCATTATAATAAAAGCTTTTAAGTTCTCATGATGTCCTGTACTTCTTGTCAGTCAATGCAAGAAAGATTTCTTAGTTGTCCATCTTTTGCCTTTTTACCTAAAAAATGGCTAAGTGCGTAGGTGCAATTATGGTTCATTTGTGCGTGTAACTAGAATCAATCTCTAATGATACAAGTTGAAAATAACCTATATTTACTAGAAGTGTTTAACTTAAATGATTCTGTTCTGGACTTTCGTTATAGGGGTTTTTTTGTTTGTTGGTTTGGAGTTATTTTTGTTTAATTGGTTGGTTAGTTGGGTCCACTGAAAAAAGAGTAAGCATTATTAAAAACATTAAGCTTTAAAATAAATCAGAAAATTGTGGGCATTCAATTAAGTACGCAATAACTTATTTTGGAGATTGCAACTGTACTGATTGGCCTACTAATAACACTGATTACTCAGTTTTCATATCAATATTTGCAGACAGATATGCTTAAATACATAAAAATATATTTTGCGAAATCTGAATGCATGAGATTTTATCTTGCTTCTGAAAGATTACTATTCTTATGACATTCAGGTACTGTCAGTATCACAGGCCTGTTTTGGTGTTTTGCCCATTTCCTTCCGAGGCTTGTTCTGTGTATTAAAGCTTCAGTGAAGAAAACCAAGACATTAAGGGGACAGAAGTATGCACAAGCAGAACTAGCGAATAAACTTAACCTACACTTGGTGGTTGCTTGCAGTTTTGCATTACAAGACCAGAGTTTATGACGACTGCATACTAGGAATAATTTTTTGTTACACATGACTTTAAATTTGGTGGTTGGGATTCAGTTTACTGCAAAACTATGAGTATACAAAAGGTATGTATAAAGATAGATTCCTAACTGTAGTTTATAACTTCAAAAGATTCTAGTTGCAGCTGTTATTTTAGAAGAATTTAAGCAAGAGACTAGATTTCACTTGTTTTCCAAAAGATGTCAATGAATCTTGATCTTGGATGAAATAGGAGGTTGAGTTCATTGGTGGGCTCTGTCAGCCAAACACTAACATTTTCAGAGTTTCCATTTGTAGCTTTCCCTTTGATCAGGGACAGGATAATCCACAGCCTGGCCCCACAAAACCTGGGGCACCAGGGGACTGCCAAGACCCACACAAGACTTCCTCTCACTGCATTCAAGGGCAAACCCCTCATGGAGTCCCACTCATGACTTCTAGGTGACACACCACCCACATAGTGGCACCTTCTGCTCTACGAAGTACAATTTACAAGGAACTCAGATGAAGGCAAAACCAGTCCATTTCCTCCTTATAAACGTTGCATACAGCAGTAAGAGTTGGATGAATCATAACTCCCTATTACTAAACATCTGTGAATTCTTTTAGCTGAATATTTAAGTCATATTAAGAGAGACGTAATGAAAGTAGCATCTCCTCAAGAAAGCATACATGGTAGTTTTTCTTGAATATGAAACAACAGCTGTTCAAGAAAAGTGAATTACTTGTAGTTTTAAAGACATAGTTTTTTCCAAAAAACTATGTTTACAAAACTGGTGGTGTAAAATCCCCTACCAGTCCATCATAGTTTAAATAAATAAATAAATCTTAAGTTTACTAAAATTGTTGACATTATATATTAAAAAAAAAAAAAAAAAACAAAAAAACCAAAAGCACACAACAAAATGCATGAACAACAAAACCAAAACAAAACAAAAAACATTGGGTATACTTCATAGCTAAGAAACAAGCATCAGGATCTAGTTGTTTTGTGAAAATATTCCAGAAGTCTGGTGTACTTAATTTTTTATAAGGTGGCAAGAAACATAACGCCTGTTCCTGTTATGATTTAGTCTCTCCTCCTCTTGTTTCCATCTCCTCTTATATATTTGTTTTCCATCTTCTTTACAACTGTTCTTCCTTTTTTACCCCCTGCTTATTTCCAGCTGCTAGTGTTTCTTACTCATCTTGTATCACTACTGACAGTTCTCCTTGTGCCGTCTTCAATTATTACATTATAAATAATCTCCCTGAAATAGTTTAGAAAGAATTTAGATTTTCTTGTTTTAATTACTTAGCTGTGATAAATGACAAAATATTACAAGACAGAACATTTCAAAAATACAAAAAACTTCCTGTCTGTGGACCATGTTCCTTATTTGGAGGTAATCTTAAAGTACAACTGAACTCGAGCATCTCTCTTTACTTCTGCATATAGTGACTTAAAAGTCACTGGAAATTCGAATTCTAAAATAGCAATGAATGAACTATTGACGAATATATCCAGCACAGATGGAAGCCCAAAATGGGGAAGCCATTCTCCTCTAGCCCAGGGCCAACTACTGTCATTACTTTGTTTCAGGCAGCAGTAAAAGCCGTTGGCATGCTTGAAGGTGAACACGGCTGCTAAAGGGGTTTCAGTACTACAACATAAAATTTTAGTCTTACTGAAAACCGACTTGTTATTTTAGACACATCTAGATGTGCTATTAAAAAAAAACAAACAAAACCAAACAAACAAAACCCCCACAGTAGTTCATAAAACAAGTAAGGAAAAAAAAAAATCTTAAATTAATCCAAAAAAGCAAGCTTAGGAAAAAGTCTTGACCTGATCAAGTGCCTCATTACCTGTTAAAGCTCCCAGGTGATCTCAGTGAAATATTTAACCTGAGTTTGCTCTTCGGTCCCTGACCTTGATCCAATGCTGTTAAACTAGACACCTTCTATTTAGAATGGGATCTTAAACATGATATTTTCAAGACATTTCAACCATAATTCATCGAGTCAGAAAGTGAGTTGCTGTAAGGTCTTAAATTTGAAATTAATCTCCTAAAGCTAATTAAGTAAAAGTTACATGAACTTGTATTCCTGGATAAAATTATGAGAGTTTCTGCGTGATGTACTAGGCATAAAAAAAAAAAAAAAAATCTTTACAATTCTCTGCTTGGTACAATTGAATGCCCTTTGAACTGCAAAAACCCAATATGTAGTTTCCATTTTAATTTCCTGTTTTTCCGTCTTAACGTACATCCTTGCCTCTTGACTGCCGTCTCATTATTCTGTGTTCTACTTTTGTTCTTCTTCAAGTGTTTCTCAAGTAAAATGATGACACTGGAAGTAGAACGACCTAACCCGCTAAAGACAGGGAATGAGATGAGAAGGACTGGTCCTCCTGCACCACTATTCCCACGCATCTGGACACTACACCTAGGACAGCTGATGTAGTTTGAGGTACTTCTGCAGGACTAAGCAGTCATCTCCTGCTCACCATACTGAGAATATGCTGCTTTTGCATACTCTGCTGACAGGGCTTCTTTCCTCTGAAAGTCACATACAAATTTTAACACATCCAAAATCTGAGAACAAGAAATGGAAAACCATTGTATCTAATAAACTATGACCCTACACTTTTGTAGCTAACCTTTCTTGTACGTTTGTAGCCCTGCACAAAAATAGGCCTTTTGTTGACACTTTTTGCTAGCCCTATGAAGCCTCAACTAACTTTTTTTTTTCTTTTTAAACAAAAGATACTTATTTGTTTGATTTATCAGCCCCTTGTAGCAGACAACAACATAATGATAAACTGCATCATCCTTTATCTTAACAGGGGGAAAAGTATCTTATCCTTTTGGGAACTATTCACAATCCTACAATACAAAGAAGGACAGGCTTATTGCAGTAAAACAGTGGAATGTATCATAATGTAGTTCATCCTTTATCTTAATAAAGATCCTTCTGAATTGTTTTGGGCTACAAAAATATTCACATGTTCAAAAACAAGGATCTCTGGACATACATCAAACACATTAGTACGTGACAGCCATACAGCACCTTCTATCTGAGGCTCTCATTACAAATGCCCATGTGAAACATAATTTTATTATTCCTATCACATTGATATATACAAAATCCAAGATCACACAGCAGCTGATTGATGGGAGAGAACCCAGAAGTTCTGACCACCGGTGCTGGGAGCTAATAAAAGGACTTTCTTCTCTCAAAGCAATTATACTTCAGGTAGCTTCCCACATTCGTAATATATCAGTTAAAGGAAGTTTCTAATTTCAAAAATAAATAATTATAGAAAAAATAAAGAAAACGTAAGTGGAGGAGAACTTTTTCATTTCTGTTATTTAACCCATAAATTCAAGTTTCAAGTGTCTTTCCAACTTTTTTTTTAAATAAAAGCAAAACTATTTTTTATCTAATTACATCTCAGCTATCCAAAAGAACAAAAAAAAACCCACAAACACAACACACATTTTATTGTTGATTAAAAAGCCCCAAACAAACACCAAAACACAAAAACTTGTTAGTTTAAATTACTAAAAGATTTAACAATATACTGACTGTCTTAATGTTGCACTGCAGTGACAGAACACCACGAGTCTAATACATCTTCAGAGTCACTCATTTCACAGAATAACAGAATTGTAAGGCTTGCAAGGGACCTCTGGAGATGATCTAGTTTAACCCCCCTGCCAAAGCAGGTTCACCTAGAGCAGACTGGACAGGAACACATCCAGGTTGGTTTTGAATATCTCCAAAGAAAGAGACTCCACAACCACTCTGGGCAGCCATTTCAAACAGCTAAGCTGATTTCTTATCATACTCTTGAAATATTCTGTCTTATTTGTGAAATTCTGTTTGGAGACAATGGATGGGAAAGAAAGAAGAAAAAGTTACTTCTACCCTTAGACTGCCAAGCATAACATATATGATTAATTAAAAAAACAGTTTCTACTTTAGGTTTCTGAAGTTCCAAAACACAGTGGCATTTGTGGGTTTTTTTTTGAAAAAAGACACACAAAACCCTATTTATAGAAAGGGTGGAAACATATTTTTGTAAATAGTAACTGCAATAATGTAATAGAATAACTGAAGAACAAAATAACATATTTAAGAACCATCTTACAAATTGTCATTCACAAAAAACTCTGCAGTCATGTTCAAATCACTACTGAGAGCCTTAATATGTCAAAATGTTCTACCTCCTGAAAAGAATGCGTGTGCGTCCTTGGTGGTGACTGGTTGACACAGTACAGAACATTCACACGCAGCTTAATGGAAGACACACGTACAAGCAAGATGTATTGTCATCCCCAAATAGAGAGAATTTCCACAATCTAGTATCTCTTAAGTTAGATAAAATAACTTTTTTTTTTTTTCCCTGCTGAAAAAGTGGTTTTATCAACTGGAAAGCTACTGAATTTCAGGATATCTCATATTTCTCCTTCATTTCAGGATTTCAATCTGTTGGACAGGCCTTGTAGAAATACTAAGTTTTAACTGGAGCTGCCTCTAGCTGCAACACATCTTAAATAGGTGTCTTACTGTTACAACTTTCTGACTGCCATTTGTATTTGTAAATATTAAGATTGTGTATTTTAGAGATAATAGATTTACAGCAACAAATATGCTTCAGTGCACAAGTTTCACAGTTGCATGCCATTATTGCATAAAAGTCTGGTTTAGTAAATGTCACTTCTGTCTAAAATACTACCAGCTTTTTACAGTCTGTACTGAGGAAAAGATTCTTCCCTTGGACTCTGGGCTATATTATTGGCCATTAAAACTTCACTTTTACAAACAGTCCTAGTGGTTACTAACATATCTACGCATATAAATATTCAATTATGCCTCTACAGTGCATACAAGTAAAAGCAAATCCTTTACAGACCTTTTGCCCTTCGGCTAAATCTTCCAGCTTCAGAATAGATTTATATAATCCATTTGTTTCTAGTTAGGCAGACTTTTCACTTGCAAATATTCAGCGGAAAAAAAAAAAAAGTCAGACAGTGATGACTTGATACATCTAAACTTCTCTACCCAGACAGCATTAGTGAAACCTTTCAACAAAAACACTCATCCCTGTGCTGAATCAGTGGCTATTAATGGCTTCCAAACCCGTTAGAAAACATTATGATATTTTAATGTTGTGGGGGCTAAAGTAAGTCTTCCCTGAACTTATTTCACTACCTAATATTGCACTTGACCTTTTGTGTCCTATCATATAAAATTTTTATTTTTATTCTATCAAATTTTACAGAGAATGACTTTTCTTGTCTGCATGATTAGAACTGTGTACTATTAAAATCCTTTTATAGTGAACTCAGGCTTTTATCCTTTCTGCTCATTAAACATATAGACATTCTTAATGCATACATCTACATATGCAAGGAATCATACTTATCCCTTTTATTACAGTACCTTAGGAAGCACCTCCAAGAAGTGGAGAAAACCTTTTTATTATGTGGAAATTTGCAGTGCACATCAAATTGTATAATAACGTCATTTTTTTTATTTGGCATTTCACTATTGAATCTTCATTTTTTAAGAGCTCCAAAAACATGCTAAGTTATCAGTGTTGGAGTACTCCATCTATTTGTAACATGGGGAAGGCCAGAAAAAACAGCGATTCAAATTCCATGCAAACTGGGAGAAACAGTTTTTGTACAATGCGCTCACAGTTCTGAAAGATCATATGGGTTCCTGTCATTTACAGTATCAGTGACTGGCAACAGATTATATAGTAGAGGGATCTACGTAGGAGATACCTACCGTGATTTGTCTGCATCAGTAAACCACCACAACTCTGGACTTCAGTTAATGCTAACAAATATATATCCAATATCTACCAAAATTCACCTTCTACCATTTGCATAACTGGTATGTTCATGGTTTGAAATCATCAAATCTAAAGACATTTTGAAATATATTAGCCTATGAAAATGTAAGAATCTTCTGAAAGAGGGGTTCAAGAAGGAAAAGAGAAACTACTGGATTATATGGCTTACATGACTGAAAATCTTGTGCGAGTCAAACACTTCTGAACTGCAGTTCAACTTCTGATATGGAGAGCATATGAATATGACAAGAACAAAAAGTTCTGAATCATATTTAAAAGAAACAGATTTCCACCACACATACTGCTTCATGTATCTGTATATATGTTCTTCACTCCTTTATCTTCCTATATATCCCTACATATATAATTCTGCCTTGACAGACATAGCAAGGCAGTGAAAGAGTAATTCTCTTTATTATAAGACAGTTTGAATTACAGAACAACTTCCAAGACTCCTAGAGACTAGCATCACTACCAGATTAGCTGACTAACATCTCTAAAGGATTTTTCAGCTTCTTACCAAGATATTACAGCCCTTTCCCTGAAAACACACAGGAATCCATTTATTTCCCAATATCAAGTTGATTAAATTCAAATTACAGCACCATTTTCCTTCCTCACGTTTCAGAATTAGGCTACGACATCAGACAGGACTGCTTGTCTCTCTAAATAAACACCTGAGCTTAGCAAGCTGCATTTGCTGCCAAGGAAGAAAGGGTATATGCAGTGACCTAAGACCTGTGCTACAGTCAGATCAGACGCATTTGTGTCAAGCTGCCATTTTGGGTTTGATGTTAGACAGCTGCTCCCTATGCTGCACTCTACAAACAACACATTCAGTACCAAAATCAGTAGCCCAGCTCAAGTGCATCTACACAAATGCACGTAGCATGGGCAACAAACAGGATACGCTGGAAGCCATTGTGCAGCAGGACAACTATGATGTAGTTGCTATCACGGAAGCGTGGTGGGATGACTGTCATGACTGGAATGCTGCGATGAATGGCTATAAGCTCTTCAGAAGGGATAGGCAAGGAAGGAGAGGCGGGGGTGTGGTTCTGTACATTAGGGAATGTTTTGATTGTATAGAGCTAGATTCCAGTGATGATAAAGTCAAGTGTTTATGGGTAAGGATGAAGGGGAAGGCAAATAAGGGAGATCTTGTGCTCCTCATCCTCCAGGATGAGGAGACAGATGAAGTATTCTATAAGTGGCTGGCTGAAGTCTCGCAATCGCCAGCCCTTGTTCTGTTCAAGGACTTCAACCTGCCAGGTATCTGCTGGAAATATAACACAGCAGAGAGCAGACAGGCTAGGAGGTTCGTTGAGTGCATGGAAGATAACTTCCTGACATAACTGGTAGGTGAGCCTACCAGGGGAAGTGCCTTGCTAGACCTACTGTTCACAAACAGTGAAGGACTAGTGGGAGATGTGGTGGTCGGAGGTCATCTTGGGTTTAGTGATCATGAAATGGCCAAGTTTTCAATTCGTAGCGATGTAAGGAGGCGGGTTAGCAAAACCTCCACCTTGGACTTCCGGAGGGCAGACTTTGGCTTGTTCAGAACACTGGTTGAGAGAGTCCCTTGGGAGACAGTCCTGAAGGGCAAAGGGCTCCAGGAAGGCTGGACGGTCTTCAAGAAGGAAATCTTAAAGGCCCAGGAGCAGGCTGTTCCCAAGTGTCGCAAGTCTAAAGGGCGGGGAAAATGGCCAGTCTGGATGAATAAGGGACTTCTGATGAGACTGAGGAATAAAAGGAGGGTTTACCACCTTTGGAAGAAGGGACAGGCAACTCAGGAGGAGTACAGAGATCTTGTTATACAGAAAGAAAATTGGGAAGGCAAAAGCCCAGCTGGAGCTCAACTTGGCCACTAACATACAGGAAAACAAAAAGAGTTTTTATAAATACATCAACAAAAAGAGAGCCAGGGAGAATCTCCATCCCTTACTGGATGTGGGGGGGAAAGTTGCAACCAAGGACGAGGAGAAGGCTGAGATACTTAATGCCTTCTTTGCCTCCATCTTCAATAGTCAGACCAGCTATCCCCAGGGTGCTCAGCCTCCTGAGCTGGAAGATAAGGATGGAGAGCAGAACAACCCACCCATAATCCAGGAGGAAGTAGTCAATGATCTGCTTCTGCGCCTAGACGCACATAAGTCTATGGGGTCAGATGGGTTTCACCCAAGAGTACTCAGGGAGCTGGCAGGAAAGCTCACCAAGTCTCTCTCCATCATTTATCAACAATCTGGGTCAACAGGGCAGGTGCCAGATGACTGGAGAGTGGCTAGTGTGACCCCATCTACAAGAAGGGTCAGAAGGAAGATCCAGGGAACTACAGGCCTGTCAGCCTGACCTCGATACCAGGAAAGATCATGGAAAGGATCACCTTGAGTGAGATCTCACGGCAAGTGCAGGGCAGCCAAAGGATCAGGGCCAGCCAGCATGGGTTTAGGAAGGGGAGGTCCTGCCTAACCAACCTGATCTCTTTCTATGACCATGTGACCCGCCTTCTGGATGCGGGGAAGGCTGTGGACATCGTCTATCTGGACTTTGGTAAGGCCTTTGACACCGTCCCCCACAGCGTTCTCCTGGAGAAGCCGGCGAATCATGGCATAGAGAAGTGTACTCTTTGCTGGGTTAAAAACTGTCTGGCTGGCCATGCCCAGAGAGTTGTGATTAATGGGGTGAAATCCTCTTGGCGGATGGTCACCCGTGGTGTCCCTCAGGGCCCAGTTTTGGGGCCAGTTTTGTTTAATATCTTTATCAATGATCTGGATGAGGGGATACAGTGCACCTTCAGTAAGTTTGCAGACAACACCAAACTAGGTGAGAGTGTTGATCTGCTTGAGGGTAGGAAGGCTCTACAGAGGGACCTGGACAGGCTGGATCGATGGGCCAAGGCCAACTGTATGAGGTTTAATAAGGCCAAGTGCTGGGTCCTGCATTTTGGTCACAACAACCCCAATCAATGCTACAGGCTTGGGGAAGAGTGGCTGGAAAGCTGCCTGGTAGAAAAGGACCTGGGGGTGCTGGTGGACAGACAGCTTAACATGAGCCAGCAGTGTGCCCAGGTAATTAGGTAAAGACAAGAAGAGATGCATTGAAACCCAAAGCACACCAAAATATTTGAAAGACACCAAGTATCAAAAATTAAGCAATACTGGATCAGAGTTTAACACGTGCACACCAAGAACAATCCTTTTGTAATCCTAACTTCCCTCTCCAGTTACCTTCATTGATGAATAAATTGATAAAAGTATCCTTAGTAACTCAGCATCAGCCTAATGGGAAGACTCCGGGGTTAATGGATGGCTTTACCTTTGGCTCATCATATTTTAAAGAAAACTCATGTAAATTAATTTTCCAATTTTGACAGAAAGGGTCAGATAGATAGCTGATGGTATGGGTCTTGAAGTACTGCTAAAAAAGCAGCAGTTCTCATTTGACTGGGAGGAGGGATTGTGCCTAGTTCCAATTGAAGCAAGTTGTAAAATCTTTCAGATAAGTCAAAAGAAAACCAAAAAAGAAAAAAGAAAAAGAACTCCAAGCAAACAAAAAAAAGATCCATCTCCTGATCTTTCCTGGGTATCCAATGAGTTTCAAAACCAGCATACTGCATTATACTTGCCAGAATTCTCAATGTTGAACACCATTATCTTGAAGTGGATGTGAATTGTTTTCATTAAGTTCCGACAATTTTTTATGGTGTAGTCAAACTATGTATGAAAACACCTTTCCAGAATAGTTTTAAGAATCTCAAGATTAAATAAAGAAAACATTACACTGTCTAAATAACACATTAAATACCAAATACAAGCACATTAGCCTCAACATTTCTTTAATTTGGAAAGAAATGTTAATGAGCTGTATTCAGACTATTTACTGAGGAATACTCAGAGAACACATTAGAAAAAAAAAAAAAAGTTTTTTAACTAACAGGAGATTGCTAGGGCTTCCAAAACAATTCTATACAAGAATATTATTTGATCCTTAGTGAACAAAACAAATTTATGCCAGGTCTTCCATTTTCCTGTCTGTGGAAAGACAGGAAAGTGACCTATAGGGAAAAAGGGTTGGGAGAAGTCATATCACTCAGAGAGGAACAGCTACAAACCAAGGATGAAGTTCATGTTCTCTGCCTACCTCTAACTAGAGCAACATTTCTTTGAAGACTTTTATTTCTTACAAAAATTAAACCTTCAAAAAGAGAGATCAGTGTTAGGCTAGATTATTCCTACCATCTTGCGGTCTCATTGCCAGCCAAAATAAAACCAAGATCTGAATGTCAATAATGGCATCTTAACCTTGAGGCTCTGCCCCAGCTCATATGGTAAACTAATTGTAACTATTCTAGGCAAGGTCTTGGATTTCAAAGGATTCACTCTCCTGGAAAATAACCTGGGGAAATCACTCAAACTTATTTCAAATAATCAAAGACTGGCAGAGAGACCTATGGTTTTGTTGCATTTCTTCCTATGTACAAGAAAAAAAATATAGTGTACGTTTCCAGCATGATATGGGCTATATTTCTCTCTTACCTATTAATACTTGCTGCAGTCTAGAGTGAAAAGAACTGTAATGAGGTATGGCGTGGAAACTGAATGATGCACAGAAAATTGCAATCAGTTTTTTTAAAAGTCAATTTTTTTACAACTTTCCTTTGTCTAGGTTAATATTGTCATCGAACTTACGAGGGCATGATTTTCTTTCATTCCTCTGTATGCCCTTTGCTGTAGTAAGTGCAATGACAATGTTAACTTGGTAAAATAAACATGACAAATGAATCAACTGAAGAAATTAGTTATTGATAACTCATAAGGACCACAGACATGCTTTCCTCAGAATGCTAGGTTACCATCAATATTACTTTCATATTATTTGGAAATACTTCAACATAATTTTGAAAATCAACAACTAACTATATGTAAAGTGTTATAACTTATGCTGCTCAGCAAGGAGAAAAAGGTGATCCGTCAGACTGCAGTATGACTACTAACAATAAAGACAAAGATAGCATCTGTGAGCAGAACAATTGCACATGAGATTATTTTTTCCCTTTTGGCATATGCATTAATATTGCTCTTAAAAATGCAACAATGAAACAAATAAATGGATTAAACTAATACAAAACGACATTCTGCAAGATGGCACTGGCCAGCTAAGTCACAGAAAACACCTCACTGATCCATTAGAAACCAAAGAGAGTCTTACACGTAAGCCTTAAATTAGCTGGCGTTATATGAGAGCGCAGATAATACTGGGAAAGATTCTAACATCAACAAATTATCCTGGAGATATTAGCTGACAAGTTTTAGAGGAGAAAAGGAAAACACAGTCTCCTTAGTTCTTCTAAAAATGGTAACCATATTTGTATACTGCCAACCTCCAACCAGATTAACGATACCACCTGTGATTTATCTGTATGGGAGTAAACAGATGAAGGGTTGGATTTTTTTTTTTTTTTTTTTTGTGGGGTTCCATTTTGTTTTTAAAGGATTTTTGGGTTTGGGCTTGGGAGGAAAGGGGATGTTGGGAGTGGTGCTGCTGAAACACCACTACCAGTGCAACAGAATTTTAGTCTTTACAAATATATTTAAAGACATATATATATTTAATGACTTGTAATTTTTCCTGTTCAATATACAGAAAACTTCTAGAAGTTCTGCTATTCACTGATGTAAGTCTCACATGGCAAAATAACTCTTAGGTCAAAACTTGATTCAGTTATATAAAACAAAATAAAAAATTAAGAACTGCTGTCTTTTCAAATGAATGAATAACAAGAGCATTATGTCTTCTGTCATCTAGTAAAAAGTATAAAATTCTATTATACCTTCAAACTTACACATTACATACAAAGAATAATTTATGCAACTTAATAATTTACAGCATAATAATGATTTGTAAAACTGAATTATTGATGAAAGAATGCTATTCTTTAAAGGAATAATAAATAAGAACATTCACTTCTGCATGCAGTTTCACCTTATTTACAGAATTCATATTATACTCAAGCCTCCTCCTTAGGATAGTAATTACCCTAAGAGAAGACTCTTTTCAATGAATAAGGGGATACTGTCTGCAAAATAATGTGTACTATACAACAAAATATATAAAGTACTATCCATGCTTTGTTTATGAAACCATATTTTTCCTACTCCCCACTGTTCACATCCTTTCATTGTTACCACTGATGTTTCTTTTTCAGATTTGCTCTATACACTTCACTCCGTGCATTAAGACAGTTTCTACTGAAAGTATAATTTACCTTGCTTTAGGAAAAAAAAAAAAAAAAAAAGTTTTCTTATGGATTAGTTCAGAAACTCAGTTTACCACAAGAATGTACATGTTGGCATAAATTAGCCTAGGCACCACGGACTTGGATGGCTTCCAGAGCCTACTGCCCCATCCCCAACAGTGAGTGTCAGGGTCATAATGATGCGAAACTGAAATCCCTGATGGAGTCATGAAAAACCCTCCACATGAAGGTTGCACTGGACAAGCAACCTTTTAAACCAAAAGCAACACAGAGCGCTGCAGGATGAACACGACTCCCATGGATCTGAATCTGACTTAGAAGATGCCAACAAGAAGCCCAAGAAACACTTTCTATACACTGTAACCCTTCTCTATAGAAGTACTTTGCACTTACTCCAAGACCACTGAATGAATCCTGCAACTCTAGCTTTACGCTGGCAATCATTCAGAGAGGGAGCTGTCTGTCCTACCTCCAGCCTCAAAGCAGTATCAAAATCCTAATCTGAATAATAACGTCCCTGTTGCAAGGGGTTGTTTACTTGACATACTGCCTTCTCCATGGCAGGCTTTATATTTCTTGTTAATTTGGTAGCTATATTACCATATTCCTCAGTATCCCTACATTTCTGGCACGCCCAGAAGCAGAAAGAGTCAAGAAATATGAGGAGAAGAAAGGTAAACTCACAGACACTGGACTTTGCAGGGAGTACATACTACAGGTACTAGTAAAAATAGCAAGAAAATGATCATTTAAGCACATCTAGGAGAGGACTATATACTAGAAACCTGCCTGTCTTCATAGAGTGAGGTGTCTCAGATCACCTTAATGTCTTCTCCCACCAGTGTTGATAACAACAGGACACTGGCCCAGTCTATGGTAGGCCAGCCTCAGCTTTAGTACAGAGACAATTTATCTGGTATCAACAATCCACGAGAGGCAGCATTATTAAGAAAATTAGCTATACTTCACTCATTTAGAAATCTTTTATTCTGTTCTCAACAAACAGATCAACGTAAAAGAGCTTGAATACATGCCAGAAACTTGTGCCCTTGTTAAATATGACATCAAATTCCAAGGACTAAAAAGCTAATTTGAGGTTTTGTTACAACTAGAAAATTATTCTTCCTATGCTTTTAGAACTATATATTTGACACTATTTTTTGAAGATATAATCCCAGCTGTGAGCTTTACACCAAAAATATTTAAACCTTCAATCACTCAAGAGCTGGAAGTAAAGAAAACCCTGAATTTCATATAAGAACTGCTTTTACATATGCTTGAAATGATGTTTCAAAGGAAGGTAAATCTGCGTATCAAAAATAAAATATCGCCAAAGCCTTTGCAACAATACAGAACCATGTATTGCTTGCAAAGTTTTAGTAGATTCAATATGGCTTAAGTTATAGTTAAAAATATTATCAACATAAATGTGATTTTTTTTTTCCTTATAAACAATCATAATTGTAAATACTTCACACTAAGTCAACAGTATTATTTACTGAGAGTGTAAGACTAATGAATTTAAAGGTTTGGGGTTTTTTTACAAAAAAAGTTTCAAATTGTAATACATACTTTGTAGTCACATAAAGTAACTTGACATGTCTATTACATCACAATGGATTTTTTAGCCTAAATATTTTAATTCTCTTCCAAATTGCAGAGTATCCCAGAAAAATTAAAATTTTGGCTTTAATTAGTTCTGTTATTAGGTTTATCTTAAGCAACTTGCTCCACAGAGAGACAGATATTACTCGCTTCTAGAGTTATACATGCATACCAACATCACAATATTTTATTCCCCTTTTCAATTCTCTGGCCTTCGAACACTGTACTCTAAAAAAATCATATGGTGTTAATGGGAATATTTTGCTTAGGTCTCTATGTATACTTTTAAAATTACATCTATCACTGAAATAACTACTCCTGTGTCAGAAAACCAGCCAAGGGGTCATGCAAATCTAGTCTGTAAAACTGATGAATTAACAATAGTGCCCGTTTGTTTCAGTTATCAGTGGACTCATCAACAAAAATCTCGGTTATTCTAACATTTTACACAGTGAACATTCTTCTGTCACAGGAGTGATGGGTCTAATGGACCCAGTCCTGAAATGCAGAGGATTACCTGTGTACCACAAAAACATACACAAATTTTGTTTTTAGCATTTGTCCTCCATCTAACCATTTTCTCACCTTCAGCATAGTTTGGAACAACAGGTTAACTTCCCTGCTTCCAAGAAGCTCCGGAGAGAGCTGAAACTTAAAGTAGAATTTTTTTCCCCCAGGCTTCCCAATATACCTGAAACCTGGGTGAAGTGATATGTTACGGGCAACATCCCTTCTAACAGAAAGTGTGTAAGGGCAGAACAGCTCTTACACCTGCCTTCTCCAGGAGGTGGCAGTAAATTTAGAGTCTAGGAAGAAACACGAAGAAGCCCAAGAAGCAGCACTACATTCTGCCAATTAAATTTGTGATTTTTGCATCCTCCATTCAAACTCAAGTTCACTTGGCCTCAAGAAACTGAATATATTTTATGTTTTTGTTAGTTCTTCCCCCTAGTATCTTCTTTTGACTAGCAGAGTGCTAGACTTTATAAATTTTTATTATTCAAAATTTCAAATCCATTAGAAACATAAATATGTTCTATTGCACACTCTTGCATTCTGAAAATTTGTAATCTTTCACCATGTGGCTGCTGTTACTAGTAACCTTTATTCTGCTCTCTACCACAACTGAAGCAAATGAATTAAATGAGACTAAGTACATGAATTTAACAGGGTTTTGTTTGGTTTTCTAGCCTTTCTTGCAAACTGATGGAATGTGATGCACTATGGAGAGCTTGCTTTGAGCAAATGAAAAAATTAAAAACACCAAAATACAGCCCCACACATCATAGTTTTATTCTCAAGCTGAAACGAGTTTTTAACTAGAAGTTAATGCTAGACAGGATGTTACCATTTCTTGTAGAAGCAGCTTGGCAAAACAATTTACATAAACCCTTACAGTGTTCTGAAGGTTAACTTATCAGGAACTTCATTCAAGGAAGTAAGTGAGGAACAGAAGAATTCTGAATTACCCAAGAATTCTAATCTGTACTTTATTATCATTGCATTAGATTTTTGCAATTTTTAATGAAAAAAAAAATATTGAGGAAAAGATTCATCAACGTAACATAGTTAAAGTATTAACAATAAAAAGAGAGACATACATGCCAGATCATCCTAGTCAAATGGAATGAAAATGCCATAGTTAATTCATTCTGAAATGCAAAGTCTAGGTTACTGGAAGGGACAAGAGAGGATCTCTAGTTGACTAGTTTTGAGCTTTGTTACAATAGGACCCTTTTTCAGTATTTTTAGGGAGGAGAGGAATCTTGTTAAGACACATCAATGTTGTAACAGTGATATTCCTTAAAAATAATTCTAAAAGTAGCTAAAATAGACAAAACCCAGTGACATGCTAAAATATTTTAATGCTCTACTGTCCTCCTTACACTCTGACAACATCCTAGTAAGGGGTTTTTGTTTACTGATGAGAATTAAGGTGTTCTTTGCCTAGTGTTACATTTAGAAGATCATGGACCTATTTAGATAGTGAAGTAACCCTGAGAACAGAAGGGACCAGTTTTATTCTTGTGGAAGTCATAGCATAAGTTGATGCAGTGGAAATCATGCATGTTGATGTGACCCTCTGCTACGGAGTTGGCTGGGTCCGGTCTCATGCCATGGACACAAAAGCTAGGCACTGTATCAGACTGGAGAACCTAAACAGTCAGCAAGACCAAAAGCCAGAAACCCAAAGGCATCTTGAGTTGTAACACTCATGTTCATTTCATTTAAGGCTCTACACAAAGCCTATTGCACCTAGAAGAGTTACAAACTGAAATATTTGTCATTTGCCACTAGCAGAGCGGACACCTCACAAATGTTATTTACAAACAGTTGTAAATATGTTTTAGGAATATTATCTCCTTAATAGTAATAAACGTAACTCTTTACTAACAAACCTTACTAGTGTAAACATTATTTTTTCCATTAGTTCTCAACTACCTTCCATGTAGAGAAAGAGATTCCAAGATTGAAAGCACCCTCCCCTCACCTTCTGTCTTATTTTTATTGTGAAACAAACTTGAGAGGTGTACTCTGTGATTAAAAGCTTTGTTGCAGTGACACCAAGGTTTGGATTTGGCTTTCCCCCCCCCGCCTTCCTTTCACCGCTCATACAAAAAGTTACCTTGTAGTAAAGAACAACTAAAATTAAAAATCCTTTTAACAATGAATTACTTAAGGATTTCAAGATCTTAAGAGCAGAACAATGAAGAGCAATGCCCTCCTAATTCGGCTGGTTCACCTTCTCAGCAACTTTGGCACCATCTTTGCACGTGGACTTAGAAAGCAAAGAGCAAGTCTCCCCCTCTCCTACAGGTAGGTGCAAGGACTTACCTAAAATGCAAAGATGTGAATGATGTTTCTCAGTTTATTGTGTTTTTAACATCCTAAGAATCAGCGTCATCTACTGTGCAAGAAAACCAGCCCCTGTCTCTTCTTTCATCCCACTTTCCCTTCTCCCAAAAGAGGCAAGGAGGCCAGGAGGGTCCCTTAGTTCTCAGTCCCATGATGTAAGCAGCAATAGCTGACTGATAAAGTCAAAATCTCCCCTTTCTGTCACAGACAGGCTTTTCCCTGGTGTAATATTACCAGAAACCAAAAACCAGCAGAATCCTGAGCTGAAATCTTACTGAAACATTTTTCAGTAATTCATAGTAGGTAAAGAGTTTATTCATGCTCCCTACACATTATAACACGCTGCTTTGGTTATACTCGGTACAAAATGCTTGAAGGTTCACTGGGATAATTACAAACACATCATGGTAAAACCAAAACTTTAGATTCAAATTAAAGACTCCAAAGATCACTCCTGAACTCTAACTTCTAGTGCTCCTGCTTTCATCTTAAACTGCATTCCAGTTTGTGGATTAAAAGAAGTCAACAAAGAAGAAAAGAGTCCTCCAATTTTCATGATGTATCCATGATGATACATTGGATCAAGTAGGCTTACGGAAGCCTACTTGATCCAAACAGGCTGAACTCACAACACACTTGTAGAATGACATCTGCACTGATCATTTTTCTGAGATTTTGCCCGAAAGCATCTATGTCCTATCAAAAAGAGAGACGAGGAATGTGGAAGAATCTGGTTACAACAGCATATAACAAAGGTAAAACGACAAATTGAATTATGAACAATGCAGCTTTAAAAGGTTGTTACGGAAAAACAGCCTGAAACCAGGGATGTGCTAATTACAGCATTTAGTTAAATACTTAGTTAAATTATATTGAATACGTAGATGGAAACGAGCAAAGGAAATTTATTTCCCTCCCCACATAATATTATATGGTGCCCAATCAAAGAAATAAAAAGTAAACCAGACTGCTGAATTCTATTTTATGACAGCACAGACTATTTTAATTTTACCCTGTCTCACTCCTCTAATTAAGCAAAGATGGTCGGTCTAAAGAAAAGAGATTAAAACTTATGCTCATGTAACCAAGAGTTATAGTTAAGTACAACAGTAATACTGGAATGTTTTATATAACATTCCAGTTAGATAAACGCTCCTTTTAAATAAATGAATTAATTTTGTCTTTAATATGGCTGGAAGAGGATGCTGACTCCAAATGACTCCTGAATCTTTTTTTTTTTTATTTCCACAAGGTCTGAAAATCCATCTCAGTTGAGCCGGTGGGACATAAACTATTACTAAGCTCCCTGGTAAATGATTTCAGAGTATCCAGAGAAAACACATCATAGCTCAGTAAAAGGCAGACTGCTTTGAAAACTGACATGAAGCAGGACCTAAAAAGAAGAAGAATCATTCAGTGACTTATCTCTCACCCTTTCCATTTCCCAGCTCCTACCTGGGATTGAACAATTGAGTCAAACAGAATTTAGACTTGAAAGAATAGCTGACAGTCATTCATCATGAACATCACCCCAAAGTCTAGGTGTTAAAAGAGATCTCCCCAACACTGTCCTTTCAAATGTTTTTTTTTTTTGGCCAAATATTTCCCACAACAAATTCTTCACTGAATCAACCAGATACAGTCACCTCCATAAAGGGTGAAGTTACAGCTTTCTTTTTGCTTTCACAACTGATTTTTCCCTAAAGCATGTATCCCTGATGGCACCAAGCCCAAGGAACCACCACCATACAACAGTTTATCATATCATGCAAACCTAAGGAAGCTAATGATTAAACAACCTGCCCTCTAACAACGCTAATACATGAAAGAGCAGCATAAGCATAGTATTTTCTCTGCCTGAATTACTTATAATTGGAAGCAAAAGAAAAAGAAACCTCACTTAGTAATCATTACTTGCTAGTTTACAGAAGTTTTGCGCTACACTGGCAAATCTAATCCGCACTTCCCTATGAAAAAACAGCTTCCCTAGTGGTTCTGAGCAAGGCAATAATACACAGTTTAATGAGGAACAACTGACTACCTGTAGTTCTGGAGGGGCAAACACTCTTCTTCCCCTCCCTAAATCAGTTGCTACCATTCAAAGAATATTCAAAGCAAAAAGATGTCATCTGTTTAGCTGCTGGTTTCACCTTGGAGTTGGAAGATACACTGGAAGCTACTAGTGGATATTGAAATATTGGCCTGTTATATATTTTTTAAAAAATGTAATCCATATGATAACATAAATTGTGAGCAACATCTCTCAAAGCTACAACAGAAATTCAAATCCTGTCCAGATAAAGAGAAAAAGGAACTAACTATATGGAATATATTTGCAGTTTTCCACTGGGTTAGGCAGAAAATATTGACACACAAGAGGCACAGACACAGCCAATACCTCTGATGGCGTTGACTGCTATAACAAATCTACTTACTATATTATTTAGCAATGAAACATCTACATACAGAATTATAGTGTGGCGTTCTTGGGAAGGAAAGCAGAAACTGAAGTTGCACAGAAAACTGTTTGATAAAGCACATAGTTTAAATAGCATATAAAATTCCAACATTTTATAAGCTATTTTAAAAACCTGCAGTTAAAATTAGCACATCAAAATCTGCTGAGGCTGTCCAACCAGCAAATAGATTAGGAACTGAAACATTACAAATTTTGAGACCTAAATCTGACAGCTATATATTACAACAGAGTCAATTCATCTGCAAACAGGCTTTTTTTTAAGCAACCTTAAATACAGACTATACACAATATTGTCTATAATTTTCTTGCTATAATTTCTGACATGCAAATGAAGAATCACAGGCACACCAGTTTCCAACTGCTTTGTAAAGCGGGAAGCATTTTTATTTTTATTTAAGAATCTAAATTAAAGAATGCTTAGACATCTCAATTATTGAATGCAATATATAAAGCTAGTGATGGTTTTCAAAAATTTATCTCTCAATACATGCATTCTTATCTGCTGTTACTGTTTATGTATTCTAAAAGACATAATAGTTACTTCAGCCTTATTAGCTTTTCCAGTGGTTTAGCTAGGAGCTCCTGTTGAATTTAATAACGGAACTGAAGACTAAATCATTGAATGGTTTGGGTTGGAAGGGACCTTTAAAGAGCACCTAGTTCCAATCCCCCTGACATGGGCAGGGATACCTCCCACTAGACCAGGTTGCTCAAAACACCATTCAACCTGGCCTTGAACACTTCCAGGGATGGGACATCCACAACTTCCTCAGGCAACCTCTTCCAGTGCCTGACCACCCTCACAGTAAAGATTTTTTTGTAATATCTAATATAAATCTCCCCTCTTTCAGTTTAAAACCGTCACCCCTCATCGTATCGCTACGTTCCCTGATAAAGAGTCCCTCCCCATCTTTCATGTAGGCCCCTTTAAGTACTGGAAGGCTGCTATAAGGTCTTCCCAAAGCCTTCTCTTCTCCAGGCTGAACACTCCCAACTCTCTCAGCCCGTCCTCATAGCATAGATGCTCCAACCCTCCGATCATTTTTGTGGCCCTCTGCTGGACCCGTCCCAACAGGTCCCTGTTGTTCTTTTGTTGGGGACTCCAGAGCTAGACACAGTACTCCAGGTGGGATCTCACCAGAGCAGAGTAGAGTCAGAATCACCTCCCTCAACATGCTGCCCACCCTTCTTTTGATGCAGCCCAGGATGCAGTTGGCTTTCTGGGCTGCAAGTGCACATTGCTGGCTCATGTTGAGCTTCTTATCAACCAACACCCCCAAGTCCTTCTCCTCAGGGCTGCTCTCAAGCCATTTTCCACCCAACCTGTATTTGTGTCTGGCATCACCCCAATCCAGGTGCAGGCACTTGGCCTGGTTGAACTTCATGAGGTTTACACGGGCCCACCTCTTGAGCCTGTCCAGGTCCCTTTGGATGGCATCCCTTCCCTCCAGCGCGTTGACAGCATCACACAGCTTGGCGTCATTAGCAAACTTGCTGAGGGTGTACTCAATCCCAAGATCCATGTCACCAACAAATTTTTAAACGATACTGGTCCCAGTACTGACCCCTGAGGAATGCCACTCATCACTGTTTTCCACTTGGACATCGAGACATTGACAGCAACTCTTTGAGTGTGGCCGTTCAGCCAATTCCGTATACACTGAATATACACTGCGTGATCCATCCATCAAATCCATGTCCCTCCAATTTAGAGACAAGGATGTCATGCAGAACAGTGTCAAATGCTTTGCACAGTTCCAGGTAGATGATGTCAGTTGCTCTTCCCTTATCCACCATTAACAATGGGTAAGAGAAATGGACAATTTAATCTCAGTGAGGAAGTTTATTCCCACTTGTTAATAAAATTATTGTTAATAAAATAATTTTGCAGTCTCTAATAAAGTAACTTTTACAGTCACATTTGCTCAATTTCTTCCAGTCAGATTGCTTACAAAACCTACTTCCTTCTTTCTCTTTTTCATCAGTCAGATACAGTGGATTAATATTCTAAATAGTATTGGTAAATGCTATGATCATATCTTTTATCCCTTCAACAGAAGAAAAAAGTCTGTACCAATTATTAATTCCACCAAGTGTTTCACGTAACTAGATAATATTTCAACAAAACAGAGGCCGGAAGATTGTTTTGAACTAAGGCCTCCTCTGATGGGCAAGCTGCCAACAGATTTAAAGGATTATTAAACAGTATTAAAACCTTTGGAAAGTTAAATGTAACAGCTGATGTTTCATTCTGAGACAGGGAATCCCCTGGATGCTGCATTTCATGTCAAAATAAATGCCCAGTGGAATTAAACAGAAGGAAAATTATGCCATCCTGAAACACAGCTCAATGGAAAAGGTCTCATAAGAGAAAAATAAGACAAAATGAGAAGAAACTACTTATGTCTTCTTAATGGGACTGAGCGTTCGGATCGTAGATTCTTTTGGATGGAGAAGTCAAAATCCGTCTTCAATGTTTCCATTGCCTGAATTTTCTGCAAAGGCAATGAAGCACTCTGACATTTACCTGTTAGTTCCTCATTTAATAGAATCTAAAGTTTCGGTTTAATAGGCTACTTAGACACATACTGAAAACTGTAAGACAAAGATCTGCTTGGAAGAGGCCTGTGGGGAAGAGGAGCCCAAGCAAGCTAATTAATATTCAAGTATCATCCCCAAGCTAAAGAGCAGACCATCCCAACAACAGCAAGCCAGGAAGCTTGCATGGATGAACAAGGAGCTCTTGGCCAAACTCAAGCACAAAAAAGAAACATATTATAGAGAGAAAACAAGCACAGGTATCTTGGGGGGACTACAGAGACTCTGAGCATGCAGAGAGGCTGTTAGGATAGCCAAAGCCCAAACGGAATTGAATCTAGTCAGGGATGTTAAAAACAACAGGAAGGGCTTCTTACACATAGGTTACAAAAGGAAGATAAGGGAAAATGTGAGCCCATTGCTGAATGGAGCAGGGGACTTGTTGACAAAGGACCTGGAAAAGGCTAAGGTACTGAATATCATCTTCTCCTCAGTCTTTACAATCAAGACCAGCCTTCAGGGATCTCAGGCGCCAGAGATCAGGAAGAAAGACTGTAGCGAGACATACCCTTGGTGAAAAAGAATCAGGTTAGGGAATACTTAAGCAAATTAGACATACATAAGTCCATGGGCACTGATGGGATGCGCCCACAAGTGCCGAAGGAGCTGGCTGATGTAATTGAGAAGAAGTACGATGAAATATAGGCAGGGTGAGCAGATGGTGAGGTTGACTGAAAACTGGCTGAAAGGCTAGGCCTAGAGGGTGATGATCAGGGGCACAAAGTCTAGTTGGAGGCCAGTAATGAGCAGTGTACCCCAGGGGTCCGTACTGGGTCTGGTCCTGTTCATCTGCCTTATTAATAATCAGGATAATAGGGCAAAGTGTACCCTCAGCAAGTTTGCAAATGACACCAAACTGGGACAAGTGGCTGATAGGCCAGATGGTCATGCTGCCATCCAGAGGGACCTGGACAGGCTGGAGAAAGTGGTTGACAGGAACCTCCTGAATTCAACAAACGGAAGTGCAAAGTCCTGCATGTGGGGATGAACAACCCCATACAAAAGTATATGCTGGGGGATACCCAGCTGGAAGGCTGCTTGTCTAAGAGTCCTGGTACTCCTGGTAGACACCCAAGTTGAACATAAGCCAGCAATGTGTCTTTGTGGCAAAAAAGGCCAATGGCATTCCGGGTTTTATTAGAGTGTGGTGTGTTGACCCTGGCTGGGTGCCAGGTGCCCACCAATCCTCTATATCACTCCCCTCCTCAGCTGGACAGGGGAGATAAAATATAATAACAGGCTTATGGGTCGAGATAAGGACAGGGAGATCACTCAGCAATTACCGTCATAGGCAAAACAGAGTCACCTTGGGAAAATCCATTTAATTTATTACTATTAAAATCAGAGCAGGATAATGAGAAATAAAAACTGAATCTTGAAAATACCTCCCCCTCGCACTTCTTCCAGGGCTCAACTTCACTCCTAGTTTCTCCACCTTTTCTATATAATGGGAATCGTGGTCAGTTTATAGAATCATAGAATGTGTTGGGTTGGAAGGGACCTTCAAAGGTCATCTAGTCCAACCCTCCTGCAGTAAGCAGGGACATCTTTAACTAGATCAGATTGCTCAGAGCCTCATCAAGCCTGGCCTTGAATGCCCAGGTATGGGGCCTCCACCACCTCTCTGGGCAACCTGTGCCAGTGTCTCACCACCCTCATTGTAAAGATCTTCTTCCTAATGTCTAATCTAAACCTACCCTGCTCTAGTTTAAAACCATTGCCCCTCATCCTATCACTACATGCCCTTGCAAACAGTTCATAACATGTTGTCTCTGCTGCTCCTTTCTCCTCAGAGGGAGGACTACGCACCCTCTACGCCTGCTCCAGCGTGGGGTCCCTCCCATGGGAAGCAGTCCTCCACAAACTTCACCAATGTGAGTCCTTCACATGGGACGCAGTTCTTTATTAATTACTCCAGTGTGGGTCCTTTCCATGGGGTTCAGTCCTTCAGGAACAGACTGCTCAGCGTGGGTCTCCCACAATGTCACAAGTCCTGTCAGCAAACCTGCTTCAGCGTAGGCTCCTCTCTCCATGGGGCCACAGGTCCTGCCATGACCCTGCTCCAGCACAGGCTTCCCATGGGGTCACAGCCTCCTCCAGGCATGCATTTGCTCCAGCGTGGGGTCCTCCACAGGCTGCAGATGGATATCTGCTCCACTGTTAACCTCCATGATCTGCAGTGGAACAACCTGCCTCACCATGGTCTTCACCATAGGCTGCAGGAGAATCTCTTCTCCAGTCCCTGGAGCACCTCCTCCTCATCCTTCTTCACTGACTTTGGTGTCTGAAGAGTTGTTTCTCTCACATATTCTTGTTCTTCTCTGCCAGCTGCCATTCTGCAGCATTTTTTCTTTTCCCCTTCTAAATGTGTTATCACAGACGTGCTACCACTGTCACTAGTTGGCTCAGCCTTGGCCAATGGCTCTACTGGACATAAGGGAAGCTTCTAGCACTTCTCACAGAAGCCACTCCTGGTGTCCCCCGCTACCAAAATGTTGCCACCCAAAACCAATAGAAGTTTTACCGGCACCTCACTGGTGAGGCTGCACCTGGAGTGCTGTATCCAGTTTTGGAGTCTTCAGTACAGGAGAGACATGGACATACTGGAGAGAGTCCAACAAAGGGCCACTAAGATGATGAAGGGACTGGAGCATCTCTCCCATGCTGGGATTGTTTAGCCAGGAGAAGAGAAGGCGCCAGGGGATCTTAACAATACATATAAACACCTGATGGGAAGGTGCAAAAAGGACAAAGCCAGGCTCTTTTCAGTGTTGCCCAGTGACAGGACCAAAGCCAATGGCCACAACCTAAAACAAAAGAAGTTCCCTCCAAACATCAGAAAACACTTTTTTGCTGTGAAGGTGACCAAGCACTGTCAGAGATTTCCCAGGGTGTTTGGGGAGTCTTCCTCCTTGGAAATATTCAAAAGCCATCTTGACGTGATCCTGGACAACTGGTTCTAGGTGGTCCTGTGATGGGGAGAGTGGGTTGGACCAGATGACCTCCAGATGTGCCTTCCAACCTCAGCCTTTCTGTGATACAGTAAGAGGCTACTCAAGCAACCTGGAAATACTCATCTATTCCTTTCCTCTCTGTTATGCAGTAGTATCAGACTCAGAGGCACTGGCAGATCTACTAATAAACAATATTGGTGAGGATCTTTTTTTTCATTGCAGAAGAGAAAAAAATTGCGGGAAAAAGAAGAAATAATGTAATTACATAACAGTTTATAATCAAAAAACAGCTTTCAAAATAAGGTGTCTAAGAGAAATTGTACGTAAACTACAACCTGTATTGATGGGAAAATATTTTAATTAATATCAAATAACCCAAACCAACTGTGAAGACTAGTATTACCAAACATAATCCAGTCCCTGCATTGTTAGTTTGCACTTACTGTTTTCATCGAGGTTGCTCAGACAGCAGACTGAGATGTTTTCACAAGTTTTTAATTTTAAATGCACCACCTCTCCTGAGAGTTAGAAAATTTAAAGGGCATTTCCTTCACTTTCTCAACTTGTTGTCTAGGTTATTCAATTGGACAACACAGAAGAACTTCATGGCACATAGGCTTATACCGCAAACAAAAAAGAAAAAAAAAAAAGAAAAAATATATCACAAAAGTCTGTCAGAAGCAACGATAAGCTGAATGGACTTCCCGAGGTCTTAACTTCATATATTAATTGGTACTGAAAGTAAGCAGCCAAGATTTTCTACAGGACTTTCAAACAGGACTTTCTACAGAACTTTCTCTCATTGCCATTGAACAGGCTGAGGATATCTGTCCTGAGATGCCAAGACTACAATTCACCAGAGACATCAAAACTGACAAACATTCCCCAAAGATTTTTCTTAACCACCCTATCTTTCACTGACTGGGCAGCTCTCTACCCAGTTTCTATGCAATAGCCTCCTCACTCAATAGACATGTTAGCTCGATTGCTGCTCCTTCATTAGTTGCACATACCTATACCTCCTCTTGAACAATTCAGAAGGGGATTTAAATAAAACAATATGATAAGCCAACAGCTTAACTCTAAGTTTGCAGACCTAGAATTACTGAAAATCATAATACTAAATAGTTTAATATTTGGAAGTACAATAAACATTAACTACACCATGCATTTTTTTAACAGATATTCACGCAAGTGCCAACATCTACATCTAGATAGTGCACTCAAAACATGTATTAAAAACCAGAAAATCTTAAAATGTAGCACAAGCTGTCTAAAATGGAAACAAACAGTGGTAGTTTCCTTGTTGATCTTATTTCTAACTACAAGTGATTTGCTATTTTGCTCAAGATAGCTTGTCTTGCTCAAAAACACGTCAGGTATTCCAGATGTAGACAGCAAGACAGAGTTGATACATTTTGAGGATACATTCTGATTATAGTCCTTAACTTTGAGAAAAGATACTGTCTTTTTGTAATCGATGACAAGCCAAAAGTTTCCACCCATGCAGGAGACGAAAGGCTCTCATAGTGCTTCATAAAACATTCTCTAAGTTTATTGTTTTCACATTTCATACTTTTCCTTTAAGATTTGAAACAGGAAAAACAATTGAACATAGCATGTGACTTACATAATTTACTTGACATATTCTTAATAGATACTATCATGTTCCTGCAGTTATCTTGTTAAACAAAGTCAGAGAGTCTTCCTATACAGGCCTCCCTTCCCAAACACATTCCTTCACCGTTCAGGACATACTTAGGTAAATTCTACTCTGTCCAAATAATACCAATTTCAATATCCCAAAGCTGTCATGAAAATCAGAATTTATACTCTTCATTTATTTATTTGCTCATGGGGCAACCAAGTAACTATGGCACTCAATGTGTGGTCTTTGATCACAGGATAACAGAAACTACATGCTGTGTAAAGAAAATAGATCAAAAAACACCAGTGTGCTATTCCCTCCAGCTCTTTGATCATTTTGATAGACTTCAGAATTAGAAAATAAGCGCCTGGAAAAAGTCATTACTAACTCCAAACACATTTAACTAACTTCATTAGTCAAATAATGATTGTTTAATGAAATACATTAGAAACATTAACAGCAACAAGCAAGAAAAAAATTCTAACAAACAAAATTACAAAAACTTGGAAATAAAAAAGCAAATTTATATTTACTTTTTTGTTGGTTTTGTTGTTTGGTTTGGGGGAGGAGGAGGAGGTTGTTTGTTTGTTTGTTTTAATTTAAACCATGATTTAACACCCTTATCCTATACAAGTATTTCAATTCACTTCTTTCTGCTCATGTTCAGTTTAATGAATAAAACATATTACCACTCAGGAAAGAACAAGATTTAACACTACATTAAAACAGTAATTCTTAAGACCTTTTTTTTTTTTTCCTCATTTAGACATTGTTCTTCTTTACAAGTTTTCTTCCATTTACTTCAAATGGAAAGCCAAACAAAACAAAACAAGATCAGGTACTTCCTTCTCTTCAATGCCAATGTTCCAAGAATCCTACTGTGCACATATGCATTTACGTGGGATAAAACTTTCAAGTGGGAGGCCGCAGGAGGCCAGCAATAAAAGGTAAAAGGGCAGGGACTGGCAGATCTTTAAGGAAAGCACGCCCCAGGTGCCAATATAGTCCCCAACCTGGTAATCAGGAAGACAAGCAGATGCCTGAGGAGACTGGCTTGGCTAGGCAGGGAACTCCTGTCAAGTTCCAATGGAAACAGTTCAGCATACAGAAGGTAGGAACAGGGACAAAGGAGGAACTCAGAAACGTTACCCATACATATAGGAATAGTATTAGGAAAGCAATAGCTGAACTGGAGTTGACAATTTCAAGGGCCACACAGGGAAGCAAGAAAAGCTTATACTGCTAAATTATTAGTAAAAGGCTGAACAAGGAAAATACTGGCCATTGAAAGTTGCAGGCGATTTGCTGATAGGGGACACAGATAAGGCTGACATACCTATGTAATCTTTTCCAGTCTTCCCTAACAAGGCCTGCGTGTTTAGTAAAAGGCTTCAAGGAGCACAGGAAATACCAGCAGCAGGTGAAGATCAAGTGGCTTAAATCTGCAAGAGGGTAGATTTAGATTTAGATCAGGAAGAAATTTTTCACTATGAGGGTAGTGAGGCACTGGAAGAGGTTGCCTAGGGAAGTTGTGGATGCCCCATCTGTGGAGGTTCCCTGGAGGAACCTTATGAAATTCAAGGGCAAGCACAGGGTGTTGCACCTGGGGAGGAATAACCCCATGCACCACTATAGGTTGGGGGCTGACCTGCTGGAGAGCAGCTCTGTGGAAAGAGACCTGGGAGTCCAGGTGGACAACAGGATGACCATGAGCCAGCCATGTGCCCTTGTGGCCAAGAAGGCCAATGGCATCCTGGGGTACATCGAGAAGAGTGTGGCCAGCAGGTCGAGGGAGGTCATCCTCCCCCTCTACTCTGCCCTGGTATGGCCGCGTCTGGAGTACTGTGTCCAGTTCTGGGCTCCCCGGTTCAAGAAGGACAGGGAACTGCTGGAGAGGGTGCAGCAAAGGGCTACCAAGATGATTAGGGGACTGGCACACCTCTCTTATGAAGAAAGGCTGAGGGATTTGGGTCTCTTCAGTCTGGAAAAAAGATGGCTGATGGGGGACCTTATCAACACTTATAAATACTTAAAGGGTGGGTGTCAGGAGGACAGGGCCAGGCTCTTCTCAGTTGTGCCCAGTGACAGGACAAGAGGTAATGGGCACAAACTTGAGCATAGGAAGTTCCACCTAAACATGAGGAGGAACTTCTTTCCTTTGAGGGTGGCAGAGCACTGGAACAGGCTGCCCAGAGAGGTGGTGGAGTCTCCATCTCTGGAGAACTTCAAAACCTCTCTGGAGAACTTCAAAACCTCTCTGGACATGTTCCTGTGTAACCTGCTCTAAGGTGACCATGCTCTGGCAAGGGGGTTGGTCTAGATGATCTCCAGAGGTCCCTTCCAACCCTATAGTTCTATGATTCTATGAGGTGTTCAAGGCCAGGCTGGATGGGGCTTTGAGCAACCTGGTCTAGTGGGAGGTGTCCCTGCCCATAGCAGGGGGGTTGCAACAAGATGTTCTTTAAGGTGCCTTCCAACCTAAACCATTCTATGATTCTGTGAAGTCAGGAATTGTAGGAATGTGTCTGAGAGAAAATGGTCATGTGAGCCAGCCTCCCTACTATGAGAGATTAGATTAAGAGCAAAACAGGTGGTAGAAGATGGAATTAGTACATGGGAAAAACAGGAACTGAGAAGGTAGAAAACATGTTGTGCTAATGACTAAGCAATTTACTATGTGAATTCTTGTAACCAATCTGATCTGTGAATGAACTGCATGGACAGCGCGTGAACAGAGACTGTAAGCCTATCATATAGCTGCCGCTAGCGTGTGCTCTTATTGCCTGTCTATATATACTCTGTGAAAACTTGAATAAAGGG
Source organism: Chroicocephalus ridibundus (assembly GCF_963924245.1). Lineage (NCBI taxonomy): Eukaryota > Metazoa > Chordata > Aves > Charadriiformes > Laridae > Chroicocephalus > Chroicocephalus ridibundus. Next base: position 86,292,550 of record NC_086285.1, on the reverse strand, counting down.
AGAACGACCATACTCATATTGAGACTCCATCATTACTCCGGGTCCATCTCCCACTCCAACAAGGAATCATGTGCCACACAAGTCTGTGGCATCTGACGGGCTGCATCCGACGGGCTGCATCCAAACGTGCTGGGAGAACTGCCTCATGTCTTGCAAGACTGGGAACGGTCAGCAAGGATTTAGTAATGCTGAACCATGGCTGACCACCACAATTGCTTTCCTTGATCAAGTGACTAGATTTGTGGATGAGAGGAGGCTTGTGGATGTCATTCACCTCAGTTTTACAAAGGATTTTGTCACCATCCCTTACAATATTCCTATATTCAAATTAGGATGTTGCACTTTGGGCAAACAGAAGGTGAACATGCACCAGCAGTGTGTCCTAACCACAAAGACGCAGCACAGCCAGGAGATGAAGGCATGGTATAACCTTCCTCTACTCACAAGAACACATCTTGAATACCAGCTCCAGTTTTATGTGCCCCAATACAAGAAATATATCAACAAAAAGAGCAAGTTTAACACACAGCCACCAATATATCTGGAGCACCGGGACTATTAAAAAAGGCTGAGGAAAAGGATTTTTTTCATCCTGGAGAAGTGATGGCTTCAGGGGCATCAACCAGCAGCCTGACACTACCTATGAAGAGGTCATCAAGACCACGGATGACTGGTTCTTCATGGTGGCACACTTCAAAAGGACAAGAGGTAACAGCAGTAAGCTGAAATAAAAGAGGTAGAGACCAGAGACCGGATAGAAGGAAAAAAAAAAAAAAAAATCGAAACATTTTCAATGTGAGGACAGTCAAGCAGTGGACCAAGTTGTCCAGACAGGCTGTGCAGTCTCCATCCTTCAAGACCCAAATTGGATAAAACCATAGGCAACTTCATCTGATCTCACAGTTGATCTTGCTTTGAGAAGGAAGCTGTACTAGGAACCTCCTGAGATATCCTCTAACCAGGATCATCTTATGATCTGATATAAATAATGTGAGCTAAAAATCAGTCTCAAACTCCTTTTTTTTTTTTTTAAGCTATTTTCTTTTAAGGTTTTCCAACTATCAAAAGTCTATATATCACTTACTCTTTTTACTATCCCGACATGCTGAATGTCTACTTACATTAAAAAAGTACAGATTGAACAAAGCTTACCCATCATTTAAATACCAGATAATATGGGATTTTGTGGGCCTGAGTCTTCAACAATGCACAAATACCAAGCTAACTTTCTACAGAAAAAGCAATTTCACAGCTTTAATGAAGATGTCACTTAAAGAACTTAACAGAACCTGATGACTTACTTTAACATACATGCAGTTGTTACATGTATACTTACTGTAAAATATATCATACATACACATATCTACATAACAAATAGATATCTATCTTTATATGTTTGTACATACACCATGGGTATAATGCATTTGGATCTATCTGCTTTTTATACAGCTATATGGATGCACATGCCTTTAACATCTATGTAAATAGAAAATGGGGCAGGGGGCTGGCCCTCCAAGTAGTTTAACTAAAAAATGCAACATGTCCTCAATTCACAGTCATTTGCCTATCAATCAGGCAAATATGCAACATGACTGTGCTGTGTGGGAAAACACATTGACAAAGGAGAACAAATACACACAAGACTACCTTAAGTCTTAATAAGAAGACATACTAAGAGCACTTACTAATTTCTCCTATTTTCTCCACTTACTTGCAAAATTGTACTGCAGTTACACCGTGATTTTTTGCAGCTAAAGGACTCAGGGAGATAGATAAAAGTAAATTAAAAAATGGCAGATCACCTGGAGATGAAAGGTATAAATGCAAAAGGGAATGTCTCAAAAGGAATAAGTTAAAAGGCTAATTTAAAAATCAGGATAGTATTGAATACATTAAAAACAAACAAAAAACTCCACAAAACCCCAAAACACAATCAAAGAAAACCTATCCAAAAAAACCCTTACATTTGGGAAGCTGGCAGGAAGTACAATAGGATAGAGGTAACTGTGAGAAAACAAACATATCTAAACCAAAGGTTTTATGAGCTAACTCAGTACAGAAATCATTCAGTGTGCCCAAAAGTGGATATTTCCATGAAGCAGAAGAACAAGTTGTACAATCTGTACATACTAAAGGAAGAAACAGAAAGCCAGTTAGCTAGAAAATCGTTAGAGAACTCAAGTTATAGATTGAGGACAAAACATTCCATAGGAAGAAGTCGAATCTAGTAATGGTTGGAAGGACAAATAATATATAATTAAAAGACATTTTCTTTGCTATCAGCTACCTCCTGACTTCACCAAAATGGTTATTGCATTTAAGCTGCATGTGACCTGATAATGCAACAATCACTATTGTCTATTCAGTCACATGTGTAACACAGATGAGACACCAGTTTACCCCAACAAACCATCCAACTAAAACCATGGAAGAAACAGTTGCAAAATCTGTCACCTTAAAAACTTCAGGACTGGAAAAAAAAAAAAAAAAAAAAAATGCACTAAACACATTGGCATAAAAGAATACCCAAAAAACAGATGCCTACAGGGCATCTGAATGAAAATGAACCGATCCCAGAAAGGCCAAATATCTCCTGCTTAGAGTACTAAAATTAAAAAGTAGTTTAAAACTTAGCTTCCAAAGAGCCAGAAATAAACTTAAATCCAGTGCCTTATATCCAGTAAGTGTTCTGCCAGACAAGGTTACACATTGGTCTTTTTCACTCATCACCTGAAAACCTGGAAAACATGGTAGTTCAAACAAATTTGTACTTATAGTGGAAATGACTATTCTGTATAATTTACAAATTTCCATAAGACAGATGTAACAATACTGCTTGACAAAGTTATCAATAGATTAATATGAGGCTTTCCCCCCACAATCTAAAACCAGAGCGAAAAGCCCCACAGATACACCTTCATATTTGTGATACATCTTGCAAATAACAACTCTTAAATCAGCCAGAGATTTGCATGCTTATCCGTACCAAAGGAATTGCCAAATGGAAGTTTTTAAAACAATAAAGTTATTTAGAGGTTTTAATAGAGAGATTAGAATTCACCCTCTTTTTCACTTGCTCCCAAAAGAACGGTTTTTACTTGTTCTAGACAACGTCAACAGTTTTACATCCAAGAACTGATAGAATTATGAGGCCAAAGAAGAAAACAAAGAAGTCATCTTTTACATAAATACTCTGAATGGCCAATGGTCGGTACAGCAACACTGAAAATAAATCACCTTAAGAAACCAGTTTAGGGGATTTCTTCTTGGGGTTTTTTTTGAGATTGAAGTGTGAGGGAAAGATTATAGGTCTCAGATCTTCTTGACACATAAAAAAATAGTAAATGGTATGTGAAAATTACTAAAGAATAGCTTCTTAAATCAGAAATCTAAGAAACTATCTTAAAAAACACAGCTTAGTGTGAGTTCCTGTTCGTATTGACTGTCAACTGATTTCCACCAACAGTAACATACAGTCCTTTAGACTTTATACCTTTCCCACTTCTGTCTCACAGCAGGTTTAAGAAATCACTGAAATAATTATGTGCATATAACCTTAGCTGGTGTCAAATTTTCTTCTGAGTACAGGCCATTGTATATCCTAAACTGTACGTCATCATACAACCACACCTTCAAGTACAAAATACCATTTCCTTTCATTCCTGATTTGCTTTCAAAATGCCCTTATGTCAACTGGTATTCCTGGGTTTGGTATTTGTCTTCTCAGCGACAGAAACGTGCTGCCACAAATGTCTATTGCCTTATGCCAGGGATATCAGTGGCCTATGAGTTTTGGCATTTCTTCACTAAGTAAATTTGGTGTGGGATAAAGCAGAAACCAGGCTTATACAATAAAATTTTAAAGTGTGAACATTGAATTGCATAATAGTCTGTAGAGGTAAGCTAGTATTCTACACTATTCTTTTTTGTGACTCCTCTAGAAAGATCATTTGTAATATAACCAATTAAACTTCAATTTAGTTTTAGTATGAGCTCCTCCAACATTTGTCACCAAATTTAGTACTTATTGATATTTAGGGGTTGGAAAAACAAAGGCCTTTTTTCTTCACTAATTAATTTTATTCAATGACTTGCAATAGAGAAAAAAAACCCTCAAGTTCTGTTTTAACTAATAAAAAAATTTCTTCAGAACTTTAAGTTATAGAGTTTGTGCATTGAACTGCATTACTGTAACAAGGCCTTGGACCCATAGATTAGGCATTTTGAGGCACCATGACTCAGTGTCATGTTTATTTAATAATATACTATTAACAGATTAATAACAACATCATATAAAATGAATTCTTTTTAGTCAATTAGTCTCTCCATCATATAAATCACAAGATTGGTTTTAAGACACTCCTGACACAGAGAGAAGACCTTGCTGAGTGAAAGTAGGAAGTGGGGAAAGAAAAGGGGAAAAGGATGAGAAAGGGGAAGAAAAAGAAAAGCGGAGGAGAGGGGAATGAAGAAACAAGACTATCCTTATTTGTGGTCTTCATTCTTATACTTTACCTTGCAGGCTTTTAATTTTTTTTCAATTTACAAAAAATAGGTAGGTTGGATGTATTTGTTTCCTCCATCGCGCATTAAATAATCTGGTGTGAGCCTCAATTTTTATTTTATTGTTTGGCAAAACATGCTGTTTTTAGTGAAATTTTGACAACATGAGTCCAAGAGACGCAAAGCAGGAAAAATAATTCAGCAAACAGTCACTTACCAGGTATCCAGGATATTCACATAGCTGACAAACCTGGTGTTTTATGTCTCTAGTTAAAATCAAAATAGGGCAGGTTCTGGTGCCAACGAATAATTTTAAACTAACAAAGTTTCAGTAATCCCACACTTTACCTTTCCTCCCTGGAAAACATGAAAAGTTGAATCATTCCAATAGTTTGCAAAATATCTGGAAATTCACAAAAGTTATGTAAAATGGAAGAAACATTTTCCATCTTGAGACATTTCTGTTCATCAAGACCACCTCAGTCAAGTATGTCTCAGACATGCAAATGAACTTGTAAAATAAAGTCATAGATTTATCACAAATTATCTTTGCTGTTATGTCCACTGATATTCACTGTATCTTTCCTAAGGAATAATTTACCAATCACAACCAAATTAAAAAAAAAAAAAAAAAACAAAAACAAAAACCCAACAACTATAAACCAAACAACACCTTCACTGATAGACATTGACTTTTATCAATCTAAGGGCTTTGAGTTGTGTAAATGACAGCAGTATTTAGCTCCATTTTACAGAGTAACAGCAGATTGAGAGTGTTGTAATGCAAACCTGGAAAATTCTACACTATCACATTTTCCTTTCATATGAAATGCTTCATCTTCCCTGCCATGCTTAATGTGTGGGGTGTTGTGAATATGAAACCTTTCCCAATCATCACTGGAAACCCTGGCTCATCTGCTTTTTTTAGTCATAAATAATGAGCCAGTTTGCATGATTAATACAGGAAGGGGACTTTGTACAAGCTGCATAGTTTAATTGAAGCATAAATCATACAGCTGGTTATAACTTAGAACTATTATAATAATAAATGATTATGTTTTCTCTACTTGCTTTGCATGCTTAATACAAAACTAAATTAATGCTCATCTGGTAGCCACTACATACCGGTGGTTGTAATCTGCTGCCAAGAAGCTATTAATCTAGCTGCCAGGTGGTTCAGAAAGTTGAAGTACCTATGCTTTTTAGAAATAATTATTAGTGAAAAGCCACAAAGAATGTCCTGTTCAGTGAATAATTTCAAGTCTTGTTAATTCTAAACGTAAAGATAGTTCTACCATTTCAGCAAAGGACCTGGGTACACAATTCACTTCCTCCATACTCTTAGAATTATCATTTAATGATTTTGCAACAAAATCACTTGGTTTCAATATTCAGTTTTTGGAATCAGTTATGTTTGATTCCAATTTGTCATCTTGATCCAGCAACTACCACAAGGAAATTATGTTTCAAAATAGGCCATACTTTCTAACACAGGTTTATCAGGTTTTTTGCAACAATTCAGAAAAAAAACCATACCTAATTGTGTACTCTGGGAACTGTTAAAGGAGGAAGTTTCCTGAAGTTTTCCTATAGTTTGAAGCTCCACATCAGTACCTGATCACTTTGGAACCTTTCTTCTAAATGCAGACATCACATACAGAGAAGAAATTTCTACATATACAGAATAACAACAGTTTCCATTCTGCCACAGACAAGCCAATCCATTTAAAAAAAAAAAAAAAAAAAAAACACAAAAAAACCACAAAAAAATGAAAAACCCCCAAAAAACACCCAAAAAACCCCACCACACACCCAAAACCACACCTAAACAAAACAAAAACCCAAACAAAACAAAAAAACACAAAAAAAACCAAATAAAAAAACAACAACCCAAAACAAACAAACAAACAAAAAAATTAATCAGGATTTTTGATAGCCCTGTTCTGCACTTCATAACAGCAAAAATATATACTCTGAGATACTTTATTGGTCTGTGAAGTGTTCTGGTAGCACTAAACTGTGGATGAAATTCAAACTTAAAGTCAACCAGGGTATTCTGTATCTATTTCAATTTAAAACTAGACCCAGATCTGAATGAGTTACTTCCCCAATTATTTTTAAGAAAGCCTGCCCTAGCACTAAGAACCTCAGCAAATTCCGCCAGTATAAACATTGAAATCTTAGGTCATCAATTGAAAAAGCTAAGTTCAACCAAACTATAGACTTTTTCAGAGCAGAACAGTATGCATTTATTAAACAAAGACATATCTGTCGCCTATGCTAACAGACAGAATTTAGGTGGATTTTATTTATTTTTTTTTTCTAACCACCAAATACACATATGTTTGAGGGAACGATACTGGAGGATTTGTGTTAACATACAAAGAGCTACACTACAAAGTACTATGGGGCAGCAACTATCTGCAAACAGTCTTATGTATGCAAAAGAGCTTCCAGAACCAAGCAAAAATCTCCCTTTGAAAAATTTTAACAACGTTTTTTTTTATGGGAAAATCTGAGTTTGAGAGGAATACCTCAAAGCTAGTAACTGCACCATTTACATACTTTTCCTCTTGCAAGAGAACAGGAGAATGAAAGAACAACATATACCCACGTTAGTCACAATACTCAATGGAATTAAAGATAAAAAAAATCTACTAAAATAGCACAGCATAGGAAGAAATCCTAAATCCTAAAACTATTAAAACACAGAAACACACTCTACATCAATTTTGAGGACTTGCCTTACAGAGATTATGACCTTTCTCAAGATTCAAGTTAGGCTGGACTGCACCGGTTAAGTAAGATCAATTCACAGTGAAACACCAGGCCTTACGAGTTGCATTATGTGACCACCACAAATGACATCTATCTTGATCAGCTTGGCATTATATCTGCTAAAATCATTCCTCAGTTGGTGTCCAATACCTATCAAAATGAACTGAGAAAGAGTGGGTGACTCCCCTTACTTGCCAGCTTTTTGGTGAAGGCACTTCAGACAAGAATTTGTTCTGTGGAACAGAGCAGCCTTCCGTTTCAAGAAGCATTAGGAAATGTCAGGAGTTCACCTCAGGATGTCATGCAAGAATATCACTGCTAAGGTAACACTGAGGTGACAAACGAAGTGCTGCATATCCCTCTCCTTTTAAGGAAAAAAAATGAATCCCCAAAACTTAAAAATCTGGAATATATCCACTTCATCATGCAAATCTTATTAAGTCAGAGAGAAAATGGCTTTCCTTCCAGTATTTTTAGCAACAAACACAGGCTTCCCAGTGAGATCTCTCACATTTATCTCAAGGGTAAGAGTTTCTGCGACTATCCCTTTTTCAGGATCACTAAGGATCATCCATAGGGTAAGTGACCAGAAGGCACTAGCATCTTAAAGCACTTGCTTAGAGCCTTCATTCCTCACAATCTTAACGCATGTAAGGCTTAAATAAAGCAGATTTCCTTGACCTTTTCAAGTCCATTCTAACCTCTTCTCCAAATTATTATTATACAAGAATTACCATCAAGAATTACTACCTCACTTGAGCTTAGTGGTTCAAGACTACTAAAAAAACCCCAAACCCTAAAAAAAAAAAAAAAAAAAAAACAAACAAAAAACAAAACCCCAAAACAAAAAACATCAAGAGTAGTTTTCCAAACCCTCCTATGACTAAAGTTTCTTTTCAGAAGGCATCTTTGGGTGAACTGTAAGAAACACATTCCACTGAATTTATTTTCTTTCTTTTTTTTTTATTTAAGTCGAATACGATAGTCACATGAAACTGCTAAAATAAACCAAGAATCAAGCACTGAGCAAATTACACTCTACCTACAAGTTCAAAAATGTCTAGTAACTAATAACACAACAATTGGATAGAACTAAAATTATTTTGTTAAAGTCACATTCTGCAGATATCAAGAATACCATATTGCCTAGAATCCACTTTCTAGATTCTTAGGTCATTTAAATATGAGAGACTTAAAGGAACAGTTGAAGAGTGGATTATTATACTTATAGAACGACTATAGACTGTTTGCATGTACTTATAAAATACAGCAAAAAACCCGAAGGAATGATTTCACAAATTAAGTCATTGTCAGGGTTAATTTATTAAGTTCTAGATATACCATAATTGATGAATGTGTGAGGTTTCTAGAACATAAACTATAGGACTTATGATTACTCCATTTTTACTTTCTGTAACTGCTTTAAATTGTAGAGGCAAGAAAGTCTACAATTATAAATTTCAACTTTCTGCTTACTTTGACTAAACTTCTCCAAGTCATATTTCTATTGAGATGAATAATATCTAAATTACAGTATTATAACCTCTGCACGTTCTATGTAAGCAACTAAGAAACTAGCAAGCTACAACACCAACACTTTTCCACAACATTTACCCATATAAAATGAATTTTTAAAAAAATACATATTTTACCATACGTTCTTCAAAAAGCTAAAAAATCTTACAATTGATTAAAATGATCTGTGATGAGAAAAAAAAATATTTTCAATTTATGTACACACATTGTAAACAGTGCATTATAAAGGATGTCCCCATAATCCAAAAAAACTCATTTATTGTGCTATGGGTAAAAATTGTTGAACTTGCAAGTGCACATTGCATATGTGAACCTTCATATCAGAGTCTGTGCATATGAACTTTTCCATTTATTCTCACTCACAATTCATCCCTCTTCATCAGCATCATTTACAAGGAACCTGGCAAGATGTTAGTAGCCTAGTGTCTATTATCTGAACAACAGTAACCAAGCTTATCAGCTGTGACTTATCTAGAGTATCCCCTCAGCAAAATGAAGTTAAATGAATTTCAGTTTCCAGGATCATAGTATTTACTGTAAATTGCCCCCATCTTCATTAACTCAGATAGCGTGCAGCGCCCCTGGACTTCATCTGAACTATATTATGACCTACCAGTGTATTAAACAGAACCAAGTAGAATTCAGCACAGTTCATACTACATTCTCATCCTCACAGAAATGTGAGATACAAATTAATTATGGCACATGGCAAGTTGTATTGACTGTCTAATCACTTAGCACTGTAAAACTATGTTAAATTTATATTAACAAATTATTTTTAAAAAGGTCAATGTTGTATAGCAAATTAGGTGATTTTCCCTGTAAGTGGTGCTGCTTAACCAAATTCACTTCGATGGATATATATTTACAGGCTCCTGTGTTAGGAAAGTGGTCTAATTTTTATTGAGAGTCCCTGGAAGATGATGAGTTCTGAAATCAGACTGATTCTTCGAGCAATTAGACTTGAGCTTGAATGCTAACTTTTGGAATGTCACTTTTAAACACCCTAGTTTACGTACAGCAGTTTGTTGGGCTTACTCAAATCAACAGCTTGTCAGGCAATGAGAAGAAATGGAATTTTAGAAATAGACTTTACATATTTCAAAGTTTACCAGTGGTGTTGGATCTTTTTCTGACAACATCAGCTTAGTAACAGGTTCTTTTTGTTCAAACATAACAAATGGATATCGAAGCTTAAATAGTTTTCTACCATGTAAGACGCTGCAAAGAATGAATGGTGTTCCTATCTGACAAGCAGAAATAAGGGGAGCCAAAAATGATCAAAATGTATTTGCAAAATCTTATCAAGACATGGTAGAATTCACTAACAGCGGATATCTAGGGTAAGGTAGGGGGAGGGGAAGGACACAGAAAAAAGTTTTTCTGTTATACTATGGAGAAAAATGAATCAATAACGTAAGTCAATACAATACAAAAGTTTTCACTTCCTTAGAAAAACTCATTTAAGTTCCTCTAGAGTGTCTTACGTACAATAATAGTGATTAATGAATGCTATGAAGCTCTAATGATAGGACATTTTTTGATAATAAATTTCACTAGACAATTAAAACTGGATTCACTGTTACAATATTATGAAGTGTCTTATAAAACTGAGTATATTTTAAAAGGTTGGAATTATCATAATTCTACAGTTGGGTAATATATTTGTGCCATTTGTTCAAATATTAAAAACTTTGACCAATATTATATGAAGACCAATATAATTTCAAAAGCATTGTCATCTTCAGTTTAAGCGAGATGGCTACACCAAAAAGACACCACACCCAAATTTTCTGACAATTGCCAGCTACAGTATGTTGGAAATAAGGAGAGTTCATTGTATCCCAGAAGAATTTGATAACCTCATTAACAGTACATGAAACCGTCTTTTTGCTGTGCATTTAAGGAACATTCAGAGACTAACGTTTACTTTTCCAGGAGTCTGCTTCACCATAAACCCAAAATTTTGTGGAGCAGTAGCTGGAATAGACAATTCCTTTGTTATGGAACCATAACTTGTTTATTTCCCAATATTTACCTAAGGATCTAAATAGTTATCTTCAGAGTTAAAAATTATCTTAATTTTATAGTAAAAACTACAGGAAAAACAATGTACTGATAAAATAAAATAACGTAATAATTGTAATAACATTGCAAAGAAGGGCAAGAATACATTTTCCTCACATTTTCATGGTGATAGCCACTCAAATTGTTGTATAAAACATGCTTGTGTTTTGGAAAACGGAAAAAAATGCGGAGAACGAAGTGCAGAACAACTCTACCGCAAACAAACCAAAGTATTTGGTTGTTGGCTGGAACACCTCTCCTATGAAGAAAGGCTGAAAGAGCTAGGTCTGTTCAGCCTGAAGAAGAGAAGGCTCCAGGGAGACCTTATTGTGACCTTTCAATATAAGCAGGGCTTGTAAGAAAGAGAGAGACCTTTTATCAAGGCCTGTAGCAACAGGACAAAAGGCAACAGTTATAAACTGAAAAAGGATAGGTTTAGACTGGACATGAGACAGAAACTTTTAACAATGGTAAGACACTGAAGGAAGTTGCCCAGAGAAGTTGTGGGTGCTTCGTCACTGGAAGCATTGAGGCTTTGAGGAACCTGATCTAGTGAAAGACGTTCCTGCTCATGGGGCGGGGGGAGGGTTTGGACTAGATAATCTTCAAACATCCCTTCCAACCCAAACCTTTCTATGATTTCTTGTACTAAAGATGTGACTATGATTTTCCTAACTATAAAAGAATATGAAAAATGAGCTTTCTTAAAAAGAGTAACTTTTAATGGAAAAATCTACTTATGAGATCTTTATAAAGGGAGCACATAAATTTGTAATACATATGGGACTACACACAAGATTTTGCAACTTGTAAGATTAATCTTTTTCAGTCCTAAAACAAAATTAATATACATAAAAAAATCATTCTCTACACACATTCTGTGGTAATTGGTGTGTGAACCTCAGTTCTCTGCTTTTCCTATTAATATACACTGTACTTGATTCTTAAAAATTAGAAATGTAGTAAGCTTCAATCAACTTAAAGGCTTTTATTTCTACTTATGTCTGTGATGGGTTGACTTTGGCAGATAGCCAGGCCCGCACCCAATCACTTTCTCACTCCCCTGCCTCAATCGGAGAGAGTGAGAAAACAAGACTGAAAAGTTCATGGTTTGTAATAAAGACAGGGAGGTCACTTACCAATTACCATCATCATCAAAAAAATTCAGCATGGGGAAGATTAATTTAATTTATTATGAACTAAAAACAGAGCAGGTTGGTGAGAATCAAAAAGAAAAAACTAAAGACCCTTTGCCCCACCAACAACCCTTTTTTCCAAGGCTCAACTTCAATCATTCCCAACTCCTCTACCTCCTTCCTGCCAAGCAGCACAAGGGGATGGGGAAATCCTTAAAAGGTTGAGATTGGACAGGACCTCTGGAGGCCTTCTGATCCAACCCACTATGCTCAAGCAGGAACACATAGAGCTGATTGCCCAGGACCACATCCAGACAGCTTTTGAGTATCTTCAATGGAGGGAGACTCCACAACTTCCCTGGGAAACCAGTGCTTGATTAAAAAAGTGTTTCCTGATGTTCAGAGGACACCTCCTGTGTTTCAGTTTGTACCCATTACCTCTGGACCTGCCACTGGGCACGACTGCCTTCTTTGTACCCTCCCCTCAGGTGTTAATACACATGGATGAGATCCTACTGAGCCTTCTCTTCTCCATGGTGAACAGCCCCAGCTCTCTCAGACCTTCTTCATAGGAGAGATGCTCCAGTCCCTTCATCATCTTAATGGCCTTTCATTGGACTCTCTCCAGTTTGTCCTTGTCTCACCTGTACTAGGGAGCCCTGAAGTGGACACAGCACTCCAGGTGCAGTCACACCAGTGTTGAGCAGAAGGGAATGATCACCTCTCTCAGCCAGCTGGCAACACCCCTCCTAAAACAGCCCAGGATGCCATTTGCCTTCTTTGCCACAAGGACACATTGCCCGCTCATGTTATTTTTGGTTTCCACCAGGACTTCCATCAGGTCTTTCTCTTCGCCAAGCTACTTTACGAGGGGTGTCTCCCAACATATACTGGTGCATGGGTCTGCTTCTCCCCAGGTGTGGAGCTCTGCACTTCCTTTGCTGAACCTCAGCGCCTGTGTACCCCATACAATGTCACGAGATAGCTGCATTTTACTTTACGTATTTTTAGAAGTTTACTTACTTGACAGGAGTGAGCACTAGCCTGACAACAGTACATCAGGTTGTAATTTTAGGTTAAGAGTAAGTACATAGGATGTGTACTTACTTCTGTGTAGACAAATATCCTCTCACTTTTTAAATAAGCGTTAATTTTTCCAAGGGAAGCTTTTCTTCAGTATTTTGTGTCATTCATAACACTTTGTTTAAACATAATAGGAAATAACTGTGAAACATTTTCCTTCATCCACCATTCACCAAAACACACAAAGTCCTTTATTTTAAGATGTGTTTGTGTCACAGAATTTCAAGTATTCTGTAGCAGGAATTATACCTACATCAGACATGTTAAGATGCTCATTGAAATGGTCACAAATCTCCCATAGTATGTAGCTTATGAGGAAACTTGGGAGAAAGAATGTAAACTAATTATTTTATAATTTTTCTCCAGCTACATAGTCTGCCTAAGCTCCTTTACTATTGAAAAGAAAGAAAAATAAGTGTCCTGAACCAAGCTCAGCACATATCATTGTAGTAACTTAACCAGATAGCTAAGTCACCGTAGTCAGGAGGAATGATTAATTCACTTGCTTCCCTTTCCCCTCCCTCCTGATTAACATATAATTAATGGAAATTTACATATTGTATATGTTCTTAAAATATAAATTCTACAGTGATGCAATCCCCTGGTTAGTAACACGTAAACAAGTTTTTCATGGAGTTGGCCACCCTAATTATTTTGGTTACAGTGAGGTCTTTATCAGCTTTTTCCTCACAGTGTAATAGGACGAAGTCTGAAACAACTCAGCAACATCCAGTTAATAATGCCATACCAAGGACATACTATGCATTTGATGGAATGTACAGTAAAGATGTAATTTCTTTAGTGTCTGGAATTAGAAGTTGTTATATTTTGGGGACAAAAATAAGGTGATCTTCACTATCTATTCAAGCCCACTATGAAAAATCTTCACACTTGATAAAAAACACCAATATTTAGCATTAACAGCTCATAGTTTTCAACTGGTATTATATCACTTATTTATAGAATTCCTTTGCGCAACTGATACTAAACAAAGGCTACATTAAAATTACTTTGAAGGGAGAAGGCAGCACCTCCAAAAGTAGTCTGAAGCACTTAATTGCATGGTTATTTCTTTTTTACTATCACTTTATTCCCCCTTTCATATTGAATTAATATTTTTAAATAAAGCTAATTCAGCTCTTATACATTAGCATATTGCGTAATTCAACAGAATAAACCACAAGTTACACATTCAGCATTAAAAGCACATTACTGAAAAATACAAAGCTAAAAGTTAACCTTTAGGTTTTTATCAAGCCGTATGGATGAAGGCATATGTGCTTAATGCAGCATCTTATCCAGAATAATGACAGAAGAATCACTGGGGCATGAAGCTACAACCTGCATGGAGTTAATCATAATCATTAATCACTGCACCACATTATTGTTTTTGGTTTGTTTTTCCAAGATGGAAGTGCTGACAAAAATAGACTTCATTTTTTGTTTACTAAAAAAATTAAGTTCAAAACACCATCACACCTTACTGATGAGCTGGAAAGAAAAGTTAAGTAGTTGGTTTTGTTTAAAGACTGAATGTCTCATGAACCTGGGCATTTCACAAGATAAAAGAGATTCTCAACTCAAGGTTGCTGGTTGATAGCCAGATTGGACCAGCTAGCACCCACATTTATCACTGTTCAGTGCTCCTAAAGAAAGATGATGAATGATGAATATCGAGGTCATAACAAGAAGATGTCTAGTCGACAAGCACATACTTCAGCTTCCTAGGTATTCTTATGATAAGCAGCAGAGGACAAGGAAGAATAAAAATGGAAGACACCACATTCTCCTTGACAAGACTGAACTATCTGTACAGAGACACTAAATTGTCATTACTCTTGCTATCCCTGTTAGTGAATGACAAAATAATAAGCTGTATGTCATATTCTCATGGCAAAAAAAAACCCCATACTTGCAATTTTTCATCCCTGCCAATCACCTTCATCAATGCCACTTAAACAAACCCAAGAACACAAATTTACTTTAAAAAAAAAAAAATGTCTTTCTAAACAGTAAGACGACTTGTCTTTGTGTTAATAAAAAAGAGATTTAGATAATGATAATTTAATATAGCAATATCTATGCAATTTTAAAAAGGAATTTTCTTTTCGTTTTAACCTTTAAAAGATTTTATTTTATGCAGCGTACAGTGGAATGTACAAAAGAGGAGGGAAGAAGATTTATTTTTTTTTTTAAGTGCATTAAGATGACCTTTAGTTACATTGCACTAACGATGACAATCAGAAGCTTCAGATGTGCTGTGAATACCTTTGCTGTGGGAGGATTATTGTGTGTGTTTGGTTTTGTTTGGGGGTTTTTTTGGTGATTTTTTTTTTTCCAATCAATGCAGAAATCAAATAGCTAGCCAGACACATTTCTTAAGATAGGAAAAAACTTTTGAATAATGTGTTTGCCTAGAAGCATGTCTTCAGTCCACCAATGTACATGTCTTCCACACAAACTGATGAACTTCAGGTCAGGCCTAGGAATCAGTAACACTGTTGAAATACCAGTTATTCCACTTTTCTTCCTCTCAAAAGAAGACAAGCATTTAACTTTCCAAAATTTCATTTGCCTTGACAGTGAATTACACTTTTATGTTCGTGAAGTTGTAGCATACTTTTTTATTAGTTTAACCTGGTAGGACTATTGCTTTCCTAATAAGCAGAGCACATAAGAGAACAAAAAAAGGAGTATTCAAAATAATCTTCAAGGATGAAGTTAAGTGTTAATGTTTCTGTTGACAATTAGCTAGAAAGAAGCAACTCCAGAATTTAGATGTGCAAATGAGGTCCCAAAGTTTTCGCCTTTTATAAAATTAGAGTACTCTGAATTCTTACAGCAGATTCTCATCACTACTTCTGATTAAAAAAATGGTTTAGCAGCCTTTTAGCTCCAGACAACACTTCTTTTTTCTCATGGGAAATAAGTGTTGTTCATTAATTTGCTGAAGACGCTGCAAGATGAAGATGACTGCATCATCATCTTCATTTTCTCTTTGTTAGACCTTTCTAAAGGAAAATTATAAACAGGGAAAGGACAAAACAGTTCTTGGATTTACAGTTTCTATAGAATTTAAGCCGTTATGGAAATCAGCAAAGATTTAAAACACCGAGCATCAGGAGTCATGCATTAGTTATGACATTTTAAACATATTTAGCATTTTGCAATGTTTATATCATAAAGCCTAAAGAGACATGACAATGTTGTAAACCTATTACATCTATGGCTAGTTTTTCTTCGACTACTTGGAATAAAAGCAGATTACTTTTTCCTTCAATGCCTTCATTATTCCTTTAGTTCCTACAACTTCTTCTTTTTTTTTTTTTTTCTTTCTAATCTTTTAAAAAAGATTTAACCTTTCTTCCTCACCAATGACTTTTAGTGCTCCAGTTTGGTACTATTTCAGTATCAGGCAGGGGGTGGAGGAAGGGAAGTTTCATAATGAGGGAAAGAAAAACAAACAAAAAATTCAGAATTGCTGCTACATTACAGAAATCTTAGCCTAATTACTGTTTAAACCACACACGGAAAAAAAGACATACAACAAAAAAATTAAAGGCAGATTTAAAGAAGGCAGTCTGAGATGCCAATTGGGAACTGAGATGCCGTGTCCTCCTTTTCCCAACACTTTGAAGATCACAGTAGCTAAAGACCAGATAAGGACAATGTAAGAACACACTGCTGCAATAGGAAAATTCAAGAGTTGCCTAAATTTGTACATAAACTTTAGATAATTTGATACAGGTTTATGATTAGCCTTGTCACCAGATACATCGTTAGGAAAGAAGATTGTCCCCAAATCTGATGGACAGTGTATTTTAAACATTTTTAATTTTAATCTGTAACATAAAGTTCTGAGATCATCTGAGAATTTTGTCTAAGACAGGGAGACATATGTTTGAGCTCTACTAGAAAGTATTAGAGCTGCCCTTCACAGTACCTTTTATTTTGATTATTACTTTGCTGCAGAGTGTTCAAAGTATTCACTGGTCATTCATCAACCCTGCTAGGCTGAGCGTTGTTTCTTGTGGTACCACAGAATGGGATTAGATGACCAGGACCATATGACATGAAAGATATGATCACAAGTTCCAGAGGGCAAGTTCATAACAAGTTAATTCCTCAAAAGATCTCCCCTGTTTTTTATTCTCCACATCCTCCTTTGTCAGATTTAAGTTAAGTTCTAAGTTAATACTGTTTGAGAGATAGTGAAGCAGTATCTTATAATTGGTCATTGTTATACACTAGATAAAGCAGAAGTGTAAACAGGTAAGAAATTACTACAGAGCTCCTTGTCACTATAACACCATTAATTTTAGACTCTCCAATAATGTTCAGTTTCACAGTAACCACCTTTAACCCTCCAGTAACTACCTATCAGGTTCACAGCAGCTGACTCTGAAAAATGACACGCCACCACCTTAATATTGATTTTTCAACAGAGCAATTAGTGTCAGCAAAATTACTAGTAAAACACACATAGGAAATTTTATTCATTGCAGAAAGTCACGTTTCTGATTTTAGTGGCCACCTGCTGCTTTCCTTACAACGTAGAATGAGAGGAAGTAACTGCACAGGGTCACAGAATCACAGAATGGTAGGGTTGGAAGGGACCTCTGGAGATCATCTAGTCCAACCCCCCTGCCAGAGCAGGGTCACCTAGAGCAGGCTGCACAGGAACACGTCCAGGTGGGTTTTGAATGTCGCACGAGATGGAGACTCCACCACCTCTCTGGGCAGCCTGTTCCAGTGCTCTGCCACCCTCAGGGTAAAGAAGTTCCTCCTCATGTTTAGGTGGAAGTTCCTATTCTCAAGTTTGTGCCCATTACCTCTTGTCCTGTTGCTGGGCACCACTGAAAAGAGCCTGGCCCTGTCCTCCTGACACCCACCCTTTAAGTATTTATAAGTGTTGATAAGGTCCCCCCTCAGCCATCTTTTTTCCAGACTGAAGAGACACAAATCCCTCAGCCTTTCTTCATAAGAGAGGTGTGCCAGTCCCGTAATCATCTTGGTAGCCCTTTGCTGCACCCTCTCCAGCAGTTCCCTGTCCCTCTTGAACCGGGGAGCCCAGAACTGGACAGAGTACTCCAGACGCGGCCGTACCAGGCCAGAGTAGAGGGGGAGGAGGACCTCCCTCGACCTGCTGGCCACACTCTTCTTGATGCACCCCAGGATGCCACTGGCCTTCTTGGCCACAAGGGCACATGGCTGGCTCATGGTCATCCTGTTGTCCACCAGGACTCTGAGGTCTCTTTCCACAGAGCTGCTCTCCAGCAGGTCAGCCCCCAACCCGTACTGGTGCATGGGGTTATTCCTCCCCAGGTGCAGCACCCAACACTTGCCCTTGTTGAATTTCAGAAGGTTCCTCTCTGCCCAACTCTCCAGCCTGTCCAGGTCTCTCTGTATGGTGGCACAGCCTTCTGGTGTGTCAGCCACCCCTCCAGCTTTGCGTCATCAGCAAACCTGCTGAGGGTGCACTCTATCCCTTCATCCAGGTCATTGATGAATATATTGAAGAGGACTGGACCCAGTACCGACCCCTGAGGAGCACCACTCGTCACTGACCTACAACTAGACTCTGTGCCCCTAATCTGTAAGTGAAGGCTGAAAATGTACAAGATAGAGGTCTACACCAGTTTTCACACCCCCTCCCCTTTAATCCTTATCTCCTAACCATGCTAACCTCTTTCCACGCAATTACCCTGACACCGCAAGAGTCATCTCTTCCTAACTTGTTGTCCTGGTTAAACCCCAGCCAGCAATTAGGACCATGCAGATGTTCATTCACCTCTCCTGTCCTCCCTACCCCCCCAGACTCCCCAAGAAGGGTAGGGAGAAGAGGGAGAAAAGGAGGGGAAAGAAAAAAAAAAAAAACAAACAAAACACAAAAACCAAAAACTTGTGGGTTGAGATAAAGACAGTTTAATAGGTAGAGCAAAAGCTGCGCAAACAAGCAAAGCAAATCAAGAAATTCATTCACTGCTTCCAATCAGCAGACAGGTGTTCAAACATTCCCAGGAAAGCAGGGCACGTAATAGTTACTTGGGAAGACAAACACCATCACTCCGAATTTCCCCCCACTTTTTCCTTCTTCTTCCACCAGCTTAATATACTGAGCATGATATCAAATGACATGCAATATTCCTTTGGCCAGTTGGGGTCAGCTGTCCCGGTTATGTCTGCTCCCAACTTCTTGTGTCCCACCCAGCCTTCTTGCTGGTGGGGCGGTGTGAGGAGTAGAAGACACCTTGACTGCTTAGCAGCAATCAAAGTACACTATCACACTATTCCCATCCCAAATCCAAAACACAGCACTATGCCAATGCTAGTAATAAAGTTAACTCTATCCCAACGGAAACCACGACACACGTGCATGAAGCATTTATCAAGCTCCCCCTAAACAAAAACGCCATCTTTAGCAAGACAGGCCAAAACTCCTGAAACAGGAGTGGGGAAACAATTATTGCTGCTAATCCTCTGCAGCAAATAGGACTCTATATTTTACTTCTTTTATCTTCAGACTCTATTCGTGTTTTAGTTCTTTTATCTTCACGCTTCCCTTTGTCACCAGGGGCTAACTGTCCTCTAATAATTTTCTGTGTTTCCAGAATTGCAATATTTCAAGATTTGTCCCTATGAAAAGCAAATTGTTTTGGGAATATCTAACCCTGGACTTGTAAAACCTGGAATTGCTCCTTTGCATTGCAGGTATCATTTGCTGTGCAAAAGTAAGAGAATGTCTTTGAAATGGAAGAAAATAAACAAACTGCAAAGAACCAATTGATCATAAATGCAGGGACTGCTTCACTCATCCACCATTTGCAACTCACTTTTTTGAGTGCTAACATAACCAGAAAAGTAATCTTTTCCCTTCTAACAGCTGCGGTAGCATACTTGCTGTATTTCTAAAATTTACAAACGCTCACCCGAGTGTAACGATAGTTACAACAGTTGCAGTACAACCAGATGCACAGTTACAGTTATTTTTAAGCTTTTGTTTCATTGTGTACAATTCTTTTGTATGTTCTTAATTACTCTTGATGGTGCAAGTGCCCACGACAAAACAAAACATTAAGCATAAAACACACAATATCAAATTTATGAACAGGCTGCTGCATCTGAATGCATTTTCCAACTGTTCCTCCCATGAGTTGTCTTCTATGGTGGTAGAACTTCACTTAGGACAGAGAAGATTCTACAGACTCACTGAATCTATACAGAGGGCATTCAGCACAACTGGTATTTTTTCTCCACCCTGTAGGTTAATATAAGGCATCACCCTGTGTTCCTTCTACATAACTGCAAACATATTTTCCTGCCTGCCCTGCAATGGCCACCTTTAAACCTACCACAAACTTCAGGTAATGTTCACGTCCAGCCTAATCATAGAAAAATCATTATTTTCTTATTGAAATCCCATATAAATCAGCAAGTTCAATGATCTGTGCCTTAGAAGCACAAAAAGAACAATTTTATGGTGTACTCTCAGATCTTGTTTAGGTTTGAAGAACTTCTGATTTAACAGAAATCAGCTCAAAATATATTTTTTTTTTCATGGCATGTCTGCTAATGCTAAACTGCACAGAAGTAATTTTAAAAATTACAACTGTCACAAAAAGTTCCTCAAAAGCCAAAAGACAACATTTCTCAAGTATTCTCATTGTTTAGGAGAAAAACGGAATAAAAATTTTGCAGACCATAGCAAATAATTCCTATAAGGCACAAACAAATAAAAGAGTACTTTCAGAAAGGCACATTGTAGCTTTGCATGTGTCTTTAATTGCCCTCTACCTTCAAGAAAGGTAGTATGAGATAATAATATTACAAGTACATTGCACTGACTGCCTTCTATGAAGACATAGCTCACGGGCACCAGAGGAGTAACAGTTACGTTCTTCATACCTAGAGAGATATGCAAGGGTTTGCTCACACATTCTAGAAAAGTGTTTTAGGGCTTTACTAAGCTTAAGAGCTAGAGCACTCATCTTCACCTCCTTTTCCACAAAAAAATTCGGGGTGTTCAATGTACAGTGTAGACACGTTTATTCTCTTCACCCAGGAAAAAAGACATGATAAAAAAAAAAGCATCAACATTTGACAAATAAAGTGAGCCACTCATCAACCTGGAAAACCAACCTAAGCTTCCTGATTTTGGAAAGTCTAACTCACTTGTTGATAATATTTCTTCTTTTTCCTTTCTTCAGGCAGAAAAGCATCAAGAAAAATGGCAGAACACTATAAAAATACCTATGAAAACTTTTATCTGATCCAATGAAGCTTTAAAAAAATCCTGAATGACACAGGGCTGAGAAAAAACATTATGACATAAAAAAGATTAAACAAAAAAGAAGATTTGATCTATGAAGGCATGAGAGTAACTATTTTTTCCTTGAAAAATTAGTAAATTAAGTGGATGACAGAGGAGATCATCATAATTACCTGAACTGATCCTCTTGCATAACACCCCCCCATGAACAAAACAAAACCAAAAAAAACCAGAGGACTTAACTCTCTTATTCATGAAAAAAAAAACATTATTTACTTAAACTGTACTATAAACCTTGAAAGACATTAAGTGTTTATGTAAAATTGTCACATGAAGAATAATCCATCACCTCCCTTCAGAAGTAGCTTAATGATAATTAATAGTAATTAGTGTTATAGTTTCAGTGTCAAGACATGTTTCCATATTTGTATTCCACACACAACTCAGACAAGATCTGTGCCTAAGGAGAAACATGGCTGTATATGTCACTAATGCTGGTACTGGTGACATAACAGAGAAATTTTGCCTAAGAATCAATGTTAACTTGTCACATTTACAACACTGCCTGATAAAGGGAAATTTCACAATGTAAACTGGCAAATGTTCAAAGCTTACATAACAGTTTTATTTAAAAACCAGAGGCTGCTCAAGATCCCCTAGTCCATGCAGGGGACTAGGATTATGGATTAGTTCATAGATTATATCATACTCTGAGATACATTAGATTAGAGTTTAAATACATAGTCTGCACCACCCTTGATTTTATATCAGAATAACTCCATTAGCTGTAGGAAATAGTATGCTGTTACCTAATGGTTTTGCAATAGAAGAGAATAGTCCACAAACCCAGCCACAAAGTTTTCTTTTAAGAGCATATACAAACCAGAGAATCAGATTTGTTGAGGGACTTTTTCTAAATAACCTCTGTTCTTTATCTTTCCTACTGATTTGCAAGGAAAGCCTTTGTTCATCTTCCCCAAATTCTTTTCCTATGAATGCAATTCAGGATACTCTCTTGTTGACGGCCACATGTTTCCCTAGCAGGGTAATAATGCACTACCTGTGCAGTGTTATCAAAACACACCACAATTTAGCTGGAAAGGGAAAGAAAGCATTATATTACAGGTCAAAAACATGGGCAAGACTTCAAATTAGAAGAAAATGAAAACATCAGGTAGCCCTATAAAATACGAAGTAATATAGTTAAGTAACAGCTCCTACACTGACCATGTCCCACTGGTAATTTTGAAAGAACAGATGGCAGAGAGCTCTAGGTATTTCATCAGCATTTGGTAATAATTCACAATGTAGTTTAGAAAATTATAATTTGAGTGCCTGGCTATTGTATTAAAATCCAGCAGGAAATGGAAATGCTCTTAAGAATAAGGTCCTTTATCAGTTGACTCACAGAAATCTCATAGACTCTGCACAATTTGAATTCAGTGAATGGCTGTATATAATAGCAGTGTGAGTGAAAAAATACCAGACTTACATGGGTATTTCAGCAACCTGCAAAGAACACCACGATGCACTAAAACCCCTGTTCTCACTTGTAAAATAAATACCTAAGAGTCATGATTTATTTTCAAGTTGTGGATCCTTTGATACAAGAACTTGACCTGAAGAAGAGTCTTCAGATAGCAGATTTTTCATTTGGCCCAAGGTAAGAGATGACAAAAGCTCCAAAATTCTCAATTTTTTGCACTTAGAACAAAGGAAGGAATTTATCTTTGTTTCTCTCTAAATCATGCTCCTTTCTACTAATCTGAAAGAACAGTCTTAGAAAATTATCCCTCTTAATGTGTACTTGAAGAAAAAAACCCCTCACAAACATACAAACTGTACTCCTCAACAGCAGCAGAGTGAAGAGATTGTGCTTTTTACTACCACCAGGGTCCCAAGAAATATACTGTTTCTTTTTCACTTTTCAATCTCCACAGAGTAGTTTCAAAATCCACCAGAAGACCTACAGAAATCACCTGCCTCTTCTCTTACAGTCCCATAAAAAAATCCACATAGATTCACAGAAAATCACAGAAAAGTCTTTCTAAAATTCATACAGAACTTCAGTGACTCAAAAGAAAAAAATTAGAGTATCTTTCTAAGTCTTAACACACATTTGTGGATGACTCAATCAAGACTGGGAGCATGGAGAAAAGTAATGCATTTTGTATATGCTTGAAGTGACTTCTTCAATAGTCCATAAATCTTCAGGTAGAAGGAAACTGCTCTTTTACCAGATAGCAAATATTGCCCCAGCCCCGCCCCCCCCCCCCAATATTTATCATAACCCTAATTTCCACTGAGAACCATCCCTAGCTAATTTTTGTATCCCCCACCCCCATTGCCACTGTAACATTTGCCAAAGAAGAGGGTAGAATTTGGTACTACGAGTGAAAGCTTAGGTCTAATGTAGGCTTTTTTTTTTCCAGTTATCACATATGAAAAAGCACTAGAGTTTAGACAAAGCCACTCAGTAATATTAAGCAAACATATTTTAATAAACTCTTGAAGTTAACAAATCAACTAAATTCGAGACTTAGGCTTATGCCTAGGGAGGGAGGACAGAAATGAGGTTGTTTTCACTCCCATGACACATTTTTGCAAACAGTATTTTCACAACAGCAGTCCAAATTGGATTAGTTATGAGTTCATTAATTCATAAGCATCTTTCCTGGTGAACTTGGTATTGCAAGAAATGCCTATCTCCAATTCAGGTGTAACCTGTTTTGCAATCAGTATGACAGACTGTGCTTGAGAGATGGGGCAAAATTAATCTCTGAAAGGGAACCTATGCCATGAAGTTATTGTCATTTCATGAACTGCCCATCATTTTTCTACATTTTTGTGACAGACTAATAGCTTGAATAAAGAAACAATTTTGGAAAAACAAAAGACTTCTGCAACAAGGAGGTCATGGATAGCTAAGGGAGTGCCATGGGAATCACCTGCAACAGGTCTGGCAGCAAAGAGTAATGGTAGCTTGTTCAAGGGCTACTGTGGCCACTGTCAATGGGATGGCAAGATTAAACAAGGCAAAGGCCAGAGACTCCCACCATCTGCCAGCAGGCTAAGCAGAATTAATTCCCAGCACATGAGTCACTGAAATATGCATCAGCTGCACATCTCTCTGAGGCTCTCCTGGTGTTGTTTCATTTGGATTTGGACACTGAACAGAGGTAAAACACCCAAAGTTTGAAACACCTTCACCCTTGCTCCAATTAGACTGGTTTACCAGAAGTATAGGATAGTGTGATTCAAGAAGATTTAAGATTAGGTTAAAAAAAAGCAAAGTGAAACTAAACACAAATCTACACAATCCCAATCTTCAGAGCCGCGTAATTTTTACTTCCTTATCTTGCCTTCATCCAGGAGAGCCCATGGTATAATGCAGCCCTAGCGCTATGGATCAACAATGTTACCCTGTTTTGCAAATAGTACCGTCAGTTACCACTCTTATACTAAAAGTCTGCTACTTTAGTACCTCAGCATCCACCTTGACTCACGTGACCTACAGGGTCTGCCCCTACATCCACTCCATCCCCCTTCCTTTCTCCGACGCCGCTTCTTGTCTAACAGAAATTCAGCCTCAACAACTTGCATTTTACCCATCACCATCACCTTCCAGCACACAGGTTTTGGCTGCAGTATTCCAGGTGAGTTTCTCTGAGATTTAACACCCCAGGTGTGCAAAGGTCTCACTCTTGGCCCCCTCAAAGCCTGGATGCCCCCTCAACAGTCACAGCCAGGAATGGCAATGCTCTACTACAGCAAACACAACAGAAAACCACGTTCCCCCAGCACTAGGGCAAATCACAAACAAAAATGCGGACTGCAACAGCACAGCCTTCTAAAAAAGGGCCCCCCGCACCCACTAATTCAAACAAACTAGGAAGAAGGTGTAGAAAGAAAAACAAATGACCCACAGAACTCACCAAGGCTGCTGGAGAAGAGGCTGAGGGAAGACCTTAGCGCACTCTACAACTACCTGAAAGGAGGTTGTAGCAAGGTGGGGCTTGGTCTCTTCTCCCAAGTAACAAGCAATAGGACAAGAATAAACAGCTTCAAGTTGTGCCAGGGGAGGTTTAGATTGGATATTAGGAAAAATTTCTCCACTGAAAGGGTTATCAAACATTGGAACAGGCTGCCCAGGGAAGTGGTTGAGTCACCATCCCTGGAGGTATTTAAAAGATGTGTAGATGAGGCACTGAGGGACATAGCTTACACGGTGGACTGGCAGTGTTAGTTTTACAGTTGGACTCGACAATTTTAGGAGTCTTTTCCAACCTAAATGATTCCATTTTATGATTCCTCGCAGCGCAGCTCCTCACTCACCTCTTTGTCCTCTCCCCGACGGATCGACTCCGGCGACCGCCCCCACATCACCAGCCCCCAGAGGAGGCCACCCACCAACCCCCCGACCCTCAGGCTCTCTCTTCCCGCCCCACTACAGTTCTGTGGGAGGTGCGAGCGGCACCTCCCCTCACTACCAGTCCCACTCCGGAAGGTTCTGGGGCTGCCCCGCTCCGCCCGGCCCCGGGCCTCCCGCGGCAGCGTGTCACTCGTCCCGCAGAAGGAGCCTTGGTGGGGTCTGAAATGGAGCTGTTGGTGACCAGCCCGGCCAGAGAGCATTTATTGGGAGTACTCCCGGAGAGCCCGGCCCTTCACACGTCTACAAGGTATGTTCAGTTCCGCTCGGTGGAAACATTATGTCTGTATTTTGCTTTTTGTACAGTTTGCACATCGCTTTCACCACAATTAGGGGAAGTCATTTTTCCCTGACTTGAAATCACCCCGGCATCAGCTTCTGCTGTCATTAAACCAACCATGTTATTGATGAATATACCTCTCAGAGTCATTCAGGTTAAAAACAGATACGTGTTATTATACTGTATTCAAGTGCAATGTATCCATTTTGAACACACCCCCTCACTTCCCCGTGAGGAGTAAAAGTTACAGAGGCTGGCAGATTTTCTGTTTGTTTCACGAATATTTATCAACAGCAGATGCATTTCCTCAGCCAGAAGAAAACAGTAAAGACTAGTTCATCCCACATTCTGCCTAAAAGGTTGATCATTATAAATTAATTTATTGACCCATGACTCCGCTCAGCATCATACGCTTCAGTGAACCGAGCAATCAGCACATGCTAAGTGCAGGTAAGGGGGCCGTTCACAGCAAAATATTACTGCTGAACAAGCATGCTGTTTTATCACAACGCACGGTTTGTTTCCGTTTCAGTTTTTCTAGTGGATAAATTTTATTTTTTAAAGTCCTGGACCATTGGGACTTTTCAGTTTTCATTCAGAACCTTCTGGATTGTGGTTATATGGACTTGGGTTGTATAGTTGTAGGTATGCGCTTGTTTGTATGTGTTTACACAAAAAGAAATTGTAGCTGTAATTCCCAGGTTAGGTCCCAGCATGGCAAATATAATTCTCAGTCTAGGCAATACTTAATAAAATAAGTTTTTCACCTATTTATGGCTGAATATAAATCATCCAGTATAATTCATTATGGGTCACAGAGCCCTCATGCAGTTTGATGAAACACACTATGGGACAGGAACACATTGTATTGTAGAGGCAACTCCGAAGGCAAAAGACACATTAAATATATTTGTGTCATAATTGCAACATCTGAAGAGTAGAAATGGAATTACTTTTCACCTCAAATGCTTTCAGTGCAGATTTTAAATGAAGGCCCTAGAAAACTGAGTTGAGTTCTGTTAGTTTTGGGGGTTTTTTCCTCACAATACATTAAGGGGAATATTTTTTAAGAAACTCTAGTGCTATCCTTGAATCATTCATTCTGTAATTGGCAAAAATCACCAATATACCAATATTCAGAGGAAATTCATAGTAAGGAGAGGAGTCTTCTGGTTTTACTTTTGGTATTTTTTTTTTTAATTTTAGTCACTAACTTGAGAAGCAAAATACTGCATGATGAAAGAAGGGCAAATCAATCTCTACATGGTCCCAGAGTATCAATTTTAGATTTTGATTATTTTGCTGGTTGATTTAATCCATACTTGTATGAAAAAAATCTGGCATTGCTGATGACGTATGTACATTAAAGATTGTTTTGCATCTTGAGAATTTTAAACTTTTGCAGAAAATTTTCAATAGTATTCCTAGACTTTCTGAATTTTATGTATTATACCTACAAGAATCAGATTTACTGTTAATTTGTGAAGGCATGATACCTCTAGGACTACTCTCTTCCTGAAACAGGAAGGGGAGAAAGAGAGCAGAAATGTCCATTAATGCAAAAGAATAACATGGAGATTTGTCAGAAAATGTAACATGGATAGAGAGATGGTGTTACATTTCTTTGGTCCTCATCAAGATAAACCATGTATGTGTCTGGTCCATGCGAAAAAAGAAACCCTAATTTATTGTTTGAGAAAGAATGGTAAGATCAAACAGCAATAAAAATTAGGGCCTTCATTAGATCTTGTTTTCCATTTCCTAAACAAGCAATTCATTCTCACTTCAGTTGGAGATTTTTTTTATTTGTTAAAAAATTGTTCAAAATATCTAAGAATATATTTTTTGGTGTCTAATATTGTGAACAATAGTGCATAGTGATAGGCAAAAGGCACTTGTGTTCATGATGAAAAAAAGATGCTGAAGATACCACAGTGTGGTACTGTCATGGTTTGGGGTGGCTTGGCCAATGACAAGACAATAGATGCTCTCCTCCACCTCTCACTCCAAGGAGAGGAAGAAGAGAGATAAAGAGAGTTATGAGTTTAGAAAAAAACCTAAACTACTGTGATGAAATATTAACAATAAAGTAAAAAAAAAATGAAATAGGTACAATATACACAAATATACACAAAGCCATACGAAGCTGCCAGGGAAATGTCACTGGCAGGCACTGAAAGTTCCAGACTGGACTCAGTGACAAATGGGAACTGGAAGACACTGACTGGGATCAAAAGGCGGATGAGCTGATGGGGTCCTCCTCAGACATCAGTCATTGAAGAAAGAGAGCTATTGGAGAAGAACCCATAGAAAAGAATCCTCAAAGAGGACTCAACCTGATACCTTTGGTCCCTCAGCTTTTATACTGAGCGTGGCAGATGGAATGGAACACCCTATTGGCCAGTTTGTGTCACCTGACCTATCCACAGGTGTAACCTTTCCACAGGGTGAACAACCAGGTCAGCTGGCCCTGGCTGCCACAGCAACAAACGTGAGCAAGAGCCTCTCTCACTGAACAGAAAGTTGGCTCTGCTCCACCCCAAAGCAAGACAAGTACAAAATCGCATACTTAAATTTCTGGTGGCTTCGCTGCTTTAAAATATGATAGAATAAGTATAATAAAAAGTAATAGAAATTATGATGACAATGTCTCATCTGACATATGGTACATTAACCAAAATTTATATGTTGCTTTATGCTAGAACAGTTTTGCTGGCTCAGAGGAAATAATCATCCTAGTTCTTGTAACATTGGAGGCAAGTAATGTTTCGGGTCTGATATCAAAAGAAGTAGGCTGTGTGTTAGAACTGGTGACTTACTTAAGCCTTTTAATCAGTGACTTTAACTATTCACAATATTATGGGGAAAAAATTGAAATTTCCAGCTTATATTGCCTTTTATCTGAAATAAAACTAACAGTGGTGGGTCTAAGATTTTTTGGCTGACTGAGATCTCAAAAGAAAATTCTGTGGTAGACTCAATTGTGAGTACATGTGAATCTATAACAGAAAAGAGATTTAAAAGCATGTCATATAAAACAACAGCTGTGTAGCTTATTTATGATCGAGATAATACTACCAAGACAAGATTATTCGTTAAAGAAATTTTTGTTTTTCACACTGCTGTTCTCTTAAACTTCTATAGCATGACATGACTACATGTCAGTCTTAAGACAGGATGACAACAAAAGGTTTAAGTGAGTTTTACAAAGATGTGGTGGGGATGTGCTCCACTATCCCGAAGGTGGGAGCTGACTTTGAATAACTCAAAGTCCTGCTAGACTCCTACATCTCTTTTGCATTGGTACACTGACCAAAAAACAGGAGTCACTTACTAAAACAAGTATAAAAATAAGGTAATTTTTCACATACTGTATTTCCAGATATAAATTATCCTTACTGAGAGTAGGGCATCTTATCTTAATATTGAATTTTCCTAGTTGACTCATATTGAGAAAGCACAGAGCTGTAGCTAAATCCAGAATAGCTAAAGAATTATCTACAATAAAAGCATGCTACAAGGTGACCTAATTAAGTTTAATTTAATACCCAAGTTCAAGATTTATGGAAGGGTGCTGAAATTGAACAAATTTATAACTAAAATAAAGTCTCTTGCAAAAGGCAGTGGAATCAGGGAAAAAAAAAACCAAAAACAAAAAAAACCCAAAAAAACCCCAACCAGATCAGAGCATTTTATGGCTACATGAAATATTTATCTAATTGATGTATAGAATACCTGTCACTTTAGTGGCTACAGGCTCATCTCCAAACAAACTCCAAAAAAACCAAACCCCAAGTCTCCCCCTCCCCCCCAAAAAACCCACAAAAAACCTACCAAATAAACAAAAGCCAAACAAAACCAAAGCAAAACCCCACAGCCTTCTATAAATTTTATACCCCAAAATAAGAAAATCCATGTTACTACAGACTAGAGTGGCTGACCTTATGTTCTTCTTTTCTTAATAAAGCATAATATTTGTTCCCCACCCACTCTGGTACACCACCACCACCTCCCACCACCCACCCCCCCCCAAAAAAAAAAAAAAAAAAAGACAGAAATCCTTTTCCAAAAAAAGGGAACCTAAGAAAAGTGAAGAAAAAACCCAAACAAAACAAAAAACAAAAAAATCCCCCTAAAGCTACATCGGGACACTAGCAGATTTCCGGTCCTGGATACAGGAGACTTGCAAAGAATTTTTTGTTTTAAAATAGGTATCATCAACAGAGAACACTTCAAGCTGGTTTTGCAGTATACCATGCAAGAAAATGCCAGTTTCCTTTCAGCAAAAGTTCTAGTCTTGCGACATTGTGTAAGAGCAGTGACCGGTTTCTTAATATGTAAGTGTAGCAGTGTCATGCAGTAAAAATGAAGTACCATTGACCCGTAAGAGTTCCAAATACTGTGCAGGCTGAAATAACTGATGCTGTGTGAGTCAGGTAATTAATGAAAAACTTTCACATATCGCACAGCATTTCTCTCTGGATTTTAGTGCAGATCTAAACTTCTCCAGATATCTTATGAAAGTAAAGATGATGAATAATTAGAGGAGTAGGAAACACTGTAGCAATATTCCTCAGATTTGCATAGCCAGTAAGATTGGACTTCGAATTAATGTCTTAAAAATGTTCATGGCTGAAGAATTCTGCTTTAGAATGTTAAAGTATGACAGGGTCAAAAAAAATACATGAAGGTAAATCAGAATGGAGAATTGCAGTAAGTCTTTTATTTCTTGGTAACTATCTATATGCATACTCTTATGCCAAGGTTTATATCAAGTAATGAAAGATACCTCTCCTCAGTGGAAGGTGTTTAAATTGTTTTGCATGATAAAAGCTTGTGGGTGAGTTAATCCTGTCATCCTGTAATTCCTGACGTTCACTTCTTGCACCAGACAAACTGACAGCAGTTCTTGCAGTGGGGCTTCTCCAAAGTTTTGGCAGGAACACGTAATTGTAAAAACAGGTGAAGATGTTCATGGGTTTCAGACAGATAGATAGACAGACAGATAGATAGATAGATAGATAGATACAAAATAAATTGGTAGAAATTTAAATGCCTAAGAGAATTATAGAACCATCAGACTAAGGATTTAATAACTGGTATTTTTTGATGTTTTGTTTTTGATTTATATGTAATATAGTTAGATAGGGTTTGTACATAGTTTTATCTCTGCCTAGTACCATTACATCTAATTCTTTGAGTTATTAAGAAGTTTGATATGTCCCAGGCATGTTGCATTTGTTGCATTTGGGCAAGACATTGAAAAGATGAGCTAGAGTGGAGAGGAGATTACACATTATGTTTGGGGGGGAAGGGTTGGGCGTGGGGGGTAGGATGGGATAATTATCTAGTTGCTCCCCAGAAAACCGAAGTCACTTTACTCTTCCATCTTAGAATATGGTACAACTTTGGTTTGAACAGTTTTCTTCAACAGTATGAAAATAACTTGTGACAAGATCTACTAATTGTATCCCTGCACCACTTCACTGAAGTTGTCTTCTTGGTCCCATGTATCTAGGAGTTAGTCAGATCAGATAACTGGTAAGCAGTTGTTCGAGGTCTTAGATATGTTGTGACAGTCAAATAATACACGGATAAGCAATGCAAAAGGAACATGTCTATCCCCAGAGTGTTCTATATGACCTTCAAAGCAATATCTGCGTGACACATCTGCTTGGAGAGGCTTCTGGCCATGCAATTCAGGAATGATTTTCCTTTTTTTAATAGACACTGTAGAGCTTTTATGCTTTGCTCCAGCTTTGGCAGTGATAAGCAGCTTCATAACAACTGTAATTCTGGCCACTGGTACTTGTTTTATTGTCATAAGATAAAAAAAGAGTACATACTGATAGCATTGCTGCAATTTTGCTGGTTAAATTCTACACTTCACTGCAAGATGCAGTTTGAAAATCATCAAGGAAGTGTTTGATGTACAACAGTGCATAGTATTAATGGGCAAACATCCAAGATTGGGTGCCTTGAACATCATCCAAGCTTACCTGAAGCTGCTTAAATTTTCTGTGTCTCAGCATAGGGCAGGGATCTTGAAAGTAGGTTTCTCTGTAAAATGTTTACTTGTGATTTCATTTAAGAAGATGATTTCCAATGCTGCTTTCCCATACAATGTTGAAAAGGTACTGTCTGTTACAAGTTAAATGACCAAAATATGAAAGATACATTTATATTTTTTAATCTCACTTAAGAAAATGCACCATATGCAGGAATTGTCAGATGATGTAAAAAAAAAAAAATAAAAAAAAATAAAACAAACCAACCAAACAAACAAAACCAAAAAGCCCAATCCAAAACAAACAAAAAACAAACCAACAAAATCCCAAACCCCAAAGCAGTAATGTCCATTCACTTTCACTTAAGTTACAAGTTTTCCTGTGCTTGTCTATGAGCCAATGAGTTTGGTTTTATTTCCAGTTAAAAGTTGCAACATTAATTTCAGAACTGTCCCCACATATATATCAGTACAGATGTGTTGCATAGAACTAAGAACTACTGATGGGACTTAGGAATCAAGGAAAAGCAAAGCGCTACAATGTATTTTCAGTAGTTTTTAGAACTCAGTCTACATACGCTTATGAAAAACGATTTATAGAACAATTAAAAGTAAGATACTGTATTGCTTTTTTGCTTTCTGGCATATATAATTTACATAGGGTACAAAATATTCATACTGTCATTTTAAATATTCTGGGCTGCAAAGAGCTGTTACTACTGATTACTGCACGGTATTAAGAACAAACCTATTGTTTCACTATGTTCAATGAAAAATTTTATTACAATAATTTTTGACAGTTAATTGTGTTCACCTTTGACATCTTGCCCAAAGGTAAATTTGGGGGGTGGGGGATGGGTTGTGTGTGTGGTGGGTTTTTTTGCTTTGTTTTGGTTGTTTTTGTTTTTGTTTGTTTTTTCCTGTTTAATATCTGATAACTGGAGGGCAGAAAAAACCCTCAGAGTCCCATCTCCTAAATCAGTTATAAAGAGTTCGGGGGAGGCGGGGAGAAAGATACATAAATAATTAAGATGTTGCCATAGCTTTGTTACTGCTGTAAGCACATAAATTCTCAGTGTTACAAATCTGCCAAAAGACAATGAGATACTTGTCACCATCAGCTACTCTGAAGGACTTTGTTCACATACTTTATACTCCATGGACCAGTGTTTATAATTGCCGTTCAGAGAAAGATTTGTCCATGCCTTGTTCCAGAGCCAAACATAATCAGTGTTTTGCAAAGCAACAGCATTTTTGGCTCAGTTCTAAATATTTTGAAATTCAAGAAATGCAAAAATTTTAAGAGCTTTTCCCCAAACTGTACTGCATGCTTCAATGGTATTTTTTTGTATGCTGCACAGCAAAGTCTTTCTGCTGTCTCACTGTATTAAAGCGGATGATCTTAACCAAAAACTTCCGATATCAGGGAAAATAACATTTGTTGTTCAGATCCTAGCATCTGATGATCTGCTGATCTGCATTTCTTGGTGGCACCTTTCCCATAACTTGTACCCTCAAGTGGCTTCAGGTCACAAGTGATAAACCCTTCTATGGAACACCAAGAAGATGGCTGGATCCTACATGGCTGTATTGTTAAAAATTGCAAATTAGCTATAACAGGTGTATATATATCTGTGTGGAATACAGACAGTAAAGATTAGGCTTAAATATAGGTAGATGTAGACATATGCACACACACACACACACATATAAATATGTATTTAGGTTTAAACCAGGGATTGTATGGAAATACGAGGAAGCTGCAGGCTGTTCTTTCAATGCAAGTTACATGTCTGGATCCAACATAAACAGGAGGTGTGAAAGACCCCCATATGCTAAGTAATGTTATTTTTTTCCAGTAAAGCAATTAAGAGGAAGAGCTTTTGCTTTTTATTACATTATAATGTGTATTTTAATCTGTGCTATTAACATTTTTCTTTAAAATGTTTTGACAATACATAAATGAAATGCTTTTATAAACTTCTCTATTTCTAACATCTAGACATATGAATGATTCCCTGCGTATATTTTAGAAAAGTATGGAACAGGAAAGAAAATCTTAAGTATTTCTTATTTGAATACATGTCTGAAGAATTGGTTTTTATCAATCTTTAAACATTCATCAGAGACAAATGATTTATTCATGCTTAATAGAGCATCCCAGACTGTTGCAGGTTTCATTAGCTGAAGTTTGAGTGACTTCTGTTTGCCATAATAATACTTTACATTTATACAACAATTTTCATTCAAAAAAAATTCAAATTGCTTTGCATAGTATGTGTATATAAGGGATAAATTAACCAACCAGTAAATTTGAGTTACCTCTGGAGTGAAGCTCTGCAGAAACTTTGTGGCAAGAATCTTGTATGAGTTTAATTTTTATTTTTTTTAATGAAATTTCATTGATTTCTAGGAAGCAGGCCATACAATTGAATTAAACTGTGTTTTATAGAGGAGAAAAGAGTCTTAAAACTAGGGCACTTGGCTCCAAAAAAGAAGTGGTCTCTGTTACTTGCTTCTACCACAGACCTCCTGTCATCTTCAGGCAACTTGCTTAGTCTGATTTGGGCCTTAAATAAAGTCAGGATAACTAATAATTATACCAGCTCAGCTTTAGTGAATGTTCACGTACAGAGTCAATTACTTGAAATGCATGCCAGTCACGGCTAACTTTAGCTACCTTTCAGCAATGACAAAGACTACTTCCACTGATGGTAAGCTAATTTGTATGATGCTGTATTTGCTATGTGCTAGTCACGTAGTTACTGAGGATCATCTACCATGAGTCTGAACTATCGGTTATGTATCTCAGAAATAATACTTGATTTATTTCAGTTTTTGAAAATTTTGATTACTTTACATGAACCTCAAACTGAGGTTGTTTCCTTGTCTATGCAGCAGCAAACACAATGTCTTCAGATCCTGATTGGAATTTCTAGGTGCTGTTTAACGGAACAAAGCTCTTCTTTGCATGTAATAAAATAGTTGCTGTAAGCATGTGTATAAATTCAGACACTATTCAGATCTGTAGTAAAACCAAGAAAAGACATAATTTTTTTTAGCTAAAAAAGAAAAACAAAAGAAAACCAACAGCTTGCCCAGATTATTCTCCTATGTCATGAATGTAGAGCACCACAAAGGGTGTCAGTCCTTTTTTTCTTGTATGAAATTTTCTTTTCTTTTTTTTCTTGAATGGAGCTGGTAGTATTAGAATCTCTCCAAGTGAAACAATGTAAAGTAGCAAGATGGTCAAGTCATCTACCAACATGGGATTTTTTCTCTCAAGGTTGGCAGAAATAAGAAAATTCTTCAAAACCAGAATAGGTGGACATAAATTTTGCATGTCTTTTGACATGGCCTCATGTTTCTCCTGGCCTCACCTCAGCATGCTGCTGCAGTGCTTGTGACCACCTTGCTGTGCTTTACAACAAATTTACAACGAAGGATAACAAGGGCTCTAACCACAGCACCCAAGTTACAGAAAGCAAAAACAGGGGCCATGAGAATGAAGAACTGCCCACTGTAGGTGAAGATCAGATTTGAGACCATGTGAGGAACCCGAAAGTACATAAGTCCATGGGACCTGATGAAATCCATCCACAGGTCCTGACAGAACTGGCGGATTAAATTGCTAAGCCACTTTCCATTATATTTGAAAAGTTGTGGCAGTTTGGTGAAGTTCCTGCTGACTGGGAAAGGGAAAACACAACCCCCATTTTTAAAAAAGGAAAAAAAGGAAGACCTGGGGAACCAGAGGCCCGTCAGTCTGACCTCTGTGCCCAGCAAGATCATGGAGCAGATCCTCCTGGAATCTCTGCTAAGGCACATCAAAAAGAAGGAGGTGATTGGTGACAGCCAACATGGCTTCACCAAAGGCAAGTCATGCCTGACAAATTTGGTGGCCTTCTATGACGTTGCCACAACATTGGTAGATAAGGGGAGAGCAACCGATGTAATCTACCTGGACTTATGCAAATCACTTGACACTGTCCCACATGACATCCTGGTCGCTAAATTGGAAAGGCATGGATTTGATGGATGGACCACTTGGTGGATAAGGAACTGGCTAGATGGCTGCACTAAAAGGGTTGCAGTCAACGGTTCGATGTCCATGTGGAAACCAGTGACGAGTGGTGTTCCTCAGGGGTCAGTACTGGGACCAGTGCTGTTTAACATCTTTGTCAGCAACATGGACAGTGGGATTCAGTGCACACTCAGAAAGTTTGCCAATGAGACCAAGCTGTGTGGCACCGTCAACACACTGGAGGGAAGGGATGCCATCCAGAGGGACCTGGACAGGCTTGAGAGGTGGGCCCATGCAAACCTCATGAAGTTCAACTAGGCCAAGTGCAAGGTCCTGCACCTGGGTCATGGCAATCCCAGGCACAAATACAGGTTGGGTGGAGAATGGCTTGAGAGCAGCCCTGAGGAGAAGGACTTGGGGGTGCTGGTGGATGAGAAACTCAACATGAGCCGGCAATGCCTGCTTGCAGCCCAGAAAGCCAACCACATCCTGGGCTGCATCAAAAGAAGCATGGCCAGCAGGTCAAGGGAGGTGATTCTTCCCCTCTTCTCTCTGGTGAGACCCCACCTGGAGTCCTCAGCACAAGAAGGACATGGACCTGTTGGAATGAGTCCAGCGGAGGGGCACGAAGATGATCAGAGGAGTGCTATCAGGATCAGGAGTGCTCAGAGCACCTCTGCTATGAGGACAGGCTGAGAGAGTTGGGAGTGTTCAGCCTGGAGAAGAGAAGGCTCCAGGGAGACCTTATAGCAGCCTTCCAGTACCTGAAGGGGACTACAGGAAAGATGGGGAGGGACTCTTTATCAGGGAGTGTAGTAATAGGACAAGGGGTAACAGTTTTAAACTGGAAGAGCAGAGATTTAGATTAGATATTAGGGAGAACTTCTTTACTGTGAGGGTGGTGAGGCACTGGAACAGGTTGCCCAGGGAGTTTGTGGGTGCCCCTTCCCTGGAAGTGTTCAAGGCCAGACTGGACGGGGCTTTGAGCAGCCTGGTCTAGTGGGAGGTGTCCCTGCCCATGGCAGGGGGGTTGGAACTAGATGATCTTTAAGGTCCCTTCTAACCCAAACCATTCTATGATTCTATGAATGTATTACTTTTTCTTTCTGCATTTGGCTGTTCAATAGTTATTTCAAAGTCCCACAAGGAACAGTACAAACTTCACAAGTAATTTCACAGGTGCAGTGGTGCAATGATTTTACAGGAACTACTAAAGGCAATAATAGGCAGGACAAATGATATTAGAATTTGGTCCACAGTAACTTCAGGGCAGCTACTCACATGAGTAAATATTTGCAGAATTTAAACTACCTTTCTGTCTCACTTTGTGCAATGAACTCTCATCCAAAAATCCTGGTGACGTACTGTGCCCTTCTGAAAGAAAACTGTGTAAGTTAAGAGCATGTCTATTCTTTATACTTAAGGTTCCTAACAGTGCAATATAACAGTACTCAACAGGATGACGTGGTTTTTTTTCAGCGCTAGCTGCACTGTTGGTCACAGTTACTGGAATAAGTAAATTTAAGCTTTTGGGCATTAGTGGTGCTTCATATTCAGTCTGATCAGCCTGTTAGCTTGACTTAGTAACCCCAAGTTTACTTCAGAGTACTGCGTTCTTCCTGAATGTTGTTCCCTGTTTCTCCTTTGTGGGGCCTGAGATAATTTCAAAACATAACCATCAAACTGGCAGTGGAAGAACTATCTTCTTTTAATTACCTGGGGGTGGAGGAAGAGGGAACCACCAATAAAGATTTATTAGTTTATTTGTGTTATTAAAATGGTCTACACCCAGAATAAATACATTCAAGCAGGATATTTTTTTTTTTTAATGAGACTAGTAACCAGCTAGATCTGTTTAATGCAACTTTCGGTGTGATATCATAGGAAGAAAGAGCCCCCTAATGGCTTCAAGTTATCTAGGAAAATAAAAATAAATTTTCCTTTCTGTGAGTTCAAGCTGAAAAGCAATGCAAATGTAGTTTCAAAAAGGCCAGATTCGTCTTCTTGAGAAAAAGACAATAAACTGAATAAGTTTAAAGTGATGCAAAAGGTACAGATTAACAGCATTGCAGACTTGAAAGAAAATGCACTATTTGTAATATGTAAACTTTTAAAATCTTTCTAATTTGAGTATTTTTCAGCTATTTCTCCTAAATCTGACAAAAGAAGATGCTTACATTGTAAATCTTTAATGCAGAAATGAATAACATTTCATGAGAATAAGCTTAACTAATTGCTTGGGTTTATTTTTTTTATTCTTTTTTTAAATAATGTTCAAATGGAATATTCCCTTTGCAAAAAGAAATACTTTTTAGCATTATTTGGAGTTTCATGTTTAGGCTGTAACCTGAATACTAACAGATACTAATCTGGAGGGAATGATATCACTGTATTTGAAATCACAGAATTAGCTTGATTTTATTTCCAATCACAAAATTATAAGGTCTATTTAAAGAGCACAGGTACAGTAAATAAGGCTTTTCAGAGAGAAAAGAGAGACATGAATAAGAGCTGTAAGAAAGCTTTTGAACATACGTAAAGGATTCTTTTTGCAAGTCAAACTGCATGTGAAATATTCTGAGACAGGCCTTGAGTTTTGTAAGGAGCCAAAGTGAATTAGACATCCAATTATCTTAGCTACTTAGAAAAGTCTGCCTATGTTTGGTAGATCCAGCTCTCGATACCCAGGCCTTTGTCTTACTGTTAAAATTTTCAGTCAGATAATTAAAATGTAAAGGGTCCTCTCCATTATTTATGGTCAGATTCTAACACTGACTCCATAGTCAATGTATGCAGTCCTCACCTCTGGCAATATTTCATGGAGTAAGATACCACTCTATGAAAGCTAAGGTGGCAATATGTGCCGCCAAGTGATTTTCTTGCTACAGGGAAAGAATTTCAGAAGGAAACATTGAAATTGCTGACGTGGATCAACTTTGTATATAAAAAACAACATAGACGTTATTCACAGAGAAAATAAAAAGAAATAAAACAACACAGATGCTGTAGTTTAAGTAAGCCTTTGGTTTTGGCTCATCAGTTTAATTCTTGTTTTGCCAGTGCTTATTCATGTAACACATTACAGAAGATGAAGCTGTCTCTTAAGCCTTGCATATTTTGTTCACGTGGTCACTTAGGGACCCCTTCAAATTATTGTTAGTTTAAAAAAAAATAATATATGCCCAAGATCCCCAACATTTATAATGGCTTTTACAAATTATAAATAATAATTTTGGTAATCATGGGAATTTCACTTCATATTTGTGATTTTGAGATATCACTAAGTATTTGACTATGGTGCTTTATAGAAACATATCAAAAATACCTGAATAGAGAAAGAGAAGGAAGTGCTTTTCTGTATGTGTGACGTTTTTGTCATTGGATAAAATGGATTACACTTAGGTGCATAGTCTAGCAGCAATAGCCTGCTGTAAGCAGTTTCTCAACAGGACAAAGCATTGGAAAGTTGTACTTGGCTGGGTGCTTAAGTGCTTGGGTTAGTAGGCTGATGCCTCTACTTCATTCAGAGGGAGTAATCAGAATAGCTGGTATATGAAAAATTCCTTTCAGTTTGGAGCAAGCAGCAGAGTGCATGAACTGATGAGTAAGGAGGTGCAGATTATCACAGTTGGAAGGAGTGTGTTACTAATGAAGTGACACTGCTGTCGTCTTACTGTTATGCTCCCATGGCCTGTAAACCCCGAGTCAATGAACTTCCTGACTTGCAACGTAACCAAAAGCTGGGTTATTTCAGTTTTAGCCTATCACCTTCAAAATCACAGCAACCTATCACCTATTACAGCAAAACCATTTTCAACACAGCCGAAGGAGATATAAAGTTTACGTAGAGCTAGGCTGTTAGGAGACAGTGGTGTCAATGTCACATCAAAACAGGCAATCGGTCCATGGAATTGCGGCTTCAAACATGCAGCACAGCACTACAGAACACCCTAGGTTTCATATTTCAGATCATAAGCCTTGATCTTTGCTTTGCAGGCAGAATGTTAGCAATGACTACTGTATGTATAAAAAGATGGCAGTCTAATGCCACATTATTTAAAGCAGATCATTGCGCAGCAGCGGTAAGCTTGCAGTCAAAAGACAGATACTGTTTCAAACTACTGACAAGCACTAAGAAATCCTCCAGGTAAATGTTCTCTCTACCTGGCTTCACAACGTGTACAATAACGAATTAATAATATGAGAGATCTTATGTGTTGTTATTACTCGAGACTGCTTAGCATGTGCGGGACAAGTTACAATAAAACACCACAGAAGTACTTAGAAATCATCTTTTCTGGATGCTTCATTCCCATTTCCTTGAAGGGTTAAGTGTGATAAATACAATGCACAAACCATGTCCTTTTCTTAATTGCCTTCGGGTGTGCATAATATCTCATACATATCATCTGTGAGTGAAGGAAATTTAAGTGCAATAAATGCATTCTATAAACAGATGTCAAAGCTTGTATTTAGCATGCAACATACAAAAGGAATAATTCATTTTTTAGCTGCTCAGAAAAGCAAAGGATAATTTCCTTACCTGGAAGATCAAACTCTGCATATCATCAGTACTATGTGAGCTAAGGGGACAGGATAAATTTTTGTCTTCCGTAATAAGCCTTTCTTCAGAGATGCAGAACATGAGGTGTAATTATAAGTAAAATGAACTATTCCAATGTCCAGTCTGTTATCAGTTGCATTGGCTTAGAGCTGGCATCCTCTTGCAAATGAAAAAAGGTAGCTCAGCAAGTTGTCCACTGAAGGAGCTCGATATCAGTGTTATCAGGCACCAGCAGTCACATACTGATGCTATAGTGTGTACAGTCTCCCTCTATTGCGCGCTTTCTCTCGCTTGCTCTCCCTCTCTCTCCCCCTGACGTTCACTCAGCTCCGAGTCTGAGCTCCTTCTGCTGCTGTATAATCAATCCAGCCTGTCTGAATCTATTAGGCCTCTATTTAACCAGCCAATCAATAGCACAGATTCCGCTGCTGCTCCCCAGGGCCTTTTCCAGGAGTGGTACAAACAATAAGAGTTTGGCCAGCAGTTTAAGCAAGTATTTTTCATTATTTCATCTCCCTTAAAGAAAAATTGTTTAGGAGAGCCCAGGTTCAAAGCTATCTTTCTCTCTGTGTTTTTTTCAGGAGACATATAAACATGCACGTTGTACTGCACTAGCATTCTGAACATTTTTAAATTTTTACCCCTTCTATGTGTTTTAGAATACATATCAAAAAATAAAAAAAAGAAAAGAAAATACATACACATGCTATCCCCACTCCACATCTACAAATAAACCTGCACAGCAAGCCTCAGGCTTCGCGTTCTGAAAAATCCAGCGGCAAGTTTTGTAACTTAGAACTGTTTATGGCAAATATGGAAATTAAGCACAAACCAAGAAGCAGAACAATTGTGCTTCACAGACTGTGCTTCTAACCCCTGTCATTTTGAACTACCTTCTTTCCTACACTGATTATGCTTCAGGTTGTGTGGTTATTTTAATGTTTTTTAAGAATTTGTCTGTAAGGAAACAATCCAGGTTCAGATACAGGAGGAACTGGAGATACAATATCTGTTCAGCAACAAACTCATATGGGTCAGCTTTTACTGCTAGAACAGTGACCTGAACTAACTGAAACATGGAGTTAGCAACAAATAGGTGTTGTACTTTATAAGCATACCCTATCTTCTACTGCATTGTGTTCCCCACTTATGCAAGCAGTAGACTGTCCTTTAGTATTCTAACACAACCTTTCAGGATAGGTATTGGGTAAAGTAAGTATTTTTATCGCAAAAGACTAAAATTCTTTTTTTTTTAAATTTTTTAAATTTATTTATTTAGGGGCAGTAAATCAAGTAAATCATAATAACATTGATTTGCAACCTGGTCATTCTGTTTGCATTTCAAAATTATCAACCAATTTTCATGCAGATGCAAACTGTGGGAAATTACCTACATACCTAAGTCCATAGTGTAGGTTTCATCAGTCACAGGTGCTTCCACATATCAGCATATTGACGCTATTATGTTGCTGTTCTATCATTTGAAACAGCAACTGTAACTAAAGAACAACATGAGTACAATGATTTTCTAGTTAACCTACTGTCCCGTTCTTGGTGGTGCCCTCATACATGATTCTTGCAGGAATTCATCTGATTGCTGCCAAAGAATCCAGAAACAAAATGAGAGCTTTGATTTTTTGTCTCTTCAGTGTTTGGATTGGATCCATCAGTCTAAGCATCTCTCCACACATTCATTGCATTAAGGCCTTGTGCCAGGGATCCTGTCCTGAGAACCAGAACTTGCAGTCCAACTGCTTATTCGATGGCTAAAATTGCCTTCTTAGAGAGAAAGCATAGGTCAAACCTCTTACTGAAGTACGAGAACTGTAGTCTAACTTCAGAATCCAACATAAGCACATGAGCAAGTAGATGTGCTCATAATTAAACGAAAGTTTCTTGTGACAACCTGGCTGATGGGGGTTTCTACTTGACTTACATGATTTCTTCTGCAAGCTCTTAAAAGTGTTTAAAAAGGGTTGTTCCTTTCCAGCTCCTTTATCAGAGCATGTTTACAGAGCCCTGTCATATGGTTTATGGTCTACGTAGCCTACCCAGCAATCCATACTTCTTGGACAAACACAGGCTACTGCTACCAAGTCATCTATTTTATGTTATTAGTCTCTTGAAAATTGTAGACAAAGACTTAAAGGCAAAGACAGCACAAAGAAAAAGACCCACTATTAAACTGGAGTTTACAACACAAGAAAGTAATGTATGGTGTTCATAAACAATAAGGGGTACCTCTAAGCCTATTCAGAGATACAGAGTTACCAGGAAAACATTTTGGTCTAGTCTGAGTCTTTGCACAAGTGTATGTGTAAGGTCATATAATGGCAGAAAATAGCAATACGTTTATGCAGTTGAATCTCTTTTAACGCACATACAAAAAAATTTCCAGGAAACAACCAATGAAGTTACAGTATCCACAGCAAGTTCAGCTCATCCCTTCTTAATGTGAAACATCACAGTATCAACTAATAATCTGATTCTTCAGTTACATATAGAATACCTCATTAAATGCAGCTACAAAACACGTATAACAGATGTCTCAAGAGTTTTGAGTGGTCTGCATCAGCTGAGTGGTGTTCATGGGTAAAGAAAAAGATTAAAATGCGTAAATACAAATAAACATAGAATTATGATCATACAGTTGTGCGAGTGAAGATCTGGTAATGAAAGTTTATAAAGGTCTATATAGTCCTATATGTTGGAAGAAGGGCAATAAGGGTGGATGGTGTTCTGCCCTTAGGGGGAGGGTGGGAGCAGAGAGGGGTAAGGCTGTGCAAAGTTCATTCTAGATCTCTGTGAGAAGGACCCAATAGCAAACGGTGTAATACAAGAGCTGTTTTAATAAGAGAGAATAAAGACAACTATAGGTAGAGAGTAAATCTTGCATCCCTCATATGCTGGCAACCCTTCTTTCATACAGCATGGACCATGGGTGGATTTTCCTCCAGCAGGCTGTGCAGATCCCATCCATGGAGAGATCCTTTTCTCCCTACCATGCTGCTGTGGCTATTATTTTGTGTAACAAACAGAATTGCATACCATCTCCTGACACGTTGGGCTGTAATTTCTGTTGTAACAACCACCAGCACAGCACAGACTGGCACGAGGCACGCCGACAGGTTCCCTTAAAGCAGATGCTTATGCTAACATGTGGGCTGCTCAAGCCCTAAGTATGGCACCCAATAGAGCAGACACAGACTGCTAACAATGTCGAATACAATGTCTTCCACAAGGCTCCCAGCACAGATGGGAGAAACATGTTTGCAGAATTCAGAGTGGAAGGAGCTCACTTTCCAAATACCCTTTTGAATTTTTTTC
The DNA here is from genome assembly GCF_963924245.1 of Chroicocephalus ridibundus. Classification (NCBI taxonomy): domain Eukaryota; kingdom Metazoa; phylum Chordata; class Aves; order Charadriiformes; family Laridae; genus Chroicocephalus; species Chroicocephalus ridibundus. Next base: position 86,248,547 of record NC_086285.1, on the reverse strand, counting down.
TTCCTGACAAAGTCACAACTTCTTTCTGCATCTAATCTAATCTAGCCCATGCAAACCAAACAGTAGTGATATGTGAGGTATTATTACAAAAATATACATTGTGCAGTTTGGTATTTTAGTGTTTGCTTTTTGCTTTTCAGCTGACGGTAAGACTGTCATGGTCTCATTTTTAAAAAGAAGATGACTGTAAATCTCAGGAGCTGGCCTTTTATGCAAACACTGAATTAATGGCTTGGGTGTCCACCTACTTTTCATTTTATTTTGCTTAATTTGGGGAAAAATAAGATACAATTATGTCATAGAACACTTCTTTTTGTGAGTGCTGGAGTTTTATATATTATTAAGTGTAATTCTCTATGAGAAATCGGTTTTCACTATTTCAGATTTAATTAACAAAGAGGAAATACACATGCTTCCTACCTCATGATTCCAACAATAATCAAGGTAATTCTTCTGTAACTGAGTAATCAACGGAAAGCCAGAATATGCAGTTCTGTAAGACTAAATCTTGCCAACATCTAATGATGGAATAGCAGATGTTGCCTATTCATAGAGGTGCCTTTGATGGATTCCCTCATGATAAAAATAAAAATAGAAGTCAAGGTTGTACATTTGATAGCTTTCCCTGGAAAGAATGAATTAAATGGGCTTTCTACATCGAACCTAAACACTGGTTCTATTAATTGAACTATTGCTGAGTGATATTTTTATGATATAGTTAACATTCAGGTTTCAAGTCAAGTCCCACCAAGTCTTAACACATTCTTGAAGTGCTCAGGCTATTCACATGCTTAAAATTGGGTACTGCACACTCTGACATGCAATGTAGAAACCTAAAACGTTATTTATAGTTTTACTGATACTTAGAAAAAGTCTCTTTCAACAGATCGGGTACTAATCTCTTTAAAAATTGTTTTAAATGCTTGAATGTAAATGCAATGATACTAAAGGTAGATTTTGTCAATCTTATTTCATTTTTCCTTAGAAAAAAATCCATTGCAGATCCTAAAGGGCTCACTTAGGAAAGAAGACAAGATACAGGATATGAGAGATAAATAAGATATCAATACATAATTTCTTGTGTTCTATACAGTATTTCTCATAGAGTAGGTAAATATGTTACAATTTTACTTGAAAGCTTTCTTTTTGTTTCAAGCTATAGAAGTAGTATTTAATTTTTGTAGGTACTCAATTCAGTTCCTGTAAACATGCTGGAGAATAAGAGAAGGTAAATCTCCATTTATTAAAGACTTTGACTTTAGCCATGAAAGTTATGTATACAAACCTGATGCAATGGAATACATGTCCATAAAACACAATATACCTTATTTTCTATCTGAATGTTTTAGTGAGCTTCAGGATGAACATTGCTATAAAAATGCAAACTAATATAATTGAAATTATTTATTATCATCACTGTTAATATTTATTGTATTATGATACTTCTAGGTCAGACATAATTCTCTTGAAAAGGCGGTGATACAGTATTGGTGAGGAGAAACTTATTTACACTTACAAAACAATTTTTAATGTGTAACTTTTCTAGGGCTAGATTTATCCTCTGCTTCTCCATGCAAGGTTTAGAATCATCCATTCCAAGTTTAGAAATGTTTATCTGGGAATTTACCAGATCTACTTTAAATTCATATCTCCGTATGATATAGTTAACAAAATAGGAATTGGTCTTTTTCATAGACTTCAGAACCTTCAAAGGGCAACGCTGATGTTAGTGAATTAAATGGGCTGTACTAGCCTCAAGGGCAGGGGAAATGGAAATGCTCACATGCATATAGCTAAACATTTTTTCTTCCCCAAATTACCATGGCCACATCCAAGCTACCTCTTGAAAATGTTCATGATAATTTCTGAATTTTGTATAAGCCTTGTTTCAAAGACTTAGCCTAGGCCAAAACTTTTTTAGACGTTTAAAAATACAGGCAATTACTGAATTCATTTATGCAAATTTCTTGAGTCCCAGTACAATACAATTAAACTTCTCTGAGTTTTACAGTAAAACAGGGAAAAATTGATTACTGTATTTAAAAATAATGGGATCTTCATGAAAATTCACAGCTGCTAAAAGGCCTCTAGCTTCACAAATTAAATATTTGCATGGAGACCCAATTCTCATTGCAAGTAGTTTCTGTTCCCTAAAACACTGACAGTAGTGAAGTCTGAAAGTGACTTCAGTAACATACATATCTCACTAAGATACGTTGACTCTGGCAGTATGAGCTTCAGCCAATGACTGCAGATCCCAGCATGCCAGCTGGTTTTTGTTTGTTTGTTTGTTAGTTAGTTTAAAATTCAAAATGTTGTTAAGGACAAAAAGGAAACACTCTACTCCCATGCCAGTCTTTGCCCCAACTTTTGTCATCCCATGCCTGTGCTTTCCATCCTCCTACATGTCCACTTCTCAAGGGCTCTGCTATCATACCAGGCTATCTTACATCATTATTGTCTGCTTGTAAATAACTAATTCTAAACAGAATAACTATTTATTGTTACTATGCTTATAAAACTAAGGTTGCACTATACAAAGATAAGCAAAATGAATTAGCCATAGCCACTTTGTCTCAAAAAAAAAAAAAAGCTGCTATAGTTAAGCAAGCTAAAACAAAGTTTGGGTTCAGACAAAGCAAGGCTGACAAACCTGAGTTCTGAGGAGCAGCAAATTTGATACAAGGTCTGAGGCCTGTCACTAGCAATGGCAACGCTGTATGATGGGGCTGCAGCTTATAGAAATTTTCTCACCGCCTGTACTTACATAGTTTCATTGTTCTTGGTACTGAATTCTTGCAAAATAGAGGTAATTTAGTTGTATTGCCATTGTCTTCAAGTTCAGCTCCCAAGTGCAAGAGACACATAGTGAAAGATCTTTTTCTAAGACAAAAGGTACTGCAGCTGCCTCAGGAAAATAAATACTTCTCATGAGGCGTGAAGTCTGTTTTCATTAAGGATCAAAAGCTCCATTGGTGGGGTTATGCTAAGTAGCAAAGCCTTGCAAGGCTTACAAGTTCCAGACTAGTAACAACATTGAAAGAAGAACCCAACAGTACAGTCCCTGATTTTGAAGGGAATTAAGAAAGTTACTTTTCCTGCAGTAGCAGTCGCTAGTGGACTGTGTCCTACATCATGTCATGAGGTTGGTGCTCTTCACCTGCGCACTCTCAAGCCTTCCTTATTATGATCGGGTTGGGCTGTCCAAGAAGGTTTATGTATTTTGACTGAATTCACATTATTTGGTGCTTGGTAAGAACTATGAGTTTGTTGTGAGTAGGGTCCTATATCCGTTTTCATATCTTTCCACAACAAATTTTTAATAAAAATGTATTTGTAGATTACATGGCTGTCAGTTTACAATTTGTACTGGTTTTTGGATTGATGTCACTGATTCTTCTGGGACGTGTGTAAAGCTTAAATTTCAGAAGAAAATGTATATGGAGGAAAGTGTTGCTTTAACTTTATTTTTTGTTATTGGTATTGGTACTGCAGTAACATTTAGGAGTCTAGACACTGCACTGTACAATGCTAAATTACAACACAAGAACTTACAGTATAAATAAAATTTTAACTGAAAATGTGCTTACTGCACAATGAGGAGCAAAATATAATTAGTGTTGTAGCACAAATAATATCTCTCCCTATGCTTCCGTGAAATATTTATTGCAATTTGCCATTAAGTGAAGACTGCAGAATTTGGCCTATGTGTATTTCAAAAAAACGGATCTCCTGCAAGCTTTTTGTTAGGATTTCACATTCTGGCAAACTTGACTATCAAAGAATTAGCTTTAGCCTGTGAGATTCCTGTCATTCAATATTTAGACTCACAATATGCAAATATTTTTCTACCGAACAATGAAGACAATAGAAAATATCCAAATGCTCCACACACAAAAGTCAGAGAAACTGATAAAACACAGCTAGTACTCAGAATTGAGCTCTGTATTATATCATCAATTTGAATATATGTTTTTCCTCGTGTATGCCTGAAAAAAAAAAAATCAAAGATACAAACTATGAACTGATCTAATACTTTAAAATAGATTTTGAGTTTATTTCTCTAGCTTGCACAGAACAAGCACAGGAAAACATTACCCTGAATTGCTAATGTATGTTACACTACTGTTGAAAATAGGGCTTAATGTGTGAACGCCTTTACATTGAAGTGAAAGATAACTTGCACACTGGCCCTATGTATTTCCTACAGTATTAAATGATGCGTGCCATGTAGAAGAGAAGACTGCACCCAAACGGCAATGTAGAAACTGATAGCTGTCCCTCGTTGCAAGTATTCACTGACTTTTTCATTTCTTGGACTCATATTCAGTATCTTTCTGATTTCAGCTGGTTTTCCTTGGAAGTTTAATTAAAAAAAAAAAAAAAGGAAAAAAATGTAACAAACCAGTCTCGATTTAAATAGAACCACCTGTCAAATGGAGTAGAATTTACCTACCAAATATATGAGGTGATAATGTACTTCAATATAGTAATAACTACTTATTTAAAATGTGTTTAATACCAAGAAACTTACAAATGTAATGTTGCAAATATTTCTGAACCATATCCAGTGACTTCTGTCATTGAATCTGAAATAAAATCAATAGTAGTGAAAATAAGATTCATAGGATTTTGCTTAATAGACTTCATTTGAATTTTAATTAATCATCATACATGTTTATTGTTAAAAAGACCAATTTTTACATAATGAGGAATATCTACCTAGGAGAAGATTGACACTTGCCCATCAACAAAAGTGATGGAAGTTTAGTAGAGTTTTTAAGCTGCCTAGAATTCCCTTCAGGTTCTAAACCCTAATCAGTTACGATGGATATAAATTTTGATGTAATTAGAAACAGAAATGTTTCTTCTTATGCAGTGGAAAGTAGAAGAGTAATGACTAACTCAGAAGAGTAATGCAGATAAGACAGAAAAGTAAGAGTAATGCTTAATATGCAAGCCATTTTCTTTCTTCCTCAGAGACAAAGAAAATAACTGAACTTACTTTTATTTGATGGTTTTGTGATTTGGAGGTTGTCCCACTGAACGCTGTCCAGCTGGTTGCGTCTTTGCCTTCATCAGGTTATGATATGTTTTCCAGGAGAGTTTTTCTTCTCTGAAAAAGCATTTATCTTAATGGGAATTTTTACATTATGTGTCAGGACCTGGAGTGCGCTTCCCTCATTCTAGGAGTTTAGCTGTCTGCTGCCAAGACCAGGTTGCTGAGTTGGAAAATCTGCCCTGAAGAGCTTGAAGAAGCTCTCTTCCATCACCTTTTGCTTGGGACCTGCCTTGTAAGCTACACTGGGACGGCACTGACTTTGCATCTGCACCTGGTTTTGTACCTCCATGATCCTAATCTGTGGGCTTGATTTACTGGTTCAGTCTTGGCCTTGTCTTCTCACTGAGATCTTACTGGGTGATTGGTGACCCTGGATCTTATTACAGAACCATTGGCCTTGCTCAGGGACTGTGGGACTGTCTTAATCTTTGACAGGTATTTCAGGGGGGAGCCAGGAACAAGAGCCTCAGCTTAAAAGCAGCTTCTAAGCAAAAGAGAGGGGCGTCCCCATTGAGGTTTCTTCTGGCTCTTCACAATAGCTTTTACCAGCAAGCTGACCCTGAGCGCAGCAAGGTAATCTTGTGGAAGGGGAAAGTGTGCTTCTGGCCCTGACAATATGTGTTACATCAGCAGTTCCTCTGAGCAGATTCTGGAGACAGTAGAAAATACATGTTTTGTTTGCCAAAAATTTTTTAGTTTGATTTTGTTTTTCTTCCAGTTTGCCTTGCAGTTTCAAAAGGCATGTCTTTTGTTGTTTTTTATTTTATTTTATTTTATTTTATTTTATTTTATTTTATTTTATTTTATTTTATTTTATTTTATTTTATTTTATTTTTCTTCACAGACATTAGTAAAAGATTTCTTATGTTCTCCCAGTTAGAATCACCTTGAAGGTATTTAAGTACTGGCTTTGGGTTTTTGGGGTTGGGTTTGGTTTTTTGGGGTTTTTTGTGTTTTTTTGTGTTTTTGGTGGTGGTGGGTTTTTGGGTTTTTTTGTTTGTTGGTTTGTTTGTTTGGGTTTTTAATTATTATTTTTTACCAAAGTGGGAAAAAAGAAAAACAGGGAAGAGAATCACTGCTAGGGAAGCTTTCTCAGCTAATTATTTCCTCCTCCTTCTCTCCCTCCTCCCTCTCTCCCCCCAAGTCTCCTCTTCTACAGGCTGAACTGTCTCATCTCATTCAGCCTCTCATGACAGATGCTGCAGGCCCTTAATAATTTTTATGGCCCTTTGCTGGACATGCTCTGGTATGTTCTTGTCTTTTTTTATACTGGAAAGTCCAGAAGTGGACCCAGCACTCTAGATGTGACCTCACCAGTGCTACATAGAGGGGAATGGTCACCTCTCTTGGCCTGCTGTCAACACTCCTCCTAACGCAACCCACGATGCCATTGTCCGCTTTGCTGCTAGGACACATTGCTGGATCATGTTCAATTTGTTGTCTTCCAGGACACCAATGCCATTTTTTTCAAGACTGCCTTCCAGACTATTGTCTCCCAGTATGTACTAGTGATGGGAGTTATTCTGAATGGTCCCTCTGAATGGCAGCACAACCATCTGGTGTATGAAAAACTCCCCCCCAGTTATATAACATCCGCAAACTTGATCATCATCCAGGTCATGAATGAAGATGTTAAACCGTATTGCCCATATATCAGCCCCTAAAGTACACTGGCTTTCCTAACTTCACCCCTGCAAGTTTTGACAATGTCTTTATATTCCTCCAAAGTCATGTGTTCCTGCTTCCACCTCTTCTATGCTTTATTTTTATGGTTGAGTTTAGTCAAGGATCCCTTATTTATCCATATAGACATCCCACTATGTTTAGTTGGTTTCCTGCTCATTGGGATGCACCAATTATTGAGCTTGGAGGAGGTCTTTGAAAATCAACAAGCTTCTCTGGACCCCTCTTCTATCCAGAGCTACATCCCATGGAATTCTTCCAAGCAGAGTTGTAAACAAGCCAAAGTCTGCTCTCCTGAAGTCTACGGCTGTGGTTCTGCTTTTTGCCTTGCTCCCTTTTTGTCTGCCTGTAGAACTGTAGCTGCCTGCATCAACTGCATTTTCTCCATAGCATTGCCACAGTCATAACAGCAGCCATCTCAGATGTTGTGGAGGAAACTCTGCACCCCTGTGAGGGAGAAAGGTGGGCCAGTGGGGCTGGGATCAAAGCTCTGGCTAGCTGTATGAAAGGAAGGGGAAGACAACAGCAGAGTTTCAAGTGCAAGTCCTCTCCAGTGCCACATGACAATAGGAGTGAATGATGTAAAATTAAGATTCAGTGTCATGAAATATCCTTTAAACAAAAGTAGTAATTGAATTATGATTACCTACAAATAAAATACTGCCCTTAATTCGTAGAATTACTGTGCATAGAATTACTGTCCATTACCTTTGTATTTTATAATTCAGGTAATGTAGTATGTTAAATGAGCAATTGAGAACTGTCTGCTGCAATTTCTGAACTGTGATATCTAATGAGAAATCGTTCACAAATAATCTTGGATTCTCTAGTTCCATTTCGGAAGTACTTCCACTGAAAATAATGCAAGTTTTGACAGGGTGGATAACAGGATTGGGCGTATAATGAGTACTACATTTCTGATTTAGCTCATTGCATGAGAACATTGTGCTTGCACCACAGATAGTGCATGCACCAAAACCATCTCCTGGTAGCAGAGCAAAATATATAGTCAAAGCAGAGGAAGAAAGTTCACATATCCATGGGTCTCCATCATTTCTCAGGGGTCATAATACACTGAATATTATAGACTGTGCTGAGAGAACTTGTGGGCAAGTTTGTTTTGCTTTTCTTTCCTCTAAATAAACTCAGCAAAATTTGTTAGAAGTCTTCCTTATCAACTACCTGAAAAACAGGTTCACTCACCTCTTGCCTCCTGCAGGTATGTCTGTAGTTATCCTTGAGCTTCCTAGCACAGTAATTGTGGAGGCAAAACCATTCAACAGACGGTTCTAGCTGAAATCAAACCTTGAGACTGAAGAACCAGAGAAAAAAATACATAATAGATGAAGAGGCAGTCAACGCAGCCAGTTTGATAGTAAAGATAAATTGGCATTTATTAGAGTACATTTTCATTAAAGCAGAAACAGTACAGCCCACCTACTACATAATATTCCCTGTCTTTCAAGGTTGAATGAGGTGTTTTGGTGTGCTAACCAGTATCTCCAGTTAAAGCCAACGTATGTGAGCATGGGCCAGCCCTAAATCCAGTGTGGCTCTGTTGATTATTTTTTCATGTCTTAAGTCAGTTTTTCCTAGGTGACTTTCAGTCATGATACAAGAAACCTTCTCAAAGAGTCAATGGAAGCTATTTTTGAGTGAGAAATAAGAATGATGCTTCTTTTCCTGATTTGGAAAAATCTTGTGTTGTAACCTAGCTATGCATAAGTAACGTATGGTCAAAAATAATTTTGTTTTCTTGCAAAGGGGCTTTAGATAAGAGAATAAAAATATTGCCAGGCTAAAATATACTTTATTCAGATCATGCGCAGGTAAAATCTTGGCCTACCAATTGTGTCGTGTGTTTACTCTCCATGTTGCTTCTGATGGAGATGGTACTGCTAAGAAAGAGGTATTTAACAGTACTGAAATGCAGTTTATCTTAGGGCGAGGCAGTTGATCCCCATGTAAGAGGCAATATAGTCCTTTTGAGGTCATTGAGGAGGGTATGGTGAAAAACTTGAATTTACTGTTTTGCCTGGAGGTTCGAGATAAAAAGTCAGTTAGTGTCTTAACACTAAAAAGGGCTTAGCAAGCTTCAGGAAAAAAAAGAGTGCTTGGGATTCTATTACAAGAGCATGTATTTCTGCTAAATTCTGTGTTTGCTGGACCCTATAAAAAAAGGCTGTTAAGCCCCTCTGACTGATATCCTGGTCCGTTTGGGAGGGAAAGGGCCTGTCTTTGCCTGATATACACTCAGTCTCACAGGATAGTCTATTTTTTTTATTACCAATGGTTACTTAATGGTGTCCCTTTTTCTTCTCTCGCTGTAAAAAACAAACAACAAATTTCTTGCCCTTCTCCCAGCCCTCTACTTAGATTTCAAGATGATACACAAAAGCAAGGTTAAATGCCCCCTGTGTGACCTTCATGACAACACCTTTTTGTTTCAAAGGGAACATCTTTCTTGAAAGTCTTGCAATAAAATATGAAGTGCTGCTGAAAGAAAGTAAGACACTTCAAAAGTAATTTGGTTTTGAATTTAGCTAAAGCAGTGATAATTTGCAGTGGTTAGTCCAGCTTTAATGCAGATATGGTTGTGAAGTGCAATAATTGGAGATACATCTGCACTGTGAAAGTTCTGATCTAGTCTGTCCCTGCTTGCTGCACTATACTCGTGATACCAGTTTCCACGGCACAGAAACCAGTTCCTTCAGACATGAAGTCTGGGCAAAATTCTGGGGAGGATTCTCTCCTGAACTGCTTTGGATACACTAGTTGGCTCCTCACGCTCCTAAGACGATGACGTCTTAGAGACAGCAATCTCAATGTCATACTGTGGGCATGCAGCCAGTGTGCTATAGAAGGAGGTAGTTGTAAGCCATGTGGAAACAAGCCATTCTGCATTAATGGACTAGGAGGAACTATTCCCTTAGGTGAAATATTTCAGCAAACTTCTCTACATTCTTTTCTACAATGACATGCAGATATACTTATGTGCTTATGTACTCTTGAGTGGGCTCAATGAAATTAGCTTGCTTTCACATAGTAAATAAAGTTGGGCTTTTGTGTAAGTCATGCAGAATCATGACCTTCATATGCACAGTAGGCACATAATTGTGATAGTATTTTTCCAGGTACTGTTGTAACTAATTCCCAATGTAGTGACAAAAGCAATGTGTAAAATAAAAATACGAATCTTCAGTAACATGTTGTGTCTTTAAGTCAACCTATTATTTGTCATTAAAATTTATACCTGAATGCATTTTTTTTATTTAGAGCAGCCCATGTCATTCAGCGTGGTGCTGCTAATACCCAAACATATGCAGATGTCAGTGGCTTTTAACTGTTGATCTGGAATATCTAGAGCAGCATCAGAATGTTTTTTACAGAAACTTGCAGTGCTGAAAATTATGTAGGATTAATGAAGAAATACAATGAAGTCATATGAATAGCTAAGCCTTTAATAAAGCTACTTGGTTTTCTTGCTCTTCTATGTCCAGGGGCTGTCTTCTTCAATACTTTCTTATCACTGTAGTGACTTACACATTTGTTAATTGTAAAGCATGTCCAAAATTAACAGTAGGGCTGTCAGATACACATAGGTATTTGATTACTGGAAAGGTAGATTTTAATTACATAGCAGTGTGTACCTACAGGTTGATGGTATCTGTCATGTCATCAAAAATGTGACAGGTTTCCTAAGCTGCATCAGGTTACAATGTACTGTCTTAATTACTAAACAAAGTTTCATTAGAGTAAGAGCAGAAGATGTAGCATCTTCTCCACGTCTCCTACTGAGTGACTTATAGAACCTATGGTCAGTAATTTGTTTGTCCCCATCCTTACACCAGCATCTCTTCGTGTTAAAACAGTCGTTGGACTGCACATTGGCTTCTGTGAAACAATGTGGTATTTGTGTAAGAGCTGCACAGAATTGCAGACTTATTTTTTTGTGTGAGAAAAAGCTTTTTTTCAGAAAAAAATATTTCCGAAACTGAGTCTGATTCTAATTCTCTTACTGGTGTAGGAGTAAAAAATATTTTGTCCCTTTCATGTGTTGTTATGTGCAATATACATGAATATGTATTTTACATAGCAATATGATATAAAGGAAAACAATTATTACAGTAGAACCTACTAACATACACTACTGCACTACTAATGATGGCAAAAGTTGAGCCTTACTCATCAGGGTTATAGTAACATTTTGGGTGTGATAAACTTTTCTCACATTAACGAACAATCTTGTCTGCATTACCACAGGTCTTCTCATTGTAAAATAAGATACATCTATTCTAATTTTATGGAAACTATTAATAAATATTGACTTCTACAGTACTGATGTGTGTTACGTTTGGATAGGCTGTACAAGCAGCGGTGCTATCATCATTGTATGCGTTGACATTGAAGACTGAACAATGAAAATGAACATTAATTTTTCCCTGGTAGATTTTTATCAGAGATCCATTCCTGTATTGAACTCATAATGTTTTGTGAGGTCATACTGATTTTGACATGCTTTTCAACAGAAAAACTGATTACAGAAACCTGATGCCAGGTTTGCCATCTTTCTGTTCCATCTTTTTGCCATTTTGCCTGCATAGACAATCCTGGCTTTGAGGCTTCAAGACTGTTACAGGAGAGAATCCCTTTGGAGGCTCCAGGACTTCTTATTTTCCATCTTTTAGGCTCTTTCCACAGACATAATAATTTCAGATGGAAGTTTATTTCCATATTTCTAATATGCATGTTTTCAAATTTTTTCTTCTGTAAACTTTTAAGTTGGAAAGTGGAAATGCAGTGTCTTCTGTTGGAAAAAGAAGGCCTTGCAAAGGTGAAATGAAATTCTGACATTCATCAGGCTCTGTTGAGGAGTCATCAATTTGAGTGCAGGTAGGAAGTAATATGGAGTGGATTAGAGAATCAACCATGGAGGATGAATGGATATTTCACTAAGTTATCTTTGGTAACTTTTATCACAGAATGTCAGAATGGTTGAGGTTGGAAGGCACATCTGATCCAACCCATCCTGCTCAAGCAGGGACAGCTAGACCTGGTTCCCCAGGAGCACATCCAGATGGCTTTTGAATACCTCCAAGGCGGGAGACTCCACTACCTCTCTGGGCAACCTATGCCAGTGTTTGGTCATCTTCACAATAAAAAAGTGTTTCCTGGTGTTCAGAAGGAATGTCCTGTGTTTCAGTTTGTGCCCATTGCCGTTGGTCCTGCCACTGGGCAACACTGAAAAAAGTCTGGCTCTTTGCACCCTCCCTTCAGGTGTTTATATGCATTGTTAATACCCCCCTGAGCCTTTTCTTCTCCAGGCTGAAGAATCCCAGCTGTCTCAGCCTTTCATCATGGGACAGATGCTCCAGTGCCCTCCCTCATCATCTTCATGGCCCTTCACTGGAGTCTCTCTAGTATGTCCATGTTCCTCCATTACTGAATTTTGTACCGTACTCCTTATAGATTTGGACAAAAATAGCAGCTCCATACCATTGAAAATCTTGTACTGGCTTTCATGTTCCAGTGTTCGTACAATAATTTTTATGCCGGTGTCATTAGATCGGTTGTTTCTCGGTTCAGTTTAGGCTAGTCAAAAATCTTAAAATGCCTTCCTCCCACGCCTCTCTTCTTCCCAGGCTCAACTTCACTCCTGATTTTCTCTACCTCCTCCTCCCAGCAGCACAGGGGGATGGGGATTGTGGTCAGTTCATCAAACATTGCCTCTGCTGTTCCTTCCTCCTCAGAGGGAGGACTTCTCATACTCTTCCCTGCTCGAGCATGGGGTCCCTCCCAGGGGAGACAGTCTTCCACAAACTTCTCCAATGTGAGTCCTTCCCACAGGCTGCAATTCTTCATGAACTGCTCCAGTGTGGGTGCCTTCCATGGGGCGCAGTCATTTAGGATCAGACTACTCAGGATGGGTCCCCCCACAGAGTCGGCGGTCTTGTCCGCAAACCTGCTCCAGCATGGGCTCCTTTCTCCATGGGGCCACAGGTCCTGCCAGGAGCCTGCTCCAGCATGGGCTTCCCACAGGGTCACATGCATCCCTTCAGGCATCCACCTGCTCCAGCGTGGGGTCCTCTGTGTGTTGCGGGTGGATATCAGCTCCACCATGGACCTCCATGGTCTGCAGGGGGCCAGCCTGCCTCCCCACACTCTTCACCACGGGCTGCAGGTGAATCTGCTCCAGCGCCTGGAGCACCACCTCCCCCTCCATCTTCACTGACCTTGGTGTCTGCAGAGTTGTTTCTCTCACACATTCTCACTCCTCTCTCCAGCTACACTTGCTGTGGGTTGTTTTCCCACCTTCTTAAATATGCTATGACAGAGGTGATACCACCATTGCTGATTGGCTCAGCTTTTACCAGCAGTGGGTCCATCTAGGGGCTGGCTGGCATTGACTGTATCGGACATGGGGGAAGCTTCTAACAGCTTCTCACAGAAGCCGCCCCTGTAGCCTATCTGCTACCAAGACCTTGGCATGCAAAACCAATATGCAATGCCACCACAGTTTGAATTTGGCAAACATATGAAACACTAAAATAGTCGAGTATACCCCAGCAAAAATTCAGTTTACTTTTTAAGATTAAGTAGGATGTGTTTTGCTACCTTTCATATAGTAGTTTAGAGGTCTCCAGGTCCCCACCTTCCCAGTGTCTTTTTCCAAGCTCTCTATTCCCTATATTTTTTTCTGGCTTTACACTAATAATACATTGGTGAGAAGAATTTATATTTACACTATAGGGATATTTTTGTTTACTTGTCATATTCCCATAGAAAAAGTTAAATGTTTGTACAAGAATTTTATTCTAGGAGTAATTTATTTGAAATAGGCACATTCTAAAATAAGATTTTGAATGTTAAATTACATTTTTTATTAGTGGTACTTAATGTGGCTAAATTCATAGAGCCTTAAAAGAAGTTTTTAGAGGCACAAAATTTTTATTCAGATCAGCAGGTCGTGAAAAGACTTCATATGAAAGGATTCCTATTCTCCACTCTACACTTTAAGAAAACCCTATTTTTGAAATCAAAGGAAGCCGTAGAAGTATTAAGTGTCTAAACACATTAGCAAAGAAGAGAAGAAATGTTATTTCTTCATCTCTTACAAAAAGGTAGAAGATTTTCTCTTTTGAACTGTGTCTTTCAAGGTTTATTGAAAATATTGAAACATGTTAAAAATAAAGGTTAGAAAAATACTGTTTTTCCATAACATAACCTTCTAGACGTTAGGAAGATTCCAGTTCTTTACTAGGGTAAGAGACTGAGTGAGAAAGAGGGGGAGAGACAGTTAATTCCAGAATAATGAAAGAACTCTCTACCTGCAATTTATACAAGGAAGGGTAAAAAATAATCAGAAAGAAACTGAAGATTTATTTGTGCCATTGAGATGACTAATACAATAATGGCATTTTACAATCATTTGATTATCATTAGGCAGACACTGTTTCAAATGTGATATGAAAGAACCACATGGTGTTCAGATTAGTACGCACAGGAATAACAGCATGGCCGCAATAATGTTGGGACTGTTTCTGTAGTTGTGTATCTCAGAAATTACTTACTAAATATCTCCCACTTTCTGAGGAAAAGATTTCTGTCTGTAGAGCATTCATCTTAACATTGGATCAGAATAACAGCCTTAGAATTGTGCCCTGTTAAATGTTTGCCCAGTGCTTTACACATAAGGCAATAGCATCATGCAAGCTTTTACAGAGAAGAAAACTGAGACAGAGATGGGACAGTAAAAATGCACAAACTCATATTGCAGCATTTTATCCTTATAGGGAGAAGTTGCATGCATATCAATGAGTTCCAGTGGCAAATATTGCAAAAGCATTGAGAGGGATCCATGAGGAAAAAAAAGCGATCTTTATTTTCTGAAGAATATGTGGCATATATGTAACTCTGGCAATATTGACAAGAACTCTTGAAAAAAATACATGTCTGTGTGAGTGGTATAAGTAAAGAAGGAAAGGTGAAAAAGCTCAGCAGGAGAAGATACTCTGAAAAGTGAGAATAATTTTGGAAACAATCAGTTCTATGCTTTAAATCGTGTGGTTGGGATAGTAAGACTTACTATGTTTTTTAAAGAGGTAATTGCGTGACCATTGTTCACATATTTTTGTCAGGTAATTTTTGCACTACCTACTACAGGCAGAGAGTATAGTAGGGAGTCTGTAATGAAAAGACCTTGAGGGTATAAAGGATTCTCTCTTAAAGTAACAGACAGAAAAGACAGAGTGCTGCTGGCATTCCCCTCTGCAGTAAATTGTTCAAGGACCATGTATTGTAGAACTTGTACATATCCTCAACGGTAACAGTAGTTTCAGGATTCAGAATTTGATAATTAGATTTTTTTTTAAGGAAAAGAACACTTTTTGTTTTGTTCTTGTTGTTTAAGAAAAAAAATGAGCATGTGGAGGTTTTCCTAAGGGCTTCTCTAAGAGAATGAAGAATTTCAAAGCAATGCTGGGATACTTCAGCCTGAAAAGAAAGAGGTTCTTGATCTTTGAAAAGAGCATTCTCCTTTATCAAGGAGAATGAAGAAATGCCTTTCCACTCTTACAAGACAAAAAAAAAAAAAAAAAGACAGAGAGGGAAAAAAGTACAGATTCTTAGAACAAAGTCAGCATTTGTAAGAAAGCTGTATAAACATGTTTAAGATTTTGATGTTGTACACTCATTCTGTACTTCTAGTGATTCTGGACTAGATTCAACTTCTCTCTCTGGAACACATAAAGAATTAATAGTCATAGCTGCCTGAAAAATGTGAGACACATAGGTCCAGAATGCTAAGTCAGCTAATAGGGGAGGGGTTTTAATTTATCTTTTCTGAAACATTTTCTGGGCTATTATATCTTCATTTCCTGGACTATCACATCTTCATTAAGATGAGGTTTCCTTGTCCAGCTTTTCTTGGCCATCAGATTAAATATTAGTCATCAGAAACAGCACAGTTACACTTTCATGTCCCACCTCCCATGTATCCTCTCTCTCTGATACATAGGACCTCTTCAGGTCACTGAATTGTGGAAATAATGTCCTCCACATTTCCCTCAGTCATTACTTCAAGATACACAAGAATACAATGATCTTCACAAAGCACGGTCACTCATTTCCCAAACCACCTTTTCCTTACTGAAAGTATAGTAGGTTTATCCATTCTGAAAGTGATTTTGGTTAAATCTGCTGAGCTTCTGGTATAGCAGAAATTGTCATTTTCTTTTCCTTTATCCTGGTAAAGATTTCATTATCACTATGTTTCTCTCTGTTGAATATTTAAAGATTTGTATTTTTCTGGTATGAGTTTCTGGAGTTTTTAACTTACTCCTCGTCCTTTAACCTATATCCATCAGCAAAGAAATTGGGGAAGCCCATCTTAGGAAGAGAAATCCATCTTATTCCTCTGTTCTTACCAGGTAAAATCTATTTGTGGTCACAATGCTTTACAATTGATATATTTAAAAATGGGTGTGCTGCCTTAACTTGCAGTAATCTCAACTCAGGAATGCAGTGAAAAATAAAGGAAAAAATAGTCTTAGGTATACAGATGGAAACAGACCGTAATAGCAAACAGGAATTTGAGAGTAGCACACGGTCATATTTGCCCATTTGCCATATAGTGAACGTCTCATTTGATACTGTTAACTTTCATCACATACTTTTCAGTAAGCAGAAAATATCTCAACTATAGAAATGGGTTTGTTACAGAGCATGCAGCAAAGCCCATTCAACAAGAATCTGACCTATATATTTAATTAACACAGCGCAACATGTCCTGGGAATAAAATTAAATGTAGACTTGTGTGAAATATTCAGAATAAATTGCTTTTATGTGTCAGTGAAACTTACCCTCTTTCTCTGAATTGAAGTAAAGGTTGAACATTTTTACTTTTGAATTCAATTTTTTTGACTGTGCACACAAGAATCACCCCTCACTTAATACACTCCCATAGAACTTGCCACTTACTTCAGGAGCTTAACAAAGTAGAGGAATATCCAAAGCAAACTGTCAGTGGTTGTGATTCTTTGAAAACATGCTTTTAGTCATGCGTATATATGCCTCATTTTCAGTAAAATAAAGGGATTTTCAAAGCCTTTTGAATGTGTTACAAAGTTTCTAGATATAGTGTATCCTTTTCTTGGTTCACTTGGATCAGACTTCTCACAGCACGCCTGTTTTTCAGTGGGACAGTACCAGCACCAGAACTGATTGATAAATATGTTGATGTTGATCGATAGAACGATGGAGCTGAAGAGAGAAGCAATAAGCTATTTTCCCAAACAGATACTGAAACAGTTTCTCACATTCTTTGCTCAAGTGTTGCAGAAAAGGAATATCAAACAGAAACTGTAGGCAAGACAAGTTTTAAGCATTCATAATACATTTGTCCTTAGAAAGGAGGCAGGCAGAGGTTCAGCAGTATAAAGCTGGCTGAACCCCAGGGTGCAGCCGCTGCACTGCAGACACAGAGCAGCATGGAGTGCAGCAATAGCAGAGCCTGAAAAAATAAATACATGAAAAGCCTAAACTGATGAGTGCCCAGAGATGACAGCAAGTTTGATGTGGCAGATATAACCTTTGCCTTGGAGCTGTTCAAAAGAGGAATGTCTAGCAGCATCACATGCCTTTGCAAGCTGTTTGGAAGGCAGGAGTTGGAAGCACAAGTAGCTATTTAGCTAAATTCCCACCTAACTCCAATGGATGGCAGTAAAATGCATAATTAGTACATCTTCCTGAGATAAAATGTGATCAGAAGCCCACTCAGAGGGCTAAAACCTCCATTTCCTCAAACTAAAAACATTGATTTTGATTACAAGTGTTATTTCTATTTTGTGTACTAAAACACTAGCACTATTTACTATTTTTCCTATTTGCTTCTGTCTGGACTCACAAGCACTGGAATGAAAGAATGACTGTGGAATCATTGTATCCTGACAAAACCATTGAGTGGTTCCATGTATGCTCTTGATGTGTTTTGTGATCCAAATTTCTCACAGAACAGTGGAAAGACATATGCTTTCAAGAAGATATCATTTTTAAAAGTCACACTTGTTGTTTTTTTCTCAAATCATTATTTCCTTTTTCATGTTACCCCATGGTATTCATGCAGATTTAGTTTGTTACTTATCAGGTTGTTCTAGAAGACCAAAATATGAAAATAGAGAATTAAAATTTGCATTTATCAGTAGTAATTAACTTTTTTTTTCACTAAATTTGTATCAATCTAATTTATAAAGTTGATCAGTACTTACCTTTCTAGCTGTCCAGATTTCAAATTAGTGTACCACACAAATCAGACCAATGTATTAAATATAAGAAGAATTAAAAACACAACAGTATATATTTTAAATCAAGTATCTTCAAGCCAGCAGTCAATTTGTACATCAATACACATTTTAAAAAGATTGATTTACATATAGTAATATATTGTAAAGGTTATTTGATAGGTTTTGTTTTGTTTTGTTTTTAATCTGTGAAACATTTTTAATATTAAGCATAATTCTTCATTTAAATCAGAAAAGGTTGAAGGTGTTTGGCATCTCTATATCATGAGTATAATCTTTGAGAACATTTAATCACTAAAGTCTTTCAGGAATAAGTACAAAGGCACTAGTTGCATGGGCAGAAATCCTGAATATTCTTTCCATCTTCCTGAGGAAAAGAGCTCAAATATGACATTACTACAAAAGATGTCTTTGAGAGCAAAACGGGGAGAAAAAAAGTAGTCATTTATGCTTATTGTGAGGAACTGATGAGGGGTTTCTTAAAAAATATAGATCAAAACAGAAGCATGTCAAATTCAAATTATCAATTCAGTGTATGATGGAAAGAAATAAAACATGATACTGCCCATTTTTTTTTAGATGTGAGAGTAGGCCAAATCTATCAAGGATCTATCTTTGGGCTCAATAATTGAATCAAAATGACTTTCTTGAAAAATCTGAGTTTCATGTTTTCTGTAGTGATACAAACCTGAGCAGGTTATCTACCTTTCTTAGACTTACAGCTCAGAGCAGATTCTTTCATTCTTCTAAAGATCATTCTCATCATGAACATTTTCTGATCAACATTGAGCATGTGTTTGAATGAGAACATAAATTTAATCTGAATTTCTATCTCCATTTCTGGTAATTGATTAAACATTGATTAAAATTCTTGTCACATATTACCCATGCTTTTGTTCCAAACTTACAGAGTTATTTCATTGTGTATTAATTAGAATTTTCTTTTTTAAGAATTATTTTGTTATCATTCGTAGTTGGGAAGAAAAATCTTGCAAACGTGACCATGATAAAATGCACGCTCTGAGCTTGCAGATAAACTAAGAATTTTTGTCCTTATGGCAAAGGCAGCCAGCAGCATCTGGGCTGCATTTATATGAGTGTTGACAGCAGGTTGAGGGAAGTGATCTTCCCCTCTACTTAGCACTTGTGAGACTCATCTGGAGTACTGGGTCCAGTTCTGGTCTTCCCAGCACAAGGAAGATGTGGACATATTGGAGGAAGTCCAGAAAAGGGACATAAAAATAATTAAGGGACAGGAGCATCCGACAAACTAGGAGAGTCTGAGAGAGCTGGGACTGTTCAGTCTGGAGAAAAGGAGACTCTGAAAGGGGTGGGATATCAATGTGTGTAAATACCTGAAGGTAGGAAGTAAGGAACAGGGGGCTAGACTCTCTCAGTGGTGTCCCATGATAGGGCAAGAGACAATGGGCACAAATTAAAATATAAGAAATTCCACTTAAATATGAGAAAAGTCTTTTTCACTGTAAGGATGATCCAGCAATAGAATAGGTTGCCCAGAGTTGTGGAATTCTTCAAGATGCTCAAAATTCAAATGGACATGGCCCTGGGCAACTTACTGTGGCTGGCTCTGCTTTCAGCAGGGGAGCTAGACTAGACAAGTTCCAGAGGTCGCTTTTGACCTCAATGACTGTGATTCAGGGCTATGAATAATTTAAGCTTTAGTTTGAAGACCTGAGTAGGCTGATAGTAGGAAGTTATCTCTTCAGCTTGGACAGTTTTGTGATGTGGCTGCTGACATAATTATCTGCTCCAGTTTCCCTGTCTTATTTTACTTCTCTCATGAAAGAGTTTTTGCTGCCATGCCTGAACAGAGCAAGGCCTCCTTGGTGCTATGAAGCTGTGGAGCTACTTTGAGATGTATTTTGATTCCTTTTCATCAATGTTTCAAAAAATTCTTTTTTCTGCTTAGATTAATCAATTTTTTATTGTAAAAATATCCCTTAAATTCTTGTTGGTTTTTTTGTGTGTAGTTACAAGTATGATTATCTTGTTCAGATTTTTGATAGCATCTGGAAATGGGCTTTAAGTCCTCAATTAGTTTGTTGGGTTTTTTTCATCTGGCATTCTGTTAACACATCTTTCACATCTAATTTTCACTTAGTTCTGGGCTACAGCTATGGACTGATGATGTTTTTTTGGTGGCAACATCTAAAGGTTTTACTCCTTTCCTTGGCCTTCCACATTTAACACTTACACTCAAAAGTGAGCCATACTTCCATTCATAATTTCTTTGCACTTTGGTATGAGGAATCTGTGTTTAACCATTCAAGTTATTTTCTTTCTAATTAAACTCCAAACCCTGAAAATTTCAAAACAGAGTACATTTTTTTTACCATGAATGTTGCTTTTCTTTTGTAGTTTCTGTACCTCTTGCACTGCAGTAAGTCTTAACACAACAGGGTAGTGAATAACTCATGCTTACAAGTTCCACGAAATGATGATCATACTTTCTCACAGTTTCTTTTGGAGAATGAGTATGTCCAAGTGTCCTTTTTTTCAGCTCATTTACATGTTTCCTTTTACGCTTGCTATTTTGGAAGGCATGTTTCCGTTCATGACCTACAATGTAATTTCTTTAGTTGCACACCTCATTAAATTTATTTCCTTCTCTCCATAAATCTTTCTGTCTACCTACTATTCAGTTTCCCATGGATGAAAGCCCATTACCTTGCATTAAATATTGACAAGATAAAAATTATTTTCTTACCCTCTGATTCTTTTTCTTCTCTACTGACTTTTGAGTTCAAGAACGCTCAGCCTTTTATCCTGTTTTAAGAGCATTGACTGAAATCCTAGCTCTATTAAAACCTAGGGCAAATCTCTCTACAACTTGAAACATGGCAAGATTTCACTGAGATGCTGTAGAACTATATGCCTTGTGAAATGCTGCCGCATTACTAATGTCCTGAGCAATACCCATGGCTGCATCTGTTCCCAAACAGTACTGCTATGTCTTAAATTCTATTCCCAAGTAGGATTGCTTCAATATCAAGCAAAGGGTGCTATTGGATTTTTAGTGCAAAATTATGATACTTAATAACATTATTTCCAGTAAAAATCAAGTGTTGAAGACAATTATGATTTACACAGTACCTCAGATATCTTCAGGGTTTTATTGGACCTCATCAGATTATTTATATCCTCAAATACTAAGCTGGTATCAGTTTTTCCAGCAGCAAGAAAGTTGGTTATGCCTGTATAAGGAAAAAATTTCCAATAATCTCAATCATTATTGAGGTAAGGAGATATAAGAGAACGTGTAGTTTTGCAGTCCTACAAAGTAGTGGCTTTATAGTTGTCCTTGCATCATTAAAAAGAGGGGGAGGAGGTCCCAAAACTCTACAAAAGTTTCAATATCTTCCTTTACCAGGAAGTATTATGTTAGGTTATGCAGAGAGAAAATTGGGAAGGCAAAAGCCCAGCTGGAGCTCAACTTGGCCACTAACATACAGGTCAACAAAAAAAGTTTTTATAAATACATCAACAAAAAGAGAGCCAGGGAGAATCTCCATCCCTTACTGGATGTGGGGGGGAAAGTTGCAACCAAGGACGAGGAGAAGGCTGAGATACTTAATGCCTTCTTTGCCTCCATCTTCAATAGTCAGACCAGCTATCCCCAGGGTGCTCAGCCTCCTGAGCTGGAAGATAAGGATGGAGAGTAGAACAACCCACCCATAATCCAGGAGGAAGTAGTCAATGATCTGCTTCTGCGCCTAGACGCACATAAGTCTATGTGGCTGGATGTGATTCACCCAAGAGTACTCAGGGAGCTGGCAGGAGAGCTCACCAAGCCTCTCTCCATCATTTATCAACAATCTTGGTCAACAGGGGAGGTACCAGATGACTGGAGGGTAGCTAACATGACCCCATCTACAAGAAGGGTTGGAAGGAGGATCCAAGGAACTACAGGCCTGTCAGCCTGACCTTGATACCAGGAAAGATCATGGAGAGGATCATCTTGAGTGAGGTCTCACGGCAAGTGCAGGGCAGCCAAAGGATCAGGGCCAGCCAGCATGGGTTTAGGAAAGGGAGGCCCTGCCTAACCAACCTGATCTCTTTCTATGACCATGTGACCCGCCTTCTGGATGTGGAGAAGGCTGTGGACATCGTCTATCTGGACTTTGGTAAGGCCTTTGACACCGTCCCCCACAGTGTTCTCTTGGAGAAGCTGGCGAATCATGGCATAGAGAAGTGTACTCTTTGCTGGGTTAAAAACTGTCTGGCTGGCCGTGCCCAGAGAGTTGTGATTAATGGGATGAAATCCTCTTGGCAGCTGGTCACCAGCGGTGTCCCTCAGGGCTCAGTTTTGGTGCCGGTTTTGTTTCATATCTTTATCAATGATCTGGATGAGGGGATTGAGTGCACCCTCAGTAAGTTTGCAGACAACACCAAACTAGGTGGGGGTGTTGATCTGCTTGAGGGTAGGAAGGCTCTACAGAGGGACCTGGACAGGCTGGATCGATGGGCCAAGGCCAACTGTATGAGGTTTAATAAGGCCAAGTGCTGGGTCCTGCATTTTGGTCACAACAACCCCAATCAATGCTACAGGCTTGGGGAAGAGTGGCTGGAAAGCTGCCTGGTAGAAAAGGACCTGGGGGTGCTGGTGGACAGACAGCTTAACGTGAGCCAGTAGTGTGTCCAGGAGGCCAAGAAGGCCAACAGCATTCTGGCTTGTATCAGGAATAGCGTGGCCAGCAGGAGTAGGGAAGTGATTGTGCCTCTGTACTCGGCCCTGGTGAGGCCTCACCTCGAGTACTGTGTTCAGTTCTGGGCCCCTCTGTACAGGAGGGTCATTGAAGTGCTGGAGCGTGTCCAGAGGAGAGCTACCAGGCTGGTGAGGGGTCTGGAGACCAGGTCATATGAGGAGAGGCTGAGGGAGCTGGGCATGTTTAGCTTGGAGAAGAGGAGGCTGAGGGGAGACCTCATTGCCCTCCACAACTACCTGAAAGGAGGTTGTAGAGAGGTGGGTGTTGGCCTCTTCTCCCAAGGGAATAATGACAGGACCACAGGAAGAGGTCTGAAGTTGCAGCAGGGGAGGTTTAGATCAGATATTAGGAAGAATTACTTTACTGAAAGAGTGGTCAGGCAGTGGAACAGCCTGCCCAGGGAGGTGGTTGAGTCACCATCCCTAGAGGTAATTAGGAAACGTCTAGATTTTGCCCTTCAGGGCATGCTCTAGTGGCAGAGATTGTAGGGGTTTTTTTTCTTTTGTGTGTATGGTTGGACTCGGTGATCTCAAAGGTCCCTTCCAACCATGAAGATTCTATAAATTTATACAGAAAACTTTTTAGAAGTTAAAAAATCAAAATAAATGGATTCTGTGGTTACTCCTGGGTACTCACAGGTGACTGCAGCCTCATAAAGTCGACTGTTAAAATCAGAAGGTATATGGGTTTTGTTTGGTACAGTGCCCAGGCTAATAAAGAAGAGGTTTACATTCAGCTGTGCTTTCTAGGGCAACTATTTTACATTCTGTGGTTACGTGTGTTAAAACATCATGAATATAGAAAACATAATTAAAGAATAAAATTCTAAATTTAAAAGCTAAAGAAACACTGAGATATATTTAAAAGCAAAGGGAAATGCATGATAAATAATATCAAGTGATACTAATTTTTTTTTCCTAGGTATATACAGCACAAGTTGGATTGGACCTCAGTTCTTTTTTCTCTTGCTCTCCCAGGAGAGTCAAAAGCAAAGGACACAGAGGACTGAGTGCAGTTGACATTAGTTTCCTGCTGTGTATCGTTTGACATTTAGGAAACTTCATATTTGTACTCACATTCACATTCTTCCTTTGCTGCAAATGTATATTTTCTGTTAGAACTAAAGACAGATACTCATACTCATCAAAGAGTACATCTCACAAGCCCTAGGACTATCTGGCAGACGTATTTGCTAGATCTAGTTCTCTTACTGCATTGTTCTTGCAGGTGACATTATAAGTAATGATTTTCTATTAGATAGAAAATCATTAAGAACTAATTTTCTAATTAATTTCCTGATTTGGATAATTTCTTCCATTTTCATGCACTTCCTTCTTTTCTCCTTTGTACTCAGTCATCATAGGTCTAAAGAAATTATATTCTTTTAAACCATGTGTTGCCTGTGGAATCAAATCTGATTTTCCTGAAATGTCAAGACAGTTAACTTTTTTATCTATGTATTTTCTAATGCATTTTTCATCTAAGACTTTTGGTTCAATATATTGGCAGTATGCTAAGGTCATCACTAGTCACAAACACGAGAAATTTTTTATCTGTAACTACTGACACATATTTTCCCTTTCAGATTTTCAAACGTGGTCAAGAGAATCTGAACTAGCATGATTTTTTAAAAAATTTGGATTTCTTTTCTTCGTAAGAAGCTTGCTAATGTAACACTCACTTCTTTCTACTAAACCAGAAGTCATCAATCAAATTCACTTTGCAATGAATAGAGAAAACATGCCTGCGTGCATTTTTTATCGATTTAGCAGGTTTTTTTTATTAAATTGCTAAATAATATTCTTAGTCTGACGTATAAAAAACAAAAGCCTGTGAACACATCTTTCTTAAAGGTATTGGTCAGCAAAGATGCTATTTATGGCAAACCTGGATTGTGATATGCTTAAATTATGTTTAGTGGATTGTTCAGATTCCAGGATTGATTTTGTGGGTTTGGTTTTTTTTCCCATAATTAATAATGATATCTGAAACTCTATTCATCCAAAGTTTAATTTCAGCTGTATCTAGATGTTTTTCCATGTTTGCTTTTTGAAGCTTATTTAAAATGCCCAGCACATTGTAGATGAACTGCAAAAGAAAATGTCTGTTCCTCAAAGCTTTATGTTTTACTATAAAGAAAAAAGAATCTGCAGGTCTATTTCCAGTATTCTACTAATATCTTTAATGAGCGAAAACTGTGCAGAAAGATTGTTTAAGATTAATCCTCAAAGATCCACAGTGTTGGCATACCATACCCTACAATCTTACTTCCTAAAACTAAATGGTCTGCCTTTAGCAAATTCAGGCCTGCGCTTTGTCATTTTTGACATACTGACATCTAACACGACCTTCCAAAATAAGGTTTGCATATACATAAATCTTGTCCATATTTGTCTTCAGCTCCCGAGAGCTATTGCTCCTCAAATTTACTCTCTTATCATTTTTTGGCATACTGTTCATTTGGTAGCCTCTGAGATGCTTGTTATGTTATGTTATTTGAAGAGGTAATTTCAGTGCCTGTAACTAACTTTATATACTTCAAGTCGGTTTTCGTTTCTCAGGTGTTTCAGTTTCTATTAATGATATATGAACACTCAAATATTGCGTTCTAATCTGGGTAATCAGCTGCCATTTTCAAAACTTCTCAATACTACTTTTCTCGCACTTTGTTTTTTAGTTTTCATATTGTGGCTTTTGTCTGGAGTATCTTGCAACATTTCACAAGTAAAATATATGCTTACTAGTATAGATGAAAATTATATGAATTTATAGCTTGTGCTTGTTTTTCTTCATAAAAATGTAGTTCATGTTTTTATAAATTAGATGGATTTTGTTTTCTTTGTTCCTCTGTAGTAAGGCAATATATCCCTGATTCTTTGTGGTCCTCATGTCTTCCTTCTCAGTCTGCGTATGATAAAAATAAAGCACTCATAGTATTTTTAAAGAGACTAATATATGTTTAGGTTGGATCTAGCATGTTTTAAATTAATACAAAATATTAAAGTACTTATATATATATATATTATTCCTTTTTTCACATTTCCAAAATATATTTCAAATTTAGGATGAGAATTTTTATCTGCCTTCAAACCACCCCCACAGGTCTTCTTGTTCCAGTGAGACTTTTTTTTTTTTTTCTTTTGGTCAGCATGGTTATTTAATACATTCAAATCAAAATGTGTATCCTTGAGAAAGTGTTGCATCAAAAGCTATGTGTTGAAAATCAATATTGGGTTTTTGTCCATGTTCAAAGAAAAAGGAAAAAGGAAAGAAAGAAATAGAAACAGCTACAAAACTGGTAGTGAGGGTATACACAAAAGATTGCTCTTCATATTTGAAATCAGACATAGGCCCGAACTGCACTGCTCAGATCCAGATTGGAATTTCATCAAAGTTCAAGGTTACACCTATGGCTCATTGCAAATACAGGGAATAGTGCTGAAGGCTGGCATGAAGACATTACCTTGTTTTTTTTTAGCATTCAAATTATTTGAACAACAACCAAACCAAAGTTGATACCCCTTCTACAGAGACTTCTCTTTAAGGCCTACTTCTTATTTCCATTGGATCAGCTTCATAAAGAAAAATTTAAAATATTTTTTAAAGGCAGCTGCTTACCAGATACATAAGTCCAGTTCCTTTCCTTGAATTTCTCAGAGAAAAAATAGCGTGACGCCTAATTCAGCTTTGCTCATTCACTGCATATACTGCCTAACACCAAAGACATTTAGCAGAGGAAGAGAGTTTCAGGCTTTTCTCCTGAACCCACAGAACTGTCAAAACCAATCATGTACATAATAGGATTGTACTGCAGTATTTCAAGGCACTACTATTTTTTCCTTGTAACCTGGCATTGATTTTAAGACATACACTTTTATTTTATTACTTAAAGCAGTGACAGTAATGGGCTAGCAACCAAGGCATCACCAGTTTAACCACAGAAGCTACTTGAGCGTGATTCATTAATGAGGTCGTACCAGTCTCTAATCCTTTTAGGTATTTATACTTCTCCCATTTCATTATACTTCAATATAGTTTTCATTAAACAATCCTTTCAATATCCACAATGTCAGGAAATAGCTACAGTGCTATGTAGCAAAAAAGAACACAAGGTGCAATGAAATTAAAACTTTCAAAAGTCTGTCATGCCCAAAACAACAGCTGAATCTTTACTGGTTTTTGGTGGATTGACTGGTTTGGTTTTCCTTTTTTTTTTTTTTCCCCAAAGCATCTAAGCTGGCTAGAAAACTAAATATTCTTCAGATCTGATTAGCACCTTAATCTCTTCCATAACCACAACTAACACCATTGACTTGAATGCTTACTGCAAGCTCGCAGTGTGTATTTGGTTTGTATTCATCAGCCTGGTGGTGGAGTCTTTAAAAATGAGGTGTAATCCCTCCCAGAGGGCTTCAGAGGGATGGCTGCTAAAAAGGAGCGTGTTTCCTAACCTGGCTGAGAAATAAGTGAAAAGAGACCAGCAGATAGGCCTTAAATATGTTCTACTTGCTCTGAACGTTTGTATTTATGTATCACAGATTTCTATTTAAAAAGTAGGTCCACCAGAAAGTACAGGAAAATACCTAGATCAGACAATATGTAAAAGTCTGGGAAAATAATTATTCCTAAACACACCTGAGGTGAAAGGTGCCCGAATCTGAGGCACCAGGGTAAAAGCAGGAGGCTAGAGCCATAGATAGTGAGAGAAGAAGAGGTGACTGATTTTTTTTTAAAAAGAAAAAACAAAAACCAAAACCAAAACATGGCAGAGAACTATATTTTCAACACTGCGTACTGTTGCTAAAAAGCAAAAATCATCAACATGAGCAGCTAGTGGAGCAGGAATGGCAATTCTTGCTGCATCACGGCAAGGTTTTGCTGTTGGGCAGGATGACGGACAGAGCACCGCAGCTATCACAGAGTGAGGTGCCACTACAGGTGTTGGAATACAGCAAGTGGCTGTGGCAGGTAACTCAAAGAGAATACTGAGTATTGAAATATTTTTTATTTAGCTTTAAATAAATTTTTCTGTTGTACATTGGAGAATGGGTAATTATATATTGGTCTGTTCATCTCCCTTGTTATCTTTTTCCTTTCTTCAGTAAAGTTCGTTTTGTTGAATTGTTCGATTCAGTATATGTGAGATAGGAGTATACTACTTTGTTAAATTTTCCAAGTTTGTGGATGAGAACTTCGGCTAGTAATTATTACTTGAAGCTGGCCACTGCTGCTGCTAATTTAGTCTTGACAAAAGGGTTACAAACTTCTGTATTTTTCATGTAGCCACTTTGTGAAGATTCCTTTTTAAAGTTATTGTATAGCTAAATTTGTCATGCTTTAGCTTCCTAAAATGATCAGCTAATAGCAGCATCCACGGGAGCATCACAGAAGCATGTGGAACATGTTGCCTTACAACGCAAAGACCTGGTAAAGATGTTTTCCCCATGCTTTGTTCAGAAGAAGGTAGGTGTACCAGATCTACCCTCTGTGATAAAGACTGTGAGCATTTTTTTTATTTGATAGTCCAGTGCTAAAATGAGGTTATTTTTCCTGGCTGTCCTGCAAACTTTCCATGCCTGCAAAGACCAGGCAACAGCTGTCTTTGTGATTTATGAGTTGAATTAGTAATGTGTTAAGTGGTATTACTGTATGCAGCCATGTATTCTGTAGTTTCTGGAATGAGTTTGCTATTATTAGAGCGCTATGGACAACTCCGTACCAGCATCGCTCCCTAGAAGATAAAGCCTGGCATAGCACAAACATGTCAAAGTTGATATGGGGCCCCTCTGGAATTTGCCCACAATCATTGACTTCTCACAGCAAGTGGCCAACACTTGTTATTTCTCTGCAACTTTTGCTTTGGTATAGGCACAGAGAAAGAATAAATGTACAGCAATTTTAACTGTTTTTGTAACTAGGTTTTCTCCCCTAGATAGTATCTATTTTCTCCTTGTAACCCATGGAGAAGCAAGTTCTTTCAAATAACTATCTTGCATGTCAGCAGCTAGAAAGGGAGAAAGTTGCTGCACATGTGCAACAAATCATTACAGTTTCAATTAGCTTTGATCAAAAGCCCTGAGATATACTTTTCTGAGATCGCAAGTATAAAGTTTCCATCTGCTTAATAACAATTCGGTGTAAATGGCAGGCACGGAAGTAGAAGCAACTATCTACTAAGTGTGTCATCATCATCCCAGTTATTCAATGTACAATAGATTCCTTCTTAACTCTACCAAAGTTGCAATCAGCGTTTATTTGTATTCAGTGTTAGAGAAATCTGTGCCTGAATGCAGACAGTTATAATTTAAAGAAGGGTTTCCGAAAGAATAATTCTTTGACTTCATCATGTTTTCCTTAACAGTCTTCCAACAAATGCTACATCAGATTTGTTATTTCCTTATGGCCAAGTTGAATCTAAGTTGACATCTGAAGTGTCGGGGTTGTTTTGTTTTAGTTTGGGGGTTTTTGTGGGGTTTTTTTGGTTTGGTTTGGTTTGGTTTTTTATGTTTTTTTCTTTTGTTTTCTTTTGTGGGTTTTTGTGTGGGTTTTTTTTGTTGTTGTTGTTGTTTTGTTTTTTTTTTAATTTTATTTCCCATCACCTTTAATTCCATGGAATGAAATTTCAACGGAATTACAGTATTATGTATAAGGGTTGAAACTTGAAACTGAGATGTCAGTGACATTCTTGGAGAAGTACAATACAACTATTGTATGTTCAATAAATTCTCTCCAAAGACTGTTTAAACCAACCTTGTTTATTGTATTGTATATTCACTGATATTGTCACAAATATTTCTTCTCCTGAGTGAGAAGGTTTTTAAATTTATAAAAAGAGAAGAGACATCAAAATTCAGAATATACACATCTCTCCAATATATGCAAGCCTTTTCAGCCGTATTTTCTATATCTGATTAGCAAATTAAAGAACTCATGCTTCTAAGATGAACAGCACTGATACCTAACACAGGAGTAGTATGGCAGATTGATGAAAAGTAACTGAAAGACAGAATCAAGTAATTCAGAATACAGTTTAGTCACTGAGTGTCGTCTCTTTCTCTGCTCAGAATATGTCTGCCAACATATTATTATTTTCTTGAATTTGCTTTTCAAAAACACTTACCCAAAGTTGTTTTGTATGAATAATTATTTGACAGGAGCTTGCTAATGAACGGTTTGTTTTGACTACTTAATGTCTGAAATTCAGTCTGTTGAGACTGAATACTGGAAACCTGAATAAGAAAGATACGCATATTTTAAAAGGGTGCTTAATCTTAGTCATATGCTTAAATTCTAGTTAAGAAAAACAGGAGTTTTATATGCATGATTAACAGAGTGGTGATTTTTCACTGAGCAGCTAGGAATACTTTTATGCAATTCCTTCTTTTAAAAGAATAGTTCAACTGGTAATATTTCTCATAAAGCAATGTTATGCCTCTCTTCCTGGGGATTTTGCCATGTAACAGAAAAGTCGCTCTCAGTAGATTTGCTGAACTATGGGGACAGGAGTATCGGAATAGCTACTAACTTTCAAAATGGGGACCATTATAGGCAATGAGTTGTCAGACGCAACATACTGTATTTCAAGCATATCTCAGCACAAGCTGGCAACATGAAAACAGATTATCACATGATTTTCCTAACAAATTTTAAAAAATACAATATAGATTCCCAATGACCTGACAGAGACAAATAGCTGTGCAGGCATCCTTTTTATTCTTGCTTTGGGTTGTTAGATATTGTGGTTATGTTTGAGGATGATTGACATAATAACTAATGCACAACGAGGTATATATAATATTTTACTTGACAGCTATTCCACATGTCAGCTCTGAGGTGTACCGTTAAGCACTTCCAGTTCAAATACCATGCTTATCTGTTGGTCTTCATGGATTTATATGTCATAGGTCTTCACAAAACAGAATCTGTTATTATATAAAAAGAGAAATATGAATAGACTGATACAGTTAAAAATTTAAATGGCTTAAACTGTATTGCTGCTGACTATAGTGGAGCTTTACCAGCATACACCGTTTGAAGATCTGGCCTACACAACTATGAATAGTATATGTTGGTAGATTATTTTTTTTTCATTATTATTTTGAATTGGGTAGGAAATAGAAGAAAATGCGTAGGAAAAAACCACACCACATACATAAGCAGAGGAAAGCAGCAAAAAGATACCTATCAGGAACAAGCACTATATCAACATTTATCAGTAAAATCTAAGCTGGAGGCTTATTTCTCGAACTTGTTATACAATGAATCACTTTCTTGAAAATGGTTATTTACATGGCCTCAAATCTTATTACAATACCATGCCACATCTTGTCAGTAACGTAACAGCTGTACCCACAGAATCATACAAAACCTTCTCAATTCACAACATTCTGATGTGCAGTGAAGCTAAAATATCACAGGCAAAAGGCATGAGGGGAATAGTTCATGCAGTCTGGCAAGTATATTCCTTAACCAAAAAAAGGGTTCAAGCATTAGCTTTTCAGAGTCTTTCCCAGAGCCTTTTCTATATTATCCACAAAATAAATTCACCAAAACTAAACAATCTCTGTAAGACTACTCCAATTTTAGTCATAAATAAGAGAAGGCAGATTTCCTCCTAGATTCCCTTTACTATGCTCCAGGTGACCATGTCACTTTTGATTGTGTTAACAGCTTAGGGTCTGCAGTGCCTTTACTTTGTCAAAGTGTTAGCTGTGCCATGCTGTCCCCCGTCTTGCTCTAAGACCCTTTTTCATGTGTTAGACCAGCAGAGCACTTTTTGATAGTCAATATTTTTAAGCTATTAAATATACTATTACTTCTTCCTACTTATTTCTAATTTTTAAATTGAAAAAGGCAGAAATTTCAAAATCACTTTGTCCAGTGTTCAGAAAATATGGTTGGTGACAAGCATAAAACCAGAATGTAATCATTACAAAAAAGTTAAAACATCAAGCAGTAAGTATTCGCACATAGCATATGTGATTGGAAAGTGTTTGCTGAGTAATCATCTTGTCTAATAGCTTTAAGCAAACAATTAAATATTAAAGTCTGCTTTGGGTAATCCATTAATATGAACCAGTCAAACTATTTTATACATGTGGCAATCTACATATAAGAACTATCTGGAAAGTACCACACAGGTATGGCACGCACAGGCAAATTTTTCACTGACTTCAAAAGGTTTAATTGGGGATATCAGATATAGAGGTTAAACGTATACTCACAGAGTCCAACACTGAGAAGCTGGCTGTATCTTTGGATTGCCACAACATTATGTGTTAAACCAGCATCCGTTTTTCATTAGGCAGCTCATCCTGTCTTTGTAGCTCTCCTTAACAAGAATGGATTTTCAAGATATTATGTAGCTTTGCAGTCTTTTGGACTTTCATTAGCTTTAGTAACAGGCACACTGATAAAACTATGTTTGTCTGACTAGTGTGCTTAAAGTGTTCTTAAAGAATACGGTAGATCTCTGTGTATGTTTCATTTAAGTTTCAACATGGCAAAATTGTAAGAGAAGTATGTATCAAGTGGTGGATGTGTACTGAAAAACTGCTTTGTCGCAACTTTTATATATAAAACCATTTTAGGTATGGTTAATTTTACTGAATGGCAGTAAGTCATTTGGAGAAATTACAATTAAAAAAATCTGGATACCCTGGATAAAGGTGATTTAATGAATAAATTGCTTAATTCAGTCTTTTCCAACTTTTGCTACAGACATGATTTTAGGGGATGCAGTTTTAATCTGATATTTTAGAATATTGAAATATTAGGTTTTAGAGAGCACTTTAATTGTTCTTGGAACAATATTGACTTATACTTGGGAGTATAAGTAAATTGTGAGGCAAAAAGAAGTAGAAAAGTGTATTCCATGATCAACACGTACAAGATAATGAAAGGGAAAGATGAAAACCAACTGCTTTATGGACTAATTTTGGTATAGAGGTGAGGGTTCACCTATGTCTAAAGCCACTGTGTTTTACTTAAGCCATAAAAAACACTCATGCCACTGATGTCAGCAGGAAGTTATTGTTACAGATGTCTTTGAGCTAGTTCATGTGTTTTTGAGCTATACACGCTGACATTTTTTTCCTATTGCATTAGGAAAAACAGAAACTGACAAAAGCATAAGCCTTTCTGGTGTATGAGTAGTTGACGTTATTTATTTTGCTGTGCTTTACAATTCAGTATTAAAACCCCAGAAGTAGGTATCTGTATTGATCAATCACTAGCATTCAGAAATTGCCCTAGGTTTCATTTTGTTCTTAATCTTGACTAATTTCTTTTTCTCATTTTCATAACTTGCCACTGTTTGTCCTATTTCTCAACAAAACATTACATTAATCTCTTTTAGCATATTCTTTTTAGTATATTCTTGCAGCATGTTTGGCCATGATACAAATGGATCAAAAAAGACCATCCGGAGTCCCTGAACCACTGTTACGCTCAGTTCTTGTAATCCAGCTGAGCGTGGTTTTATGTGACTACCCCAGGATGTGTACGATGATGGGCATCTCTTCTTGTTTGTTCTGTAGTATTGTTCTAGTTCCTCCATGTCACTCTCCTGCCTGTTTTACGTCCTTCATCCATATCTTGCAAATTTTAATTTGTACATTTTTCCTGTACCCTGTTTGGGCAACTATGCCTTAAGTCTCATCATGGTTACCTGTTATTCTTATACTCCGCAGTGTTACGAAGTGCTTCTCGCTGGTTATGCTGTTAGAAAGAAGTGTTACTGTGTTACAACACTGTCAGGGATGATGCTATTTCAGTGTGTTTGTGTCTGGGTCTAAGGCAAGCTAATATTAATTACAATATGCTTAGTCAGGTTCTACTTCATTAGTGCAACAGATCTGTGCTTTGGCTACAATTTACGCATATTATCTATCATCTCCTCTGTTTCCAATACACAATCTGTTTTCCTAAAGTTCCGTAAGTACAGATTTCTCTGGAATGCTTCTCTTAAATGACTTTTCTAATTTATCTAGTAGACTGGAAAAGCATGATTTTCCTCTGTAAAATCCAGCGCTTTTTTTTCTGTGTTGTATGATTTTATGCTGTAATTTCAGTTGCTTTTAAAAGTAACAGTGACTCCAATACTAACTATTTCAGTATTAGGATTTTACAAAGGCTCTGTGGGGTAATTTTAAATTATTGAAATATTTTAAACAATTGACAAGTAACCTTTGAAATTATTCTATGAACTTCAGGAGACATTTAATTGAAGTGTTTTCAATTTAACTGTGGTAACTTAAGGTCTCATCTTACAGTTCTTAGAATCCAAAGAATTAGAGCAGCCCCCAGCTCACTTACAGTAAGTTAGACCACATTTTTCTTCACAGAACTTGATTTCCCAAGGTAACCGGACCTGGAACTCATAGTGCCACAATTCCCTGGTGTTGTTCTGTAGCATTTTTCCAAATCTTTTTCTTAATACATAGGTTTTAAACCAGTGATAACCCTAGTTACATTTTGATGGATTAGGCTTTAAGACCACATTCATTAAATGACCGCTAAGTGCTAATAAAAGTCTAAGTAAGTAAGTTTCTTTTCCACAGCACTAGGGATTAGTTGATGTTTTTCCACCTCTCTCTTGTATATGAATAATTTTTCAAGCAAATATGTTTATACCACTGGTGTTTGAAGAGTGGCGTGCTGAATACTAATTGCTAATTCTGGTACATAACTAAAATATCTCTTGAAAGCTTCAACAGCAAAGAAGGTTTCTGAACATCTGGCTTCCTCTCAGCTGGCAAATAATTTACTACACCACTAAGACCCTGAGCTTCCCTCAGTGGAAGAAACTGTATTAGAAATCAAATAGCTTTTTAAATGTTGGGTATTTCAAAGATGTTTGTAACCAATTGCTTCCAGAAAGAATATTTACTTTAACTAGCTTAACTGAAAATTACAAATGTTCAATTCTGCCTTTTCTGCATCTATATAAATTAAAGTGTCACTTGGGAAGTAAAAATTACATTTCATTAGTTTTTCCTGGTTTTACTTTTTATATATTTTGTGATAAAAGTTTAGCAATAAAAGCAGCATAATAACAAAATATACTTTAAAGGACAAAAAAGAAATTGCAAGTTGCCCCCCTTCATAACTTATCCAAGTATAAGCAGAGAAAAAAATTTTAGTTATTATTCATAGTGGCATCTAAATATCCCAAATGAAAATAAATTCTCTCTGTAAGAGATGTATACAATCAATCAGAACAAAAAAAAAGTCTCTGCCTGGAAACATATTTTCAGTTTAAACACATAGGAGAGAGCTTTTTGCAGAGCTCAGAAAGAGGAAAGACACCCACCCTCTTCTGACACATGAGAACTGTGTCTGTATAGATTTCTAACCCTGTATGGAGGTATACTGCAGGCAACAATTTCAGTTGAACATACCACATCAGAAGTATTTTGCTATTTTGGAACTGCTGAAGACATAGCTTAAATGAGTTGTCTAAGTTTACACAGTATCAAAACAATGAATGAGCCCAGATCTCCTGAACATTCTCTCTTCACCATTTTATAATTTTTCTCCAAATACATAACTTTTGCTTAACTGTGTATTTTAGATATAAACTGCTAAGCAAAGTTCCCTTTAGAGTAAATCAAGTGAAAATTGTTGCTTTTTCTTCTTCTCCGTCTTAGAAATTTGTACAATGCCTTGGACAGTCTGCAAAAAAAAATGAAAGCTTTGCTCTCTTGCACAAAATTTTCATAAACATGGAATATAAAATTTTTAAGAAGCATGTTTTACATGTAGTATTTTACACCTAAGTTCTTTGGAATTGATCCCTTGTGCAGTATAGGGAGATTGTCACTGAGTACGATGCTTACCTACAATGACTCCTCAGTGGCAGTAATTTACTTGCTGAATTATGGGAGAGTCCAGTGATTTGATGTAGAATTCTTTATAGGATGATTCTTTGCTTCCAGGTTTTCCTTCAGTCAGCTTAGTGGCTTCCTAAATTGCAGCAGACCCTGTAGAGCCTTCCCTGGTGTCTGGCCATCTTCTGCCTGTAGAAGACTGTGCTTGAATGGAAGCTCTCAGATTCTTCTGCAACTTTTTTCTTTTACCAGCTTCTTTTACATGGGCCAAGTGTCTCCGTCTGAACTTCAGACACCTGACTTCCTCCTTTTACCTGACAGACCCTGGAGCCCCTAGAAATTTCTCTGCTTTGAACAGATAAATTTGTCAGTAGAGAAAGACGTATTTTCCTCTCTTTCCAGAGATACCACGTGACCCAGCACTTCCTTAAAAGGAATGAATATTTATGTCATACACAGTTGAGGAAAAATACCCAAACACATTTAATCCATTAAGTGGATGAATTCTTATATAGAATTGAAAGTACTGAGTTCATTTATCTTCCAAAAGGCAATACATACAGTTTTTATGCACAGTACAGAAGGTGGCAGACTGTGAAGCAACAATATATGTGCTTCTTTTGCCTCCAGATAGGAAAGCCATTTTTCATTTTAAAGTTTCAGTGAACTACGTGGCAGAGTTAGTATGGTCAGCATCTGCTTCATGTTTGTTCCCTTCTGATTTTGGGGGGAGATATTTGGGGTAACTCTAGGAAAAGCTATTGTTTGAACAAAAATGCATTTTTTGTTAGTGGTGAGTTTTTGTGGTCGTTCCTGTGTGTATGATTCTGAGAAAGATGTTACGGTGTTCTGTGTCATCTCATAGTAACACAGCTTTTGAGGGAACCAGATTACTTGTGGAACAGGAAACAGTGAATGGGCCCTTGGACTTCCCCATAATGTTTCTGATCAGTATTTCTAAAGGACTCTACCAGTTTTAAGAGGTCAAACCTCTATTTCCTGTGGGGTTTCTGTGGAAAAAAACCCTAAGGTATGGATGGTACTGTCTACAGAGAAACTTTAAGAACCTCTAGCTACTGCTGTGTAAGACATGCAATCTAGTTCTTGATAAACTATTTTAGGTGTAAAAAGCAGTACAACTGAAGTGGTTGCTAAATTAAATTAGTTCTTTCAAGAAACACCAAGCCAAGTACAAGAGAAGACGGTTGCATGTCTCTGTGGCCATTACATCATATGAGATATGACTGGCTGTGAATGTACTAGATTAACCTTTTCAATACAGGTTTTGTTTCTGATCTTTTCCTGCTACACTTAGGCAATCTGATTTTGAGGTTGTAAGGAATACAGGTTGTGGGCCTTGTCCCTGGAATTTTTTTCCCTTTGCTAGCAGTACAAAAACTCATCTTTTTTGAGAGACAGGTTTTGTCTTAGTGTTGGTGACCTTTGAGTTTCATACCTTAGTTTCCTAGTCTTCCATTTAATGTAAAAATAATAAAACTCCTTTACGTAAACCCCCAGTTTTACCTAATGGTAATTTTAGTTTACTCCAAATCACCTCAATTCACTCAAGCTAATTTTTTTCTATGACCTTCTTTTTCTTCAACTTCCATGGTTTATCAAAATAAACTAAAATAGCATCAACATTGTTGTGTCATTAATTGCCTGGTAAAAAAATCTTGGCAATCCTGTCTAATATTGGGCCATACTATTGTTCAAAACATTTATTCTCATATTTTTACCTGAGAATATAAATATCTAAAAAATTACACAATTCTCAGTCTTATTGATGATCAGCACATGCAGCGTCTTGCTATGGTTGCCTTTTAAACTAATCATGGCCCAATTTTATCTTAAAAACATTACACTTGAGTATTTTTCCTTCTGAAAATGAATATAGTATTCCATAATTGTGTTTCAATTATGATTTTATTATTTGATCTGATGACTGATTTATGATTTATTACTTGAAGATACCTTGAAGCAGTAGTTTTATCTAGTTTATTACCCAGGATCACAGTCTTCGTATTTACAAATTTTATTTACTTTTTTATAATCCCTGCATCCTATTTCCCAGCTGGTTTGAAAGACCGTTTTATTACCAATGATATCAGCGACCTCACTACTACAGACACTGAAATGACACATTCCTTCATCTTCATTACCTTTGCAGTACGTTTTTAGAGAAGTGTCCAGTCAGCCCCTGCTATGACTGTCGTCTGCAGTATTTCATTTTTACCCTTTATCCCTTCCATTGGGAATCTGACGGTGAAGTTTGTTCTAGCATGCAGAAATCTTGGTGGACTTTTTTTTCCATTCTTATGTTTCTTCTTCCATTTTCACTTTCAGCTGTACATCTTGGATTCCCTACTGTCACCTGGCATATCTCTGAACACCGAGGTGTCCTCTGTTGTGAGACAGTTCTTAAATGTCTCATAATGACTCACATTTGAACACTGGCATCTACCTTAAGACAGCTGTTCCTGTAATCCTTAACATAAAGATAAAGCTGTCTTCGTGGCTGGAAGAAATGGACATCCTCCTGCTGTCCAAAACATTTACTTTCAGAAAGTTTTCTCTTGAAGTTCCCTATTTTGCAGCCTTTATCTATCTGGAGCATTACATGTTCAAAGAAATAGTCCCACTCACCTGTTTTTGGGCTGCTTAGGTAAATATGTTGGTACGCCCAAATATTACTCAGTCTGTCTTCGTATCAATGCCACTGTTCCTTCTCTAGCAATTAGGAGGAAAATATTAATTGTGCTGATAATAAAAAAGGTTCCATACTTTGCCGAATTGTTTTATTACAACCTTGCAAATTAATTCCACAGAGAAAAAGATAAAAACCCCATATGATAACACAGCTGCTAGTAAATTTTAGGGAACATTTGAAACGCAGAAATTTTTGGCATTCCCAGTAGCTTTTCAGAATGTAGCAGGCTTGGGCAGTCATGTAGGTTTTGCAAATACAGTGTCTAGTAACATTGATATTTTAGGGGTAACTTGACCACAGGCTTGAAAGGGAAGGCATTCTGACCAGAATACAAATGTATTTTTCCCTAAAGACACACTAATGTAAGTAATACAATTGTTTTTCAGCAATTTGCACTGTTTCTAGTTGTGTCTGTTTGTTTTGTTTTGATTTGATTTGGTTTTGTTTTTGTCGAAGAAGTTCAATTAGAACTACAACTACTGCAGACTGTTAACCAGATTCACGCTCTGGCAAACATACTTCTGCAATCCTGTTGTTAACTCAAGTTTGTTTCATTTAAGGCAGAATAAGACTTTTCTAGCATTTTGCATTCCTTCTAGGGTGGTTGGTATTTATGTCATTGTCAGAACTATTATGTAGCTTTATAGATCTGTCATTCAGTCCTAATTCTTTGGCAGGCCTGAGAACAGTGCATACTGTGAATTTCCAGAAGAAACAGCAATGTTATTTAGATTAAGACATGATGTCCAATTATCTTGCATAGATTAAGATAATTTCTGTTAGAATAGAAAAAAAAAATAGTATAACACTTCAATTGCATTAGTTTACTTTTAAATTTCTGCTAATGAAGAAGTTTTCATCTTCAGCTTCCCAAATTCTTGAAACTCAGGTGCTTAAATTGGGTCACATTTCTAGTTTAATAAATAACTTTCTTATTATTTTCTCTTTGAGTCATTACTCCATAGTATCTTTAACTACATAATCATCATGTCTATGTTTCCTAAATAGCACTGTAGCACAAGAAATTACCATGTCATGTGAGTTTTGCAATTTTCTTTGTTTTCTTTGCTTATTTATTGTATCGTGGCATTTAGCTGTTAAGTAAATTCTTCTTATTTGTTATCATGAAAAACTGGTCTATTTCTGTTGGGTTACTATGAATTCCCTGCTAATATACGGGGTCAACAATATTCAGTCAAGACTAAAACCAGTGTGCTTTATGCAGTCCAGTTTTATTCACATAGAAGCCATGACATTGCTCTGATAATGAGAAAAAAAGTA
This sequence comes from Chroicocephalus ridibundus, assembly GCF_963924245.1. Lineage (NCBI taxonomy): Eukaryota > Metazoa > Chordata > Aves > Charadriiformes > Laridae > Chroicocephalus > Chroicocephalus ridibundus. Next base: position 86,208,956 of record NC_086285.1, on the reverse strand, counting down.
CCAAAATATCATTCTTCCCAAATTATGCAAATTTTCTTGTTCCTTTCTTCCACTGTAGTAAAAGACTACAATTTGGGGTATTTGGGGTATCTGTGGGATATTCTGAAGTTGTGCTTCTGTTGACCACAATTGTTTTGTTCTAATTTCAATTTGAACTAGATATTTAATTTCAAATTTACAACTTTAGACAGAATTTGAAAGCAGCTCGTCAATTTAAAGTGGACATCTTAATTTCAAATTGATGTTGACATATTTGATATCATCATTTTTGTTTGCAAATGTGTAAACCCACTTTTCTCCCCTGAATAAAAATTACATTATTTGAGTTTTCATCCTGATTAATGGTGGAAACAGATGCTGAAATACCTGAATATTTCTGGGAAAGTAGAAATAATTTCCTGAAATTTTTCACAAAATATTTTGGTAACATGTTTTCCTATTTTAGACAGAAGTAAGCAGGTATGATGGACACAAACACAGAAAATAAGGGTTACCCAAACAGAAGGAGTCACCAGGTCAGATGATTTAAATTATAGCAATGAAGGAGCTAAGTATTTCCCCTTATGTAATCAAAGACAGACCTAGAAACACCTGTTGTAAAAGTCTACAGCCTAGATATAATGAATGAAGAAATAGATGAAACTGTATGTTACCTTGGAAAGAGCTGCTGAACTGTGGAGGCATTATAGAGGGACCGATGTGATGAAGGAGACTAATTGACTGAGAAAATAAGAACCATCCCATGCAACTGGGTGAGAGTCCATAGATGCAGTCTTTTATTATTGAATAAAAGGACATAGCTGAAACCCAAAGGAGAAGCTGCACCTGTATTTTCCTGCATTGCCTTTTCCTGCATAAATCGAAATGCGAGTTCTGCATGGGAGGCATCAAGGACTCATTAAAATACACAGAGAAAGAGCTCCCTAAGAGCATGCAATCTTCTAAACCTTGGATTTCAACTTGAACTCTGTTATCCGTAAAGGTGAACACCTAAACTGACTACATTGACAAAAAATGGGCAGGTATGACGGAATATGAAGCCTGATCAAAGTGAATATTGTTTGGTACCACTGTAAACTGAAAAAAATCCTTTGTAGGTGCTTATGTCTTACGTTGTCTAGAGACTGCAGAGTATCCATACGTCAAAGCAGCAGTGCACTGCTCTTCAAAGCACCTTGCCTGGAAAACAGTTTTATCTGCACTAGAAAGGGAAGCTTAAGACGACTGGCAGGAATAGCATTTCCACAGAGAGTACATGTCAACTATAAAATGCACCACTGGTTTAAAATGAAAGACTATATTGTCCTATAGCAATAAATTGATACATTTGTCAGGGACTCCATTCATCACAGATATGGTAAAAATGATAGTGTCTCTCAAACTGTTAAAACTCAGGGCTAGAACAAAAGCGAACACAAAAGGTAATGACACAAGTGGTGTAAAGAATAGAAAACTTGGAAAAGGAGCATTAAAATGACTCAGAGGACAGAAAAAACCACTGACTAAGACTGATTGAAGTTAAAAAAGAAAGTTAGTGGATACCAATTAATGATTAATGCATGCACAATCAGAAAATTCTAAGAAAACAATAGGAGTAATTCCTCTGACTACTGGTGACTCTACTTGATTTTGATAATAATAAGTAGAAAAAAATGGATGAAGTACGAAAGGGATGGAGTCAAGGCATCCTGAGGGAGGAGGTTCCTTTCTTTAAAATATTGATCAAATTCATTAATGCATTGCTTTACATTCACTGTACATCGGTTGGTTTTCATAAGTTTTAAGGAAGTTTTCCTTAATTTTAACAGATAAAATAATATATAGATAAATAGGAAAAACAATTACATAATTAAAATTCAGCTAAAGAGAAAAGTAAAAGTTAATGAAAAAGTATAATAAAATATAGCAGAACTGAACTTTTTCCCAAATTAGGATGTGTTTTGACAAAAAGATAAATATGTCTCTTCAGCATGGAAAGAAAGGAAAGAAACAGACCTTAAAATAGGGAGTAATGTGATACTTAGAACATGTACTAAGGATCTGAAATATCCATGTTTGATCAAGAAGCTCGAAAAAAGAAACAAGGGTCTCCTGAATGCATACAAGTTAACCATAAGATTGCAATAATGGTGAAGGAAAAAAGAACTCATTTATTCTCGATTTCAGGAGAAAACAACTTGCAAGGCTCCAAATGGGTGAAATGGAAGTTATGTCATACTTAAAAATTTACTTAAAGAGGGTAATTAGCTGATACTCTCCAGATACGGAAGAATGACAATATGTATTTCACATTAATAGAGCTTTATGTATTTAAAAAAAACAAAACCACAAACAAACCAGCAAGTGAGAGAGCATTAGAATCATGCTGAGTAGGAGGGGACAGGGAAAAAAGCAGTATGTTCTGGTAATATAAATGAGATGCTGCACTTTAAAGTTACTTATTCATGCATGCACGCACACACACACACGTTGGATTTTCTTTCCTTTCCTATGTTGCTTCGCTAAATCTCTTAAATTCATCCTGGTATCACTTCTAGAAGTAATAAAACATGCTATCATGAGTCCTTTATATATTATTCAGGCAAAATGAAAAGCTAAAAAGTGTAAGCAATTTCTTCATGCCTTTGGGGAAATAAAGGAAATGAATGTAAATAGGCATTTTAAATGAGTTCGTGTCCTGCCTGACCTTTGCAAAAAAACTCGTACTTAATAATACCAACAGCGCTGATTATCAAATAAATTAGATTTGTCCAAATACAGTTGCACAGTTTTCAGTTCCATGTAATTATGAATATAAGATTCATTATTAGTAGTAACTGGTCTGTTTTGGGCAAATATGCACCTTATCAAGAGAGCATTCTTGCCTTGAACTGTTTACACTCTAAGACTTACATCCCAGAAACACTCATGCAGGAGATTAACTTCAAGCCTCTGAGTAGTCCCATTGTTCATCTGATTTTGCGCTTGGTGTCAATGTAATCAAATATATTTCCACTTACAAGATAAGGGTCCAAATAGACAAGACAGATAAAGATCAAGGGGGAAAATGGTGTTTATTAAGTACCAACTTAATAATGATAAACCCTGGAGGTGAGAGGAATGTGAGGATTCCAATTCAGCCAGTGGAAATCAAAAGTTGAAAGCTTTAGAAAAAAAAATGAATTTTTATCTAAAGACAAACTTTCTTCTCAGAAAAGATTACATATACTTTCCATCCTATCACAGACAAGGGGGAATAGCAGGAAGTTAAAAAAAAAAAACATATTTTCATGTCTGTTTTAGTTGTCTCTAGTGAAGGTAGAAGGACGACCCGGCAGCACATTGGAGGGTGTTTGGCCTTGGAAAAAAATATCTCTGAAAGCATACTTTAGAGTAGGAACTGTGCTTCTGGCAGGCTCAGGTTTTTTTGAAATTACTTAATAGGAATTGTGGGTGCAATGTTGTTAAAGTTAACACATCTCTGAATTAAATCAAGTAGCAATCAAATCTCCAAGCAGAAGTGCCCCGAGGTCTAGATTCCACCCCAGCTGCAGTGCCCTGCTATTGACTTGCTTCAGACTTTGGGAAGCAGGTAGAAGAGTGCTGGCAAAAGCCCTAGGTGGAAATTGGGCCATCTGAGTCTGCACTACAGACTGCAGACGGCTGCTTCACAGCTGGTGATTAACTCCCTGTCAAAACCCAGTGGCAAACAGACAAAAAGCAGAAGTTTCCTGCCAAAGGAGAAAGAGAATGGAGAGAGTATTAAAGAAGAAATATTTTCCTTCATCGTATGTGCGTAAGGAATATCACTCACTGGAGGAAACATCAGTGGGGACGTAATTTTTGTGCATTATGTCCATAAGGAGGTTTGTTAACTTTTCCATCATCACAGATGATATCAAATTTGGCCCTAATGTCTCCATCTCATCAAGTACACAATCGATGATAAGGTAGAAGAAACAAAGAGAAATATTTTTGCCTTGTTTCCTGTACATTTGATATTTCTATCGTGCAGTCATTGTGAGATCTGAGAAACTCCAGTGAAATAAATTGTGACACTTTTAATACTAAGGATTAAAATAAGCACTTGTGATGAGTTCAGATAATTTGCCCATAACCTTTTTCATTTTTCTTCCTTTTCCAGTGTTCTTCATTCTTTGAAAAAATGTGCTTTTTGAAATATTCTAAAAGATTTGTGAAATCATAGATCATAGAATGAAAGGATTGGAAAATAATTCCAGAGGTCATTTAGTCCAAGAGGTCATATGGTCCAGCTCCTGTGTTCAAAGCTGGGGCAATGTAAAGAGGTTTTCTCAGGGCCAGCGGGGATTTTTTACAGATTTTTTTTTTTTTACAAAGTACCACTACATGTATTTCCTTCTGTCAGAGAGTTTATGGTCTCAGTATAAGGGGAGAAATGCCAACTGGATAATAGTATCAGGACAAAGTAACAGACTGGCTTACCCTAAATGGGCTACAAAGCTATGCGTCATCAGTATACAAAGGATTATTATGATTCATGCCAGTGTTTCTGAGGCTTGAACAGAATCTCTGTCTTTTCTGAGATGAAATGTGGGAGGGTGAGAATGGAATATAATAAAGTTTAAACAAACAGTAAGAGACCTGTTGGGTTAACCCACTGATTTTCTTGTCATTGAAGGATTATTCATTATTCTATTTTTGTGCTTTAAATTTAAGAAATTGAAAGACTTCTCTCGTTTATTTGGATGCTATGACATAGCCTCAACCATCTCCCTCTTGGAAGATTATTTCCCTTTCTTAATTTCATATTATCTCACATTCATCATTATTTACATACTCCTCTTTCTTCCTTTTCATCCTCTCTCAGATTTAGTCAGTAGTCCAAGCACAGGATCATGCATCACACAGTAAAAGCAGGAAATTATTCATAATGTACTAGGGAAAGAGGTGTGGGGAAGCAATTTTGTTTCACTCTTAGTCACACCACTGACTCATATCTTCTTTAAAAATCTTTTGCTTTGTGTGGAATATTCAAATCATATGCCTACTTCTTCAGATGGGTTGAAACCTTCAACATGATGAAATTCTGTGTTTGAATTTAGCAGTACCATGACTTTTGCTGACTGCCTGATATTTACGCATGTGGCAAAAGAACTATTTCAACAGTAAAATATATTTAGAGAAAATGTGTATTTTGAATGGAAGGCATGTCACTGCTGAAACACTGTTCACTGATCTGTTGTTACCCACAAGCTTTTCTGTGATCCCAGTGAGCCATCATAGTAGCTGGGAGAGAATATGACACTGTGCAGCTTTTATGTCCCCTCCTTCTCAAAGTAAAATAAGCAGTATTTCCTAATCTGCCATAGTCCATGGGCAACCATACTGGAAAGGATGTAATACAGTATTTTGGTCCCCTTATTGGATTTGGTTTTCTTCTTGTTACTCTTCTTCAGCTCTTGAGTAGCTTGGTGCTCACAGTCTTTGAGATGGGGATCGCTTTGGTCTGGAAGTTACAATTGTTTCTCTGTTGCTGCTAAATTTGTTGAGCTTGGTATTTGCAGTCAGCTATGTCTGCTGAAGGGCTACTGTGCAGTAGTGGGGCAGTACTAAATTGCAGCTTACAGCCAAATACCAGTGACAAATAATGCCAGATAATAAGCTGTCTCTAAATTCTAAAAGAATAATCAGTGGAAAGATAAATATATCTGACAAGAAATTAAGGTTTGTTCTCAGCTTCCATACACATTTGTCCTTGTTCCCTCGTTAACATCACCTCTTCGCACTGTTTTCTGAAAAAAACAAAGAACATACATACTGGTGATTTATCAGTACATCGTCAGATTCTATTTGTAAACTGTAGGATGGATAGAAACAGGCCGCTACACAAATATTTAGCAGTATTTTACATACACTCTAAAAGGAACACCTTGAATGCTTATATATTACCCGGTAGAGTTAAATCACTCCTGTATTTATTTTAAAAGACATTTCAGATGGAGAAACAAGATTAACTGTTCACCAACCTACAGTAATAATTTAGATCTCTTGCATATCAAGTTGCTATGTGATCTAACTATCCTACAGAAACCCTACAGAAATCTTCTAAGGAGTGCAGTGGGTTGATCCTGGCTGGATGCCAGGTGCCCACCAAAGCCGCTCTATCACTCCCCCTCCTCAACTGGACAGGGGAGAGACAATAGAACAACAGGCTGTGGGTGGAGATAAAGACAGGGAGAGATCATCCACCAGTTATCGTCATGGCAAAACAGATTTGATTTGGGGAAATTAATTTAATTAATTACCAATCAAGTCAGAGTAGGATAATAATAAATAAAAACAAATCTTAAAACACCTTCACCCCATTCCCGCCTTCTTCCCAGGCTCAGCTTCACTCCTGATTTTCTCTGCCTCCTCCCCCTGAGCAGCACAGGGAGATGGGGATTGGGGGTTGTGGTAATTTCATTATGTGCTGTCTCTGCCTCTCCTCCATCCTCACACTCTTCCACTGCTCCAGCGTGGGGTCCCACCCAAAAGAGACAGTCCTCCATGAATTTCACCAATGCGAGCCCTTCCTACAGGCTGCAATTCACGAAGTCCGTTCATGCAGTTCAGCATGGGTCCCTTCCGCAGGGTGCAGTCTTTCAGGAAAGAACTACTCCAGCGTGGGTCCTCCATGCGGTCATAAGTCTCACCAGCAAATCTGTTTCAGCGTGGGCTCCTCTATCCATGGGTTCACAGGTCCTGCCAGGAGCCTGTTCCCTGTTCCAACACAGACTCGCCATGGGGTCACAGCCTCCTTCAGGCACACCCAGCTGCTCCAGTGTGGGGTCCTCCATGGGCTGCAGATAGATATCTGCTCCATCATGGACCTCCATGGGCTGCAGGGCGACGACCTACCTGCCTCACCATGGTCTTCACCACAGGCTGCAGGAGACTCTCTGGTCTGGTGCCTTGAACACTTCCTCCTCATCTTTCTTCACTGACTTTGGTGTCTGTGGAGTTGTTTCTCTCACATGTTCTCATGCCTCTTTTATGGCAGCTGTGGTGCAGCAGATTTTTTGCCTTCTCAGATATGGTATCACAGAGGTGCTACCACTGCTGCTGATTGGCTCAGCTTTGGTCAGCAACAGGTCTGCCTTGGAGCCATCTGGCATGGGCTCTATCGCATATGGGGGAAGCTTCTGGCATCTGGTGTCTGGCATCAGGGTAGTCCTTGTAGCCCACCTGCTACCAAAACCTTTCCATGTAAACTCAAGGAGATACATTGTCCCAAGCTCCTTGGTGTTTTAAAGAATCTGTCTGTCAGCCCTTTATATGGCTGGATAAGTATAGAGTAGTATATAATGTAATTCAGAAGCAAATACAAGATTAAAGCCTTACCCAAAATAAAGACTTCTTCATCATATTTCCCACTCTTGCCATCATCACTTGTCTTTTACTTGTTGCAACAGCTCTGGGAGTACCCATGGAGGTACTACTCCAGAGAGGACAGGGAGCAGTGTTGTTGCAAAGAGGTGTGCTTCCAATCTGGGAGACAAGGCAGGGGATGAATTACAGCTGTTATTTCAAACTCCTGTGCGTTCCTTTTGCACCTCCAGGAGAGAAAAAGTCTTTACATTATACCGGTACTATTTCATCGGCCCTTGTGCACATCTAGCTAAATTCAAGTTTAAGTCCAAGTCTGTCTTGCTTCCATTTTTAGTGCGAGGGAACGGCTGAACTCTTGGTTATGTTGGAGAGAAACCTAGGCCTGTCTAACTGTTCAGTATGGTCTGTCAGCAACACACCATCCAGTTTAGCTGTTCATTTTCTATCTGTTTTTGAGGTGTTGATATAAGACCAGTGCCTGGGTGGCACCATAGTCACATGCCTACAAAACAACTGGAATTTGGAGGAATCTTGGACTTGGCCTTTCCTTGTAGTATGGGGTGTGTGCTAAACCCGAGTGATGATTCTTATTTAACATGCATCAGCTTGGAAGTCATGGACATGTTTTGATGTCCTCCAGTTTCTTTCTGAATACTTCCTGCTAGAGTGGATCTGGTCTAGCAGACCCTTCTCTGAAATCTTGTAATCTAATCTAAGCTATTTTTCTCAGAATATTTCATGGGGTATGGATAACTCTTTCAACTTTGAGATGCCTGTTGTTTTCAGATTTCTAACCAAAGATCATTACCTCAGAATTTTTATTTCAGTTCTTTTAATAATTCTTTTACATATGTCCTTTTGAGGGGTAATGGCTTCAAAATGGAAGAGGGTAGATTTAGATTAGATGAATTATGGATTTAGAGAGAGAAAGAGATTTAGAGATTTAGATAGAGATTTAGATTAGATGAATTAGATAGAGGTTAGATGAACTAGATAGTAGATTTAGGTTAGAAAAAAATCTTTACTGTGAGGGTGGTGAGACACTGGAAGAAGTTGCCCAGGGAAGTTGTGGATGCCCCATCCCTGGAAGAGTTCAAGGTCAGGCTGGATGGGACTTTGAGCAACCTGGTCTAGTGGGAGGTGTCCCTGCCCATGGCGGGGGGGTTGGAACTACGTGATCTTTAAGGTCCCTTCCAATCCAATTCTATGATTCAGTTTTGTTACCGAAACAGTTCAACCTTTATGTTTGAAGCCATTGCCAAGCTTTGTGTCTGGTTACTGTTCTATGTTAAAATAAAATTATACATCAATAAATGCAGAGTTCCATGGTACAGCTGCCTGATTTCCTAAAGCACAAATCTGGAGTCCAGATGTAAAATGAATGAAAGATAAATTAAAGTCTTGCATTTCCCTGTTTGGAATAGAAAGTGATGGCTCATCTTATACTCAGCTGCTTAACTTCTTGTAAATTCTGTTGTAAAAAGAATTTGGAATTGTTCATACTTCTGCCTTTAACACTAGATCTCTATGTTTTATAACAATACATTTACAATGGATTGTTAATAATACCACATGGTCAGAATGGAGAAGTCTCGTTACAGTGTTTCAAAACACTAATGGAAAACAAAAACTTGAGATATTTCCGCCAGTTGAAAGGAAGACTGGAAAAACAGTTCAGAAATGCTTAAATTCAGAAAATAAAAATCTAATTAGAATGAAAATTTCTGCAGCGGAATAAGTAGTGCTTTGGGTATATCCGTGCAAATGACACTACAATCTATTTCCATATTTCATATTTTGAAGCTCTAACATTTTTTTTTTCAATTATATTGTACCTGATTGTATGCTTGTAACTAATAAAGTGACAAGGTAGCTTATCATACTTTCCTTTCCAATAGAGAGAAGTCATTATAATTCCTTTGGAATTATTATATCGTTTACAAAGAATGTGTACCCTATAGATCCCATTATTTCTTCTTCTTTTAAATGTATATTTCATGCTTATATTTAAACTTTTGAAATGTCAAGTTAGAAATTATTTCAGTACAGATAGAAGTTTTGAGATATTTATGCTCAGAATGAATCCCTTGTTATATCTAGCTTGGAAGAATATGCCCTTTCATTAAAGAATTTTTTTTTTAACAACGATTAGTTTTAGTTTATATGAGGTAGCTGAAGTGCTTTGCCTTGGATTTTCAGATCTTTCTTTTAGGCAGTGGTCAGACAAAATTTCAGCTAAAGATGTTGATGTTTCAATGACCTGAGCAAAGGCAAGCATTCTCGTTGCTCTGTTTTACTTGGCAACAAAAAGTGTGTGTAAAACACACATTCTCATACGGTCTTCAAAATATTTAAGTAGAATCACCTTAATTTGTTTCTATGCGTATTTTCTATAAGGCAAAACTCTGCATACACCAGGTGTACACATTAGTTTAAGCCTAGTTCAGATTCAATAAAAGTGATTTTTGAATGTTACCCGTTCCACTTAATTCAATATACAGAATGACAAGGAAAAGAGAACAGCAAGCTTGAAGGGTAATTGTAGAGCAAAGGAGCTTTAAACTACATGGTAGTCACTGCAGCCCATGATATAGTCCTTTAATGAACAGCCTACAACTGTCCACCTGAGTAGCTGTAGTTCATACACATTATCTTTTCTTGAAACCAGACTACAAAAAAGCACAGATTGTGCTTTTTCCTAGAAGCAGATCTAGGTTTTCTAATTCAGAGGCCTGGAGGCATCTGTCACTTTTGGGAGCCCCATAAAGAGTTCAAAGAAACATCACCACAGGGATGTTTCCTCTTGAGAAATTTACCTGAATAGGAACTACTTGGCTGTTCTTCCTGGCACCAACCCCACCTTTCCTCTTTGCATTCAGGTTGCGTAGTACCTAAAGTAGAAGCTAAAAACCTGTGTGCTTTCATGTGAAATATAAATCAGATGAGGAACCCTGCAAAGCAGTTAGCCTCACAAAACCAGTAAATAGATAAATACTACTGAAAATTATAGTAACAAGTACAATTAGTGCAAAGAGTTTAAATATTTTCACCATATATAACATAGTTGGTAGAATCTTAAATTTGTAAGAGCAGATTCCCTGGTAAATGAAGGCCCTGAAAATACTGAAAGTGAATTGTTTGTGCGCATTGGAGCCAATACACTTGCAAAAGAACTTCTCTAATTTTTACCAAGCTAATGATCTTTTAAGGACAGTATGTTCCTTTCCCAGCCTTGCAACAAGGGAGAAGCTAAAATCCAAAATAAGAGATTCAAAATCATAATATAATCCAAGGTTGCCTAAACTGCCCTTCAAACATCACATCTATGTGCTATGCATTCCTTAGAGCTACAGTTCAGCCCTGCAAAAGCAACTGACATGGAAATATTGAAATTCTTTTTGACTGGCTTGAATTCAAAGTCTCAGGAAGTCAAGATGTATATTTGCCTAAATATGTAAATAATAATCTAATATTGTTATTAAGATTTTTTTTTAAGCTTTCATTTTAAATGAAATTACTCACCGATCATAGTTTAATTAGGCTTTGCATGTCCCCATATATTCCCAAATGAGAGTTTCTGTTGCTGTTGAATTGGTGCCAGAATTCTTCGAGCATCGCTGACTTGAGACCCTAAGCTTTACATGAATAAACAATACACTTTATTTCCACAAGTGTAGTCATTGCTAAATTGAGAAAAAAAATCTGTGTCACTGCAAACATTTTGGAGTAATTTGAATCCTGGTTCATATTCATGGTATCAAAATGAAATACCCACATGGTGGACTGATGGAACATAATAGATTGTAACAAGGATGAATAACTACATTCTTTAGAGGACATGCTGTTTCAAAATAAACTAAATACATGTTACTGTTACATAGCAAGGATTCTAAAAGAATTTTCTCCGTTGAAGGAATGCAACAATATTCTGAAAATATTCCCAAATACATAATAGTGTACTTGAACCTGGGAAGTGGTGCCCAACCACTAGTCAATGAAAATGCTGAGATCAATGCCTTTTAATAAGTTATCTGTGAACGGATTATAATACTTGTGTATGGATGAATAGCTTATATAATTTTTGAGTAAATGCAAAAAAACCACATCCTACAAAGTATTGAGAATTAAAGATAACTCACAGGTTTATATACGCAATTTGACCTTTTAACTGTCTTAAATGTTTCAGTGACACATATCTCTGCTTCTTGACTCAGAATCTAATTCAGAAAGTGACTGGTATCCCAGCTATGTTTGTGTTGTTAAGGCTATGTTTATCTAAAGGCATTTGTTGCGTCTCTGATCTTCAGAGTAATTTAAGCAGATAGTAGAAGATTAATAACAAGTACAAGCTTGCATGAAATCATGAATTAGGGTCAGGATATGTAATAAAAGTTTACATTTACCCTGTTAGAAGACAAAAAATTGTTAGTGGCCTTTCCAGATTTTTGTATGAGAGCTAAAGGACTTAAAAGAGAAGCTTACAATTTACTGCTGCTGAGGAATACTGGAGGTAGGGAGGAGGGAATACTCCTGAAACAGTAATGAAAAGTCTGTCTCATTTCCAGTTGTGTGGTAGTATCTATGATCTCAAACGACATTGTTTCATTGCTTCCATCAGTTTTGATTTATATTACAGGAAGACTGACATTCAAAAAAAAAATACAAAGTATCTTAATATGGGCTAATTATGGTTTTAAAAGGTTTAAATGCATTAATTTTTTTTTTTTTCATACACAGTGATTTATTATATCATGTTAGTATTGTTATTTTGTAGAAAACATTATGCCATTGCATCAGTTTTAACTGCTTTCTCTTAACGTAGATTTATCTGCATCCTACTCACTTGGGAATTATTACCAGCAAACTGTTAGTTGCTTCAGAAGAATAAACAGTCTCCTAGCAAATTGTTGTGCTGTAAACAAGTGCAGAAATTTCCCAATTTTTCTTTTTAAATACAAAAATCAAACATATTTTCAACTTTCTCTGAATCATTTTCCATTTCTTGGAAAGTCATTCCTTTTTGCTAATGGTACTCAGATCATTCTCAGTGATGGTCCTATGTTTAAACTGCAGATGTTTGTTGTGGCCAGTGTTTTATGTTGAAGAAGGCCCTCTATCTGAAATTATTTTGAATTGTGGACACAACAAAACTCTGTTCTGTTGGCCAGAACTCTGCAGAACTTGTCAATACAGTAGAACAGCAGATGTTAATGCAGTGCATATTGCAAATTCTATTTAATTAGATTTTCTACAAAGTAGATGAAGGTAGGTTTCTGTCAGTGGAAAGCCATCCCCTTTGATATTTTTCAATTAATAGTGAGTGAACTAATTAAGTTTTTGGACATTCTACACTTGCAACAAATTTACACTGATTTAGTACTACTGACTAATGAAAGTTAATTTTCAAATTCTTATCACAGAGGAAGAGTTATGTTTGCAACATATTTAATGCGGAAAGAGTGGCAGTACACTTTATCACAGTGGTATTACATATTTTGTTCCCCTTTGGGTCTGACAGAATGTTGCTCTTAAGCATGACCTTATCAAAGTCAATAAGGAAGGATTTCTCATATATTTCAACAAAATTGTATTTGGACTCTTTTTCTGTCCTTCCTGTGCTACTGTATGTAGGAGAGCTTTCATGCCAGTTATACTGACAGTAAGAATTTTTTAGCTGTCTTGAAGGGCTGAAAGGATGAAGTTTGCAGTCAATACAATTTTCAATATCGCATTTTGACACCATTTTAGAATCATTTTCCAATAGAAATTAATTTAATTCAAGGCTCTTTTTTTTAACTATGTGGGGGGAACGATTTAGAATTTCTCCTTTCCAGTCTTTGTTGTGACATGCCAAACATTTTTGCTTTTTTTTTCTTCACCGTTGTTTGATTATGTAATTTTAGAAAGCACTGAAAAATATCCCTGTACATATTGTGTTAATTTTCATGCTCTTCCACTGAGATGTCCATCATTTCATTCTAATTTCAGGTATTTTCGTGTGCAATATCAATGCTTTCTTGATTTATTTGACTAAAATCTGTTACTATATATTTTTTGACACAAGTCTTAATAGTTCGCTGAAGTAATTCAATCAGTCTCCTGGCATGGCTTTTCCATGCCATCAGAATGTCATGGATATAAATCTGTGGAAGTCTGCTGCTTCTCCTGTTTTCTGAATAAAGCCAAAGGACCCATTCTGAGCCTGAAAAACACAAGAGAGGCATTTCAACACAATCAAGTAGAGAAAAATAACACTATAGTACAGTATTTGCTATCATTCAGAACAACAGCTGGTTTAAATTTGGATAGCACCGTTCACATAGGTGAAGAGCAGTAGGATACGTGACCTAAGAAAAGCTGCAAGCTTATTCACAAAACTGCACATCAGTATATTAGCAGAACTGGGGACAAAACTGCAGGGACGGGTTTAAAAGAGTGTTACCTAGACTTCATTTTCTGACGTAATATGTACAAAGCAATCAGTGGCCAATCTTCCAAAATGCCCCTTCCAAAATGCCCATACAACACATCACTAAAAAAAAATGTTTTCGTTTTCCATTCACTTAAGAACAAGCTGGATCAAAACCACAGTATCTATGGTATGAAGAATTAAATTTCAGTCAGAATAATGTCTAAGGCAGCTTCTTTGGAATGGGGATGCGACCTAACTGCTGCGTACCGTGACTATCGTTTCTGTCTCTTCTGCTAGTACTCCTCACCAGTATATGCTTCTGCTCATTGGATTGCAGTAATTTAAAAATCTGGCAACACTGATTTGGCTTTCACTCCCTGTTTGCTGCTGGGTTACTCCTCTATTCTACTGTTCTCAGTTTTAAAGGTAAATTTGCATCAAATACATCTGTATTTATATAGTAGCTTAAGAATATTGCTATACTTTTGTTTCAAAGCTTTTTTCCTTAGCTTCTTTTGCCTTTTCCCACCATTGCACAAACAGGAGTTGTGTATATACAACTCAAAGGAGGTTTGGAATTTGCAGAAATGTTTTATTACTACTGTTCACCTCTGAATACATTCGACATTTCTAATCTTTGCATGTCTTCTGTTTACATTCAGTACTGTGTACTGAAGCTGTATTCAATATAACAAAAAGTATTTCTATTTCTAACAAATATTAAGTTTATGAATTTCTGCCATGGAATGGAGAGGTGACAATTTGGGTTTTTTCTCTGAATGGCCAGAGTGCTGCCTGGGAGTTTTCACAAATGGGAATAAGTGGTCCAAGGAAATGGGCAAGGAGTGATGAGGGGAAAAAAAAAAAAAAACACCAAAAAAACCAACACAAAAAAACACATGCATTGTATAGGATTTTCCCTTCTCTTCTGCGGTGCCCATTTCTCTGAAAAAATGCGGGAACTATGCTGAAAGCCACAGTAACTCTTTCTTCTTGAAGTATTGTAATATAAAATCTGAATTTTTTTTATAACACTATCACCACTCTAATGATGCTCTATATTTTCTTTGAAGGTCTAGCTTTTGTACTCCTTTAAGTATATATAAGTGTTAGCCTTTGTTAAAGAAAAATACAATTTTAAAAATCTTTTTACTAGCAGACATGGGCAATGACCCAAAACCTTTGACCCAAAGGCAACCTTGTGCTCCAAAATTTCTCTAATAAAGCAAGCTTCTACTAAAGGGACAAATGATCAGACAGGAAACCTTCATGATGGTAAGTTAAGTAAGTCTGAATTAATGGGATTTAAAAGACTATGGATCAAATCTTCATCTAGAGGTGAAATGTAATGCTTCATAGTGAAAAACGATAACCAGGATTAATGCTTTGATTTGTCAAAGTTTTTCTGACTTATTCTAACAACCCTATTTCTGTGGTACCCAGGCACTGAATGAAAAATCTCATAATTTTCCTGGGGATGCTCACAGGGTTAGTATGGAGCGAGGATAATTAACTCGGTTTGTCAGATGAATTTTCATTAGTCAGACAGAAAATGAATGGAACTGAACAGTGGAGTCTGCAGAATGTTATATTTATTCAGGTAGCAAATACATCCAAGTAATGAGAGTCTTCTGAAACATACTTCAGTCCACCTCTGCTCATCTGTAGAGATTTACTTAATTAGCTTGTGGATTTAGCTTCCTTTTGATGTGTTTATTGACAGTCTGTGAATCCTCTCCCTCTTTTGAGATCAGTAGGTTATTGCTTCTCGTTTAACAATCAGCCTTTTGTGAATCCTAAGAAAAATCCAAAGGGTCATCCTATAGCATGAATAAATAATAAACTACAAAGCTGTACTTTAAACATGTTGTGTATTAAGAAAGCCATGCCACTTCTCAGTACAAAGCTCAGAACTAAAGTAATCAGGCAAAAAAGCTAGCAGTTCTTTAATGACTTCCCTCTAGCTTTAGTGTGCTTTTGCACATGCAATGTAAGTTTTTTTCCCTCAATAACCCATGAAGACATCATGTGTTGTAATGTGACTCCCCCTTTTACTACATATTGATAATTGTTATAAGACACACAGGCATGATGAGATCTGGCCAACCGCTCTCCCTGCATTCCTTTTCCTGGATAGTACACCACTGTCATTTTACTATAAAGAAGGTTACTACCACTTCCTAATACTGGCCATGCTAAAAGCAGTATCTTTTAATGTGTCAGAAAGTAATAGTAAACATGGAAGAATAATACCTATTTAGTCACTAAAGAGTAAAGCATAAGGCAGGCAGGAGCAAAAGGTAAGGGGCAGAGATCAGTGTGTGCCTGCATGCAGAGCCAGTTCATCTTCATCATCTGATTTGCCAGTCCACAGATGATAGTAAAATAAGGAGAGACATGGAAGAAAGAGATGTATGACAGGGTTCTGTTCCACATCATCACTTTGAGGAATAACAGAGGCATGAATCTTGGCATATTCCCTTCTAGAGCAAGCTATAATAATTTTACAGGTTCCCAGGCTACCTTATATTTTAGTAATGTGATCTGGTTGGATGTATCTTGGTTAATACCACAACTTCTAATACTAATAGTAATATTAATACAAATACGAATATTAATACGAATACGAATTAATACAAATACATGCTAAAACATACTATTACATACTGATATTAATACTAATAAATACTAATACTAAAACTCAGAAGGACTTTAAAGTTAGACTAGTGCTAATAATTGCCTGGTGAGGCCACAGAGAGGTGTTTTGGTCAAAGCTGATACCCTGGTAAACATATTTTGGAATTTAGGGGTTGTATTAAAAATGTTCATATTCATGTAAAAGCTTCCATCAGGGCAACCTAGATCATTTCCATGAAATAGACTGGAAAATATCTTTGGAAATAGTAGGGTTTTTTATCAATATCACTAGCTTGAGGTTGGATCAAACACAGGCATACAAAAATGGTGAACTACATTCCACGGATCATTTTGCTGTTATGAGGAGGTTTGGTACCTTTCAGTTACGAGTCGTTGAGAGAAGTTATACAGTGTATGCTTTTATTACCAGGTGAAAACAGATCTAGAAGTGGAATCACATTCTGTGATCTGCACCTCTGCACTGAAATTACCTTCTGGCTCATGTGAAACCCAAGAGTATGAGAATTTGAAGGAAACTCCACTGTGATACAATATTTAGATATCAGTATATTCCTCAGTGGCTGTAGGTATTTTAGAGTGAATTGTAGGTGCAATAGAGGAAACTTGAAGGATATTTTAGAGGTGGTAAGAGGCAGTTTTTAAAGAAAAAATAGGGTCCTCAGATGTTTTTGGTAAGAGAAAGTCTTGTTGCTGTTGTTGAGGCTGGTAATGCATTTGAAGTCTGCCTGGGCTTGTGTGTAAACTGATTGTATTTGTATGTATATATACTGGCATATGAGTATCATTCAGTATGGCATAGTCTACTAAATATATACCACTTCAAGGGGAAAAAATCCCAAACAAAAAGAAGCTCTCATTTACCAGTGGGCAGGACATTGGGAAAATAAGTTTTTCCTTGTTGGCTTGTTTAATCTGTGATTCTCCATTTTCATAGGATCTTTGTGAGGGATGGACTTTTATCATCTTATAGCTTCAGGGAGCAAGCAAATGTTTGAATTGGTCATCCAAGTCTTGGGATGTAAGACATGCTCTGATGAATCAGAGTGAACTGTGTGCACATAACAGGTGTATCCTCTCTCTGAGGAATATTTTTACCCTTGATTTTGTTTTATTTCTGGGCTTTATGTTTTCTGAGGTTTTTTTTTGGTTAGATGGTTTGTTGTTCTTTATTAGATGATAGGGTTGAAAGGAAAAAAAAAATAAAAATTGTGGGTTAGGGAGACATTTAAGTTCCATGGTGAAAACTGGGGAACAGGAAATGCTTTCTATCTTGATAATTTTTTTGGTTTTGTTTTAAGTTTGCTTATGTGTTTTGGTTTTTTTTTCTGAAACACTGAAGGAAAGGAAGTAAACACTTCTAAAAAAAACCAAACTGTCAGACAAACCCAAAACTTTGATGCATTTCATGAAGCTAGCAGAAGATAACAGACATTTTCCTCTAGAGGACATGGTAGAATAGAAGTGCTGCACTCTGTGCTTGTCAGACACTGGAGTGCTATGTCCAGTTCTGGTCTCACAATGCAAAAAGACACAGAAAGATTGGAGAGGGTCCAAAGGAAGGCCACAAAGATGATGAAAGGGCTGGAGAACCTGTCCTATCAGGAAAGACTGAAGGAGGTAGGTCTTTTCTCTCTGGAGAAGAGAAGGCTCAAGGGGGACCTCATCACAGTATTCCAGTACTTAAAGGGTGTCTACAAAGAGGACAGAGGCTCTTATCCCATGGAACCACATGGAGCCACATGGAGAAGACAAGGGGCAACAGGTACAAGTTGCACCAGAAGAGGTTTCATCTTGACATAAGAAAGAAATTTTTACAGTGAGAAAAATGATTCACTGAAACAACCTCCCCAGTGATGTGGTAGAGTCCCCATCACTGGAGGTTTTCAAGATGTGACTGGAAAGTATGCTATACAATCTCTATCTAGGGTCTCTCTTCTATGAAAGGTTGGACCAGATGATCTTTCAAGGTCCCTTCCAACCCAGGCTGTTCTATGAGCATGCTTAGAGCACTTGGTCAGAGGGGAAGTTAAAGAAAAATCCCGGAAGGAGGTAACAGTGTTATCGAAGGATTACAGGAAGCATTGGTGCAGACTCGCTTTGAATACTGTGTGCAGTGCTGGGCCCCAGAATTTAAGAAGGATATGAAGGTTCTTGAATGTGCCCAGAGGAGGGCAAAAAGCTGGTGAAAGGGCTGGAAGGAACGTCCTACGAGGAGCGGCTAAGGACTCTGGGTTTGTTTAGTTTGGAGAAAAGGAGGCAGAGGGGAGACTTCATTGCTCTCTGCACCTTCCTGAGGACGGTAAGTGGAGAGAGATGTACTGATCTCTTCTCCCTGGTATCCAGTGACAGAACATGTGGGAATGGTTCAAAGATGTGTCAAGGGTGGTTCAGGATGCTTCAATGCTTCCTTCACATTAGGAAGCATTTCTTTACCAAGAGGATAGTCAAACATTGGAACAGGCTTCCTATGGTGGTCGATGCCTCAAGCCTATCAGTGTTTAAGAGGCATTTGGACAATGCCCTTAATAACTTGCTTTACTTTTTGGTCAGCCCTGAATTGCTCAGGCAGTTGGACTAGGTGATCATTCTAGGTCCCTTCCCACTAGAACTGTTCTGTTCTCTTCTGTTCTGTTCTGTTTTGTTTTATCCTGTTCTGTTCTGTTCCCTTCTACAGGACTGTGAACAAGCTATTGCTTCTGCTGCTCTCCTCTATGTACTCTCACAAAAAGTTTATGGGAAAAAATTTTACAACTTCAGCCATAAATATGCAGATTAACTTTTCACCTTATAGCAGTTTTCTGTATTAATATGACTTGTTAAAACAGTGTGAACAGGAAGGGTATCCTAGAAGGCAACACTAAAAGCTTTCTTGGAGTGGAACTGGAGGGAGCTTGTACTAGATGGTATCCAGGGGAAAATCTGGTGTAGCTAGGAGTGAAAACAGATTGACCTCAAAAACAAACATCCAGATAATGGTCAGTTCTGAGAATAAAATCCTTTCAAAGAAAGATACGGCAGTTGAAATGAGAATGGTTCTGCAAAGCAATATACCAGCTGTGAAAATAGACAGAATATTAATTTTCGTTCCTTATAGCAGAAAAGAACTGATGACTCAAGCAGTCATAAAATGGCACAGGAATCCATTTTTCTGGTCACTGAAGCCATTTGTAGCTAAATTACTTCTTTATTTTCCATGGGTATGAACCAAAAATTTATACAGTAGATAAAACTGTGTCTCTGTCCAAGGTAGCTCCTGTGGAGCCACTGTGTTTTCTTCAATTTTTCAAACAAGATAGGGGCATATATTTTCATTTCCTCCTTTGTACCAGACATCTTCTTGTCCCATTTTCATTGCTGTAACCTTTCAGTGGGTTTAAACAGTGTATTAAATGGTAAGAGTTAAGATTTCCCATATATCATTTGATTTCTCATTATTTCCCTATGTGTGTTTGTTTCGTATGCACTACTGATACTAAGTGATGATAACCTCCTCAACTTTTTCAGTATTCTTGTTGCCAGGACTCTATAGAAACATAGCAGGCTTTTTAGTTAATTTCATAATAGTGTTTTGGATGAGTGTCTGATTTCTTTTTTATTTGTCTAAATAATGCTTTATTTTAATGCTATTCTGTAACAGGCATCAGAAACTGGACACTAAAAAAGTTAATATATATTTTATTTTTTTTTGCACACGTTACATCTTCACAAAAAGTTCTAATGCTTTTTTTTCTTACAGAAATGTATAGTGTTTCAGTACTGAAGAGTAATCGTAAATTAACGTTAGAATGATTGGAATGAAGCTCTTGGTGAAAACAATAGCCTGAATAAAACATTAAAACAAAACTCCATGGAATTAGGTAAATCTGAGAAATCTGGCATCCTGGCAAGAGAATTAAAACAAACAAACAAAAAACCCAAACAAAAACCAACCAACCAACCAAACAAACAAAAAAAGCAAAACAAAAAACAAACCCAAAACAACGAACCAACCAAAAAAAATACCACAAAGTAAGAAACCCAAAGAGTCAGACTTCTTTAAACTTTGTAGTCCTCCATAGTTTCATTGCATATGTTGTCTTACCATTAAGGTACAATGTGCAAGTGTCTGAAAATACAGGAATCAAACTATTTTCCTTAGAGATCAGAGGTTGTTATAATATTTTTGATGAAAGATGGAATGAGGACGATCAATACAATGTAAGAGTCTAAAAATCTAATCTTCTGGGAGAAAGACTACACCAGCTTTCAAGGTTTAGCTGCCACATGCATCACAGAATACCCTATCACATTTATTTTTAGAAACTAATATAATATTTTCTGATAACAGTAATCATTTAATTTTAATATAGTGTTCCAACATAGTGTAAGGGGACTTTAATATTTTGTATACAGTCTATTAAGAACATTGCTTTGGTGGTTTGAGAAGTGTTTGGGTATGACAAATGAAACATGATTTTATTGTTGTAACATTTCCATGGAGTACAAGTATTTCCATAATCGTACAAGCTGACTTTACATTTTTTTATTTGCAAGTGTGAATTTGTTTTCCTGCTGACTGACAAAGCAATTCAAATGTCAGGCAAGTGGAACTGTATTTTTGAGGTGCAAATACAGATAGATGTGCTAGCAGCTTAAATGAAACTCTTCATGATATTTTGCAGCCCAGTAAGCCTAACAACAGCCATTAAAGATCCTTAAGATTTTTTTCTGACATAGTAAGTTAGAGTTTTCACAACAGGAATACTTTCAAGATAGTTGTGACTAATGCCTGTGCAGTTTAAAACTCTGTAAGATGTCAGTAACACCTTAACATGAAACAAATGGATACTTAAAATGAAAAGCCTTGACTCTTTTCCTTTGTAACCCAAAAATGACATGGATTCAGGAAAATTAATTTCTTTTCTGTTAGAAAGAGGTTTTCTCACTAGAACTTTCTTGTTTGTAATAAAATTCCAAGTACATTATAGCAAATATTTTGGTGTTGTATATATAGACATTTCTTCCATAGAACTAGGAAACTTTCACATGATTTCAGTGTGAGAATCAGAGAGAGATGATCTTCTTTTATATAATCTGAAATCACTGAGATTTCACAGATTTGACACGCCAACAAAACAGTAAAAGACAGGAAGGCTAAGCAGCAAAACCCAAATGTTAATAGACGGAAGAGTGAAAGAAGTTTCAGTCAAAGTGAAAATCTAACAGACGTAGGAGTAGAGAATGAGAAATGAGAAGACGTTTATTTTATTTATTGCTCACATTTTTTTTTCAATACATACCATCTCTTTGCTTTAAAAAAAAAAAATCCTGAAAGTCATTTTTGAGGTGTCTTTCACTTTCATAGTCTTTGTGAGTCAATAAAGCTCTGTAAAGTTTCTTCTGTTTTTCTTTTATCTGAAGAAGCGTGTGATTTAAAACGTTCTTTGAGGATGAAGGTGGAAGGAAAGAGGAAAGACAGAATGAATTTGGAGTCCTTCATTCAGTTTAATGTGTTAGAGACTTTTTAGCTGGTGATAAACACCTTAATGTTGACAGTTGAATTAAATAATGTCTCTGCAAAGTGCCCCTTTTAACTCTGCCTTCTTAGCCATGTGAATTGTATTTCTTTTACATGGCTATTGATACAGTAGCTAGGAGCTTATTATCATCTGCAGAATTTGAGAGAAAATAGTTTCAGTAGAAGAGTGAATCATAAGTGACAGGTTTCTGAAAATGACCCATGACTTTTTCTTTAAATTATTCACAGATATGTTTAGTAGGCAAGCATCTCACTTTTTTTTTTTTTTTCCTTCCCTCCCCAAAAATAGACACGTTTTAAATATTTCAGCTGGGAACCCCTTGACTTTCATTTCATTCATTCCTATTCCATTAATTTCATTCATTCATTTTGTTTCATTTCCTTCCTAATATCTTATTTGCTTAATTGTTTTTTTCTGAGTGTGGTTAGCAACCACTTTTAAGATTTTCCTCCATCTTCTCAGAAATTAGAAGTGTGGTTGCTTGGTTGTATTGTATTTCTCACTTTTCTGTGCAAAGCTGTACTCATCCACATGATGATCCTCTGCTTAAATCACCATTAGACTGAAAATATAGGAGCAAAGTAGTTAGTCATCTTAGCAGGAGTCACTGAAATCAGATGTGTGGGCTGAATCAAGATTGTAGGTTTTGTATTGAGACTAATCCTGGAAATACAGCTGCTGAATATACTCAAGCCTATCACCTGACTGTTCTTCCATGTTCTTTAATGTGGTTCTGCTGGTTGGTTACTTCAGTAGTAGACCATTTTGTATC
This sequence comes from Chroicocephalus ridibundus, assembly GCF_963924245.1. Taxonomy (NCBI): domain Eukaryota; kingdom Metazoa; phylum Chordata; class Aves; order Charadriiformes; family Laridae; genus Chroicocephalus; species Chroicocephalus ridibundus. Next base: position 86,186,263 of record NC_086285.1, on the reverse strand, counting down.
AGGAAAGTGCAGTCAGTGGAATGATTAGCATAAATGTCTTAACAAAAAAAAGCTAGGACAGACCCACACTTTCTTCCAGGACAGGTGCTTGAACACTAATTTCAATTTTTTTTTCCCCTTTTTTTACCTCTCATGTTTATTGCCCAGATGTCTGGTGGCAGGAGCTGCTTTCAGCTGCTACCAATGTCTTGTAGAAAGTCCAGAAGTAGAGTCATGGATCCACATACTGGAATCTGTGCCAAAACTTCCTACTTGAGAGGAGCGAGATTCTGAGGAGTGGAGTGAGTGCTCCTGCTGTGCTTCCAAGGTTGACCTAGTTCTCTGTCCTGCTTCAGTTCTGTGTCTGTGCATTAGGTGTTTGCTGTTAAATGGAAATTATTATCTCCTGAGACCATGTGCTCAGAGAGGTTCAGTTATTGTATACACTGGTAGATGTCTGAAATATGAGGAAGATACAGAAATTTGTAGACTTCGAATTCAATATAACAGTAGAAGGAACAGGTACTATAAGGGGGTGATTTCTAGAACAGAACAATTACAATGATGTGTATATATCTCTCTATAAAATATAGATACATTCATTATATTCCTTTTAGCAATATTGATTTAATTTTAAAATAAATGAAATAATCTTCCTGAAAACAAGTAATTGACTACTCAGCAGTCTGCAAATCTGTGGTTGGCAAACATAGGAGGGTCATTACCTAGCCTAGCCTTGGTCATTAGGAATGAGGTGGGTAAGACTCTCTCCAACATGATAATTCCTTGGGATCAGTAAAGTTTAGGGAAGGTCTTTTCTTGTCTCTGTACTAGGAATTAGGAGGTGCTGGTTGAGAACTTACACTGCCACTGCCTCACACCAGGTCTGTATGAAGTCACTGCCTCCACCCTGAATGCCCAGTAGGCTATTATCTCTCCAAAGCATCTTACAATATCACCCATCCCCTTCAGGGCCAATGTTTGTCTCCAGGCCAGTGCTTGTGAATGTTTAAGACATTATTTTGATCTTTTTTGAATCATTCCATTGATCCACAGAACATTAATGACTGTGAGAATCACACTGCACAGTCTAGGGTGCTCTTTATGCCACACTGAGTAACTGTCGGAGGAAACAGATTTTATAGCTGGGAAAAATCATTAGATCATTAACCTGTTTTCACAGTATATCACAAGCATTATATTTCACCCAGTTATCCCCCTAACAGATTTTTGAGATTAAACATTGCTAAAAGGCAATGATTCTTTTGGAGGAAGCCCCACTGTTCTGGTTGTAAAGATCATTTTAATACAGATAGCCTCTGCATGATCCTATTCAGCTTTTCAGTTAGGAAGACTATTTTTCACACCACGATCAGAAGTTCTAGTTCACACAGCACATGCAGCCATAGATGCTAATTAAAACCTGAAAGGACATTAATAAGTTGACATATTCTTTAAACTGTCACTGGCTTTCTTGCAAACAATATATTCTAACTCAATTAGAAGTTACAAAAAGTACTACTAGTTGAACATTTTCTCTATGTGGAATATCCTATTAAATTGTCACAACAGTTTCTTTGGCTGTTAAAGTATAAGCAGCTGGAACTTCTGTTATTGTTATTAAGAGAAATCCAGACTTACCTTCTGTTCATTCTCTGTTGCAGCAATTTAAATATAGGCTAAATAAGCTGTAATAATTTTTATCTCCAGCCACTTTGGTAGCAAGCAAGTAATGTTAAACCATATGTTCACAGTTAGGACGTTCCGGAAGGGAGCTGCCGCTATCAGCAATTTGTACTTCAGCTGCACTTATGCAGTATTTTGCCACCTTGCTGGGTGAAGGGAATGAATGTAAAGAAGAGCCATCAGAAGATAGTGAACAGCTGACTGAGCATTAAGTTTAATGAGAGCTTTGAGAGCTACCAGGAGCTGTTGGAAGGGGAAAATAGTGCAGGTGAACTCAGCCACTTACGTCCAAACTAACTGTGACAGTAAATCGGAAAGAAAGTTGGGAAATGGCTAGGCCATATTCCTTGAAACAGAAGCCAAAAGGAAAAGATTGAATGATTTAGTCTAAGGACCTGACAGCCAAGGTGAATGGCCTTTCTTTCTGTATGCCTTTCACAGAGAAGAAAACTATGACAAAGATGAAGGTAAATTCTGTATTTATGGTTATAAATACAGCTTTCATTTTAAAAGATCTGAACTAAGGCTAGGGTCCTAATTCTGTCATTTTTAATGCAGTTGTTAAAAAGGAGGTGCTTTCCAGTTTGCTCTTCCTCTTGATGTCCTTCCCTCTGTTTTATCTGAAAACTCCATCATGTGGAACCGTACTACTGAGCCCAAGGAGTAACTGTGCAAATGCTGCTATTTGAGTTAATAAAGTTACAGAGTTTTTTGAAAGAATGAATATGTTTTTTTTTTACTTCAAGTATGAGAAAGAGAAGGTGTGCTGATGAATGTAAGCTTCCTCCCATTTTACCTTGGTGTGTTCTTTTTCCAAATGGTTTCCATCCTGTCTCTCTTCATCTGTAGTTCTCATCCCACGCTCATTCTACTTGTCTCTGTAATTTCCAGGCTTTGGATATCTCATTCCACCTCCTCCAACTTCTTCTCCATTTTTTCTTCACTGACATAGGCTAATTTGAACACTTTCATGACACATTTTCCTCCTCCCCTGTTCCATACAATCTTTCCCTAAAATTTATCATGGAATTGTTCACTGATAGTTCTTGTTCTCTACTTTTTATGCTCCTTAATTATGGTTGCATTAAACAAATATTTCCTTTGTTTCCCTGCACGTTTTAATACTCAGGTTCTTTGTACAGCCAGTCCACCCCAGCTCTCAGCATTCTCTTCTTTTTCCCACTGATGTCTTCTGTTATAGTCTAAGACCTTCTCGTCAATCTACCCTTGCCTTCTTTGTCTTCACTGCAATTAAACCAGCACGCTCCTTAGGCCTGAGAAAATAAATTCTCCTTATTCTTTGTCGAGGTATTTAGAATATTCACAAAATGTAGCATTTCGGTGCTGCAAGGAAGATTCTAAGTGGTTCTGTCCTTGAGCAAGTGGTTGTCTGGAAAGTCTGCAGGGGAACAGTGTGAAATATGGATAAACGGTGGAGAAATTTATCAAATCAACACTCTTCTGCTTTTTTATACTTCTCCATGCAGTCTGACACTAATGCTGACAATGAGGGGTGGGGAGGAAATTTTAAATTCTTGTCTGCCATCAAAATGAAGCAGAACAGATGTATTGCAGACTCTGTGTAGAACATTTCTTTTCAGTCATATTATATGGAAATGAGGATTTAACTTCTGTTTCAAATGTTTCATAATAATGAAATAATTTTATGGTAAATATGTTTAATACTGACTATGTTCAATAGCTTTTTCTGAGTTTCAGCTTTCTTGAGATCTGCTTTTTCTTTTCTGTGTTCCCTGTTAAACTTATTATTGCAATCTATAAATTTATAATACCCAGAAGACTATTTTTTTTAATTATTTTTTTAGTAGTAACATGTATTGGTGTCAACTTATAAGAAATAAGCGTTAAGTCCAATTCTTACTAAGTTATTTTCAGCCAAGTGTATAGCATATATTGTAACTTAATACTTTCTTATATGTTCTTTATTTTGTTTTAGTTTATGAAAGGAATAGAAAGAACAGTATAAATTATTACCAAGACTGGCTACCTTAAAGTGTCTGATAGACATCAAAGGGCAGAGTAACAAAAAGCACAAGTAATCCCTTAGAATGAGCTAGGCAGGGCAAGTCAGAGAAGGATCCCACTCTACCTTGTCACCAGATAAGAGAGTGAGTTGAAACTCATTGGAATACAGAAAAGTCTGAAAAGACATGAAGTTTTCCCTTTTTTCCATGGATCATCGTTCTTCTTATCATGAACCTGCTACAGGGTTTCTCTTCTTCTAAAGTAGTTTTGAGAGCACAACCTAGATTAGGGGGAAAAAAACAGTTTTTTGGGGGGGAATACCATTATGAGAAACAGTTTATATGTCTTGTATAGAAAGAGGACCTCTGGGACAGACAGGAACAACATTATAAGTAAAACCAATACAATTATTCTATAAATTTCTCATCCAATAGTTTTGCAAGAAAAATTGATGACAAACAATACCTATTGTTCCTTAATACCTTTCCTTAAAATATTACTATTGTTTGTTTTGCTTGTTGTCACAAACACAAATTTAATTAATTTAATTTCAAAATTTTCTGAGGAACTTAATTTTCATAAATACCACAAAAATATTTTTATCATTGCACCCACTGATGATGGCAGCTCAGTTCAACCATTCTAATGCCAAAAGAAGGCTTTTTATAATATGCAAATGTTGTTTTTTATCAGATACTGTTTTGCTCTGCTGTTAAATGACTTGCTGCTGCTCTCATGTAGAAAGACATCCCTGAAACTGAAGGCAAATAGTTAAGGCAGCTTTAAGTTAACTTTTACATTTTCTAATCCAAGACTACTCTGCTGCCTGTGACATAGCAGAAAATCCTAGGAACTATTTCTGTAATGCATGCTTTATGTACTGATACGCTGTGCAAAAGCTCTGGAGTCCCACAGTACCTTTGTCACCCCCAGCCATGTTAGAGGCTCACCAGCTCTCCTTCTAGCCAGATTTTCAGATGCTCGTTAGTGGGTTGCCTTGTGGCTGTTTTCCTCAGTTCCTGAACCAAGGGAATCCTCCCACAGTTAGAAATAAGACTTTGATAGCAACTCTGCCGCATGGGTCTTTGGTACAATGTTTAGAATAAGTTCAGCTCCTGAAATAGAATTCAGTAAATCTAGCTATTTTTCAAAAATGACATTTTTTTGGTGAGAGGTTATAAAGCTTTTGCACTTCAATTAGTGTTCACTTGTCACAAGTATAAATCAATAGCAAATAATCCAGTGGATATAGCCTCCAACTTATGAATTACTGCTAATTAAGAGTTGTACAGAAGTCATGATTCTTTTTCAGAAGAGAAACAACAAAGGCTTGAATGAATAGGGGCACAAAGTCTTAGTTCCAAATTGCTTCAGTCTTTGTGTACAATACATCTTGGTGCAGCCAAGTCTTCATGATTAGTATAGCTGAAAAATGAGTTTGAGGTTGGTGTACATATGCAAGTCATAGCAACTCACCCAGGATACACTTAACCTCATCTATTAGTTGAGTCAGTGTAGATATAGACCTTAGTATGAAAAGTATGCTGTATTCAAGGTGTTGTGTAGAAACTAAAAATCATCTTGTTTGATACTTTAAGTGATGATAAAACTTGCATGAAAACACTTGGTTTTAAAAAGTCATCTGTTAATTTACAGAGACCTGGCCAATCTACATAGAATCATAGAATCATTTATGTTGGAAAAGACCTTTAAGATCATTGAGTCCAAATGTTAACATAACACTGCCAAGTCCACCACTAAGCCATGTCTCTAAGCACCACATCTACACATCTTTTAAATACCTCCAAGGGTGGTGACTCAGCCACTTCCTGGGCAGCCTATTCCAATGCTTGGTAACTCTTTTGCTGAAGAAATTTTTCCTAATATCCAACCTAAACCTACTCTAGTGAAACTTCAGGCCATTGCCTCTTGTCCTTGCTTGTTACTCCTCATAAGACTTGTTCTCTAGACCTTCACCGGCTTTGCTGCTCTTCTTTGGACATGCTTCAGCACCTCAATGTCTTTCTTGTAGTGAGGGTTCCAAACCTGAACACAGTATTTGAGGTGTGACCTCACCAGTGCTGAGTACAGGGGGATGACTGCTTCCCTTGCAACTTAGCCTTGTTGAGCCTGATTGATACAATTGGCCTCAGCCCATTGGTTCAGCCTGTCCAGGTCCCTCTGTAGAGCCTGCCTACCCTCAAGCAGACCAACAATCCCACCCAACTTGGTGTCATCAACAAACTTACTGAGGGTGCACTCAGTCCCCTCGTCCAGATCCTTGACAAAGATATTAACTAGAACTGCTCCCAGTACTGAGCCCAGGGGACCATCGCTTGTGACCGCCCGCCAACGCAATTTAACTCCATTCACCACAACTCTTCGGGCCTGGCCATCCAAACAGTTTTTTACCCATTAAAGGTTATGCCCATCCAAGCCATGAGCAGCCAATTTCTTCAAGAAAATGCTGTGGGAAGCAGAGCCAAAGGTTTTACTAAAGTCCAGGGAAACAACATGCACAGCCTTTCCATTGTCCATCGAGTGGGTCACCTCGTTAATAAAAGGAGATCATGTCAGTTAAGCAGAACCTGCCTCTCACAAACCATGCTGACTGACCTGATTGCCTGGTTGTTCTGTACATGCCCTGTGATGGCACTCATGATGATCTGCTCCATAACTTTCCCTGGCACTGAGGTCTGACTGACAGGCCTGTAGTTCCCTGGATCCTCCTTCTGGCCCTTGTTCTAGATGGATGCCACATTTGCTAACTTCCAGTCAACTGGGACCTCCCCAGTTAACCAGAACTGCTGATAAATGATGGAAAGTGGCTTGGTGAGCACTTCCACCAGCTCCCTTGGTACCCTTGGGTGATTCCCATCTGGCCCCATAGACTTGTGTGTCTAAGTGGTGCCTGCCCCTTCTTCCAAAGGTCATAAACTCTCTTTCTTTTTCTGAATTCCAGCCAAAGCTCTCTGTTCGGCCAGGCCAGTCTTCTTCCCCAGTGGCTCATCTCCTGGCACATGGGAACAGCCTGCTCCTGCACCTTCAAGACTTCTTTCTTGAAGAATGTCCAGCCTTTCTGGACTCGTTTGTCCTTCAGGACTGCCTCTCAAGGGAGTCTGTCAACCAGGCTCCTAAACAGGCCAAAATCTGTCCTCCAGAAATCCATAGTAGCAATTCTGCTAACCAGCTTTTAACTGACTGTGTTCTTACATAGTTTTTCATATTTTTTTAATCCTACTGTGTTCCATTAATCTATAGAATTACTTATTTGTACAAATAAAACGTGATTCAACAATTATTCTTAAATAGGATATCTGTATGGTTTTTTCATACATATAAATAATCTTCTGAAGGATATATATATATATAAAAAAATGTAAAATTTCCTGATTTAAATGTATATTTTTAATTGCTATGTTATGTACATCAAAGAAGAGAGTAGCTACTCATTGGCCTTTTTTTTTGTTTTTTCAATTTAGTCATTCTTTAGTGATGGTTGACTATCAGTTCTGCTTACTATTACTGTAACTATAAAATCTAATTAAAAAAAAAGTCCCTTTTTATAAATAAGCTATGAAGTTAATTCCTTAACTAGAGTAAGTTGTGATACGTCATTGATTTCACTTGAGTAAAAGTGACTTTTGCAACCGAAAAACAAGGCTTCAGTTTCAATAAAACATGTCTTGAAAGAAAGAACATGCATGCTTAGACTGCCTAATGCTTAGAGACAGTATTGCATGTATTTCTTTGATAGAATACTGAATAATAAACTAATATTAAAAGTTACTTATTTGCAGGAAAAATTGTAAAGACAATTTTATTAACTATGGACCTACTCTGTATTTGAGTAACTTCAAAGTGTTAAGTTATTTTTAGCTAAAAAAACCCAACCCAGATGTTTTTTTTTTTTTAATCTGTTGTTTAAAGAACAGACCAGAAACAATATGCCTTATAGCTTACAATATTATATTCCACTAAAAGTCTGTGGCTTAGCGAAAGGGAGATTTCTCCCTTTTTTCCTATTCCATAATGCTATACTCTGCTACACATGGCCTAGTATTTAAGTTGGTCTCTGGGGATAAAAGACAGGATGTAGCATATGAGGTCACAGTAGGGGGATTTTCAATTCCATTTATTTTTTCTGTCTGATAAGACTGGAGATGTATATTTTTAAAAAGGTTGTTCTTCCAATTTCGCATAAGCGCTGAGCCTAGTTCCATAAGCTCTCTCATGATTTTGTGGTGTGTTGGCTCTGAGGACTAGATCATGGCAGATCAATTACAACGCTCCACCTCCTTGTTCTGTCACAGCAGTTCATTATTAAACCTAGCCTTTAGTAGGTTCTTTGTGTTTTTCTTTAATCTCTTATCTTGTATTGCTTGATCCCTAATATGACTGTGCATTATCTGTTGTTATTCCTCTCTTCTGAACTGAAAATTTATTCTCTTGAGTTAAACAACAGGTATGGTTTTCAAGCTGAGTTTGACTTGTAGCTGCTAACAGGAGAACATTTCCCTCTCCCCCCATTTCCCTTTAAAAAAAAGAAAAAAAGTTTGGTTAAAAAGAGCTGTGAATATGAAAGGTTTGCCATCTATATATAAAAAGGGACTGACAATACCTTTTGTATTTACTAACAGTAGCGGTGCAATTCCTCAACCTTGTTTGGCTGTGCTTTTGTTCCTTATGGCACCGGGAGAAAACTTGAACCTGGATTGCAGGGCTGAGCCTCATCTATTTCAGTGGGACTTTGCGCAGTGTTAAGGATCTGTCTTCATAAAAATATGTCACAGAAATGAAATTATAAGCTGTGTACAAATCTAATTGAAAGATCCAAGCAGAGGTTTCATTCATCACCCTTTACTATTAGCTGATTTTCTGCCCTCTTAGGTAAGAATTAAATATTTGGTCACTGATTATATCTAAAACCTGTGTGTTACAGTTTAATCTGTTGTTGGACTCTCATTGTGAGAAATGCCAAGGATAATAAGGCCAGCTATAATGTGCTTGACTGTGCCAAGAAAGATCCTGTCCAGAAGATGGACACCTTTATGTTGAGTGAAGGATAGTTGTCTCTATGTCTTCTGTGGTGGACTTAGCTTGTGACATAGTATGGAGCTACAGAAGGTGTTAACATCCTTAAGTCTGTTAAAAGAGGACTCTTGCACTCAGCACTCTTGCTCCTCCCTGACAGAAGATTCCAAACCCAGACCCCAAGTAACTGCCTTTACAATTAAATCCTTAGCTGAAGATCATGCAAGTCAAAAACTGAAGCAAGAAAAGTCATGGACAACAACCTGTTTGTGACCTAGTTGAACTTTGTGATTTACACAGTTGGTTCTTCCTGTGAATCACCTGCCATTACAGTGGTACAGCGTTGTACTTGGCAGTTACTTGTGGATTGAAGTGAAAGGAGTGTCAGAGACCAATACTCTCTGACTGGGTTCTTTTAGATATTCCATGAATGGAGGGTGTAATGTTTAATATCAAATTTCCCAAATTTAATTACCAAATTTGGGATTTCTGATTTAGCAGAGTGATACAAAATATAGTGAAAATACAATACAAATGTAAGCTACACTTAGAAAAATAGAGCAACCGCAATATACAGTTCAATGCCAATACCAATGTGATTCCCGTTACCGGTACGTATAATGTGTTCACTGTCACAATGGTGGCCATCTCCAGTTTCCAGGAAGGAATATGTGGGTTGAAGCCAGCTCAAGCCTGTTGCTCTGTTCAAAATTCTTTTACTATTTGTCTAGTTTTTTACTCTATGCTGGCCTGGACCATGCATTCACTCCTCCCATATTGGTCTGGCTAACACAGGAAGACATTCACACTCTTCTAATGAACTCGGGGAGAAACATTTACACCACTAGTTGACCCACTCAGCTGCTGATAGCTGTTTATCTAAAACAAAGGCCACTCTCCTTTGTGTTGAGATACAGTCACCTTCTTTGCAACAGCTATGGTCAGTCACAGCCTGCATTATTCCCTGACCTTCATGGGCACATCACCCTTGCCCATCTCCTCTGAGCCTTCTTCCATTCTAGGGGTCACAGGTAAATCAAGTCATTTGAACTTGGGCAGCGTCTGTTCAAGTAGTGGAGTTATTTACCTTTTTATATGTTTTTCCTTTGGCTAAAGCTTTACCCCTCCCTTCAACCCTTTTAAAAATGTTGAGCAAAAAATTTAGAGTCAATAAAAGCTGCAGAAACACAGGTGAATTTTTGGACTTTAGACCTCAGTGATGCTTACTTTTTGCATTAATATAGAATTTATAGGGTGGGAGTTTGGTGAAGGATGATTGTGAGACAGGAGGGAAAGAAGCTGAAGGCAGGCAATGCCTAGTTTTAGTGAAGTGCGCAAACATAGGAGAGGTATGTTTCATCCTGGTGTTTCTCCTAGGAGTCCACTATAAATTGCCTCATGTCTTGGCATCTTATCCTTGGCAACCCTCTATGCTGAATGGCTGATGTTTGGGTAATTCTGCTGTCTGCAGCTCTGCCACGCCTCTGCACAGGCAGACTCTGTCCCCACTCTTTTTCAAGCCCTGCTCATATAGCAGTCTGCAAAGGATGGTCATGAGGAGTTCAGCATCTCTGCCACCGGTGACACCACATCTGGGGTGGTGTGTTTTGTTTTGGGCTTCCCAGTACAAGAAAAGCTATGATGTTCTGGAATGTGTCAAGCAGAGGGCCATCAAGATGGTTAGGGGAGTGGAGCACATGACATGAAAGTAGTGACAGATAAATGGGCTTGTCCAGTTTCAAGAAGAGAAGGTAGAGAGGAAATTTTAAGTCTGACTACAACTACCTGTTGGGAGGACATGTTGAAGATGGGGTCAGACTCTTTGTTGGAGGTGCACAGTAGAAGGCTGAGAAGCCACAAACACAGGTTGCAATGCAGGAAATGCCTGCTTGATGTAAGGAAAATATTTTTTACTGTGAGGATGTTCCAGCACTGGAACAGGTGTCTCAGGAGGTTGTGGTATCTTCAGAAGTCAACTGAACGTGGCCCTGAGCCACCTAGTCTAACTGGATCTGCTTTTAGCAATGGCTTGGACAACATGACTTCTAGAGGTCCCTTTCAACCTGCAGGACTCCGATTCTATTCCGTTTCTTGGAGAAATGTGGCATGCGAGAGATTGTCTCTCAGTGGAAGTAAATTGAAAACAGCATTACTCTTGAAAGAACAAACTTTGAAGAGCTGAAATTAAAAAAGGATTCTGCCCTATTTGATAAATTGTGGGTTTTGTGAAGGTTTTTTAGCCTCAGTAATTTGCTTGGACAAAAGGGACACAATTTATGGGAGGGTGTTTGTCAATGGTTAATGCATTGATTTTTTATTATATTTAAAAACTGCATTTTTTAGTAAGAGTAAAATGTAATAAAAGCAAACTGCAATCCATAATCTCTGTATAGGGTGAAAATATGGTTTTCTTCAAGAAGCAGCTTTTGTATCAGTCTCCACAAGCTCCTTGTAAATTTGCATCAAGTAAATTTAGTCTTCACTTCTCTACTTACTATATACAAACTTCAATTTTGCATAGAATGATTTTACTTGCTATGTAGAAAAAATTGTGTGAATGGATAGATTTTTTTATAGCCTTATACTGCAAGAATGGTGATGAAAGGAAATCATTTAGTGTCAGTTACATGGATAGAGAGAAACAGCCAAAGCAGTCTCTCACAGAAAGTAAATAATTTGCTACAAATATAAATATTCTTCTGATCACATAATGAACTCCATTTCTGATTTGCATTGTATCAAACATGACTTTCAGGAAATACTTTGTTTAACTATTGCAAGCACTTGTGATTACTGTAGTAATTAAGGCAGAAATACTACATTTCAGTGAACAAACTCATAAATGAGACATCTTAAGAATTTGTCTTGTACTTTACAACATTCTCTAAATAATACTAGGAAATAAAGGATCAGTCACTTTCTTGGGAGGGCGAGTGTAGACTAGACAAAACATTAAACAAATAACAGCTTTTGCACAATTATCTCTGTTGCAACCTTTTGAATGTCTCATTATGTCAAGTGCAGTGATTTACTGAACAAATATTTACACTGTCTTCTTCTATCTCTTTGCTAATGACAACATATTAAGTTCTGATTAACTATTCTTTATTGTAAGGTGAGAGATGTGTTCTATTCACACATTTTTCATCTTTGAATGAGACAGTATCGATCAGATCATGTAAGTTTTTTTAAAAAGAATAAAAAAGAAAGAGGAATGCTTTATGAGTCTGCATTTTTCCAGAAGGAAAGCTTCAGGCACCTTATGCAGAGATTTTGTAATTTTTGGTTTTCAAAGCTGCATAAGAACAAATTGTTTAGGTAGATGTTCAAAGAAGAGTTATCAATATAAATGATCTTTGTAGAGTTGTATTTCATTTGGAATCATGACTTCACTTAAGGCTTCCAGTGCCTTACCTAAGATCCTTACCTACAAAAAACTGTGAGTTATTACAGTATTCTACGTGAAATTTTGATACTTCTCAGTTACTGGATCCTATCACAAGCAGGAAAAGTCTTAGTGTATCTCATTGCAACCTTCAGTCTAACTCTGAAACCCCTGTCTCCAAACTTATTCTGAAGAATAGATGTGGTCAAGTATTGCTGCATTTTCATCCAGGTTTGTAACAAGCTCCTTCTGGTATTTTCTCTGAGAAGCAACTATTGTAGGTACCAAAGAAGGAAAATTCCTCATGCAGTAAAATGTGACTGAAATGGGAACAATATTTAATCGAAATTAGACTGCTTTGGCAGTTTACCAGTAGAGATCTATTCTACTATAAGCAATATAGCTACATGTTGTACAGTCTCAGATGTTATGTATTTCTCAGGAAGAACCCTGTACATAGTAATATGAACCTTGTGGCAGACATTAATATAGTCCTCTTTTTCCCTATAACAAATCGTATCAACAAACTCATCGGTTTATTGTGCTACAGTTTGTGCATTCTGTGGGCCAAAGGAACACATCGTACAAACAAGGCCAAGAATTTAGTGTTAGCCTAAATTTTTGATGATCAAAGAATTACAAATAGTCTAGTTGCAATGATAATAACACTTAACACTCAAATGGTATACCATTGAAATAGTATAAAGAAAATTTCTAGTATCTACCTCTTTCTGTGCTGTTCTGCTCCCACTTCCACTGCTCCTGTGGACACTAATGTCAGTGCTGCATTCTGGTAATGGGGTTAGAGGAAGCCATCAGCATCCAGAGCCCTTGACCAGGAGAAAATTGAGATTGATGATTTCTCCCTTCTCATTCCTTTGCCTACTTTTCATCATTTTTATCTGTTTGCTAACACCTTACTAGTTCTTCTTTTGTTTACAATTCCCCATTATGTCCAAATTTACTATATATAGTGTTTTACATAGACTCTGGGTACTTTGTGGGATTTTGTTACCCTTTAAACTGGTTTTGCCAGTTCCCATGATTGCATTCCATTAATGAGCAGTAAAGGACCATTGATGACTTGTTCATAGACATTGGCCTCCTTTTCTTGTACTTCTCTACCTTGCATTTGATTCTAGGGTTATAGATATTTCATTCTACACAGATTAATTATGTTATTGTCAAGGTCCTGAGCACAACCTCTTCTCTCTGCCTCCCATGGCTTTTGTGGGCTGCGCTCAGGGCCAGGTTTTGGTGCAGTTGTGTGATCTTGAATTGGGCTGCTGGTGAAAGGGCTAATTGCAAGTGCAAATGAGCTGTGAGAAGTGTGTCCTCAGGAGCCATGACAGAGCCCCGGCCCGTGGGCTGCCCCAACAGTTATTACTATAGTAGTATGTACAACAATAACCATGACATAATTGATAAAGCTAAGCAAAAGCTGGAAATAAAAAAGAGTATATTAATCAAGTGATGGTTAGATAATTGCTGTTACAGCCAGAAAAGCTAACACATAGCTCCAGACAGGCCAAGATGAGTCTAGGCAAGGCCTGACACCACCAGGGCCCATGAGTCTAACAAAAGGCCTGTGGCCTGTTAGTAGCAGTGGCAATGCCATCCTTTGTGGGATACAAGGCTACACTACATCTCTTATTCTTCAAAACTCTAACAGTTATTCATCTTCATGATAGTCTACGACTTTTCTGTCACCCAAATAAAATACACAGTAAACTGCTGGAACAAAAAGCTGTGTTTTGAGACTGCAAAGAGAACAATTATCTTTCCTTTCTGCATGAAGACTAGAGTCATAGTACATTCTGACCTTTTGAAATTTTTTGGCCTATTAGAAAAACAAACAAACACACACAAGTAAACAACGGAGAAGACCTACACTGTTACATCTATCCATAACTGACTAGGCAGACTTCTGTTTGGATTGGTGTTATATTCTTGATTTTCAAACCCTGTAAGGCTCATTTAATATATTTCTTATATTTGCCTATTTTCTAAGCTACTGGGGTTATTTTTCCCTGAAGCTGATATAATTATTGTTTTTCACAATATCAGTATTGTTGATAAGAGACCTTTTGTCTTAAGCTTCTGCTGCATTCTGTCATATCCTTTCCTTTTTTCAGGATTATGTCTGAAATTCAGAAATCCAGGGAAATACATCTGTTAGCTTCAGGCGACAGATTCTCTTAATTCTGATTTGTTTTGTATAATTTTCCTTGGGATGTCTACCTAAATAACAAGAATGAGAAAATAATGCTACTTTCCTTTGGCATCTTAATTCTATAAATTTTTACAAGTGCTTGTAGGACCTTGCAGAAGACAAACTGATGCTCTGATCTACGGAATTTTTAGGTAGGTGAAAAAGCATCCTAGCAGTTGTGCAGCTAATTTAATTTGGGAATGCTAGATATTACAGGTATAGTTTTTTTCAACAACATTTGATGGATACATAATTCCGATGGGCTATGACATTTTGTCATCTAGCCGTTTGCTCTGTTTAAGACTATTCAGCGTGGTTCTGTTGTCACCTGATGTGAAAATCAGTTTAAACAATGGCTTGTCAATTGCTAGAAGTATTTTAATAAAAGGTTTTTGCGTACCAGTACATGCAGGTCTGTATCACCTGTCCTAGTGCACTCACTATCTGTTTTCTCCCTTTCCTCTCCTCAGCAGCATTTCACATGTTTGAATACTATCATCATGTGCCTGTTGCATGTCACCAATGTTTTCTCTAAGAAAGTCTACTTCATTCAGTTTTTTTCTTTCGTTGCAGTTCTGGGAAACATGATTGTACTGATCCTTTTCAAATATGTTTATTTTACTCAAAGTTTAGCTTTCAGAAGTATTCACAGTATTATACCTGAGGATTTAATGAGATACTTTCCTGTTTATTTTCCCAGTGTAGCATCTGTCTCGGTTAGAACACTACGGCAATGTTGACTTCAATTGATCTTTTGTCTTGCTATCATTCATGGCTTCTTTTTCTGAACAGCTGCAGCTTAGGATATTGTTTCATATGCTATAATTATGCAGCTGATTTCTGCTTGAATGTAGCATTTTGCAGTTGGTCCTGATGAATTCTATCAGTTGTCTTTTTCTCAGAAGTCTGAAAAAATACTTCAATGCTCACTTTTATGGTCATATATAGGAAACTAGACCAAGTTTTTTTGCAATGCACTATGTGCCCAGTTTGACATGTCTTAATTTTCATGATTACTGAGTACATTGTACCAAGTTTTATTCTCTTGGAAATGCCTATTTGTATCACAGCTCGATAAGATTTCCGTGAGGTTGTCTGCTTTATATTTCTAAAGAACACGTGCACCTAATATTGTAACGGTGCCTTAAATACCCTTTTGCCTTGGCTGAAAATCTACGAGATTTTATACATGCTCATGTTACAGTTCAAAGGAGCTGCTACTTTTCTTTGTTTTCAGTTTGAGATTAGGAACAGCAAGTGTTACATGAAAGCGATTTTTTGCCTCTTTTCTGTAAATACAGCTTCTCAGTTTTACTGAGACCCTATTGTTTTTCTCATTCTAGGCTTTTAGGTAGACATAAAGAAGAACCCTTTCAGCTTATGCACAGTACCCATTTACAAAGGCTTAATGTGCTACTTTTTTTGTTGTCCCAGACAAGTAACTGTAAAAAGTTCCCACGCAAATGAATAAGATGCTTTCTAGCCACAAACCTGCTAAATTGCACTTGCCAATGAGGTCTTTGCTATATGAGAAATTTTTGGTTGTCTGGTTGTACCATGGTTTCTTCAACAGTTATACAGTGCTAATGCTTAACAAAGGATATTTATTGCTTTTTGTTTCATGGCTTAAATTAATTTATGTTTGGTATCTTCTATAGATAGCCAGGGGCCTTGACACATCATTAAAAAAGGTTTCCTATTATAAAACCTACTAAAATAACTTGTTTTGTTTTTATTATTATATATTATCCAGTATCCTTATCAAACTTCTGCTTTCTGAGCAGACTTTTATAAAGATTACACACACACAAACTTTGATTGATCTAATAAACATCTGTTAATTATGAGACCAGTTGTAATTATATTCTTAAAACCAAATAATTTCATTAAGATACGAGACATTCAAAATCCAATATAAGCACCCAAGCAATGTCAAGCCAACTCTGTATCTATCTGCTATATTCTCTCCTCAACTGTGGTTACTGTTCAGTTCTCTCAGAACTGTTAATTTGGTGTTTCCTCTCTTTCTGCAGTGAACTATTTACTATTTTTTCATAAAAATACCAACAACTTTCTACCTATATATCTAGCTCTAGTGTCAGTTTATCTGAGCCTATTGCTTTATTTAATGATCAGCTGTATTTGTATAATGTTTTCTCAAGACTCTTAATCTCTGAACTGACCAACTATATTTCACAGAGAATATTGAACTGTGCTTATTTCTGGTGAGTTGCATGGTATTTTTTCTGTTCCTTGACTGGACTTTCATCTTTATAACATGCAGAAGTCTTAAGAGCATTTGGCCTCTGAACCTCTGAAGAAGGAATAATGTGAACGAAGGTGGGAATTTTATGTATTTTAGAAGTTGTTGCTTTCTAAACCAAACAGTGATATGTAGCGTATCACTCCTGGAGCAAAACAAAAGAGTGCCTCAGAGAGGAAGTGGTCAAAATCAAAAGTGTAGCTTTCTACCATTTTATGTATAGGTTATCTTTATTTCAAAGTCAATAGTAGGTCACAATAGCTGCTTCAACCAGCCACGAGAGGGAGGCATAATTGCATGCACTGGATCAAAGTATATGAAGAACTGGGAATAGGGCTTTTACTCTCAGGTTTCGTACTCAGCAACTCTGCCTGGTTTTGAGGTGAGCACTTGGTCTTGGCTCAAGCTGTTGGGATGCACAGCTTTTTTTTTAACTGAACTGCTGTGAAAACTTTGGCAAGTAATGTCAGAAGCTTGGTTACTCTGCTCTTTCAGTTGGTATCCTACCCCATGCTTGGTTTGTGGAGAGAGGCAAGAGCATGAGGCTGGAATTAAACTGAGCGAACTCCAGATTTTAATAGTTTATGGAAAAGTAATTCAGTAATACATTCCTGAAGACTGTCGGACTTAATATTGCCTTCCAAAAAACCCATGTCTTTCACATGGTCTTCAATGAGTGCTTCATTTCTCAGAGAATGAAGTACTTCAGCTTTTCTCAAAGGCAGACTTGTCTCTTCGCAATTTGTGTATTTCCTTTTGCTATGGGACTATATCTAATACTTTTAGTGGAAGACAGAGGAAACATTGTTGTGGGTCCCACAAGTGTGAAGAAATGGCAGTAGAGATGTTCTACTCACTAAGCAGCCACGTAAAAAAATCTTAGGTAATCTAGTTAGACTACTGTTTTGTTGGTTTGTTTTGTTGTTTTTTTATAAAGCTTGGTGTATCATTGTACTGAGTTTTGTCAGCAGGAAGTGCTCTGAGTCACAGAATGGTAGGGGCTGGAAGGGACCTTTGGAGATCATCTAGTCCAACCCCCCTGCCAGAGCAGGGTCACCTAGAGCAGGTTGCCCAGGAACGCATCCAGGTGGGTTTTGAAAGTCTCCAGAGACGGAGACTCCACCACCTCTCTGGGCAGCCTGTTCCAGTGCTCTGCCACCCTCAAAGTAAAGAAGTTTTTCCTCATGTTGAGATGGAATTTCCTGTGATCCAGTTTGTGTCTGTTGCCCCTTGTCCTGTCACTGGGCACCACTGAAAAGAGTCTGGCCCAATTCTCTTGACACCCGCCCTTTAGAAATTTATAAGCATTGATGAGATCCCCTCTGTCTTCTCTTCTCCAGGCTAAACAGACCCAGGTCTCTCAGCCTTTCCTCATAAGAGACATGCTCAATTTCACTGACCATCTTTGTAGCCCCTCAGCTGGACTCAACCCTCAGCTGTCTTTTTTACAAGCCAGACAGATACTGCATGTACTTTTTGTGTCCAGAAATCATGGTGAAGTGCAGAAGCACTTCTGAGAAAAAAGGAGAATAACAGCAAGTAAAAGATCTCCTATAGGAACAGAAATTACATTGTTTTCATCAGCCATTGAGGGACCCATGCAAAATTCCTTCCTTGTTGGGAATGGAATTGATGCAGCCTTTGCATAGTTGTGCTAGATTTTAATGTTCTCAGAATAAGAAGGTACAATTAACCCCAGTCATTTTTGAAGAAAGAAAATTTTGCAATTATTGCTTATGTTGTTGAAGTGCACGTACGTGTTGCAGTGAAATTTTCTAAAATGTTAAGAGAATATTTTTCAATCTGTTTGGTGTGAGTATTACTTGGTTTGGGTACAAAAGTAACATTAATAGTGGTTACTGGAATTTGAGCAAATGGCAGAAAGATTACTTAAGCCTCTGCTGTGACAGAGTCACAGGACATGGAGCCATGTGTCATGGCAAACCTGTATGAAATGAAAATAAAGAGGAAAATTCTACTGGCTTCTGATAGCTGTATATTGTACCAGTTGACCCAGTTACTACAATATTTGAGCATCTCAGTCTTTAATGTGTGTAGCCACATAACTAATATAAAACTAAAATTGGGTTTAAAGATCAAAATCAACTTCTTAAAAAACACTCAGAACATGATAGCCTGTT
This sequence comes from Chroicocephalus ridibundus, assembly GCF_963924245.1. Lineage (NCBI taxonomy): Eukaryota > Metazoa > Chordata > Aves > Charadriiformes > Laridae > Chroicocephalus > Chroicocephalus ridibundus. The sequence goes on along the minus strand of NC_086285.1, from coordinate 86,167,577 downwards.
CCTAAGAAGAGTTTGCCTACATAAGGGAGTTGGACTCAATGATCCTTATGGGTCCCTTCCAACTCAAGATATTCTATGATTCTGGGCAGTGCCTTGAAAATGAATATGTGAGAATTTTATCCACTTGCTTGTTTGGTATGCATATGGTATCTAATGCAGTGAGCTCTAGGGGTTACTGCAGTTGTCATCTCCCCTTAAGACACATTTTGGGTTCTGGGGAAACAAATTCATTCTGTCCTTGCCATCTCCACCTCCAAGTTGTGTAATCCTCCTCTCTCACTTCCTCCTGTGTAATCTTCTCCCTGGCAACTTCTTACACTTCAGCATGTATATTCTGTGCATATCCCCTACACATAATCAGAAAGTGCTAGAAGCTGCTTTGGTTTGAAGCTAGCTGGAAGGTGTTGTGGCAGTGTTCCCCCTTGAGCAGTACTACTAAGTACAAAAGAACCTGCCTGGCTACTGCCTCCTCTCAGTGGGTTAACTACTGTTGTAATACTGCAATATAATACGGAGTCAGACCTGTGCTCTATCAGACTTGTGTTCTTTTAATATTGAATACATTCGAATTCACAGATGTGGATACAAAATCCATCACAGCAGAGATAATGGATGAGATACTGATAATTAGAAACAAGGAAAATGGCACAAGTCTGCTTCTACTTTGGTTAAAAGCTTTTAAAAATTGAAACTAAAGGGAATCAAATAACTTTGAATAACAATGGTTTTATGGCATTGATTATCAATTCGTGGTATTTGCCAGTACAGGTAGCTTAAGAATGTACACAGTTGTATTTTTTTTTCATTTCTGTGATTATGTATGCTAGAACAGCTTCTGTAACTGATAAGAAGCTAAAATGCTAAGCTTGAGTCACCAGATGGCCACACATAGCTCTAGTCTGCAGCTGTGCAGCTTCTCCATTCTGCAGTTGCTGTCAGTCTCATGCCCTGGGTGAAGGTACCTCTCCAGGCAGTAGTGCCTGGAGTAGTGCACCATCACACTTACACCTAGGTTTGTCTGAAGACAAAGTCTCGGGACTTTGGCACCGTTTAACCCAAATACAGCATTTTATTTATGTTCCTTCTCAGATTTGAGTTGTTGCAGAACTCTTGCTTTGGGTGTCAATGGCTTATTTGCTATTAAGTTTCACAAGTAAGCAAATGCTTGTTTAATTCCAAAGGGAAAGAAAAGCATTTTAAAAAACCCCAACCCTGCACCAGCATTAAGTCTGTAGAATTGTCAGGAGATACCATACAAGGGCGATTTGAGCAATCTGAACTCTGTATCTCTCAGCATGTATGTAAATTAGTACGTATCTAATGTAAATTAATACATATTTAAATACATAGGTTTGAATACATTATTTCTCCTACTACATTAACCCCTTGATTTTAAAAGGGGAATTAAAGGTTGCATGAGTTGCATGTTAAATTTACAGAGTAATAATTTTCTGGGTTTCTAAATTAATTGCAAACAATTACATGGCCTCTATTTGAGAGATAGTACTTCATCAACTTTTCACAAAGTTTAACAAAGCAGATTAATAAATTAAGTACTACCAGAGTTTATATGAAAGTAAACAGCCATGATAACATAGGTTGCATGTTTTTCTTTTCAGTTCCTGGCAATGCTGCTGTTTGGGAGAAGGAGGAATGGGAATGAAAACTATGTCTTCAGAGAAAACTTAAAAAAACATATATTGTAATGAAAAAGAAAAGAAATCCTTTGTAAGAAAATTCAGTTGACTTACGGTGGTCGCAAGTGTTGTAATAGTTAGCTTAGAGTATACGTAAGGCAGTGAAAAGTAGATAAATACAGTGTGTATCTGAAAAGTCATTTAATCATAATGAAGATTTTGGAGCTTAGAGAAGAAGATACACAATGTTTTAATTGAAGACGCACAATGTTGTAATTGAAAATCAGGATTTGATAAAAGCTGAAAAATAGATATATACAGCACGAACAAAAATATGAATTGTAACTATTCTGCATCTCTATATATGTAAATGGTAGTCTCATTCCATATTGTGAAATGCTTTGGGCTCACTCCATTCAAATGGTCTTTTAAAACATATTTTGGTATTCAACTTTCTTAAATGACTGCAGTTAACTCAACTGTAACAGTATTCTTAGATGTATCACCTTTGGGAACTTCAGCATCTACAATTTTGCTAATGCTAAGTACGTTGCTTATACTGTCCTTGTAGGTATTCCTCTGGGGTTTTTTTGAGGGGGAAGATGAGCTCGTCAAACTTACTTAATGGTATTTCTTATTTGCTACTTACACAATTAGTAGAGATAATCTTATCCCAGTTTCATTAAGTATACAAATACACATAGCTGTGGTTTTTACCTGAAAAAGGAATTCATCCAAGTCAGGGAAGGAAATTTAAAAAAAATCAGTAATCCTGTTGTCAAAATCTTGAATGAGTAATTTAATAAAATAGTGAGCAAGGTATATCCAGTACTAAGCATATCTATATGATGAAATAGAGAAATTGTAAATAGCATTATAAAAATCATCTTCAATTTAACTTTCTTTGCTCTTTTACACAAAAAGCAAAGTTCTGTAAATAATGGAAGATTACTTTTGTGTATTCTACTTCAGCTTAAAAAAATGACATGAATGCAGGGAGTTTTAAGGGAACACATTCTTTCACTGCCAAGGATAGAAATTCATTGTATACCGTAGCAAATGACTACATGACAGAAATATAATATCAATAGCCAGCACTTTCAATTAGAAGATTTTTCTTAAAGGTCTTAAGATCCAACGTTGAGTCAATCATTAAAACCTAGTGGGACAGATTAACCTGCCATTCAGATCTTGAGAATTAAAGGTAATGCTATTGATTTAGAGTAGATTTCTCTTGATTTCTCTAGATGACTCTCGAAGAGCAAATGCACTAGGAATCTTAACTGTTGGAAATGCGTAAACCTTTTCCTGTACTGCAAAGGAAGTATTAGTAAATTGATTTATCTTTTTAAATGGAACTTTCTTGGTTTGGGACTTGGAGAGAATTTGTCTAGTAGCCGAAAGGCTGAACACAGGCAAATGGTAAATGTTTCAAAATGACTTAAAATGGAAAATCTATCATTTAAAAAACCCTAATTTTCAATGATTTTTGAAGTTAGGAAGATCGTGATTTTTTTAAAAGGAATGTGCAGAAAGATAGGAAGGTGATAGGGAAATTACTGACAGTGAGTCAGATACAAGAAATCCTTTATTGTATTCAGAAAATATTTTAAATTTGTGGACACTGGATTGGGCTTTACTACTTTTCCTATACAACAGCAAAAGTATGTGTATGTATGCAGACTCAGACACTCTCCAAGGGTGATCATAAACTACTCATTTATGAAGGAAATATAGAATCACAGAAAGGTTTGGATTGGAAGGGACCTTAAAGATCATCTAGTTCCAACCCCCCTGCCGTGGACAGGGACACCTCCCACTAGACCAGGCTGCTCAAAGCCCCATCCAGCCTGGCCTTGAACACTTCCAGGGATGGGGCATCCACAAACTCCCTAGGCAACCTGTTCCAGTGCCTCACCACCCTCACAGTAAAGAATTTCTTCCTTATACCTAATCTAAATCTACCCTCTTTGAGTTTAAAACCATTACCCCTCATCCTATCGCTACACTCCCTGATAAAGAGTCACTCCCCATCTTTCCTGTAGGCCCCCGTTAAGTACTGGAAGGCTGCTATGAGGTCTCCCTGGAACCTTCTCTTCTCCAGGCTGAACACTCCGAACTCTCTCAGCCTGTCTTCATAGCAGAGGTGCTCCAGCCCTCTGATCATCTTCGGGGCTCTCCACTGGACCCGCTCCAACAGTTCCATGTCCTTCTTATGCTGTGGACTCCAGAGCTGGACACAATACTCCAGGTGGGATTTCATAAGAGCTGAGTAAAGGGGAAGAATCACCTCCCTTGACCTGCTGGCCATGCTTCTTTTGATGCAGCCCAGGATGTGGTTGGCTTTCTGGGCTGCAAGTGCACATTGCTGGCTTATGTCGAGTTTCTCGTCCACCAGCACCCCTAAGTCCTTCTCCTCAGGGCTGCTCTCAAGCCATTCTCCACCCAACCTGTATTTGTGCCTGGGATTGCCATGACCCAGGTGCAGGACCTTGCGCTTGACCTGGTTGAACTTCATGAGGTTTGCATGGACTCACCTCTCAAGCCTGTCCAGGTCCCTCTGGATGGCATCCCTTCTCTCCAGCTTGTCGACTGCGCGACACAGGTTGGTGTCATTGGTATGCACTGAATCCCGCTGTCCATGTTGCTGACAAAGATGTTAAACAGCACTGGTCCCAGTACTGACCCCTGAGGAATGCCACTCATCACTGGCTTCCACTTGGACATTGAGCCATTGACTGCAACCCTTTGAGAGTGGCCATCTAGCCAGTTCCTTATCCACCAAGTGGTCCATCCGTCAAATCCACGCCTTTCCAATTTAGAGACCAGGATGTCATGTGGGACAGTGTCAATTGCTCTGCATAAGTCCAGGTAGATGACGTCGGTTGATCTCCCCTCATCTACCAATGTTGTGGCAATGTCGTAGAAGGCCACCAAATTTGTCAGGCATGACTTGCCTTTGGTGAAGCTATGTTGCTGTCACCAATCACCTCCTTTTCCATGTGCCTTAGCAGAGATTCCAGGAGGATCTGCTCCACGATCTTGCCAGGCACAGAGGTGAGACTGACCGGTCTGTAGTTCCCCAGGTCTTCCTTTTTTGACTTTTTGAAAATGGGGGTTATATTTCCCCTTTTCTAGTCTGTGGGAACTTCACCGGACTGCCACAACTTTTCAAATATAATGGAAAGTGGCTTAGCAACTTCATCTGCCAGTTCTGTCAGGACCTGTGGATGGATTTCATCAGGTCCCATGGACTTGTGTACCTTCAGGTTCCTTAGGTGGTCTCAAACCTGATCTTCTCCTACAGTGGGCAGTTCTTCATTCTCATAGCCCCTGTTTTTGCCTTCTGCAACTTGGATGGCATGGTCAGAGCCCTTGCCAGTGAGGATCGAGGTGAAAAAGTCATTCAGTACCTCGGCCTTCTCCAATGCTGGGTGACCAGGTCTCCTGTTCCTTATGAAGAGGGCCCACATCTTCCCTAGTCTGTCCTTTATCTCTGACATACTTATAGAAGTTTTTCATGTTGTCCTTGATCTCTCCGGTCAGATTTAGTTCTATCTGGGCTTTAGCTTGCCTAGTCTGGTTCCTGGCCACTCGGATGGTTTCTCTGTAGTCAACCTGTCCTTGCTTCCACCCTCTGTAGGCGTCCTTTTTGCTTTTGAACTTGTCCAGGAGCTCCTTCCTTGTTCATCCATGCAGTCCTCTTGGGTTTTTTGCCTGACTTCTTTCTTGGGATACACCACTCCAGAGTCTAGAGGAGGTGATTCTTGAATACTAGCAAACTTCCTTGAGCCCCTCTCCCCTCCAGTACTTTTTCCCATGTTACACTGACAAGCAGGTTCCTCAAGAGGCCAAAGACTGCTCTCCTGAAATCCAGGGTAGTGAGCTTCCTTGCTGCCCTAAGGATCTTGAATTCTACTATTTAATGATCTCTGCATCCAAGGCTACCCTTTAGCTTGACATTCCCCATCAGCCCCTCTTTGTTGGCAAGGACAAGGTCCAACTTGGCTCCTCTCCTCGTTGGCTCCTCAACCATTTGAAGAAGAAAGTTGTCATTGACACATTCCAAGAACTTTTGTGCCCCGCTGTATTGTCCTTCCAACAGATACTGGGTTGGTTGAAGTCCCCCATGAGGACCAAGGTCTGTGAATGTGATCCTGCTCCTGTCTGTCTATAGATGGCCTCATCCACTCCACCATCCTGGTCGGGTGGCCTGTAGCAGACCCCAACTGTAACATCACCTGCCCCACATATGAAGCTATTGGAGTGGTTGTACAAAACCATGGATTGTTATTCCACAGTTTCAAGAACTGAGACGATTAAAAGTTCAGTCATGATGAAGACACCACATTGACTAACCATGCAAGGCTTTTGCTGTACTTTGTTAAATAGCCTATACTTGGTCTTAATAATTTGGTGGTTTATAGACTGGATTATTGTAAGCATATTACCTGTAGATAAAGAAGTCTTTAGATTCCCTTCTTCCAGTGCCAGCAGTCACCTTTCAGTCCAGAGGTGGACTTGACACCTTGGAAGGTCTCAACTAGGATAAGTTCTCAAAAAATAGAGTGACTGGTATTCCCATCTTCCTTCTTTCTAATCAGCAACTCCTACCTGAAGAAGAGAGGAGCACTAGGCTATCAAATTCTCATTACAGAAGAGACAGGTAAGAGCGACAGCCTTCTTTTGATCTCCAGGAAATTAGAAAATAGACACTGCCATCTCACTGGTACTTCTGTAATGGTTCAGCTAGTGCTGAGTCTCTAACAAGGGATCAACAAGATGTTTCTGGTTTTGCTTTACCCAGTTGCAACATCTTGTTGATGACTTTTGCAAAGATCAGGGTCAGATGATTTCTGTGCATTGTCACTGATGGTCGTCTTAACAGACATGTTCTCTGTTCCACATCCTCCATCTCTTGCTCAGTGAATTGAGATTACTAGATGTCTATCTGCACTTTGAACCTAGGTGTCTTCATCACTCTAGCTCTTTTGTTTTTCATATTAGTTTTGTGCTTTTGCATGATTTATGTATAAAATCTGTGATGCTTCTGCGTTTCAGCAGTCATAAAATAATGTCACAGTAATAAAAAAATCTCTACTTGCTGAATGCTGATTGAAACATACTTTAACAATTTTCATAAACCACCGGCATGCTGATTTGGTGTATCAGATCGCTGACATATTCAAAGCACACAGAAGAGGAAATGAAGGTGAGGGGAAGAAAGTATTTTGTCTTCTAATCCAGCATGACAGGCATAAATTGTCTGTAACTCTTTGACTGAGCTACTGACATGGTTGGTCACTGAAAACTTTGAGCCTGAATCCAAATAATAAAGGCGTTGACTTTGAAAAGACCTAAGGATGCAAATAATGTTCATCTCATGAATACTCCTATTGATTTTGATGAGACTGTACAAGTTCATAAGTCCTGTGGGTGCATAAGCTTTAGGATCCAAGTCTGAGGCCAGAGATGATCTCATTATTTTAGTGTTTGAGATTCTGTAAGGCAACAAAGAACATACCTCACAATTCAGTTTACATTTAGCAAAAGTATTTTCTTTTTATTACTTTTTCTTTCCTGGTCTAGACTTTCAGTTTTAGTACGAAGAGACTGAAAACTGGCACAGGTCAGAATTTTATCTTTGTCAGAGAAATATGTTGTAAAGAAAACCAAAACAGCTCTTAGCCATATCAATAAAATATGCAAATGATGAATGTGTCAGAAAATATTGGTTGTGCACTACCTAAAGAATTGATAATACCATTGCTAATACTACGATCACCTCTTGTGGAAGAAAAGATGTAAGAGCCCTTTGATGTATAGGCATTTCTGAAGTTGAACTAATCTGTCTTAATCTATCTCCTAATAATTTAAGTATCTGTAAAGGCAATTGCTCCAAAATCTAGGTGAGTTAGACCACCTTTTGACCCTGCTAATTCATGATCTGTAACATACCCATCTACCGTGTTACTCAGCAATAGTTGTCTAGAGGGCCTCATCTTGTTCTTGAAGAATAAAATGTAAATGAGAGATCAAAGGCACAGGACTCCTTGACCTCTGTAAACCTTAGTAAGAAATCAAGGGACTGTGTATAACAGCCATATGTCACAGTCTCTAAGTCAGGCTTAATGGCTGGCAGGTTGTATTTATTTATGATATCTAAAAATATTGCAGTAGATCAAAATAGGTACTTTACTAAAGCATACCTCAAATTATGGTTTCAGCAACTGAGTTTTATTTATTATTTTTGGTTTTGCTGCATCAATACTGTAGTCATCCATACATTTAGACTGTCTAAAATATGGAAAGGGAAAATAGAGACGCTTCTTGTGCCTTTCCTATGGCTTCCTCTGATGGTTCATTGTGTCTGTTTTCAGTATAAAATCAGGTAATGTGGAACCTGATATGTATTTGGAGAACACAGATGAGTAAGAATGCCAGCTGATTAACTGCAAATGTCAGCATGAATTTAAACTGGTGCTGGCAATGTCTGGGTGAAGGTGATGGGGTTTGTTTCTACTCCATAGAGATTAGGAGTACTTGAATTGCCTGCTACAAAAAAACAGTCTCACATCCAATAGCATGCTATCATTAATGGCAATCAGAAGAGATTCTTTAGTCTGAGCTCAACTAAAAGAAAGGTATTTTCCTACAAGCCGTTCAAATTCCTGATTTGCTTTCTTTGTTGACTGAATAGCCTAATTCTGTTGATCTGAAAGCTCTTTTGTTGGTTTGTTTGGGTTTTTTTCCTTACAAACAACTTCTTAGTAAGAAGGAAGCACTGTAAAAGTTCGCAAAATTATGTGATTGAAGTGTAAGATTTTGAAATTTTCAAAATTCTGTGGTTTTCTTTAACTGTCTATTAGAAAAAAAAATAGGCCTATTGCATTCTTAACAGCCATTATTTACAAGTTAGAACACAAATTCCTTTTCTTTTATAATCTGAATTCAAAATATTAAAGAAGTAGTGATGAAAGGCATGTACGTATTCTTTTTATACTGAAGCCTTGGATTACATAGTATGTTTGTCTTGCTTCATTTCAATGATTATGAGAGTTTTCAAGCAGCATGGTGGAAAACTTTTAATGAACTGTTTTACCTCTTCTTTTTCTACGCTGCTTCTATTTTTGAAAACACTATTACCATTTCATTTAGTAAGAATTCCTTTTTCAATTTGACCTTGAATAAAATCCATACAAACATTTCAAATTGGTGACTAAAATTAATATATTAATCCCATAATTGATAAATAAATTCAAATGATAGGACAAAGTTAAAGGAATAGTGCATGTTTGAATATAATACTCCTTTTTTGGCACCTAGTATCGGGAAATTTGGATTAGGTTATTTTTTCTGTTTACTTTCAAGCACTTTCTGCAAATTTTTATAGAACTGGAAGCTGATCTCAAATTTGATGGGTAGCATTTTAGTCTTACTTTTTATTAACAGAAAAACTAACTGTGCATTTCAGTAGAGACTGTACCCATCTGCCATGTGTTATTTTGCAGCTATTTTTTTTTTTCACATATATTACTTCCAGACTGAATCTGAGTCCATGCAACCACTAGGGGTTTAGTAATGATAATTTTGCTGGTCAAGATACACAGCATTCCTGAGAAAATAACTTGTCTGTGTCATAGGTCACAAGAAGCGAGCACTACACTCCTTGATATTAATGTCTTAGGCACTCAGAAGTGCCTTTAGAGTCCGTGTCGAATGTGTGTTGGGTATGTGAAGCTAGGAAAGAAACAAAAAGCAAATGGAAGGAGAAATTAACTTTTTTCAGAGTAGCAAAATAAAATAAAACCTCAACTTTTACCAAAACAAAGATAAAGCACTGTTACTACTGAAAATATCAGTGTTTTCATAGAGGCACTGTAAATGCTAAAAAGGAATCGCTAAAACTATTTTCATGCAATGCAGTTTCAAAAGAAAGGCTATTGGCAGGCACAGACAGTAGACACAGACATGTGCATCTGCATTAATTGACCGCCTCTTTCTGCTGAAGTAGTATCAGGCAATTAAAAGATTAATTACAACTTGGAGGGGTAATGTATTCAAAAGTCCTATAATAAGAGCTCCACACCAATGCTGAATTCTTTGAATGCAAATTGTTATGCAGCACAAAGGAATGGTTACAATAAGTAGAAGGCAGCCTGCTGACCTTGTTGAAGATTAAAAATATATAACATTTGACAATGGTCTTATTATAATGTAAAAAAGATTGTGCATTAATTAGTTTGACTTTATAGAACTATTTTTTAAAGTATTTCAGGGTGTCCTCTTCACCCAGTGTACCCCTCCTTAATGTGGACTTACGAAGCATACTTTTTTTTAGCTCTAGTTTTGTGCTTCGGCTTAATGTACCTTATTAAGAAATTTTCGGCACCTGGGAAACATCATGAATTTGTCAGTGCAGTTAGATGTTCATTTGAGACTGCAGCTGGCCATCATGTGCTTTCTCTTCTGCATTACTTTTAAATCTTTTTTGAAATATAGCTTTTTATTTTCTTCATAATACTCATGCTCAGCATTTCTTGTCAGCTTTTTTTATTATCGGTGCAGCATAGGTGGGAAAAACTTCTAAAAATTTATACTCATTAATTGATTTTAGAAAAATGCATAAGCTAAACCATTTTTAATTTCCTGGGCTCATCTTTCACCTCAGGAGCTTTAAAATGGCTCATAGCAGATCTGCCACTACTTTTTTATAAAATCAGTTCAATTTCGATCTCTGGATGTGAATTAAACTCCATTTGTAGTGAAATTCTCTACTAGTTTTGGCTGGCATAAGAGTTGATATTCTTCATAGCAGCTGCTATGTTTGGGATTTGTGACCAAAACAACGTTGGTAACACAGGGATGTTTTTCCTTATTGCTGAGCAGTGCTTACACAGAGTCAAGGCTTTCTCTGCTTCTCATGCTGCCCCACCAGTGAGTAGGCCGGGGCTGCACAAGAAGCTGGGAGGGGACACAGCTGGGACAGCTGACCCCAACTGACCAAAGGGGTATCCCACACCAAATGATGTTATGCTTAGCAATAGAATCTGGGGGAGGAAAGGAGAAGGGGTTACATTTGGAGTGATGGCATTTGTCTTCCCAAGTAACTGTTACATATGATGGAACCCTGCTTTCCTGCTGATGGCTAAACAACTGCCTGCAGATGGGAAACAGTGAATGAATTCCTTAGTTTGCTTCACTCGTGTGCACAGCTTTTGCTTTACCTGTTAAACTGTCTTTGGGTCAGCTCATGGGTTTCCTCGCTTTTACCATTCCGATTCTCTCCTCCATCCCACCAGGGGATAGTGAGGGTGTGGCTGGCTGGGGCTCAGCTGCCAACCAGGGTTAAGCCAACAGAAATAATATAATAGAAACTTATTTTCTTATCCTGATTTTTACATCAGTGTATTACTTGAATTTGTTCTTTTAAGCTACGAGAAAATAAACAGATAATTTCAGATCATGGTAGCTTTCTACTTAAGTGAAAAATTATAATAGGGATCTGCACTTTGTTTAAGTTCTGCAGAACCATTTTTCGAAATACGCAGAGTAAGCCTAACTAAAATTAAGGTTTAACCAATATTCCTTTAGATTCTGTCCTTCTATTGTCTCCATAACATACATGTTAAGCATGTCAATGACCACCTACCAACTTGCAGGTGCCTTGAAAAGTAAAATTATCTTCAGTCCTGTTTAACTACATGTGTTCAAACCACAATGGAATTAATTCAATTGAAAATTATCACCAAGAAATCTAGCTTATTAGCAAATAATATCTACACTAGTGTTGCCAACTGCAGGAAGCAAATATGTGATATCAAGTAAAACTCCTTCCCTTTAGTGTGCTAATCGGTATTGCTACTGCCCTCTGCTCATTAGTGGTGAGGAAAAGTAAACCAGGTAATATTTAGCTAGCAATAATAGCTGTGTGAGAATACTGAGGTAACGTAAGCTTGTCTCATGTATGCACATGACCACTGCATCTTTTGGCTGTGATGACGTGAGTTACTGTCAAGTCACTGCATTGTTGGGAGCAACATTTTCTGTCTCCAGGAAGACGTATTTGCTGAGCTTATACTTCTGGTCTTCATTTCTTTCAACTGTTTTCTAACTAGATGGCCTTAGTTGTTACTGCTTCTCTTCTGCCTGGGATTTCAGCAAACACCTGAAGTGCAGCATTGATAGCTGGTTTCTTCATTAGATTTTTTTAAATGTAAATATTCTTTTTATCAATGCTTTTTTTGTCTTACATTCCCCCCTACTACTGAAACTTTAATCTGAATAAATGGCAACGGACCTCAAGGACGAAAACCTGTTTTGACTAGACTCTCAAGATTTCACATCTGTAGTCAGCAGTTCACAGCAAAAAAAAGTAAATATTTCTGACTGATGGAAAATAAAATTCCAAAACTATTATTTCTTTTTAAAAACAAACTGGGGGGAGGGGGGGGCGTGCGGGGGGAATCTCAACTTAGTTCCTTATTGGAACATTCAATACAGCAAGTGAAGCAGATATTAAAAACCACACCTCTGAAATTCTGAAATCATATGCCAAACTCTGGTGACTGTAATCAGTGTACTTTCACCGGGTGAACAAAAAAAGATGCTTCAGAAGTTGTGGAAAAAGACAAGTAGAGAAATGGATCTGCAGCACATGTTACTGCAGGTAAAATGTTTTGTTGAGATAGAGCAGTTTTGTATCAATCTTTATTTAAAGTTCTTTGGGATCTGGAATATAGTCTCACAGGTCTGTTACATTGAAAGCATTTGCTTTTTCTCTGCAATTGGAACTTTCTGTAATATTTAGGCTTGCACCTGGCTTGGTTGTACCATGGTCTAGACTTTTTTGGCATTATGTCCTGGAATTTTGTACAGGACAAAAATATGACTTGGACTCAGTGTAAATGTAAATTCCATTTAGTGGCACACTGTGTTGAAGCATACTGCTTTATTTCTGTTTATTTTTGTTTTGTCTTTTTGCATCAGCAGTCAGAGATCCAAGTGAGAGATGAAGCACAAATTCCCCACCCAAAAAAGCTTTCTACACCCCATCTAAGATGCTAAAATGTAACCATTGTGCTATCTGGAAACTGTTAATGACTTACATACCACATGCATTACTGAAAAACAACATGATACTCTGTTTTTATGTTATTTATATAAAGCAAAGTGGTTATCCTTTTTTATCTTTAATGTTTAAAGGAATCTATGATAATTCTTTATATGCTACAGTTAAGAATGCTACTTGCTACAGCCTGCCTGTATGATTAGTCAGTTAAACAAAACACCTTACTAGCTGATATATCTTGATCTGATTCAAGCCTTACTGGGAAACAATTAGCCTACTGTGGATTTTGTTTTATCTCACCAAGGTACCTGGTTAGACGACATACTCAAATTCCAATCATCTCTCAGCAGAAGCAGAACAGCCACTCAGAAAATGTTTGGAGGAATCGGGGAAACCAGAGATTCAGGTCTCTGCTCTTTTACTCTCTCTCTGCTTTTGGAACTGTGGGTGCAATTCAGCTTTCAGGAGGGTGAACTAAGCATGAAGTCATTATTTCCAGTTTTCAAAAAAAAAATATTCAGGGTGTTCTCCGACTAATTTATATTCCTCTGAGCTGAAATGCTGAATAACTGTAAATAAAATGGCTTTTCCCATGCTCCCTTGTGTTTCTGAAATGGTAGTCAGAAGGTGAAAACTCAAACATGGTTAGGCTGATAAAAAAACCTGCATGAAAATAGACTACCATTTTAGTTCTGTGGCTTTAAGTTCCTCATTTAATAAAGGATAATAACAAGAAGTTCATTCATTATCTAAAATAATTTAAAGAGGTCACCACAAATAATTTACTTTTAAAGATTAGGGATGAAAAGTCTAGGGATTTCATTCTCTGCTGGATTGTCTGACAGGCATAACGCAAGAAACACTTTGGTACAGTGATAAGAGGAGCTTGACATAACCTTGACATAACCTTGTATTTGCCAGTCTAGACTCCTAGATGGCCAATACAGATACTTATGTAGATCTAAGTAATTATGAAAATTTGTATAACTTATGAAATAGTAATTAGATCAAGAATTTAATATGTCTCTAGATTCTTGAAGTACCATCACTTTTTTTTTCCTGCCCAAATTGATACTTGAAATTTAAAGGTAACACTTCTTATGGTATATACATGTCAATAATTATAGTTAAAGGTTTGTCTATTTCAAAGTTTTACTAAAAATATTCTTCCTTATGATGAAGGAGAAAGGATGGTGCAGACACAACATTCTTAAAACTTTAAGAGCTGTGAGTTTCAAAATTATATGTGATTTCTCTGCAAGAGTTTGCACAAACAGCAATACAGCTGTATTTGGGGCGATATTTCTTCTTCTTGAAGTCACTCTTCTTCCTCTCTGTTGTTCCTGATGTATAGGAAGCTATTGTGAGATGGGGTAAGAGTATACAAGTTTCCGTGCTTTCTGTGCAGATGGCATCCCTGTATGTCCCTTAGATTAAGTATAGGTATATCTTGTCTGAGTTTTCCCAAAGTCACACTAGAATCTGCACCTTCATTGAAACTGAATGGAGGGGGGAGTGGAGATCATTGTATTTGAGAGGACGAAGCAATCAATCCTTACATCAAAACCCTCCTGTTTCTAATTGGTAGTTACATGCTGCTAGTCAGGACTGCACAGTGATTTTTGGAAATCTGTTCTTATCAAGGGTACAAAGTATGTGTATTTCATGGCATATTGGCAGATGACAGCTGTGCTTGTGTGGATGATTGGCTGGTTTGGTGACTGAAATAAATACTTGCTTTTTTATTATTTTTTTTTTTTACAAGTCACACAAAGTATCTCATTTGACCCAAGTGAAATGTGTAAATTGGCAGATATTTTATATCTGTATTTCTTCCGTCAGTAGATCACTCTATTCAAAAACTGTTCAGATGACTTTCACTTCCACTTTAGGCAAATAAATTATTCATCTGAAAATTTTCTCTCAATCCTGATTAGCGCTGCACAATATTAGGCTCCTGAAGTCCAAATATACAAGCTTGATTGCTTTGGTTCATACCTTTTGAAAGATACACATTCCCTGGGAAACTGCTGGGTACAAAGCAATGCAGCCCTATTGTTTAGCAAGTCAAGTTACTGTGAATACATGGTCAAAGTTCTTTGACATGGTCAAAGTTCTGCTTTGGTGTCCCACATAGACCTCAGTATGGATTTGGGCTTTAATATTCAAAGCCCTTTATGGGACCAGACCATGCTATTTCAGACACCTGGATAATTTTTTCTCCAGGTTAACCCTGATTGTCGGTGCTGCCTGATGATAGAAATGTTGGTAATTGCAGAAATACTGTGATGAATGTCAATTTTGGCCTTACTTCTCTACTGTAATATCCTGTTGATTTTATTAAGCAGGGCTTGTGAAAGTTGAACTGGTTTCCATGGCTGTAGAGAATAAATGCACATGAAGAGTGTGGCCAGCAGGTCGAGGGAGGTCATCCTCCCCCTCTACTCTGCCTTGGTGAGGCCGCACCTGGAGTACTGAGTCCAGTTCTGGGCTCCCCGGTTCAAGAGGGACAGGGAACTGCTGGAGAGGGTGCAGCAAAGGGCTACCAAGATGATTAGGGGACTCGAACACCTCTCTTATGAAGAAAGGCTGAAGGATTTGGGTCTCTTCAGTCTGGAAAAAAGGTGGCTGAGGGGGGATCTTATCAATGCTGATAAATACTTAAAGGGTGGGTGTCAGGAGGATGGGGCCAGGCTCTTTTCAGTGGTGCCCAGTGACAGGACAAGAGGTAACGGGCACAAACTTGAGCATAGGAAGTTCCACCTAAACATGAGGAGGAACTTCTTTCCTTTGAGGGTGGCAGAGCACTGGAACAGGCTGCCCAGAGAGGTGGTGGAGTCTCCATCTCGGGAGACGTTCAAAACCCACCTGGACGCATTCCTGTGCAACCTGCTCTAGGTGACCCTGCTCTGGTAGGGGGGTTGGACTAGATGATCTCCAGAGGTCCCTTCCAACCCTATGATTCTATGATTCTATGATTGTTTGATTATATTTATGGTATTCAGGTAGTGTTCACAGCATACCTGACAAGCATCAAATTTTGACAAAAAATTGGTCACAACATGGAGGAGGGGGGAAATATGTTCTAAATTTGACTGCTTAGATATCCTGATATGTTGTTTGGAAATACAGGCAAGAATTCAGCAATTTTGCATTTCATTTGGATATCAGATCTATTAGACACAATAGGAATCGGCTGCATTCCCCAAGGCTTCTCACACATCAGATTCTCCTCTCAGTAACCTTTCAAAATCAGTACATAAACGGTCTTATTCTAGACCATACTGGCGTTTAACCTTTGTAAACTTGGACACTGGAGAGAATTAACAAAGCAAAGTGTAAAAAGAGATAACAATCTTCCATTTCAAAATGTTACCATTTCTGAAAGCAGCAACGATTTCATGACATATAAAGTTCAAAGTTGTGCTAACTTACTTTTCTCTTCACTTTTCTTATCTTTTAACCTTGATAATTGCTTATGCTTGTCCACATTAGCTTTTAATTTGTCACACTTTAAATGTTTTTTAAAATGCAGAATAAATGCTTATATGGGAATTTGAGGGGTTATGGCTTTATGGACAGAGAATTCCACAATATTACCTAGGGATATAAAGTCCTGGGTGCTGGGTCGTCTTAAGAGATGCTGCAAAAAGAGTGTTTCTCTTGAAATACGCTGAACTACTACTCTTAACTTGCTGCAGTGTGTTGTGTGGCCCCTTATATACAGAGTTCATGAGACTTGAATCTGGTAGATCTGGTCACACTAACAGAGTTCAATCTCTCTGGTTCTTCAAAACACTGGCTTCCTTAAGCAAAGGGACATAATAATGTATCATATTTGCAGATGTTCAAAAAGAGAAAAATTGGGCAAACTTTTTTTGTATTGTTGGAGTTTTTTTCAGTAAAAGATGTAAACTGATTACTAACTTTTTTCCACTAAAGTTGCCAAAGTCTTCAAAACCATTGCAAACCTCCGATTTCTTCATAGCTGATAGTGAGGGACAATTCAAATTCACATAGATACCACAAAATTTCAGCCACTGCAGTCTTCTCATCTCTCTCCCCTCATATAGTTTGTGTATGATGATGCACCTTGTTTTTGCTGCTCAAAAAATTAATATTGAGAGGTAACAGAAGCAAAATTAGAAAAAAAAATTATTACTTTACTGATATCCCTCGTGTTTATAGTCACCATTGCTAGCATTGCCAAATACCTTTTAAAAGGGAGAATGATAGTTATTCAAACATTCTCTTCAAGGTAAGCGCATGTAAGTGTCATATTCACAGATCAAACGGGGCCAGTGTGAGTTTTGATTCTTACCTTCTGCATGATGCAGACCAATGTATTTTGTGAGGATTCCAGCAGATATGTATTTTGGAATATTTCTGGATGGAAATGTATGAAAAGAGGAAGGAGGAGATCTGTGGTAGAAACAGAAGGGAAAAAGGGTTTTGCTTGCTCTGCTTGCTACACTGTTTCCCTAAAAATCTGTTCCTGCTGCAGTTCTCGTCTTGACAGACCTTTATCCTGATGCAGTACAGAAAGCTTGAATAAAGCAGCTGATCTTAAGTATATACATTTTGGATGATGGAAAATAAATTCTGGGTGTTTATCAATTGTGCCAAAGGTTAATAAATAGTAGGCAATAAAGGACATAATGTTTTGTTGCATTAAAAGATTTCTCTTAGTATTTCCTGGAATTCATTCACTTTCTTATGCTGCAATCTTTACACTGTAGTAACAGCTACTGTAGCACACTGTAAACACTTTATGTGATGATAGAAACTTTGCCTTAAATCCCCAAAGGGAGATCCTGAGCAAGGGTGCACAGTATTTAAACCCTACTTTATGGAGTACAAGGAGGAGGAGAACTGCTAGACCCCTACTTTTACTGCACTACTCCCCTTGTAATTTATGCAGTCTAAAGAAAGACACATTTTGTACTGTATACATTTTGCTTGCATGCACACCTTTTGCATTCTCTAATAATCTGTCTTCATCTCAACCCAGGAGTTTTCTCACTTTTACCCTTCCCTTTCTCTCCCCTGTCCCAGTGGGGGAAAATGAGGGAGCAGCTGGGTGGGGCTGAGCTGTCTGCTGGGGTTGACCCATAGCCTTTGGCCAGTAGCCCACAACACAAGACAGAGCTACTACAGTAACTATCAAAAGAATAGCATGATCACAACATTATCTAGATATTAAAAAAAAAAATAAAAAAAAAACCCCCACACATGAAAACCACACTATAATTCCTAGATACTAATATGAGTGACTCAGTATCTCCAAGACAAATATGTACTGGGGTCTGATAAAAGAAAATATGCCTTCAGGGTTCAGCAGAATTTATATTTTTCCTAATATAAAAAAAATCACTCCTGTTATATTAAAAAAAAAATATCACTTCTGTTTAATATTTTACTTGGAAATATGGGAGGAACACAGGAGAAAACTGCCTTTTTCTTCTGACTTGGTGTTTCCATTTTGAGCAGAGTCATCCTCTCTTTACCTGGTGCCATGGTCAGCACAACTAGAGAGTAAGCAGGTAGAAACAGTTCCCATCAGACTGAGATTAATTCCTTGGTGAGAGACTTTCTAAACTTCACGGATTTTTGTTGCAGTGTGGTACCTGTCTTTAAAGGTCTCTCTGTGTTGCCTTTTAGCCATACTGCTGTTAACTTCAATTTCATAAAATAATAACATGGGGGAAGAAAATGACCGAACTGGTAGATAATGTTTTGGCTGAAGTCATGTGCTTATTGTACTGTTTCTATTAAGTAGAGGATGCTTGCCTTTTTTTTTTTTTTTTTTTTTTTTTTTTAACAATGTTCAAATGTTGCTTTACCCAGTTCCTCTCATGGACACATGAGTTTGAGTTTGCCCATACAGTGGGCAAAGATCTACCATGTAGCCATCTTTTCTTTCTGAATATTTTCTTTCTCCTTTCTGTGGGATTTCTGTAGTTTTCATTCCAAAGCTTTATCCCTAAGGGAAGGCATTGTATGGATCACAATGATGAGAGGTGGAAAGAATTGGTAAAAGGTAATCCTATACATGCACCATGCATCCCCTGCTACTATGAAATTTTCACTTTAGAATTCATTCACAGTATCTTTTTTGATTCCTATGGAAGTGGTAAATGATGTATGAAATGAAACATTTTTGTTGACTGATTGTACCAAGAATTCAGAGAACAATGTTATAGTCACTGCTGAGGCATATTTATCTTATTTGCCATAATACTTGATATTAAGACAAGCTGTCAAAAGTTTACTTGAATCAAAAGAGTTAGAGAATGAGGGCAAGGGATTTTTAAGGCAAACAGACTATTCTAAAGAAAAGAAAAAGAAAAGAAAAGCAGTATTGTCACTGAACAACCCAATTGTTAGCCCTCCTCTCAGAAGTAGGTCACCTTTTCTGAGGAAGGACGAGATTGCCCTAGAGATGGAGCAATGTAAGGTTAATACAATGATTCAGGTGTTAAAAATACTTATTATGAAGTTTACACCTATTATGAGAAGCAGAAGTTAGAATCTGTAATATCATGTAATTACAGTTATGATTACAAGAGAAACAACAATTCAAACCAGATGAAGAATTCAATGTTTATTTTCTACATGTATATCAGTGGGTTCAGTGATTTACTTTTCTATTTCTCTTGGATTAGACCCTTAAAAGTTTTTCTTTTGAAGTCCAGAAGGCTGTAGGCTCAAAGCAGCCTACTGACAATAGCCTAGCTTTTCTTCATCAGCCTGTGTGAACCACTAGGACTTAAAGACTTTATGAACAGTAGATTTATGTTAAGTGCTAGTCTGTCTTACTCTTTTAAATGGTAACTTAAGAATGGCAAAGTATTTTCTTTTAAAGAAGAGTGAACACACATATGCATGCAGAAATACTGACGTCTGCATTCAAATTTTGTGGTATAATCTGCTTATTCGTGTTTGGGTTTGCTTTCGTCTTCATAGCTGTTGTGACTCATATTTAGTGTTACTGCTGTTGAGGTCCTTAACTTACTGGTCTTACTTTTGTTCTCTGTTGTTGCTCTTTTGACCTCCACACTTGAAACCGTCAGCACAGAGAACCGACAGATTTTTTGCAGAACAAAAGTCAGAGATTCCTTTCTCTGACTCCTTACTAAAATTATTTCTTCTTATGCTGTCTAAATCAAAGATTAGAAAAAAGAGGCAAAACAAAGTATGCATCAGTGCAATAAATAACTTATGGTGCAGCCACAATTATGTGCTTATTGCCTTTCTGCAGAGGCATTAGCTTTGTTTTATAGGGGAGAATGCTGCTGCATTTAATACAGGAGTGGCAGCACTGACCTCTGTGTTCTTTCTCCCTCTCCTGCAGACTTTCAGTAAAACTGGGGTGACTTCACTATTTTGGCTTTAAAGCACTCAATATATCTTACCGTGATTTAACATTACTTGGAATACTTTCAGTGGAAATTGCTTACATTGTTCTTTGAGTTCATGACTGATGGTTCCATATGGAAAAGATATAATTATAAGAAAGCGAATACTATAAAATGGAGAAATGTGGGAATCTTCCTGCTTTTCTTCAGAAAGGTCATTTTTATTGAGTTAGGCTTTCTGCAAAATGTACATTTCCCATCCCACCTATTTTCTAGAGTCTCAGTGGGTAAACTAACATCTACCATGGAAGACATGATAGACTATCCAGAAGACAGATTCCAATCCTCTTTTTTTTTTTCACTTTTCACAAGAAAGTGAAAAAACGTGTAAACTCTCACCCTTGATAGTTCTTAACCAGAACAGGCACAACTGTCAAAAAAACCCGAAAAAATGCTTTATGAATTCTTAACTGATGGATAGACTTGTCTCTTGTAAATAGAAGAATAAAGCGCAAATATTTAAACACAGAACAAGTAAGTGCTTACCATTTCGAGTAACCAAGCCATAATATGCAAATTTTTTACCATTTTTACTATGGTGAAGACATAGTTGCTTGGGACGTGAAAAGAAAGTATAATGAAAACAATTTTTAGTTTTGTTCTTGTTCCATAGTTTCCTCTCTTTTTTTTTCCTCTTTTCGTTTAAGGTGTGTTTTTCCTGTTCTTCACTTAGTAATAGCTGATGCTGTGCTCCGATAAACTTTGTCTCATTAAGTGTTAGTGTCTGGTACAGCCCCAGTAGCCCTCAACAAGACTCATTGGAGGCACAGAGCAGATCGAAAAGCAATTAGCATTCTGCCTTGTGATAATTACCCACAGTATGGGAGGCTTATCCAAGATGTAGTTTCCACTGTGTCTAATAATAGGATTCTTCAAACACTGATATATTTTCATGGACACACCAGTGCTCTCATTTCAATTCTGTCACTTATCTCAGATAGGGGAAATAAACATCCCTCACACATGTTTTTTTCCTTCATGAAGTAAAGTACACTGCTGTTCTGACAACTTGTAGTGTCACCTAAAAGTCACCTTGAATCATGTTTTAATCAGCTGGAACAAGGCAACATCTCATTTATTTCTGCAGTTTCCTTGCTCTGCAATGCACTGATTGCCGAGACATAGAAATCCAAATTGAGCTCTGATTAAAATGGAATGAGGATGCAGATGCTGCCGTTGGTTCAGAGGGGCACTCTGCCTTGTGCTGGGAAAGGTCAAGGTGATTCAAGTTCCAATTAAAACAGAAAGATTTGCTATAGTTAGGTAATATGTTGCATTGTAACAAGTTTATGCTGTGACAGGATGAATAATTTCTGAATCATTTGTCTTTGATCTATTAGTTTTTATTAGCACAGGAGCTTAGTTAAAAACAAAGTCAGTATTTTTTTCACATAGTGCAGCAGGACCTAATCCTGTTCTCATAAGAGTATTGTTTCAGAAGCTTGGTAATCATCCATCGCCTCCCAAAGGTAGCCAGTACTGTGAAGAGATTTGAAGTTTTGGTGAATTTTGATTTACTGTTGATTTTTAGCACCTGGAGAAATAAATTACTATTTCAAACACACTTTTATTTTGAACTAAATCTAAAGACACAATGCATAAATCAATGGGTGGTTGTCCAGGTGTGCTGGAGATGAGACACCCATGTTGTCTTTAACTCTTAGCTAAATATAGCTAAGGAAGAAATTATTACAATAATAACCCATGCCACACAGAGAATTTAAAAATAGACAGTGATGGTTGAGCTGCAGTATACAGAAATCATACCTCATTTATACACTTCAGGCTATGTCTGTTACAAGACAATCTGTTTATTGGCAATGTTTTCCAATGGGTGAAATTGCCTATTAATTCAAGTGCACTCCTGTTAAACAACCCTATGACCGCAAATATGAAAGAAACAATGTGATATTATTCTTAGCTGCAGAAATCATGTTTTGAGTTCTGGGAAAGCCATTATGTCATGTTACTGAGGCAGAAAGTGTAATGATACCAGATGATTTTTAAGTTTACTATCTGGGACCTTCCAGGGAATAGTAACAGAAAAAGACTGAGGAGTGGGCTAAAACAAACACTGATTCTACTTGGAGACTAAAAATAGATAATATGAACACACTGGAAGAACATGGTAGTTATTTCTATTTTCTAATTTTGTATTTTTGCTAGGAGTATTGACAATACCGACAATATTGTGATTGGAAACTTTTCTGAATTACTACTCCACAGCCTCCTTATTCTTACCAGTGATCTCAAATAAAGCACAACCTCAGTGCAGCACCTCACTCTTACACTGGAGGAGGCAATAAGAAAGGGAAGAAAAATACACCTGAAGCTGCTTCATAAACTGCTCATGATATTGAGAGTGTGATGACTTATTACTGAGTAAAATGTGAGAGCAGGTCTCCATTTGTGGACTAAAACTATGCAAAAATACTAAGCAGGAAATTGTTAGGAGCAAAGAAAAGGCCTTATTGAAGATACCCATGGAAATGGATTTCTGAACGTTGTTCCTTACTGACAATGCAACAGTGACACAGCCAGTGATTTCTGATGGAAGGGGAGTTTGCATGCAGGGCCACAGAGAGCCATGGCATATTCCCACAGGCTCTTTGTTTGGGGCAGCTGGGGAATCATGGCTCTGTGGCAGCCTGGCAGTGTACCCACGGAGTAGTTGTGTGCACTCCTGCTCTTGAGAGGTGCAGGAAGACTGCTTAGGGGAAGAGTAAACGGAGAGGTAACTTTACTTGCATAAGGATACATCACAAATTTTTTTCCCCCCAACTATTTAAACTAATTTTCTGTTTCCTTGAGAAGCTGGTAGTTCAAAGGTTCAGCCTTTCTGTATGACTTTGGTTGGTTGAGTATCTTAGCTTTTATAGCCTAGGTGTGGTGAGACCTCTGACTTTGGCTCACCTGTGTTTTCAGTCCTTGACAGAGACCATTATTCAGAGAAACCAGTACTTACACTGTATTAGAGAATTAAACTGATCCATCAAACATTTGTGGAGTGGCCTGTCACTGACACAAATCACAGACCCCAAATAAGAAAAATGGGTTCTGATCTGGGGAGGCTTGGGAAGACAAATTAATATTGAGTGCTGGAGGTGTGACGTGGGTAATTAGTCATCTAATGCCCAATGTACCTATGAAAATCTTGCCCTGATCCTATAACTCTTTTTGACATTATAAGCCATCTACAATGTCCTGTTCAAATATTTGAGGATGATAAATTATATTTCATTTTTCTAGATGCTCACATAGGTAAAAATAGACTGCTTGAGTCTACAGACATTAGCAACCAAAAAGTCCATTCATTTTTTAAATGGATGTTTTCCTATGCTTTACTCAAAATTGTAGTATTTCTCAGCCCTGTTTTCCAATGTCAATGGAAAATATTTACCACACAGACATCAGTATGAAATATTTCTATCCATATTTGAATATTAATCATGATAAAAGAAATGTGTTGAATATTAATGACAGTGAATAAATCATGTAATCCAAAATTTGACTAGCATAATGCCTTATAGTTTTAATAGTATTTAGGGGCTATAATTTTGAGGTGGACTTCATACATCTTTTGATTCAATACTTCTATTTGTTCAGTCAGCTTTTTCAGTGGTTTTCCACCTTGTTGTTAATAAACGAAGATGGCTAGATTTCATTTTCTGGCCTTGACGGCAAATGGCATGCTACCATTTTTGTGTGTACCCTTTCTACATTGTATTCCCTGGGGTTCATGTGTGCACCCTCATATCTTACTGTGTGCCAAAGGTGTTTCCACATCAACAGCAGTCACTGGGGGATGCATCTGCCTTCCTTAGCCCCTCTGCCCCTTCCTTAGCCATTTCTTCACCTGGTGCATTCGGCTTGAATGCTGCAACCCTTTGGATGCATTGAATAGGAAGCTGTAACCCTTAGCGATACTAAAATATTCTAGAGTCTTGGTTTACAGATTTGGCATGCCTTTGAGGTGGAAGTGCATTGATGTTAACTAGGCATCTTAAATCACACTTGGACTAAGTTAACTCAAAATGTTGCTAATGCAAACACTTGTTGACATCAAATAAAACCAGATAGGAGATACAAATGTCTTGTTACAGGCATAGAAAAAGAAAGAAAAAACTATCATCATCTACTTACATGAAGAAAGGTTTCTCTCCTCATTCAGCTCAGTTCTTCTTTCCCTGTCTTAACTGAGACTGACCTTGGTGCCAATGAGCCACTTTTAGTGATGGGTTTGAGGAATCTGACTCCAAACTCCTTATTTTTCAGGGAAATCATAAGGCTGTCCTCACGGTTTAACTCACTTCCCTTAAAAAACAGGTAATCTCCTCCAGACAGGTTGCTGACAACAGTCTCTGGCCCATGCAGTTACCCAGTCTGTGTATAGATGTTGTCTGGGAAGGTGCTAGTTTGGAGTGCTCCCATGCCAAAGAACAGACCAACAGTTAGGCAGTATGATAATCATATGCCAGCACGTAAGGCTGGGACCTGGCCATGATACTTTACTAAAATAAGAAAATCCCGAGAGTACAAAAATTTCATTATTGCCTTTTATCGCTCTAGAAAAATAAAAGGGTCATATTTGAAAACTCAAAAATCTTGTGGTGGTTGTTAAACACCTTCAAAATTTCTTTTTTATTAAAAGGATTTATATTCTGCCTTCGATTCCCCATAGCCTGAAACAAAATCTGTTGCCCTTCAAATCCTGTCATGATCATTGGCTACAATCAGGGAGGAATTATATAGACCAATGACAAACTGAATTTCTTCAAAATACTTGCAACCAATTGTGTTTAAAAAAGAATGTTTTGTTCTGTATTAAATATTCTGTGTTTTATTGAGGCGGGGGGTGAGGGAGAAGGCTGTCTTCAGTTTTACTTGTATTTATTATAATTTGTAAGTCTGGATAATCAACTTTAATGTTTGTTGTGCTAGCAATTACTCTCAAGCTTATACACAGATGGTGCATTGTTCCTCTGCTACAGAAAGGACCTATCTCTGAAGAATTAACAGCAACACTGATTGCTTATATGCTAAATATTCAAAATTCCAGTTGCTTAAGAAAGCTTATATTAAAGCAATTTTATGTCAAAAATTGCCCTCATCTACCACTCTACTCTTGCTGCTGCTGTTTCAATTGCAAAAGCTGAATTGCAGCTTATAAATTAAGATGTGTAATTTTACTTGCTGAACAAAAAGATAAGAAGTCAAAGCTAGATTAAAGTGCTTTCTCTGTTACAGATTTCTTAGTGGATTTGGGGGTAGGGAGCACTTCAGATCCTCAGGTGATTTTGTGCTGAATCTCCGCTGATACGAGTTAAATATCTTATGCGCTTTTTATTACAGGCCTCAGCCTCATCAGCTGTTTTTAAGCTGTTACTTGAAATGTGTGTGTTGAAACTGAATACTGGGATAGGAAACAAAGCCCCAAGATCTGCAGGAGTTTTGTTTTTCCTCCCACCCTGCTAGCTACTGCCCGTGTTGTATTTGGGTTCAGAGCATCTATGCTGCAGAGAAGCCTGGATAAGCTTCTGATGCTTGTTTTGGCTGGAGCATATATTGGTGCATCCTCGGCAGGTCTCCGCAGGCTCCCTGAAGGGCCCATTCTAACATGCTGAGGATGGTCACACTTTCCTGCAGTGAAGAGGTCTGGCTTGTGACTCTCCAGAGCATATCCTTGTATGTAAATTGATGCTGAGTAGTTGTCTTCTCTTGAAATTTCTATCATTTTATTTTGCCAGAGATTCAGGCCCAGGGTCTGCATCTCCCAGTGCATGTTGCCGAAGCAGATGAGCTTCTACCTCTTTATTTCATACATTAAGGCCTATCCTATTTGAAGGGAAAAACTGTCCTTTTATGAAAATTTGTGCCTTATAAATGCTTTAGTTATTTTCATTCTATATAGAAGAAAATTGCGTCATACTGTCTTGGATACTATGAGGTGATGACTTAATAAATATGATAGCTGCTGTAATTTTTTTCTCTTCTGGCATTACTCCAAGATGAGAAAGCGCTAGATGCCTGGTTCTTTTATACTTGTGTCTCTTTTGGGCTGTCAGGTGCTTTCAGTTATAAGATCAGACTGATATAAAATAAATCTTAACTTGGATTACTTCATCCTTGCACACTTTCCATAATAACTGCATATTTCCCTCTTCCCTTTGAATTGTGGGGAAAGTATAGAGGATATAAGAAAAGTTCCTACTTAAAAAGATGCTTGTTGACTAATTAAATGATATAATGACTGGAATATTTCAGGGGGGTGCTTTGGAATAACTGAACAAACTGCTGGAAGTCATCTCAGACTTTGGAAATGTGGTCTTGTAAGACTCAGAATTTTACTTTATCCTTAAAAAGATGAGAAGGAAGAAGTACTATTGATATGGGTAAACATTGAAAATAAGGCTCTAGATCACCAACGGATGTAAAGTAATATAGACCTTTTTACCTTGAGATTGTAGAATGCATTTAACCTCAGTTGAAACTCCATACCCCGTAACTTTTTCTGCTTTCCAGTATTACAAGGTATGACTTTTGACTAAGTTTGTTCTCATGAACCTTCCCTGATTCAATGAAAAAGAAATCTGATTATATGTGGAACAGGTTAAGAGCTGAAAGTGTAGAATGTACTTCTCTATGCCTCTTTAATAGTCTCCAGCTCCTCAAAAAGATGAAGAACATAGTGTTAAATGCTTTGGAAAACTTTTGTAATGTATCTAGTTATGCTTTTGTTGTTACAAAGCCTTTTCTAAAATTCTTAATTTTTTAATAGCCCTTTTAACTGATAGACTTTTTGCCTGGGAATATACCTGCATTTCTAGTACTTCTGCAGAGAAAACAGAATTATCTAGGGTGAGAAAGTAGACTGGCAGTTCTAAAGTTTCCTAATTCGCAGTCCAATGTTTTGGCAATTATTTTAAAGATTTTTATTGTCATAGTCTGTTGTAGGAAAATAACACAGGAACCTCTGCTATCTGCATAGTGATTATGATAAGGGAGCGATCTCCTTTGAAGCATGATTCAGAGGCACATCTCTCTTCACAGTAGGTTTAGGAGGTCTCAGTTCCTAATAGATTAGATACTTAAAGCAAATAGTATGATAGGCACACAGTTTTTAATACTGGCATGATGAAGAGCTGTAGAATGTGGAGAATTACTTGCAAGCAAGCATAGTAGATGTCTGTGTAAGAAGCGCCTTTACTTGGTCTTCTTAGGAACTGTGGCTGACATCATGCTATCATTTAATTGTTAGGTTATTAGACTAAAAAGCGGAAGATATGTCTATAAGCATGCTATCTCTATTTTTGAAACTTTATTTTATTATTAAAACATTAAGATGAATGTAGAGACAGGAATATATATTCTTTAGTGCCAAATGAACCTCCGGTTGGGTCAGTATTAAGCCAGTATACTTTTACAATAGTGTTCTCAACTTTTCAGATATTCTGAGTTTTGAATGCGTAGGGAGCTTTGAAGGAGAAAAAAACAAAAGACACAAGAGTAATTGTGAATAATCCGATAAAAATGTGCAGTGTACAATAGTTGTCAAGATTTTAGTTGCTTACATGCATTTAGAAAGCAACATATACTTAATTGTAACTACTTTGTATTTTCCTCCAAAAGACACTTAGTTGTTCAGTAATGTACCTAATTAGTTCCTGGCTTTTAAGAAGGATCCTTTTGAGAAAGTGACATGGCTCTTAGCACAGAAATGGAAGTAATTTTGTATCTAAAGTTAGATAAAATTTAGGGTCACTCAATAGCACAAAAATAAAAATTCAAGAAAATATGACTTAGATGTCCAGAATTACTAAGTTTATAGTGATTGGTTTTGATACACCGTTTATATCCTGATGCAGCATAAAAGACTAAAGTTTGTTTTGAAAAATGTACGGTAATTTCAGGGGGTGGATGGGGGTATAAGGAAACTTACCTTCCGTAGTATATAAACCAGTCTGTGAATGACTAATTTGTTCTTCAAGAGATCATTGAGTCCAGTAGGATGGATAGACTTGAAGTATGTCTAACATCACAGTTATGCAAATTAAATGAAGTCTAATGAAAGTTCATGCTTCATATCACAAGATGATCACTTTCTAGGGCAAGAAAGTTTTTTCCCTTGTGCACCTTTGTACACATTGGCTAGCTGGATTACTGGGAGGAGTTTAATCACCAATTATTCTTCAAGTAGGAAAACATTGATTTTCTCCTCATTATGTTGTTCAAAAGGAATGAATACCCTGAATTTTTTAACAGCTCAAGGAGATGTACAATGCATTATCTTTGTGAGTTTAAGAGAACAAGGACATATGTGGGGGATATAATCTGCAGCTCTACCTCCAGTCTAAAAATGCCTTTCTCAACAGACCTTCTGAGTCTCATGGGACAGCTCAATTTGTTCTTTTTGTTTTACAATGGTAGGGATCCTGGCTCTGAAATGTATGACTTCTCTACAAGACTCAAGTCCTTGTGTGTATTCCTATAAATATGTATTTATCCTTCTGGTCTTCTTTGTTACCAAGACAGAGAGAGATTAATATGTCATATTAGTAGCTGTATGTGAACTTCTGAGTCTTCATCATAATGGACCAATGCCAAAGGTACTAACTAATACAGGAGTTCACTTGCGATAGTGGCTTTCTCCAAGCCACCAAAGACAACTTATGACCTCATTAGAAATTTAGTAACTTAAGCTTTTTGAAAAATGTGTATACTGTAGGAGAGATTCTATGCCTTCATCTAAAAATATAAAATCTGAATAGCTAGTTTTGCCTTCAAGTGCTACAAATTAGTTTGTAGCTTAATAATGTTCTGAATTGCTATTGAAACTTTAATGAAAGTAACATAACTCTTTTGCATTTATTTGGCTATACAATTATACTTGTCAAGTGTATCTTTTTTTCTGTCCAGTAAAATTAACAGTTTGCAAAAATTTCCATTCCCCAATTGAATGCAGTATGGAATAATTTCATACATTCCCTAAACAATTATTTTTTTATTTTTTTTTTAAAGTAGGAAGATTATTTGATCCTCCTCAGTTTTGCAATTTTAGAGGCAATGATTGTTCTATTGGAAATCATTAATATATATTGAGAAATAAAATAAAGATGATAAAATGCAATAATGAAGAATTAATTCACAAAAAGTTCTGTCAAATAAGCATTTATTGAAAAATGCAACAAAAAAGAGATGACCCGCCCATTCCTAAGAACAGTCTTGACCCAATCATCCTAAACAAAACCCTCCGATGTGTCTGTGTGTCAAAGGTTTGTGTAACACCTGGCAAGATTGACTCCACTAGTGATCAGGTACAATTGATAGCACCTTACTTTTAGAATACCAGTCCTGAAAGCTAAAATGCAAACCTTCATCAGAAAATTTAATTTTCACAAAGAATGAATCCTTGTGACAATGAAGTATTTCATTATAGGCTGCTTTAAAACAATTGTATTTTCTTTGACAACTAGATTTTCTAAGCCATTTAAAAGGTAAATAAATGTATAAGTTATTCAGTGAAAGGTCTGTGTCATCTGTATATCCCTGGGAACAGAGGTTTTACAAAATGAGCATCTCTTTCTAGTAACATCTGAAGTAACTGTGCTTTCCTCTTCAAAGCTATTTCCACAAATTCTAATTACACAGTTTTTCTCTTAATGTATTTAAGTCATTCATAAACATAAGCTGACTGAAGAGATTTGCAACCACAAATAGATTTTTCTTAATAGCAGGCTTCACACGAGATGTGAGCTCACATTTGTGATGCAGCACTGCTTATTGAAAATGTAGAATCATAGAATTGCTTCGGTTGAAAAAGAGAAAAGCCTTAAGATTATCAAGTCCAACCATTAACCTAGCACTGCTAAGTCCACCACTAAACCATGTCCCTAAGCACTACACGTCTTCTAAATACCTCCAGGGATGGTGTCTCAATCACTTCCCTGGACAGCTTCTTCCAATACTTGATAACCTTTTTGGTAAAAAGAACATTTTCCTAATATCCAATCTAAATCTCCCCTGGTACAGCTTGAGGCCATTGCCTCTTGTCCTATTGCTTTTATTTGGGAGAAGAGACCGACATCCACCTCGCTACAACCTCCTTTCAGGTAGTTGTAGGGAGCAATAAGGTCTCCCCTCAGCCTCCCTTTCTCCAGACTAAACAACCCCAGTTCCCTCAGACACTCTCATAAGACTTGTTCTCCATACCCTTGACCAGCTTCGTTGCCCTTCTCTTGTAGTGAGAGGCCCAAAACTGAACACAGTATTTGAGGTGTGGCCTCACCAGTGCTGAGTACAGGGCGACAATCACTTCCCTAGACCTGCTGGTCACACTATTTTTGATGCAAGCTAGGATTCTAGTGTCTTTCTTGGCCACCTGGGCACACTGCTGGCTCATATTCAGCCGTCTGTTGACAAATACCCTCAGGTCCTTTTCCACGGGGCAGCTTTCCAGACACTCTTCCCCAAGCCTGTAGTCTTGCCTGGGGTTGTTGTGACCTGAGTGCAGGACCCAGCACTTGGCCTTGTCGAACCTCATACAATTGGCTTCAGCCCATTGATCCAGCCTGTCCATATCTCTCTGTACAGCCTTCCTACCCTCAAGCAGATCAACAATCCTGCCCACTTGATGTGATCTGCAAACTTACTGAGGGTGCATTTGGTCCCCTTGTCCAGGTCATTGACAAAGACTTTAAACAGAACTGCTCCCAATACTGAGCCCTGGGGAACATCACTTGCGACCAGCTACCAATGGGATTTAACTCCCTTCACCACAATTCCTTGGGCCCAGCCATCTACCCAGTTTTTTACCCAGTGAAGATTATACCCATTAAAGCCATGAGTAGCCAGTTTGTCCAGGAGAATGCTGTGGGAAGCGGTGTCAAAGGCTTTACTAAAGTCCAGGTAGACAACATCCACAGCCTTTCTGTCATCCACTACGTGGGTCACCTTGTCATAGAAGGAGATCAGGTTAGTCAAGCAGGACCTGTGTGTCATAAACACATGCTGACTGGACCTGATCACCTGGTTGTTCTGCATGTTCCACGTGATGGCACTCAAGATGATCTGCTCCATAACCTTCTTTGCACTGAGGTCAGACTGACAGGCCTGTAGTTGCCCGGATCCTCCTTCCAGCCCTTCTTGTGGATGTGCGTCACATTTGCTAACTTCCAGTCAACTGGGACCTCCCCAGTTAGCCAGAATTGCTGGTAAATGATGGGAAGTGTCTTGGTGAGCACTGTCGCCAGCTCCCTGAGTACTCTTGGGTGGATCCCATCCAGCCCCATAGACTGTGTGTGTGTAAGTGGTATAGCAGGTTGCTAACATTTCTCCTTGCATTATGGGGACTTCATTCTGCTCCCTGTCCCTGTCTTACAGTTCAGAAACCCAGAGAACAACTGGTCTTATATGAAAGACTGACGCAAAGAAGGCATCAGGTACCTCAGCCTTTTCCTCACCTTTTTTTTCACTATGTTTCCCCCCACATACAATAAAGGATGGAAATTCTCCTTAGCCCTCTCTTTGTTGCTAATGTATACATAGAAACATTTTTTATTGTATGCACTCCAGTTGTGCGAGTCATCTAGCCGTGTTTTCATTATAGCAACTATATCACATAGTTTTCCTGCTGCACAGTGGATTCCAGCTCCTCCCATTTGTTGCCCATGTTGTGTGCATTGGTGTAGATGCACTTCCGTTGGGCTATTGATCTCGCCACCTTTTTTGGGTGGAGAAAACCTAATTCCTATGTGACCATTCCCACATGCTTTTGTGGTTTCTAACACATCAATAACCCTAGCATCTTTGCTGCCACATGGATCTCCATCCCCTACCTCCACTGAGACTGGCAGACTGAAGGACCTCACTAGCCCACTGTGCTTCAAACATTGATGTGCCACCCCATAGGCTTATCTCTAGGGAGCCTGGTTTTATCCCTTTAATGCCTAGGTCAAAGCTGGGTTACTTGATTTTCTTATTTTGAGTTTTAACCATGGCATGGACAAAGAGGTCTGTCTCAGTATCTCTGTTTATATATGGCAGATGCCAAGCTTAATTTTTGGCTCGATTGCCCCTTTAGTTTCTGGTAACACAGAAACGTATTTTAAAATATCTTCAAGCAGTGATACTGGAATTCAGAGTGACACTTCAAAAATAACCTTTCTGGGAAGAAAATTGGTTTTCAAAACAAAGGATTGACTAGAAATCATTCTGGTCTCCAAGCCATTTGATAAATTGTTGCTGCATATTTGGTGAGTCAGTCAATAAATACCAATGCACTGTTGAGAACCGTCATGTTTTCTGTGTCTTGTCACTTTGCAGCTTATTTTTTTATTTGATACTGTTGCCTATTGAAGCTCACTGTATGCATTTGAAAAAAGAGTCATCTGGTTATCAGCTGGAAACTGGGAAACTGCCATATACTTTTTCATAGCCCTTGCTATCAGCAGATTAAGCTCACAGTGAAACACTTCCATCTGTTTATTCATATGCGTAAAATCTAGAAACTGAACATCACAAAAAGTCAGTATTAGTTTTCATGTTCCTACTAGACATTCATCTGGGATGTGTTTATGTATGTATACGTAAACATATACATATATGTAAATGTTTGTATATATGTTTGTTTTTTCATGGTTTTTTGTTTGGTTTTGTTTGTTTGTTTTGTTTTTTTCCTTAGGAGAGAAAGCACTTGGTAGCTCTGGTTTGTTTTCCTCAAAAACTTACAACATTGATTCATGTCATCTTTAGACACAGGGAACTAATATTTCTTTCTCTTTATAAAATCATAAGTAGTGAGAGAATGCAAAGTATTTTTATCTCACAATACAAACCATTACCATTTTTTTTAGAAGTTATCTTATGCAAATATCATGTTAATATACACCTGAATTAGTGTATATTAACCTGAGAAGCTAGTTAATTTGACCCACTCACATCGTATTGCTTTATGACAAAGCCATATCACTGAATACACCTTTCTGATTTACAGATGCTAAAAGCCATGTGTAACACTGGAACAAAAGTACCCTTTTTCTGAGTAATGATGGCATATTCAAATTATGTTCTTCTGTTTTTAAAATGAAAGTTCATTTTTTTCCTCTTTGTCAGCATTTTCAACACTAAAATACAAATGTAGTACATACAAGAGCAAGACAAACCAATGCTCATTAAATTGAACAGATATGTTCTCACTGAACTTAGTAGAAAGCAGTGAGCCTAAAATTGATAGAAAAGTCAATTTATGGGAGTAAAAGTATAAGAATACTGGTTTCATGGCATACAACTGGTGAGCTAATGATCAGTGCTACTACAACAGTGGACAAATTATTTCACTGCATTTTCCCGTATTGTCACCAACTCAAGAGTACATGAGTAAAAGAAAGACGTTTAAGAGGAACAGTCCAACACCAACTATCCTATAAATTCTGAACCATTTCTCTGAAAATTGCTTAGTCACAACACACACTTTTTTGACAAGTCAGGCTATAATGTTTTATGTTTGTTCCTATTAACCACCTCTGCGTAAGTTCCTCTGTCTAAGCTGCAGGTGAAAGAATTTTCCTGGTTCCAGCTGGAAAAGAGACTTTGTAGAAAAGCAACTGGTGTGAAGAGCTGCTGCTTACTGAGGCTATTTGTCTTCTAGGCTGAACGCAACTGAGACCAGAAATCAATACAGACAACAAAGCCATGTGAAAAGACTTTAGTGGAGTCTATATAGTTACAGAGGGGGGTTCCGATCCTTCCTTCAGTGATATATTAAGGCTCTTGATGTAAACAGTTTTAAAGAAGCATTTATAAATGCTTCCCCTGCCAAAGCAAAATGGAAGATTTAAATGCCAGTATACTTAGTTTGTCTTCTCCTGGAGACATCCTTCTGATTGTTGTTTTTTGTATATTACTTCATGAGAATCATGACTATGCAAAAAGCAAATAGTTGGGGTCAGTGGAAGAAGCTGAACAGTGAGTGGGGATTACTTGGGACAGTATTTTTCAAATAGAAGAGAAGAATACAAAATTCTACAAAGAATGAAGGTAAGGTCTGTTAGTTGGTTTGTTGGTTGTTTTTTTTTTCAGTAAGATTGCAGAGGATGAAAAACTGCATTGGGGCAAATAGAAAAAGAAAGGATCCAACCAAATTACTTTTCCTTTTCAGTTTGTAGAAGGTGAACTCAGAAACATAAATGTTGTTGTCTCAGTGGAGATGAATGTTATGTCAATGAGGTAGTAATTATTGTCTACTTTCTCAAACGTTTCTTTTAAAGTGAATTGAATCAGGGTCTTGATGCTTATATGTGGAAATAAATGGAAGTTTTGCTTTTGGCTTTGATCCCAGTTCCAGATGTTCACAAGATACTTTCAATTTTTTCCTCTACTGAATTTCAAAAGCAAGAGCTCAGTTTTTGTCTACAGAGTAAAGCAGTATTAAAAATGGCTCTTGTGTTAATATGTATGTGTATCAGCACATTTCTTTTCCGTACATAGAATGTTTTTACTGATACTTTCAACTTGGCTGAATGGAAGGAAAATATTTGGGTATAAACAGATGGTGTTAGCTGAGTGAAAACTACTTTCAAAGACAGTGTAATGTTAACAAACTGAATGTTTTAGTACATTTACATTACAAGATGGAAATTGGATAAAAATTTTGAATAAGAACTATTTTTAGGGTTCTGTAACACTTTATACTGAAATGGCTGAAGTTTTCGGCCATCCCATTCATGCTGATGAAGTACTGATTCTTTA
This sequence comes from Chroicocephalus ridibundus, assembly GCF_963924245.1. NCBI lineage: Eukaryota > Metazoa > Chordata > Aves > Charadriiformes > Laridae > Chroicocephalus > Chroicocephalus ridibundus. The sequence continues at coordinate 86,132,706 of NC_086285.1, read as the reverse complement.
TATCTGTAGGTGCGCATGCATAATTACTTAAATTAAGCCAATGACTATAAGTTTTAACTAATGATGAGAACTCTGTTTCATTTTTGTCTAATCATTCTTGGAGACATCTGCTGCTCTTAGAGTTTACAGTTTTAAAGAGACTGAGAGTCTAGTAGACTACAGACAAAGCAAGAGGTAAAATGGAGTGTGTTTGAAGAGAATTACAGATACAAAGTTATTGCATAAACCAGATTTATATTTCAGTTGTGAATGACACATAAGCTTCATGCATTCCAGTAGTGTCTATAGTTCCCCCTGGCAGCTTTCATAAATTCCCTCCAGACAAAAATAGATAAGGATTTCCTGTGTGTCTGCCTTAGTAGACCTTTGCTATAGACTATCAGATTTGCATGAACAATTAGAAAAGTCAGAACTCAACTGAGACCTTAGGCAATGTTCATTATCTGGACCCTAGAGGACAGAAGACATTCCTGTGAATGCAGAATGTCTACCTGAACTCTTCCCGAGAAAGGAGGTCAAACGCTAAACCGTTACCTGAAGATGCTTGAATTCAGAAAACTCGGTTGGGTTGTAACTGACTCCAAGTACTGAGTGAAAAGAAGGCTGGCAGTTGTTTTAGAAGGGGTAGGCTGATTCCTTTACAATACTAGAAGGGTTAAACTCTGCAAGGTGGGGAAGATCATTTGGAAGGCTGAATTTTTGTTTTCAAACAATAGCATGGGCAAGCGCATCCTGTACGTGTAAAGGGGTGCTGATAGCTGTACTCACTGAGCAGCTGACAATGTCAGCAAGATTCCTGACAGCAAGCATAAGAAAAAGATTTTCTCTGTGCTCGGGCAATGATGAAGGGCTACATGGCTCTAGAGGCTTTGTTGACATGGGTGACCAAGAAATTGCTATCAAGATGTCAAGATTCTGTTGCAGTAGGTACTGACTCAATAATAGCAGCAGTAAGACTGCACCACCAGCAGCGATTTATGTGAGACCTTATTAGCAAACAAGGCTAACAATATCACATCAACAAATGACAACTTTCTGTATTTCTGTATTTGCTACTGTCTGACCAAATCGTAATCTCAAAACTGAATTTATCATTTTGTTTGATACTAGCCTTCTAACCTACACTGGTCAGTTTTCTGAAAATTCACCTGGATAACTGAAATTCTAACCCACAGTGATCAGTTCTACTCTAAAAGCAAGAGGAAGAAAGAATTGTGGGACTTCTGAGCATTTTTATGTATGTATACAAATGTGGCTTACAACAAAAATTGTTTTTAAGCTCTCTGGAAATTGACACAGGTTCATAGATAAAAATACAGGAAAAAAACCACAAGTTTTTTATTTTGTATCGTAATGCCTATGCTTACAAAACAAATGACAACAATAGCAAAATGGGCATTAAAATTTAATTTAAAATGAAATTGAATATCTACATCAAAGGATACATTTTCATATTTTACATACTTTGTCTGTAAATGTCAAAACACCCAGAAAGTTTGGGTTACTTTAATTTTTTTTTCTGTGGACTCCAGATGAAGGCCCAACTTGGGAAAACCAAAGCAGAAGATAAAAATTCATCATATTCTTTGCTCACTGTAACTACTGAGTTTTACCCAGCTGCAGCTCAGATAGATGATTCAAATTACATTAGAATTAGCTTTTCAATTATGCAGAGTTGTCTTAATATTATAGACAACTATAAAATGGTACAATTTTTCAGAAACTCTGTGATGGGCAATTACTCTGCAATGCTGTCTAGACAGAAAGCAGTATTTCATTACAAATTATTTCAATGTGAGAGAGTTTGTCTTGAATATTTTTATCCCAGAGGAAACTGAAAGAGTACATATGTCTTCACAGACTACTACAATCTTTGATCCGGATAAATCTCGTGGTAAATTGCAGCAAGAACTTTCAATCTTGAGTAATTAGTGTTGCTTAAACAGAAAATATAAGACTAAAATCAGTGCAGGTTCAAGTGTGAATATAAGAAATAGACTACTGTTCAGCCTGCTCTGTGGAAAAAATGTGGAACATATTCATAGCTTGTTCATGGCAGGGCTTTAAACATTGGGATTTTTGCCTTTCATATTTAAAATCTGTTTGAAGAAGAATGTCATGGTTTAACCCAGATGGCAACAAAGCACCACCCCAGCAGCTCACTCACTTGCCCCTGGTGGGATGGGGGAGAGAAGGGGAGGGGTAACAGTGAGAAAACTTGTGAGTTGAGATAAAGACAGTATAATAGGGAAAGCAAAAGCCACACACGCAAGCAAAGCAAAAGAAGGAATTCATTCACCACTTCCCATCAGCAGGCAGGTGTTCAGCCATCTCCAGGAAAGCAGGGCTCCATCACACATAACAGTTACTTGAGAAGACAAATGCCGTAACTCCAAACATCCTCCCTTTCTTTCTTCTTCTCCCAGCTTTATATGCTGAACATGACATCATATGGTACAAAATATCCCTTTGGGCAGCTGGAGTCAGCTGTCCAGGCTGTGTCCCCTCCCAATGTCTTGTGCACCCCCAGCCTGCTCGCTGGTGGGGTAGTGTGAGGAGCAGAAAAAGCCTCGACTTTGTCTGAGCTCTGCTCTGCAATAACTAAAACATCCCTGAATTACCAACACTGTTTCCAGCACTATCCAAAACACAGCACATACTGATAACATACTTACTACTATGAAGAAAATTAACTCTATCCCAGCCAAAACCAGCACAAAGAGTTAATAATAACATTGCTTCAAGTCAGCTTTAGGAAAATGACAGAGAAAGGGAAAAATATTTGTTATATTGAATAAGTACCAGCCCATGTGCTCAGAAAATGTGATTAATTTCTACCAAATCTTCTTATCACCATAGAAACCATTAAAATTACAAGAAAGATGCCAGGCTATGTGTTCAGTAAAAGACAAACGCAGCCTAAATTAAGTGATGTCTAAAAGTACTTTAACCCAACTGGACCTGTGCTGTTATTATCTGATGAGGCTACTCTAGCCAGTGTCAACTAAAACTCATTAAATGAGCACCAATTAGCCACGGGACTGAGGTCAAAATGAAGAAATAACTTACTTACACTTGAGCGCACTAGTGATTATTTCAGAAATTATGGGTCTGGGACAAAGCTGAGCTTTGACCACGCAGTAGTTTTCTGGGGGGTTGTTATTTGGCTTTTTTAAATTTATTTTTTATTTTTCAGTAGCTTTTTATTCCTCATCACCTCCTAACAGTTGTCTTTAGGGTGGGTGGTTAGTCAGGCAATTTATTTATTGGGTCTACTTTTTATTTATCAACAAAAGTACTTTCAGGTCCTTCTGGTACCTTCCAGGATCTTCTGCAGGGCACTGCCTATGTTAGCTCCTTCCTGATTGGTGGGTCCTTGTTTTGTTAGCTATTGTCTGTTTGGTGGGTTGCTCTATAAAAGGAGCTGCAGGGTAGGGAGTGGATTCATATGGGGGAACTTGATGTGGGTGAGGTGGGTGTTGACACCCAGAGACTTCAGCAGGTAGCAGTGCCGGAAGGCTACTCTAAGTTATGTGGGAGTGTAGGTGTTGATGTTCTACAGGGCTTGGTTCCTGGGGTTGATATCTGGACGTGTTGGAGGGTATAGCCCACATGAAGCTCCTGAGGAGGGAGGTAAGCTGTCTGTGTGTGATTAGGGAGGATAAATGGGGAGCTGACTAGGGCTTCATAGAAACTTTGCAGAGGGAAGAGACCAAGTTCTGGCAGGTAGGGAAGGAAAGGGAGATATATAGAGCTATGGTTGAGTGACTCATGGGTGGAGACCTGCAAGATGGGAGAGGCTGGAAGCTTTTGGGAGTAGGAGAAAGGCTACTTCTCTGATGTCAGATCTGAACTTATAAAAATGGGTACTGTGCTGTAATGGCCCATACAGAGAATAGGCTCTGTTAAGGAGGGCATAGGAGAGAGCTGGGCCTGAACAGAGTGCTGGCACCAAGATGGACATCCCCTTCTGCTGGGAATGGAAGCACTTAGCTGCTGGCTCGGTGTGCTGTCACAGGAAGTTTATGCTTGCCATGGATTTAAGGGCAGAATTTGTGGTGCTGCTGAGAGACTGTAGAGTGCCTGAGGCTGTTAACTCTTGCTATAAGAGGGACTGAGAGAACTGGCTGATGTCATCATGAGGCTGCTCTCTGTCATCTTAAGATGATCACAGAAGCCAGGAAAGGTCCTCGATGACTGGAGACAGACAGACAGGTAGATGTTGCACTTGTCTTAAAGGCTAAGTGGGAATATCAATGGAACTGCGGATAGAGGCTGTTTAACCACACTTCACTCCCTGGTAATACCATGGTGTGAATGGAACACATACTGGACACGTGAAGGTGATGGGGCCAGCATGAATTTACCAAGGGTAAATCGAGCTTGACTAACCTCTCTGTCCTTTTTGAAAAGACTATCCTTTGCTACTGGGTTTATGGATGTAGGCAGAGTGGTGGGTATTTTCTGCCATGACTGGGAAAACTTTTCACTCTGTTTACCAGAGTCTTGTTGTATTCAAAGTGTAGATTCAATGTTATATTCAATTGTATTTGTTATACATTTTGTTGTATTCAATGTTACAGTGTAGATGGGCAGACTAATAGCTTGGTAGAGTGCTGGCTGGATGGTTGGGCCCGAAGGAAAGGGGTTAAGAGTTTGTACTCTACCTGGAGGCCAGCTGCAAGTGGAGTTCCTCAGGGGTTTGTCTTAAGATTGACCTTGCTTGGGGACCAATGATATTCTTTGTTATACCCTGAAACTTGTTACTTCTGTGACAGTCAATTCAACAAACTTTATTTTGCAGAAATTCAGAAATGAGCTTATGGTAACTTCTGATCACAAGCCTTTATAACCATGGCTTTAAGTTTTATTCATGGAACATTTGTGCTTTGATCTGTATTTTAGGTATATGTACCTGTACACACACAGGTATGCGTGCATATATAAAATGATATATCACTGTGAACGGTAATGATTTAGTGACATCTGCTATAGTTGTTTTTTTGAACTGACAAAGCAACACAGTTCTATTCATCATAGTAGTTCATTTCCTTTTAAATAAGGCATAGCGGAGCACCCTATTTTTAAAACTGGCTTGCTGCATTTTTTAATTTTGAAGGAATATTTTCTGTGTGTCAGTTCACTCTATCAGTCAGTATTTCCAGTTACCCGAGCTGTGTTGATCAATGTTGTTTGGATAACCTGGGCTTGTAGCTTAGGAATTGAATATGATGTAAAGCTCTCTGAACTAGCGTCCAGTGTGTTCGTACATTCACATAGCACAGGGCAACAAAGTAGATGTTAGATTAAATTCCAGGAACAGTACATCCTGCTGGTGTGGCTAAGGAGTCCTGCTCATTAGCCTGGACTTCCAGTGCTGTCCTGAGGTAGCTACATTGCTTTCAGTTCTAAAGTGAATATAGTCATTTAATTGCCATTGTGCTGATACAATCGGTTTTCCATCAAATAGATGTGATGAGCTAAGCAGAACAAAGTGAAGCTGCTAATTCTGTACGGAGTTCTACAGTGATGTGACTTATATCAGAACGATGCAAAAATCTGGTTGCAGATCTGAAAGTCTGCTTTCAATCATATTAGTACTTGTCAAAATAACTCTGTATAATTACCTCTGCAGAAAAGAAGCTTTCTGCACGATTAAAAATCTAAGTTAATGGCTATTATGAGGGATTTTAAAAATTGCTTTGCATCAGGCTAAGTGAATTTTGCGTTACGCTTTTGATGTCAGTGTTTACACAAAGGCTCTCATAAATAAAACCACTTGTAAAAATGTCAATTGAAAGTTAACACTCTTTGAACCAAGGAGTAAAAGACATGCAACTACTTCTAATAAGCTGTTACAGTTGGACTTCCAGTCTGGTAAAAGGCTGTTCCAGTTGTAGGGTGGGACTTACCTTGATTTTCCTAAGCCCTTATCCCAGGTGTGTATTCTGTGATTCTTAAGAATCAGCTCCTGAACAGGATAGAGTGCTGTGCTGTAAACTGCAGTGATTAAGGGCCTGCAACTCCCTATTGCAGCAACAAATTTGTTGCCTCTCATGTACCTAGCATCACATGAGGTGACAAGGGTATCCAACCAGGCTTCTGGAGGCAGTTCAAGAAGATCCTAGGTCTCCTGCAGGTCCTGTAAAATACCAGGCAGACTGTGGCAATACAACTTCGTTAGATGCTTTACTGGTTTTGGCTGGGATAGAGTTAATTTTCTGCATAGCAGCTCGTATGGGATGTTCTAGCCATTGCTGAACAGTGTTTTTCTGTTTCTCATGCTGCCCCACCAGCAAGTAGGCTGGGGGTACACAAGAAGTTAGGAGGGGACACAGCTGACCCCAGCTGACCAGGGGGATATCCTACACCATACAATGTGCTTCGCAATAAAAACTGGGGTGGGAGGGATGTTTGGAGTTATGGTGTTTGTTTTCCCAAGTAACTGTTACATGTGATAGAGCCCTGCGTTCCTGGGAATGGCTGAATACCTGCCTGACAATGGGAAGCAGTGAATTAATTTCTGGTTTTGCTTTGCTTGTGCATGCAGCCTTTGATTTCCCTACTAAACTGTCTTTATCTCAGCCCGTTAATTTTCTTACTGTTACCCTTCCCCTTCTCTCCCATTCCATTGTGGAGGGAGTGAGTGGCTGTGTGGCGCTGAGCTGCCTGTTGGGCTTAATCCACAAAAAATTATTATGGTTTGGCACCCACATTAAGCACGCATGCCCATGCACTGTGAAGAAGGCTGTTGGGAGGGGTGATCTGATACACAACCCCAAGCGAAAGTTTCTTATCTCTGTGAAGACCCTGGAGAATATTTAAAGTTCACAGTCCAGGTTATAACCTCCTTGATGGATGGTTCTTAAAATTAACTAGAGTACAAATTTAAAATCCAAAACACTTACCTTTAATTACAGATATGAGGCATCTAATCAAATTTGATAAATAAGTATTTATTTTCCTTGTTGACTGCATACAAATTGTAAATTATAAGGAATAATTTATATTAGTTTACTAGGATCTATTTGCTTCATTCTACCATGCTTTAGTTGGGTTCCAGTTCAGTTGAGAAATATGAGGATTACTTACATGTACAATAACTCGATGAAAATCATTGTGTATAGGAACAGAACTGTTATGAACATCAGTACAATTTAAGGAAATAAAAATAAGTGCTTCAAGTACTCTTGTCCTGAAAACAACTCTTTTGTACTTCATTCTTTAGTACTTCTCTAGCCCTGGAATATTAACAGAATTATTTCTTCCTATTGTATGGTGAGTTTTGAGTTGAGGAGAAAATGATTAATTTAAAAAATCTTTATATATAAATGTATAAAACCAAATTCGACAGTGTCATAGGGTGTAAATAAAAGAATGGACTGGGAAAAAAAAATAATCCCTGTAATTTAGGAAAGATGTATTAGAGGGCAGTAAATCTGCACAAGGCAGAAGGGTAACAGTGTAAAGTGCTTCCCGCTGTGCTGGTGGTCCAAAGAGAGACTAGGCCACGCTTAAGAATGTTGGTGTGAGGGAAGGCTAGCTAGCAGCCAGGGCAAAGGAGGGAGAAATCTTCAACATCCTTCCCCTCCCAGCAAGGAGGAGGAAGAAGAAACAGGGTTGTTTGTGCTTGTGCAGGGTTCAAGATGCCAATAGCTCACTGTAACTCCCCATGTATGTGTCTGCCCGCCTGCCCTCCCCATGTATGTGTCTGCCCGCCTGCCCTCCCCATGTATGTGTCTGCCCGCCTGCCCTCCCCATGTATGTGTCTGCCCGCCTGCCCTCCCCATGTATGTGTCTGCCCGCACACATGCAGGTCCTCTGGATGAAGAATCCCTGGAAGGCTGGGCATAACCCAGAGTCAAGGGGTAGGGATGAGGTGGAGGTGGGTGAGTGGGATCAGATAGTGTGGATTTGATTATTATGTTGAACTATATGGTTACTGAGGGTTCTCTGTGTGCAGTCCTGGCAGTATCTTGAGTCAAGCCTGCCTTTTTTTTTTTTTTTGCAGGTATATTATTGAAAACCTGAGGAAAGGGAAGAGACAGCTTTTACTTGGTCTTGCTGTTGAGCTGCAAGTCCAACTTGGCAAACTTTGGTATGGAGAGGAGTCAGCAGAGGTGCTGATGGTGTTGCCCCAAAACCTGGGGGAGAGAGAAAAGATGGAGCCCCTGAAGCCGTCTGAGAAGAGGTAGGAACCATGTAAAAGACTCAGGGCTCCTGCAGTGTGGTTTCAGTTTCTGGTTATAGCCTGAGGAGATCAGAGATCTCTGTTTCCAGTTCTCTTTTGTGACCTGATTGAGCCCAGGTGCTTGGTCTTTTTGGCAGAAGGCCAGGCACACCTGTAGGGGAGACAAGAAAAAAGAAGTGAGAATTCCCCCACTCTCCTGATCTCATACTAGAAGTCTGCTCTGCTGCTACATGAGCTCTCAGGGCTGAGCTGAGTAAAGGGGTTATAGATTGGGAACCACAGCCCTGGGTCTGGGCTTCTGGAGCAGGGTTTCCTGCAATTTAACTCTCCAGAGCTTCCTCTGTGGGGAAAAGTATATTGAGAGAGGAATGTGGTATGGTAACATGTCTACTTTGTTACCAGCAAGGAGGGGGAAAAGATTTAAACAGAGAATCACTAAGTGTTCTTGATGCATAAGCACTGCTGATTTCAGTGGTACAGAGTTAACTTTGCAAGTCAGGAGATATGACAAATCAATGATTAGTGATACTTTCGTATAGTAAAGACTGTGGACTATTAGGCTGTGAATGCATCAGTCACACTAGCAGTAGATTTTTAGTGCCAGAGGTGTGGTGAGGTACACTTTGCCCGTACCAGAACTCTGTACTTCTGGAAGATAATGAAGAATGAAGGATAACTTTACCAGTGTATTCTGCACAGGCAATCACAATTTCAGTCCATTGTAGTTCTTTACTAGCAATACAGAGAAACTGTCCCGTTCTTGCCAATCAAGCTTACTTCAAATGTTAAATTTTCCTGTGGACATGAGGTTTCTTAGAGGGTCAGTCTTGCCATGTTTTCCTTACAAGTAAGATGTGTGAACTTGAGAAGGTGTAATGTAGGCTTTCACCTCTGAAGTGTCTGGACTGTGTTTTTTAGACTGTGTCTGGACTGTGTTTATAGAATCTGCATATACAAACAATTTTAGAGCAATTTATCTGTTGGGGGTTGGGAGCGTCTACTTGGTTATGTGACTTGTTCACTGAACATACTTATTTTTCTCCATTCCCTGCAAAGTAGTCTGGGCAGCTGTCTGCAGTGTAGACATGGACACCAGGAAACCAGCCCTGCTTCTGCTGTCTTCACATTTTACCCAGGTTTATTTGTATGTTGAACAGCAACATGATCTCTTAGGCTGTGTTGTGTGATCACTTTGGAGTGCATTTTTTGCAGTATTGGAAGTTTGAACTCCATATCCTTAAAACTTGGAGGAAAATCTTTTCTCTGTGGATAGAAGAAAAACCCAGGATTCTACTGGATCTTTCCCCATGAATTTTTAAAATCCTGACAGCAAGCACCCAAGACTTTCTGCCTGCTCTGCTATTGCCAAGTCATAAATTCTCTTGTATTTCATTTATTATGTCTTGTGTAAACTACAGCAACTCAGTTTAAATCACATACCTATCCCTGTTCTTACTGACACCTCACCATTCATTTAAAAAAAAAAAAGCTTGGGATGAACATGTTTGTTTTACAAGAATACTTCTAGAAAAGAGTATGGTTGAAAATTTTGCAGTCATACCTCATCCGTCTTTGAATTTATGAGCTTCTTAAGGTTTATTGGACACCTGAAAGTAATAATCGAGATCAGCTTTTGCAGAAGTCCCAGTCTAAGTCTGAAACTGTAACCTCATTCAACAATGTGCAAGTTCTTGAAATGACAGTGAGTGAAATGTCATATGAATGTCTAGATTTTCTTCAGTATAAACTTACTCTGAGTCAGAGAAAGATCTCATTTTCCTGGTGGAGCACAGTTTAAAGTTCCTTAGCTTTGCAAGCCACTGAATATAGAAAATTGCATGTGTGTGAAAGGGAAGACTGAAGAACCTCGTGGGTGGAGAGCTGTGTGATAAAGGTATAAGCTCTCAACTGATGAGTATATCAGGTGAAATGGGGCAAGAGGAAAAAGGGCTGCATGTTGGATAGTTTGTATGTGGTGCTGGTATAGTAGTTTTAAATGTATATTGGAACTTCCAGACTCCTAATAAAGTCATTCCTTAATGAAATAAAAATATTATTACCCCAGATTAATTTGATATAAACAGGTATCAATTTTAGCTTCTAATAATGAAAAATGAAAATGAAAATAAATCTTCATTATTGATTTCTATGTACATGTGTGCAAGATGGTAGAACTTTAAGTGAAATTTTGTACTTAAACTCCATACAGGGGAATTTTCAGCACTGAAGTCAGAAGCTATGATTTTCCAGAAGCTATAATTTTCAGAACGTACATTTTTCGTTCTTACCCAATACAGTTTTGAAACATGAAAGATCAGATTAGTAAACTTAAGAACATTTACTCAACAATATTCTGTTAATTCTGTTTATTATTCATATGCAAAGATTGTATGTGCACTGAAGTCAGAAACATTTCTAAGTGTGTGTGGTTGAACATGTGAAAAACCCTAATGAAAAACACATTTCAAATATAGCTTTTATAGATTAAGTGTAAACCAGTGGGTTTATAACTTATTCCCATTGTTTGGGAATTGTAATGGCTTTTTATTAATGATTAATTTTCTTTTTTTTCCTGTAGTAAGGCTTAAGGGTTAAGCTGAAATGTTTGGATTTTGCTTATTGTGAATGTTAAAATAGTTCCTATTGAGTCCTTAGCACCATTAGCTTTCACTGAAGCTGGTGAAATCTTACGAAGAACCCAACTTACCTCATGAATTAGCAAGTCATAGTAAGTAGTTTGCTGTTAAAAATGTGCTTGCAATAAGTGTTATTTCTTACTATGTCAGTTTCAGTAGATCTTGGATCTACCTACGCTATATTAAATGTTACCAATACATGTACCAATAATGATAACTTATGTTATTAAAGTTGAAGTCAGAATCTTAAGCTTTAAGAAACCGAGAAATTGAGTTAACTTCTCAATTTCTTCTGACTTTACACAGCAGTTGTAACTGTTCAGTTTTTCCATAGATAGAAAGGAAACTAATGTAAAACTTTTCCAGTGTCTGAGGAGATACAACTAATACTATAATAGCTCTTCTTTAACTGTAGTACTTAATTTGTTTCACTAGCTGTAGGTGGATGTAACCATCCAGTGCAGTCCCCTGTAACAGAGCACAAGCAATTGCAAGTGTTGTGTCAGGTTACTGAGCACAACAGGATCTGTGCAGCGCCTTGGACCTTGGCTCTGCTTAGGGAGGAATGCCGGATGTGGTTTTGCTCCACTGTTTCTGTATTGTCAATGTATATGGCTCAGTTAGCAAGCTTTGCGTGCATTAAGTGGGTTTTCCTTACCTGTTAAACTGTTGCCCTCAGAATGTCTTTTTGTATCAAAGTACGCATTCTTTAAATCCATGATTAGGTACAAGATTATATCTAGGCTTGTATAACCTTGAGTATCTGGAACTGACCGTGCTGGCTAAAATGGTACTCCAGATGTTAAATCTACATTTGACTATACATTTTAGAGGTCGCAGCTGGCAGCAGGGACCTGTGCACCTGTCTCCATATTTTCAAAGGCTTCCCCTAACTTCAGTATAAAGTTTGGAGCTTTGGCACATGTGACATTTCAAGGCTGGCCATTGCGAAAGCAGCCACTCCTGAAAGAAACCTTTTGTTTCAATAGGGTTTTCATTCTGATGGTTCTGGCATGAGCGGTACTGGAGGGCAGGGATTCATTTTGTCATTTTGGGGTTTGTGTCCTTTGTATTTAGCAGCTTCTGTGGCGTTACCCGTGTAGCTTTGCTGCCAGTAGTATGACTGCATCATTGTTTCTAGGTCTGGGATAGCTAGAAGATCTAGAGAAAACTTGGAACGGACGCACTGTCAGAGTAGATCTCATGGTATGTGAGGGCCTAAATCCATTCTGTCAGTGTGTTACAAGGTCTGGCAAAATGAGCATAGTGTCTTTTCCAGAGTGAAATCTGATCTCTGGGCTAGTATTTGTAGGCTTGCTTAGAGACTTACACCTCTCCTGTATAAAACCTACCCTTACTAAAATACAGGCCTCAGTCTGGAGTCTAATACATTAATAATGTTCTTTTCTATTATTATTATTACAGTAGGAGTTGTGTTTCCTCATGCACAACAGAGCCCAGCTGAGACCCATGAGGCGGGTTTCAATGGTAGCAAATTTCTCACACATGTACTGAAATAATCTGCTTCCATCCTGAATCAGAAGAGTAGATTTTTCCCACTGAACATCTGCTCCACATTTGGAGACAATGTTTCTCCATGTGTATACCCTGTTAAAAACAAAATCAACCCCATTGTCTCTTTGAATATGAGAATTAGGGAACATGAGCAAAATCAGGAGAAACATACATACCAAACAAAAGAAAGCATTTCTTTTCAATATGCTTAATGAAACTGTGCAGATCCTAGCTGCAGAATAGTCTGGAATATTTGGCCAGAAAACTGTCCAAAATCTTGGAAGCAAAAAAGCATCTAAAGCTGCAGAATGTGGAGGTTTTCTACATTTGACTCATTTAAAAGTTCTTTATGCAGGGAGTCAGTATAATGAACCCTATTTCACAGGGTACTCTGAATCATGAAGAGGTTAGGTGACTTGCTGAAATCCATGAGCACTTGGTGCTGAGAAGAGAATCTAGTCCCAGTGGTCTTTTCTGGTGAATCACTGTATCACTAACATATTTTATGTCATCTACATCATACATCATCTAAGATGCGTTGTCATCCAAGTTGTCCCCTATATGTGAGTTGTTCATATGGCACCTCATAATTATTCCCCTTCCCAATAACACAACTATTAAGAGTACTGGTTTCAATATGTAGTTACACTACCTGCTCTCTACGCGTCCAACTCTTAAACAAGTGCTCAGTTTATAGTTTAAGAATTTCAAGCTAGATATAATAAAGGGAATTTTGCCTGGCAACACTCAGTTGTTCCACAGCTGAATTTCAGGACACTGGTTCCTTGTGTGGAATCCAGATTCCTCAGGCAGATGACTGCAATTAAGTCTGAAGGATGTGGGGACCCAGCTGTGGACTTCTGCACCCAAGTCCTGAAGTGGTTGGAAGCTGGTTTATGAATTTAACTGGGGTCCATCTCCTTGCTAATACCTCCTGTGTTTGTCACCATGTCTCTTAGTAATAAGACATCAAACTTGCTCCCTAAAGCGCTGAGGCTCCCATCTGATGAACTGCCACTTTTGTGGTGTACCTGTAAACTCTAGCACTAAAAATGTCACACTAAGTGTTCAGCTAATGAAAGACTGTATATCTTCTTTAACTCAACAGTGCAACGTGTAATAAGAGATTCTGTCCTCTGCTGTATTCATTTAGATGTACATTAGACACAGGAAGGTGAAATTTAAATGGGTAGTCTTATAAAGTTTAATGAAACAAGTAAGATTTCTTGATATAAATTTCTGTCTTTCTTAGGGAAGAAATTGAGTCCTCTACAGCACGATTGCATGTGCATATTGGCAGTCGAAAATCAATCTTTCAGTTATATTCCCCTAACAAGTCAAAGATAGGGTTTTTTTTAAATGCCAACTATTTTTGTTAGTTAATAATTTAAATAATTCATTCCACTCTTCCAATTAGAGAAATGATCTAACACGAATATTCAAATGGCTGTATGGTGTCAAGCCATATCTTCATGTAGCCTGGTACCTTTATAACAGTGGCCTTGAGCAGTTGCCAAGAGAAGAGAAAAAGAGTATAACAATTATTCTCAATGTCTCCTGAATCAGGAAATGTAAAAGCATGGTAGCCTTTACCATTGTGAAAACGGTAATATTTTCAGTTGGTAATTACTGTCCAGATTTATCATCCAGGAAGAAAAGGCTAAAAAGAAGTATTTAAAATTTTCATTTACCTACTGAAAACGAGGTTTTGAAAGTGCTCATGAAAATGTGAATTGGAAAATGAGAATGTTGAGTTGCTCTGGAAAACCTTAAGCTTTCAAATACTGTTTTACTATTTTCACTGGTTTTCTTTTTTAGCTTAAATGATTGGTTTTGTTTCAGGTGGGGAATTGCTTGTGTGAATAGTTATTAGTAGGGTATAAAAACCTGATGCTATTATTTGTATTACATTTGTGCTTAAAGGAACCAGCTGAGAGTCTTTTTGCACTGCTCTGTGATTCAGCAAAGATGGTTCCTACTCCTCAAATATCTTCTAATCCAACTAGAAGTGATATAAACTGATGTTAAAATGACAACATAGAGTATGTGTACTATGAAGCTTGAAATGCTAGAAATATTATGATGTAAAATGTGCCAGCATCTTAGCCTTCAGGTGACTCTTAACGGCCTTTTTTGAGTGGATTGGATAATTTATGTTTGAAGGAATATGTTTGTTATACATAAGACTCAAACCACTATTTTAGTGAACAGGTCAGTGGGTTTTGACTTTTTCAAAGTTAATTGTGAACTGACTTCTTAAAAGCCTTTATAAAACCATTGAATTTAATATATCAGAACAGTTTATTTCACTGCCCCTCCATCCTACCACTTCTCCTGGTAAGACTTGTGGAAAGCCTGCGTATGGCAGAATTTTCGTGTGGACTCCTCTCGTAGTTGCACTGCATTGTTGCTATGACTCGTATAAACTGATACTTCAGCCTGGGATTACTCTCGCTTTGACATCTGCTATTTATTGTTCTTCTGATCAGTTGCATTATGATAATCTTTGGATCTCCACTTAACTGTAGCAGATCCCTGATTTTAACTTGGTTTTGGAATGCAGTCCCATGTTGGCTATGATAATACAAAAATTAGAAATATGTCATTGCTTTTATTGAACCAGAGCCTTAAAAGAGCCAAAGTTAGTCTGTGTGCGTACCTTAGGCCTTAGTTTGCATTTGTTGCAGACAGTCTACTTGGGGGGCCTCAGTCAGGGGTTTTGCCCAAAAGGCTGTGTTTCTACCAGATAACCTTAGAAACAGCCCTTGCAACTTGCCTTCAGTTAAATTCTCTGATTTCTAGGATTGGCTCAGATTGCTCCTATTTAATGAAACATATTAATTCATATTACCAGTCTCCTTGTGGAGCCTTTCAGAAGTTCAAGAGAACATTTCCTTCTGAAGCTTAATCTTTTCTGTCCTACTGAAAGAGACAGCCTGGTAATTCTTGAGATGTTTCTCTTAAGTATGCAGATGCATCTTTGTTAAATAAGGAGCCAGCTGCTCAATTTACTTGGCTAACAGTGAGCTTCTGTCCTGAAAAGCCTTTCTTCTTTCCCATTGGGATATTATGCCTTGGTGGGAAATGTCTTAAACTTGCATGAGGCTTTTCATTCTATATCAGTCTGTTAAGTTTACTTAGTTTATAAATGGGATAAATATGTGTACCTACACATCTCTTGACAGAACACAGACATGGTTATAATTAAGCACTCTAGGGTGGCAGTGGATTAAGGAATATTGATCCCCAATGTCCTTCTTAGAAGGATGTTATACATGCATGGCATTGCCTTGTTGACTTTAAGTTTTATAATTAAAGGATTATAAAATAAGATCACACTTAGAGTTAATAAGGAAAAGTTTGAGTGACAGTGGACTCATCTCCTAAGGAATAATACAAAATCCTTGTTGCTTGAGACATTTAAAAATAGACAGGGCAGCTGACCTTTTCCATCTCTGACTCCTATGTTCCAAGCTTTGATTTTAAACAGACTCGTCAAGTATTTGTCTTTGATATTTTTATTCTGAGCAATGAATTTTTGGTGTTCAGTAGAACTTACTTTGCAGATAATACAAAACGAAAAATTTTTAGGTTTAACGGTCTAAATTTAATCTTAGTCACTTTTGGTTGAAGGCATAATATACTTAATACTCCTATCCTGATTCAGGAGAGGCAGTTAATTGAAAAGAAGGATAACTATTTCAAATATAAAAAGAGTCTCCGTATATTATGTTAATACTTCATTTTTTAATACTGCACTTATTTTTATTTATGGTACCTTTAAAACCCCAGTTTCTGATAGGAAGTAACTCTATAGCGTTTAATTGCTTCCAGCTGGAAGCTTTATCATGGAAGAAATAAGTCATTGGGAAAGTGCAAGGCACGAAGAAAGTGTATGTTCAAGAATGGATTCCAAAAAATATGCACTTCTGAGAAATTTCTTTCACAGAATGTGTGTTTCTTTCCAATTCATCTGGGTTCAAATAGAGAGGGAAGGCTATTAAAATCCCCACACTTGCATCATGGAATACTGTCTTATGGATGCTGTTCTTTTGCAAACTGATGATAGTGGTTTAAGATGGGTACTTCTGAGTGCATTAGTAACAGAGGAAAATGTAATTGTGCAGAAGGTAAGAATTTATGTAAAATGCAGTGAATTACTGTATGTTTTTGGAACTGTAGAAACAAGGTTAGAAAAGACACATAAAGGAGATTCTCTGGTATCTGTAGGAAGAGGAGTAAAGAACAGAAGGATCACCAAAAAGTATATACTCAGTTTGCAATTGTAATCCCTCCTGTCACCTGTGCTGGAGAAGACCTACCCAATTAACTCCTTGTTTCAATAATGAATAACCCCAAGGATATAAATTCATATTAAACACGTGCAGATTAAGAGAGCTCATGAACTTCTTCAGCAAGGAAGAGTGGCTGTCAACAGGATCTGCAAAGTACGAATAGCTGAATAGAGAGACATCTTAAACAGATTACAAGTTGGATGGATGACTGCATAATGTAAGGACAGATTGTTTAGGTACTATTTTTCCATGAATAAATTAAGCAAAAAGCAGCAGTGTTCCAGCTTGCCAAGTGCAGTCAAGCTATAGAGTTGGTTGTATTGCAACCAAACTGTTGAGCTATAGAGTTGGTTGTATTGCAGAGCCCCAAACTCTGCAATACTGCAGAATAACATGCTGTAAAGTGTTGCCATTTCTTTTGTGAAATAGAAGATCCCTAGACTGGCTGTGCTGTTCTAAGGCTCCAGATACGTAAAATGTGAGTAATATGGTCTGTCCATTCAGCTGGAACTAGCTGTGTCCAGCACAGGGCAATCCCAGCGTCTCCTCACACAGGTCGCCTCTGCAGCCCCCGTGCTGCCAGCACTTTACCATCTAAACTCAATGCAGAAGATCATTTAATTCTAATAAAGCTTGAAAGCTTTAAAGCATGGGCTGTGTCTTCACTGGTGACATAATGGCAACCTCGTGGACATTCCAATTTTGCTATTTCAAGATGGAAAGCCTAGTTGCCTCTTTCTTGCTTTTCTTGTCACTCACTTCTAAGCAGAGTCTACCCATGAGAAGCTCCTTATTAAGGCAGACATCTTTCTGGCCCAAAGGTAGAAGATCTCTGAATCTCAACTAATAGAGCTATTGGAGGAAAAGGGTGCTGTTGTGTGCTCTTGAATGCATCAAAAGGATTTAGATGCATCAAAAGGAGGAGCTAGGGGGCAGTATTAACCTCTTATGGGACCTACAGCTACGCACAGGAAAGGAGAAAAGAAATTAGAAACTCTGAACAGCCTGAGCAGAAGTCTGCAGGCTAACATAAGCTTACGCAGAGTCCAGTAGCAAGAGAGGGATAAACCTACTTGGAAGAAAGATGTTGAGAGAAAATCAATTGTAATGTGCTGAAAATAAGAAATGTAATTGATCTATGCCCAGGGCTCTAGTCCTTACAAGAAGCAAAGCTAAGTGTGACACTTGGTGTACATTTAGGGTGCCTTTGTCACTTTTACTGAGTTCCTTTGTGTTATCCAGATGTGTCAGAAGTGAGAAGTAAAGCAAATGACAACCACTCCCAGATTGGAGAACATACAGTAAATTATGAGATTATTAAAAGACTGAGAGAGCAGAGATTTCAAAAATAATGGACCTTCAGTTTCAAGAGAGAGTATTCCTAGTCTTAAATCAAACAAACCACACATGGAAACTGTTGGGTTTTGGTGTTCTGTTTGGTTTTCTTTTTTTTTTTTATGGAGATATATTTTGTTTTATGGTATGGTGGTTGGTTTTCTTTTTTTTTTATGTTGGGAGCATGAGCAGTGAAGAATGCAGCTGCGTTTAGCTTGTATACAAATGGAGAGGTGATATGTTCTGGTTACATGATTGGAAGAATGTGTATGGGAGGATTGGCAAAAGGACTTCTTTCACATCTTTAAGTAAGTTTCAAGCCTCAGTAGAAGACACTGGATCTGGTTTTATGGTTGTGATTGTGTATGTTCACAACTACTGTTATATTTAAAAATGTTGCACATAACTCTGGCTCATTCTCTGTTAGTCAATTGCAGCTGAAATTTCTTCTTATTGTAAAATTCATTACTGGCAAAAAAGTACTTTTTCACTTGCTTTCAACTGAAGGTAGCAGAAAATGTCTCCTCATAAAAATAAGAGGAAAAACAAGTGAAGAGAGAGGTGAGATCCAGTGTGAATCATGAAAGTTCTGCTGAATTTGGTAGAACAGTTTCCAAGGCTGGGAGCTGGGACCTGTGAGGAGCAGTTAGAGTTCTGTTATGTCTAAACAAGCAGCCTGTGAACTATCTTTACTGTATTGCATTTTCTTCTCAATAATTTTTATTGTAAAAAAAAAAGTCTTATTTACATTAATGCTTTCCATGCAGGTTAAGTATTAATCTATTATATATCTTGTATTCAACTATGCAACAAAAACTGTCTGACTTTATTTCCTAGGTAAATCTTAAAGAGAAGTCAAGGTGAATTGACATTAGTGATTGCCGAGTAGACAGATTAATTTATCTTGCTGCTAATGTGACTGAAGCCAACACAATCAGGTAAGATAGTAACTTCACACACAATGTTGCTACTTTTTTTTCTATTGCATGCTGTGCTTTGCTGTACAGCAAAAGAACACATATCTTTTAATCTCAGTGTTTGGATATTCTTATGTGTTCTTTCTGGGTGGACGTGCAGCCTTCGAGTTTACTCTTGTGTCTTTGTTACTACTAATCCGTACACCACCTTGTTCCCTTAAATAGGCAAAATAACTAATAAATTACTAAAATAACTGCCTTAACTTACAAAAGAATAAATAATAATAATAAAAAATCTCTTCAAACACAAAAAAGCCTCTAGGAGTTAGCTTGAATTTGGGGGGGGCGGGGTGGGGGGAGAGGGGGAAGAGGAAAAGAATGCCTATGACTTCCAATGGGACATGGATATAAACAAGAAATAAAATTTTTAAGTGCGGCGACCTTATTGTAAGGATGGAGGGAAAAACAAAAAACACAGCAATTACCCCTATTCCACAGGAGCCATAAAATCCTGAATGCTGCTTTGGATTTGCTTCTCAAAAGAAGTCTGTCCCTGTGCCAGTTCTGAAGCTTGAAAAGCTTTGTTCTCAGCTGGAGTGACAGACTTGGCTTTATTATTGATGTTCAAATACTTCTTTGCAACTCAAGAAAATGATTCTTTAAGAAGGCTCATGGGGATTTGCTCCTTCTGAGAGATGGATCAAAAATGGCAGCCATACACAAGTCTTCTATCAAATTTCTATTGTCATTTAAAATTTGAGCACTGTATAATTAAAATCTGTATAGAATCCCCTGAGAAACAACATATTTTGTCTTAAGTGTGTCATAGATTAAGGAAGACTCACATACTTTCCAGGAAGAAAGATGAGCCATCCAAACTATTTTGAGTTCTTTTACTGCAGCATTTGCATTGTATGTATGTTGTTTGAATCAATGTAATGAGCTAATGGATGCTATATTGTGAAAATGTAAACAAAGCCTGTGTCCTTTTAATTGTGGTTGGAAATTTTGAGATGCAATTGTAGAATTTCAGGTGCAAGTTGCAGTATCTTTTTTTTCTCAGAGTAAGAGTGTCTTTATATAAGCGTCTTTATAGTAAGACGATGAATCCCTTTCTTGATTTCTCACTGTAATACATATTTATAAAGCCCCTAAAACTAATGCAGTGTAAATAAACACCTGGACCACAAGAGAGGCATGTGAGGACAAAGTTGGGAGAACTATCTGCATGCCTATATCTATTGGAAAGCTCAGGAGATTACCCCCAGCTCTTGGTGTTTAAAAATAATGAGTCCTTGTGTTTCCTTACTCATTTGTAGATATACAATTGCGTAGTACAAATAGTGCAATAAAGGATACCGATTCTTACACCAGTTGAAAGTTTAAACTTGATATTCTAACAGTACTGTGGGTTTTAATTTCTACAGAGCTGTCTGAAAGGATACCCATTGATACGTTTTAAGGTAATAAAGCCTATTAGGCTTTGAAATTTATTTCATGTTGTCTGTCCCTTAAGCAATGGCTTGAGTGGGAAGAGTGCAGTTTTAAGAGATCTAACTGCTATTTCTGAATTACCTATATCCAACTATATTAAAATAGACCATTGTACCAAAGGGTGTGGATGTTGACTTCAGAAAGTGAGTAGACAATACTTGTATAACAGATTACGTTGTGTAGCTGGCATTGGCTTGTTTTAGGACAACATGGTTTTAATCTGTATGCTTGCTCTTCAGTCATAAATGGTACTTACTTAGACTAACAAAAATTCTGGTGGTTTTCTCAATTGTCTGAAGGGAGGCTTCATGTTAAGCAATTACACACTTTATTCTGTGCTATGTTATGGAGTCTGCTTTCACACAGATTTAATTTTTTTTCTCTTGTATCTTATTCTCCTGTTACATGCTCCAGAAGCACAGAGAAAAAGAAAAAAAAATTCTTTCCTTAGGCTGCTACTAGACTCCTGAATATACCTGGTTTTTAATATTCTAACTGGAATGCAAAATAGTCTGAAGTATCAAGCATGAGCAGTCCCCACTGCACACTATTTTAGGGGAAAAAATCAAGGAATAATTTCAAATAGCATTCTTAACTGGTGTGTGTTCTGCTCTGTAGTTCATCTTGTGCATGCCCTTATGTATACATTTAAAATACACTTTCATTCAGTGTAATAATTATGAGAATTATGTATGTGTAAGAAACAACAATCTATTTCAGTTGTGTCCAAACCTCAGGGTTATTTTCATCTATTCGGGAGGCAAATATAAACATGATAGTTTTGAAAGACGGTAGCTACAAGCAGTTGTATCTTTTTAGCTGTTCTTAGGAGTAGAATAAAGTAAATATTCTATATTTCTCTCCCAGATTTTGAATGTTGTGAATTTGTTATGCAAAATTACTCTTTATATAGAACAGCCTAAGAAACTACTGCGTTAATGTTTACTATCTTTAAAACCTTGCTAATATTTTTAAATCTAGATCATGATTAGTTACTTCTGAATCAATTGAACTTAAACATTATAAATACCTATCAAGATACTGAGTGCTTCTTTTGATTCAGCTAATACTGATTCCTAATTAATTTAAGGTAAACCAGAACAAACCTAGTTAATTAGAAATAAGTGTTCGTTGACCCTCTGTGATCATAGAATCATTTAGGTTGGAAAAGACCCTTAAGATCATTGAGTCCAACCATTAACCTTACACTGCCAAGTCCACCACTAAGCCATGTCTCTAAGTACCGCATCTACATGTCTTTTAAATACCTACAGGGATGGTGACTCAACCACTTCCCTGGGCAGCCTCTTCCAATACTTGATAACCCTTGCTGTGAAGAAATTTTTCCTAATATTCAATGTAAACATCCCCTGGCACAGCTTGACCCCATTGCCTCTTGTCCTATTACTTGTTACTTGGGAGACTGATCCCCACCTTGCTACAGCCTCCTTTCAGGTGGTTGTAGGGAGCAATAAGGTCTCCCCTCAGCTTCCTCTTCTCCAGGCTAAACAACCCCAGTTCCCTCAGACACTCTCATAAGACTTGTTCTCTAGACCCTTGACCAGCTTCATTGCTCTCTTTTAATGTGCTCCAGCACCTCAGGGGTACAATCACTTCCCTAGTCCTGCTGGCCACACTATTTCTGATACAAGCCAGGAGGCTGTTGGCCTTCTTAGCCACCTGGGCACACTGCTGGTTCATATTCAGCTGGCTGTTGACAAATACCCCCAGGTCTTCTTCCATGGGGCAGCTTTACAGCCACTCTTCCCCAAGCCTGTAGCATTGCATGGTGATGTTGTGAGCCAAGTGCAGGACCTCGTACCTGGCCCTGTTGAATCTCATACCATGGGACTCAGCCTGTTCGGGTCTCTCTGTACAGCCTTCCCACCCTCAAGCCAATCAACACTTCCACCCAACTTAGTGTCGTCTGCAAACTTACTGAGTGTGCACTTGGTCCTGTTGTCCAGGTGATTGACAAAGATTTTAAACAGAACTGCTCCCAATACTGAGCCCTGGGGAACATCACTCGTGATGTCTGCCAACTGGATTTAACTCCACTGACCACAACTCTTTAAGACTGGCCATCCAACCAGTTTTTTACTCAGTGGAGATTATGCCATCCAAACCGTGAGCAGCCAGTTTCTCTAGGAGAATGCTGTTGGATTGCTGTGTGATGATTTAACCAAATGGATTTTAAACATTTTCAGCTTAACAAAAACAACAAAAAAAATCTTCAAATTTCACCAGACCATCATAGGAAACAATAACACGATGTTGGCAGAGGGATATCTTAATAAATTAGAGGATGTTTATACCGTTTTTCCTCTATGAAAGGAAAAGCTCAGCAGAATATCTAAATATCAACAGAAGAAGTATATTTTTAATATTTAGATCAATAAAAATAATTTGTTAGCCAGGCCTCTGTAGCATGTCAGTTTTTCTAAAGCAAGGAATAGTTTGTTCTTTCTTCAGTTGACTGCTGTAGAGGACCTGAATCCTGCTAGAAGGCATTTGCCTTCAGTATCTCCTCAGCTGTAGCACCTGTCATTAATATTGCACTAGAATGAAGGAGAATTAATGCTGTAGTATTCATAGCCTACATCAGTGGATATTGGACCACCTCTGTTATCTCAGCATAGCTTAGTACACCTTTCTCTTAAGCCAAGATACTTAAATAGAGGTTTTTCTAATCAGATTTGAAGGAACAAAAAGGAAAGACATTTCAGATATTTGTCCTCATTTGCAAAGAGCTAAAGCTGACCTTTCTAACTTTTCTCAAGCTGATACTTTAAAAATTAATATTTTAATAATATTTTAATAATATATCCAAATATCTGTTATATGCAAATAATTTGAATTATGTTATATATGCAAATAATTTGAAGCAGGAGTGGAGATATCCCCTCAACGCTTCCATGCTTCTTTGCCTGTAAAACAAGGAGAGGCACACAAACACGAATTATCTTGTTTAGTCTCAGAGGGTTCAAGTACATGCTAAGTTACTGGCACTTGTAGAATTACAAAGTACTAGTGGATCCATGGTAACTCTATATTTCAGATGTAACACCTTCAGGATCAGACCTTTTTGGCAATAATCATTCCTAATGTATTGGGTTTACGTGGTAAGGTTTTGGTAGTGGAGGGTTGCAGTGTGGCTTCTATGAGAAGACACCAGAAGCTTCCCCCATCTCCAGACCCTTTTGACTGCTGGCCAAAACTGAGCCAGTCAGTAACAGTGGTAGTCTGTCTATTATCTAAGAAGGGAAAAAACTGCTGCACAACAGCAACTGGAAAAGAGGAGTGAGAATAGGTGAGAGAAACCAGTCTGCAGACACCAGGGTGTTGTGTGAAAAGGGCCCAAGCGGTTTTGGCAGAAGATAAACCCCCTTGCGTTCTAACACTCCTCACAGAAACGGGAAGCTAGGTGTGGCTAGGTTTAAATTCTGAGTGATGCCCAATTCAGCACTATCAGTCCAATTGTGTTTAATATGTATTAAACTATTATGATTTGGATACACTAATAGGGGACTGCACCTTCAGTCTAGTCATGCTCATGAACGCACGGCCACTCTCGAGTTTTTGGTCGTGTTCATTGAGAGACCAAAACAACTAGCTACTTAAACTGTGCAGTTTATTTAAACAATAGATATATATATAGGCTCTTAGGATTGATGGTGATAAATACACTGTCTGCAAATCACATGCAAATAAAGATATTAAGTATACAAAATGTGTGACAAAGTTATAAACAATACAGCCTGGCTATAAATGTAGGATAGAGATTCTCTAGAGAAATTTCTAAATTCCCTGAGGAAACACTCGGTATAATCTAAGTCTTACCCAAAGGCATCCCTACCGGGGGGGAAGAAAGGCTCAGCCTGTCGACTGGTCCCGGAAGTCGGTGATGGAGTTCTCCTCGACTTGTTCATGATGGTGACTTCCCTGATATCCCCTCTCTCTTGGGCTATTTTTATACTATTTTTTATCTTCACAGTGGAGTTTGAGTGACTTTAGTCATAAATACTTCTATTATGATCGGTGTACTCAAGGAGGAGTGGTCGCACCTTGAGGGCAGGTAGCCTCCGTGATGGAGGTGTGTTTTGGTACATTGCAATGAGCAAAGTTTGCACAAAGGACAGCATTTCATCAACATTTGATGAAATGTTGGCTTGGGTAGTGAGTAGGCCGCTTATCTGTTTCATAGTAAGCAAGTAGGCAGCTTATCTGTTCTGTAGTACCATCTCATTCCCATATCTGCTGTTTGTCACAAGGGAAGGCCACGGAACAATCACGCTCTGTTCCATCCCTTGTGTAGTTTCGCAAACAACCTTGTACAGGGAATCACAGATGTTGCATTCTTTGTGTGGCAGCTGGGGCTGTATTCTACCTCAGAAGCCTCTTGATTTTATGACTTTCCTTAATGTGTGAACAATGCTGTACTTTTGTATTCTTGGTCAATTTGGTAATTATTCCACACAAGGTAAGTGAAGGGGGAGGAGGTTCTCCAGGTGCTGCAGAAGATCTTCTCATGCAGCCCATGGTGAAGACCATGGTGAGGCAGGTTGTCCCTCTGCAACCCACGGAAGTCCACGGTGGAGCAGATATCCACCTGCAGCCTGTGGAGGACCTCACACTGGAGCAGGTGGATGTGCCCGAAGGAGGCTGTGACCGTGTGGGAAGCTCACACTGGAGCAGGCTCCCTGTGGAGACAGGAGTCCACGCTGGAGCAGGTTTGCTGGCAGGAGTTGTGATGCCATGGGGCACCGACACTGGAGCAGTGTTTTCCTAAAAGACTGTACCCTGTGGGAAGGACCCACGTTGGAGGCCTCCATGAAGAACTGCATCCTGCGGGAAAGACCCATGTTGGAGTTTGTGGATGACTGTCTCCTGTGGGTGGGAGCCTATGGTGGAGCAGGAGAAGCATGTGAGAATGAAGGAGTAGCAGAAATGACGTGGGATGAACTGACCGCAACCCCCATTCCCCGCCCCCCTGTGCCACTTGGATGGAGGAGACAGAGAAAATCGTGAGTGAAGTTGAGCCCAGGAAAAAGGGAGGGTTGGGAGGAAGGTTTTTAAAGTTTTGTTTCTATTACTCATTATACTACTCTGATTTGGTTGGTAATAAAGTCATTTTCCCGAATTCAAGTCTGGTTTGCCTATGTCAGTAATTGCTGGCTGATCTCTCCCTGTCCTTATCTCGACCCAAGAGCCTTTCGTTATATTTTCTCTCCCCTATCCAGTTGAGGAGTGGTAGTGATAGAGTCACTTGGTGGGCACCTGGCATCCAGACGAGGTTAACCCACCTACTCTGCATGTTCAACGGAAAACATCCTGTCTCACTCTTCTACCTCTTTCTTTGTAAGAAGAGATTTGTTGTGTAGTAGCTGTATGATAGTCATCTTTAATGCTAAGCATCTCCGGAAGGTCTGTTCTTGGTATGTTTTTACCGACTGTGGGGAAGCACATGCTTAGATGCTCTGTAAGATGGAAGAGCATTTTCTTTACTATTTGTGTTGTGGTATAACTGTGATTCTGTTTCTCAGCTAAATAAATTCCAGATCACTTGATCCTTACATATCCAGATCCTTACAGATCCAGCCCAGGAATATTCCAGTTTCCAGTATTTATTTACTAGGTAACAAGTCTTGCCCGGTCGGTATTTCCAGTTTTTTCACAAACAACTTTCAGTTCCTTCTGAAAATCTTTTTTTCTCTGACGCAGGTCTTCATCAAGGGGATGGCAAGGAAGAAAAGAAGAGACAGGGCAGCCTTATATAAATTTAAACTTGCATATAATGGAAAGGATGGAAGAACATTTTTAAAAAAATATGGGGTTTGGTGTGTTTTAGTTTTGAAGGGAGAGTCAGTCAAAGATTGCATCCAGATAACTTGTGTCACTTTTTTTTAGTATGGATAGAAGTTTTTCTAGTATGGAAGAAGTTTGCAGCTATCTGCTCTCAGCAGCTACGAAGAATGTAACATCTCTTGGGATGTCTATGGTCTCACTTGGAGCAATAGATAAACATAAAAGCTCATGATAACACTCCTGTGAGCAGAAACAATAGGAAGATGTCTGGCTGTTAAGGCAGTAAAATTGAACATCCTTTTGCTATTTCATCTAAGAAATACATGGCAAACTGCTTTCAGTCCATGGTCTGCTCGTTGGACCTCACTAAGTTCCCATATATTAAATCAGTTCCAGTGTATTTTCATGCTTTAGACCAGTCTTTTAATTTGAAATGTAAATCTTGTCTTCTTGTGTAGATTTACTAAGAATAATAGTATAATTGAGTAGATTTTAATATGAAATATACATGAGATATTTTACTATGCAGTGGTGTTGGAGGTACTTGTAATTATCCAGTTGACTTTTGCTGTAACAAGGCTTTTTTCAGCTGATAGATAGTTGAGCTCTGTGAAGAAAAGCGTCGACAGTTCTTGCGTTTCCAACTCTGCATTATAATTAGGGGTACTGAAATAACTCTGCAGTTCCCTGATTTTGTATATTGTCTTGCAAATCTGCTTCACAGTGTCCTTGTCAAAACCAGCAAAGCAGGAAAACTAGCTTTGAATAGTGTTCTGTGGTGCAGAAATAGAAGTTGTTCTACCTGCTACAGACATTATAAAGGCTCTCAGTGTACAACCATTTGTGCAGTAGTTTTGAAGTCACTGGAATTATTTTTAAAATAAGATGATATTCACTGTTAGCTAGAACAATGGTATTTTGTTGCTTGTATTTATTCTTTGTTATAAGTATTGTTATTCAGTGAAAGATTTTTTGTTTGATATTTCATTTCAGTAATGATTCATGATGAAAGTATGTTGAATGCAAAAAGATCAATTAATAAGTTATGCTATAAACTTTTTATCTATTGAAACTGAAATGAGTGAATTTATTAAAATGTTGTATTTGGTTTTGCAGAACAATGCAGAGGTGTTTGTGTCATGTATGTGTGCACTCCTTTTCACAGTGAATGAAATGCCTTTGGTTGCTGTTTGTACAAGAGATCAGATGGAATGTATGGAGCTCTGCCTGGCAACAGATGATGAGCCAGCAGAGATATGGTGGGTGTTGGCGTTTCGGCTGGGATAGAGTTAACTTTAGTGGATGCTGTGTTTCAGATTTGGTTTGAAAGGAATGTTGATAATGCATATTTTTTTGTTTGGTTGGTGTTTATATTAGTCAAGGACTTTTTCCAGCTTCCCGTAGAAGCTGAGAGGAGCATAGACAGAACAAGCTGGCCAAAGGAGTATTCCATACCATAAATGTCACTCTCAGTATATAAATGGGGTTGGCTGTGGAGCGGGATCTGTGATTGCTGCTCAGGACAGGCTGGGCAACCAATCATCAAGTGGTGAGAGCAATTTGTGTTGCATTATTTTATTTTGTATATTCTATTACTATTATTGTTATTGTTATTTTCCTTTTCTGTTATTGTTCTAATTAACTGTCTTTATCTCAGCCCACAAGGTTTTTTTTCCTTTCCCCTCCTTTTTTTCCTCTTCTCTCTACCCTTCTAGGGGGGCAGGGGAAGAAGTGAGTCAGCAGCTGTGTGGTCCTAGCTGCCGGCTGGGGTTAAACCATGACAGTGGGTCAGGATTAAAAGACAGACTAACATGTGTAAAGTTATAAAACCACCTGATTAGGAAGTAGTGTATGAGGCCTTCTTCAGACAATTGGAAGAAACCTTGTGTTTGGAGGCCTTCGGCCTTATGAGCAACTTCCTGACACAGGTAATCAAGGTGCTGATGGGGGATATGCTCTGCTGTACCTGATATGTACAGATAAGGAAGAAGTGGTCAGGGATGTGAAAAGCAGGGGTATCCTTGTGTCGTGGTTTGGGCTGGACTGGCCACTGAGAGGAAGAACAGATGCTCTCCCCCAGAGAGAGGGAGAGAGATAAGGAGATTTATGAGTTTAGAAGAAATTAAAATACTTTAATGAAAACATTAATAAAATGAAAGAAAGGAAATAATGAAATAGATGCAATATGTACAAAACTGCATCAAGCTCCCAGGATGACAATCACGTCACCAGCAGGCACTGGGAAAGTATCAGTCTGGATGCAGTGGTGGACGGGAACTGGATTCTGGATTTGTATTCAGGAATGCATGGATCGGGATCAAAGGCGGATGAACAGACAGAGTTCTCCTCAGATGCCGGCCATTGAAGAAAGAAGGCTGACCCTTTGATCCCTCAGCTTGAGGGGGGGATCCCGGGTTGGTCAGTTTTGAACCACCTACCCTGTCTGCTCCTCCCTGCAGATGTAACTCCTCTACACTTTTCTGCTTCCAACCCTCCAACAGGGGAAATAAAAAAATTAGCTGACCCTAGTTATAGCAGTAAGTATAAGCAAGAGCCTCTCTGCATACCACTCATTAGTATTCACTGTAAACATACGTCTTATCGCTCTGAGAGTGAACAGTTTCTGCACAATATGTTGTTAATCTCAGAGAGGTAGAAGAGGCTTAGCTGCAAAGTAAAATTGCTGAACAGAGAATTGGTTCTGGTTTACCTCAAACCAGGACATGTTTGGTACCTGCAGTGAACATGAGAAGGTGGAGTCAGGATTCTGAGAGAAGGAAACAAGGCAAATAACAGGATCAAAACCCTGAACTTCAGGAGAGCAGATTTTGACCTGTTTGCGAATTTGCTTGGAAGAGCACCTTGGAATGCAATCCTGGAGAGAAGAGAGATCCCAGAAAGCTAGTTGGTTTTCAACATTTATCCACTCCAAGCCCAAGAATATTCCATTTCTATGTGCAGTAATTAAAACAAAAGAAGCAGGAAGTTTGCGTGGATAAATAAGAGGCTCCTGAGAAAACTCAATTGTAAAAAGGTGAAAGCAGGATCATGTGATCCAGGAGAAATATAGAGGCACTGCATTAGGAAGAGTGTTTCCACAAGGTCAAGGGAGGTGATTCTTCACCTCTACTCAGGCCTGGTGGGGTGACACATGGAGTGCTGTGTCTGCTTCTGGGCTCCCCAGTACAAGAGACAGATGGAGCTAATGGACAGAGTGAAGGGCTACCAAGTTGATTAAGGGACTGGAGTATCTCTTCTATGAGTAAATGCTGAGAGAACTGGGACTGTTCAGAGTTCATAACCACACAACACAAATATTCCAATGCTCAAGGTCCCACTCCAGCATTAAAACTACCCTGTGCTGAGACTACCTGGAATTGTTGGCTTGGACAGTTGTGATGTAAAAAAAGAGATTATTTCATCCTGTTCAGTATATTAGTATGATCTACCATGCATGTATCTCAACCAGGAAGCTACATACAAATTCAGAGTTCAAAACCTGGTCCTATGGTTGGACAATGGTCATCTGAGATTATCAGTGTTAGATGAGGAAAATACTTTGCAATTGTATCCAGAAGAGTATATTCTATAATGAAAAATGTCATGTAGGCTAGAAGTTACATATGCTGAAAAACCAAGCACTTGGAAGTAAGCAAACAGTATTGGTAGTGTTATTTCTATTTAGTTCACCTAGTTTCTGTAGTTCACACATTTTCATCTTATGATACGCTTTTCTCACAGGTTCTTGTTCTGTTTCAGTTCACAAATTGGTGTGTGAAAAGGAAAGTGCATGGGGTACAAAGATAATTGTAACTATTGCATTTTCTACCTTTGAAATATTTACATTCTTAACTTGAGATATTTACTACTTGAACTACCTTTAAACATCAGCTAGAAAGTACACAACTTATAATGAAAATTGATGTGTGTCATATTTAGGTGCAAGATTCATATCTGTGTAAAACATAGCACAAGTGGGTTTTTTTCTGCAGAAAGCAGACTGAATAGGAACAGGACTCTGGGCTCTCTTCTTGGATCTTTCTTTTCCTGTCTGAGTTAATGACACAAACAGGATGAATTGGAAGTAGTTGCGTGTGTTTCTTTACTACAGGCAGAACATATTTAAGTGATTATAAGTTCTAGCTTGCTGTGTTTTTCTACAAAGTATTTTGTGCAAATGGTCTGAAAATGTCCTAGCTTATAACTGACAGTTACATGATTTAAGTAGAAAATAAAACTATCAGCAACCATGACATCCTACATCGATTTATACCGTCAGCCAGTTTTCATGGTTTTGACTTTCATTGAAGAGAGAGACAATTCTGTTTGTATTCACAAATTCTGAGCGAGAAGAGAAGCCAGCTGTGCTCTTTGTTAGTGCACTGGAACTAGACACAGATGAAAGATATATTTTGGGAAGAAGTCCAACACTTTGAGACTTTTGCACCTATACTTTCTCAGAAGTTCTGCACTGATCTGGAATTTTAATATGTATAGGACTGCTCTTCCTTTTTTTATTCTTCTCTGGAAACAACGTGTTTTCCATGGTATATGGACTTTGTGGCCAAAAATAACCTGTCTACAAACTTTTTCAAACTTTGCTAGCACTGTGTATAATGTACAAGGTTTCAGGAGTTAAAATATTATCCTTTAAACTACTCATATAATTCTTCTGTAATGGACACCTAGAAAAGTTGGGGTTTGAGGCCTACAAAATAGCAGCTGGGGGGAATGTTCTTAGTTGGTAGATAAGACTGCACTTCAGGTGAGACACTGCAATCTGCTATAGGCTTACAGGGTGCCTGTGACCTAGAAACCAGTGTGTTTAGAGGAAGAAAAATTTGAAGAGACATTGAACTTAAATGACAGTACTGAATAGACTGTTCATAGCAGAAAATCAGGTATTGCACCAAAGTGACTTTTAAGTGTCCTGAATGAAAAGCATTGCATCTTTTACTTCTAAAAGAAGGGCTATTGTTAGGACTTTAGAGACTCTTACTTTTTTTCAAGTTGTTTTTTCCTTTCAGGAAAGATACGTAAAGACTGGCGTGGGAGACTGAGGCAAGTCTACCTTTTATTGTCATTACTGTTATTATTGTGACAACCACTTAGTAGGCTCTGAATAGTCAGTGAACCCCGTCTTCCAATTATCAAGTCAATAACAGATTGGCTCCAGGGCTTTCAAGTTGATCTGAGTCGCTATGCTGAGATGGAAGGCAGGGATGGTTTTAATCACCAGTGCTTCATGCAACAACAGATTGGGTCTTTGGATATTACATGGCTATAATCATTAAAATTCAAAATGAAAAGTGCTTTCCACTGATTTGGAAGTTACAGGAGATAATAAAATTTAAAGGAAGCTGTGTATGAAAAACAAGGAAGTACTGGTTGTCCGAGTGTTTTGATGAAAATTCATCTGAAATACAAAGCAAGGCTTCTGGTCACCCAGGATACACTAGTTTAATTGGGCACATAGAGCTCCACACTGCTTCATAGCATGCTCTGCTCAAAAAAAACCAGGTACAAACATAGATTACAGAGCACAGAATGTATATTTCTGCATAGGTTGGTAAAACTATTAAATATTAATCCAGTGGTTTGTATTGTTGCCATGTCACTCTACTAGTTCAAAGGAGTTCTTCTGGGAAAAGATAGGAGAAAAGATCCGTCAGAAAAGGAAACTGTCAAAAGAATGATACCGTGAGGCCCTCCTATAATGAGGGTTATGTCTACATTTCAAAGCATGTGCCCTCTGTGACGTGCCCTGCATTTCTGATTGCCTAATTATTCAAATGGGAATTCTCTGTCATGCTCAAAAGTTCCCTCTCTGCCCCAATTCTGTGAAGTAGGATGTGGGAATACAGGCTACAAGGTGCTTCATTGCATTTTCTTGTTTCACTGATTATTTACATCTGCTGTCATTACATTTCCAAGCCTTAAACTGTACTTCCTGTGAACATGTTTAACCTACAGGGCTTTTTAGTATTGGTCTGCTTATCAATCAATGGCCATTGCAGTTCTCCTTTGTCCATACCAATATTATAATACCGTGATCTTATTTTTTTAAGAAACGTAAATATTTGTTGTCATGCTCACTGAAAGGAGCACACCAGTACCCTGTTCTGCCTGCAAAATGGCTGGTTTCAAATGCCTAAAAAGTATTTTCTCTCCTTCTTCTTGTCTTGCTCTTTCAGAGTATTTTCTTTTTCAATTTGGATCACTCTCTGTTTTGGTGCCTATACAGTGTGACTGCCCCATTACTCCTGGGATTCTTTCTGCAGTCTAGCAGCAAGGTTTCCCACCAGACAAAATCTAAGGTGATTCAGTTGGTCTAAGCTCCTTTAAAGGTCAGTACTATACCAGATCTCATTCCTTCTGCCTATTGCAGTCCTCCAACACAAATCAACAGTCAGCTGCACTTTCAGCATCATGCTATAAAAACATGTGTATGCCAAGTAGCTAGGTAGCCTTACTATTTTGGTGTGTTATAAAAGGATCTATAGGATGCATTTTTTTTAATGCATCAGGCCCTTGAAGAGTTTACATAAGGCTCAGATGAGATGTGGCTCTTAGTGCAGTCTACCTCAAGCTATCTTGGAGCAAAGAGAGGGATTTCTGCCTTCGCAAATCTGCCTTATTATTTTGTAAGCAAAGTAACCTCATGCTGAGAGTTGGAGTGGAGCTCTGAGCAATCTGAGTAGAAAATAAAAAGAACTGCTAAAAATAGCACATGTTAATATCTATTATAAGGTGGCCTGATCACATGGAAACAGAGGGGAAGGAGAAGTGTTGTATAGGATGTGACTGATATATCAAAGAAGTTTTTGAGTGTGTACTGAATTTGCAGTATGACTTTTTATATCTGACAATGTCAATATCGGAAGGGATAGTTGTGATATAAAAGAAGAGACTTAGTCCTTCTGCGTTCTCATACAGGTTTCCTATGTAAACTGATTCAATTTCACCTTAAACTTTTTGATATAATGAGACCACCAATACGCCCTGGGAGAAGAAGGTGAGCAAGTGCATCGGAGGTGGGAGAATGAGATTTCAAATGGAACTTCAAATAGGGGAGTTTTCAGACTAGCTGAATACAGGGAGTAAGTAAAAGAACTAGTAGAAACAGGGAAGACAATGTCTGAATAAAAAATCAAATATAATATTAGTCATTTTTTGCAGTGTTGGAATAGAAGCAAGAGATCAGAGGATTCAAAAAATAGATGGAATGCATAATCAAAGTAAAATGGATTGAGGTGTGTAGGTAGGGTCAAAGAGTTAAGGCAAAGCGTGCAATACACAAACTAAATTATACTAAATTTTACTCTTAAGAAGTTAAGTCACGGTGAAATATCTTCTCAGTAATAGTTTGCCTGGTATTGCCCAGCTTAGATTTCAAAAGAAGGGGACTGAATCACTGTCTTACTGTCCTACTGCTAGAATGCAGTCCATTTTCTGAATAATGTTATCTTGTTGATTTGTTTTCTTCTCTAAAAGTGTTTTGAAGAGTAGAACTTTGAGGTTTTGATAGATTACATATGAAAAGCAGCTGACATTTTTTCCCCGTTACATTTAATAAGATATGCCAAAAAGACTGATCACAGATCTTTGAAGTTCTTTTCTGTAGTTACTCCATTTTCAGTATAGTCTTGAAATCACAAAAAGTTTAGAGATTGTTTGGAAGAGAAGCAGGATCAGGTGAACAGGAATGAGGTTTTATTATTAAGTTTGTGTATTTATTTATTCATTCCATTAAAATGACACCCCACAGGATACTAATTTTCAGTGTGAGCGTGTTTCATTGTACCTCAGGGGCCTAACTTGATACTTAACAATGGGACATGACTGCTGCAATTGATTCCTGTTACTGCGAAAACCTGATCACTTCAGATGTGAGAGCCGTGCTTTGTCTAAACAGTCTGGGAATAGCTTCAGTTTATGTTGCCTTTCTAGTTGCCACTGGCAAATAGCAGATATCAGGTACTAATCTTTACAAAGGAATGCAAATAAAAAATAATCTAACGTAACATGAGTCATGAAGTTGCAGAACACTGAAAAATTAGATGTTTATTGCAAGTGTTTCTAAGGCCAGTAGATTTGGATCAAACACAGGTCCCATTATTATTATTATTAATAATATTGATATTACCATTATATATAATACATTATATTATTATTATTATTATTCCTTTTTTAATATCTATATGTACAAAGGCAGATGTTTAAGCAACAAAGAAGAGGTAAAACTGTGTACACCAAATAAGAGTTTTACATACTCCATCTTTTTGTAGCTAACAAAGACTGAAATAGTGTTATACTGAAGGTGATACAGTGATCTTGTTTCAAAAAAAAATAGTAATTTGTATCTTATAATGTTGTCTGGTAGTTGAAATTTAACTAATCTGAAACTTAACTGAATTTCTGAATTTACTGTTGTCATATATGCAAAGGTTACTTGCCACCTATTCTGTAATGATTGTGTACTTGCTGCAAAAAAAATAAAAATATTTACAGAATATTTTTCATCAATAGGCAAAAAAGCGTTGACTTAGTGACCTTTATAAAGGGACTTATTCAGCTACTGGAAACAGACTTCATTCAGCAACACTAAAATCTTACATATTTCTTGGGTATAATTTGGCATGATTGAAAATTACAAGGAAATGGAAAAAAAAAAAAGATCAAGGTCTATGAAAAATCTTAAGATTGCAGATATATCCGTGTGTTCAAGTAATTTTGATTGAAACTTCTTTTTTTGATAAGTATGCTGAGGACTTTTGTTCATAGAATACATGCAATTTTCTCATCTGCTTCCAAGAAGAAGTCAACTTCACTTAATAAAAACTTTGGGTTTGCACAACGTTAAAGGGGCAAATAGCTCTTTGTAATCTCTTCCAGTTTGTATTCCTGTGCTTATATATTCTCTCAA
Source organism: Chroicocephalus ridibundus (assembly GCF_963924245.1). NCBI lineage: Eukaryota > Metazoa > Chordata > Aves > Charadriiformes > Laridae > Chroicocephalus > Chroicocephalus ridibundus. The sequence goes on along the minus strand of NC_086285.1, from coordinate 86,097,592 downwards.
ATTGTCCTCATTCAGATTTTTTTTCTTCCTCAGACATCTGGAAATTCTGGAGAAGAACATATCTTCACGTTGCAATGCATTCTTCCTCTCTTGGGCAATCTACAGACTGAACTGTGTGTTAAAAAGTGAGTATCTAGAGGTCTTACTTTCTGCATTGTTTTCATTTATTAGAGTATCACATATGTTGTGACACATAGCTAAATTCAGTAATCTTGGTAGTAATGAATGATTTCCTCAATGTTATAAGAAATGTGAAAATCTGAAAAAAAAATTTCTCCCTTTTTGTCAGTTAAGTGGTTTTATGACAAAACAGCCCTCCGTTAGAATAAGAGAACATTTACTGCAATTGTGCAATGAAACAAAGCTATAGGGAAAATTTTCATCTCTCTCAACACCCAACTGTGACTAAATTATAACATATTCTTTATTGGGAGATGGAGGTAGAGAGAAAGCAAAACCATTGAATTGGAGGGCAGCATTCCTCCTGTGGAAATACACAACCAAAATAAATGTGATATAGGCTTTGTTACAGTGTCCTGTATGAGACTGGTGGAAGTCCAAGGTAACACAAGACCTTTTCTGAAAAATTTGTAGTAGTTTGGTGTTTGTAATATGTAAGCCCTTTTAGCTGTGGAGGTAGTTTAAGAATGTCCAACAGAAAACAAATATTATAATTACAGTCACATTTTTGTGATTCAAAAGTAGCATTTTAGAAATTCAAGATTTCATTTTTGATGATTAGCAATTTAAATTGTAATAATTATTTCTTCTATTAAACATGTTAAAACTTGGCTCCCTCCTAACACAAAAAGAAGCTATTTCAGTATAGTTTTGTTTGAATTTTTCAAATGTGTGAGATTTTAAATTTTTGAAATATGGTGGGTTTTGAAAGTTTTTGAATTTTTTAAAATAAATTTTGAAATATTCTATCATGAAAGCCCTTTCAAAAGACTTACAGACATTCAGTGAAGCTTGCTGGCAAGGTCACGTCTTTTCTACATGATTAGGGTTTATTAAGGCAAGAAGTCTGTTGCTCATAGAACTTCAGTCATCTCATTTGCAGCTCAAGTGTGGGGGAACCAGGTTTTTTCTCTAAAACCAGCTTGGTGTAGTTGACTCCCAGAATGCTGCTTTTGCCCTCCTCTTATTAGACACACAGGCAACCAACTTTGGCTTTTTTTTTTTTTAGCTGCTTTCAACAGGATATTACTTTGACTTCCTAAAATTCTGCTTCTTTTCACTTCTGCAACTTCTCTTGCTTAACTTTTCCTGACTCAAAATAAGGGCAAGATAATCGTCTTGGGAGAGGGAAGAAGAGCGAACCTACAAATCTGTTCATTAAGTTTGAACTAGGAGTGCAATGCAGAAAGAGGTTGAGGGTATACCCTTTCACAATCATACTTGAATTTGCTTTGTCCAAACAGAAGTTGTGTCGACTGGCTGGTTAAATATGTAAGCTTCATATATTCTGCAATTTACTACATGCAGTACTAAGCAGAAGCTAGTGCTTCTTGACGAGCGACAAGCTACAGTGGTTAAAAGTGTAGAGAGTCTGGGAGGGAACCTTTCAAATCCTTCTGAGCTTAACATCATGTTGCTTATTGAAAACTTTTAATAAAAATCAGTTCTAACGACTATTGTGTTAAGAAAACATTATTATATCTTAATTTAAACATTGACACACCTAGATTTTTTCTTGTACCACAATCATGGAACATAACAAGGGCTTCTGAGTCCCAGCCCAGGATAGTAGCACAGGCCCTCAAGAGTAAAAGCATGAGACCACAAAATGGTCAGTTACCATTTACTAAAGGAATAGAGCCTTAAGAACTGGGTTAAACTAGTTTTCAGACACAGCAAGGAGAACAAAACATACAGTGAAAACAAAAAGGGAGATAATAAGAATGTATAAAGGACAGTGACAGCCTCTACAAGAGCAGGAAGAAAGAAGAACAGGAACAGAAGGGTTTTTCCCATGCTGCCTCCTGCACTTAATGACACTGCCTCCCATCACTGCAGATACAGCAGGTTCCCCTTTCCTGTTCTGTAAAGAAAGAGCACAGCTTTCTGGTTTGTCTCTTGCTGTTTTTTTTTCCCCACTCATACCTTTTGCTATCAAAGACTTAATCACAAATAAAATTCTAACTTTCACAATGTTACTGGCAGAAAAAATGACAGTTTTAAAGAGGAATATCCATCTGTTGTGCACTAGCCTTCCCTTGTGACTAGGTGATTGATACCACCACCAAACCTGACTAAACATAGATGAAAGTGTGTTTTACAGTTTTTCTCAAAAGCTGCTTGTAACAGGTGCAAGTAATGAGAATGTTCCTAACAAAGCTCCGAAAATACAAAATATGCTCATTTGGTGTGAAATTACAAGTGGATGATTTGAAATTTCAGTTTTGTGAGACTCCTTATCCATAATATACACATCCTAAAAACCAGACAGGCTAGAAGAACAGTGTCAAAGTGGTGTTTGAAATCTTGAGAACATTAAGTACTGGAAATGTATTTTTGTCAGATCTCTAGAATACTAGCCCATGAGGAAAAAACCAAACAAACGCCCTAGTATTTATGGGGCAGGAAGAGGGGGGTGAGGGGGTGGCGGAATTCTGAGTGTAACCAGTGTGAACTAATAGGTGGAAAAAAGGAAACAAGTGACCTAGAGCATGTTCAAACTTCCAACCTATGGCAATACTATTCAGTAAGTGAAAGTAGCTTCACTGTTTGTGAAGCTGGAAAAAGTTTGTGTTCCCATTGCTAATATGTTTGAAGACTAAGTTTGTGGCATGAGCTACCAGCCTTTTCCTTTTTAACTGTGGGCAGAAAAAAGAAGGAAAGAGGTGAAAAAAGGAAAAGCATAATTTTCCCAGCTTCTGAGTGCCTGAAGCTAACAATGGATTAAAAAGCTTGTGTAAATAGTTAAGATGGGAATAAGTAGATTTTGCTTGTTTATGCTCTTGGGTAGAAATCATGTTTTCTATATTTTTTGTTGAAATCATTGCAGAATTTAGATTTTTTTTTTTTTTTTTTTTTTGTGGCTCTGAAGTTCTGGGAAATACTCAGGAAAGATCAAGAACTGAGCTACACTGCATTTGTAGTATCCCTTGTGACTATGCTTTGAATTAAATTGCAAAAGAATGAAAATGGTAAAGGAAATAACCCATATAGTTAGTTACGAGGGAAGGTTATCAATAGCAATATAGTCAAAGCTTAACAAGAGTCTAATAGATGCTTTTAAATTAGTATTTTAAAAGAAATTGCTTATAATAAACCCTCTTACAGCCAGTGTTAATGGATTGCATTTACACAGAAGGGCTATTCAGAGTAATTTGTATATCATAATACTTGCACTTTTGTAGTTCAATACAGAATACAAAATGAGTGCTAGCCAAGCTGCATTCCAACAATACAGTATTTAATGGCTCTGTTCATTATGCTGCTTCGATGTCTTCTGTGATGCACTGCCTACCTGAATTGTAGGTGTTTCATCATTCAGCTTGCAATCTTTAGGGAGGAGTCACGGTTCTTGGAATGTATACAGTAACACATATTATAGCAAGAGATTTACCACCTTCTGTTTCATTAGAAGCCATTCAAGCAGCAGAACCCTTTAGCCTGCTGGAGACAAGTGCTCACGCCACTAACAAACGGTGATGCGGAAGTCAAACTAACAGTTTAATACATCAATTTTTTTCCTTTCTTCTTCTAAAAAATACTTCAAAGGAAAAATCTCCATCCTTGTACTAGTAGGTTCTATGTTTTATAGAGTTAATGCCATAGAGCATGGATGCTAGGAAGACTTATTAAAGACTTCATTTGTGCCAAGTATATAGGTTGGCTCCAAACAGAATTCGAGGGCTTGACATTTTGAGTGACTAACACTGTGAGACTCCTTTTTGGTCATGTAACTACACTATGGCTGCACAGATCCCTCTGCTGACTTCATAAAGCCCAAAGGAAATGTGTGTATATATTTTCACCAGCTCCTTGAAAGTTATGTTGCATCAGTGCTGGTGTTTGTATCAGTAATGTCATTAGCACACGGAAGTAGAATTCATGTTCTTATTTCTGTTGGGAGGTTATTTTTCCTCCCCTTTTTTATGACCTTCAAAATTATACACATAGAAGGATGCATACAAGAAGGTTTTGGAACTATACATACCATGGTTATCTTCAGTACACTCCCTGTCTCATAATGTACATATAGTTTATTTTTGCATCAGTGCAGACACTTATTTTCATAAATTCTGTGTAGTAACATAACAACCTAATCGTCTTTATGGGTTGAATGATAGCAGAGTCTCATTTAATTTATATGTCAGTTTATATAATCTGACTGTTCCTACTAGCCTTTTTTGATCATGTGTTGTTATGGTGCCGTTATGAATCTACATTACAGTTTAATTGCATTTAATCCTTTAATGACAATGCTTAGAACTGCCAATCATAAGCATGAGCTTTTTATAATTATGGCTATTCTAAAGGCATCATAAAACAGAATAATATTTAAAAATCGTTAGTGATTCAGAAATAATGGGTCAGGCCATCAACTGGACAGAACACAAAATTCTAGGATCATCCATGTTCTTAAGCAGGAATTTGAGCAACTGTGAGAACAACGTGAATTTCAGGTCATGGTAGCTAGGACCCTGTTAAAGCACACTATAATTCTAAAATGTCAGGTGTCAGTGTTTTATGTAGACATTCGTAATAGAAATGTTAGGCTGATATGAATAAAGAAGGGGAATGTTAACTTGTGAGATCACCAGATGGCAAAAGTTTCAAGAATGACTGGGTTTTAATAGTATCTAGACTAGCAGGACTGAATAGCTCTTGTCACTTTTTATTAGTGTCATTGTTAATCCTGACCAGACCACTGGATATATGTCTCGGTGCTTCAGTTCTGTCCAGACCAGTTAGATGCACGCGTCTTGCAGACAAACTGCTGTCCAGACTACTTGGACTCATCTGTTTTGGTGGTTGCTGGTACATATGAAAGTATGAGTGTGAGCGAATAAAACTGTTTTAAAATAAACTCACCTTCCCCTCCTGTAAGATCTTATATTGCTTTTTGCTGCATCTTTGTTAGCATTACAATATTTCTATGCATATCAAATGGCCTATGTCTTTTAGACTTTCTGCATTTGGCTGCCTTTTTAAATGAGATCTCCATATCTGCAGAAGGCTCTTAGGAACAACAGGATAGTTGTGTGAATGTATTAAATTGCCCTCTTCCCTAGGGAATGTTAAATAAGTATAGTTCTAAATTATTTCAAGCATTAAGGATAAAACTAAATTTAATCTGTAACAATCCTAAGTATGTTGATGCTGTAGTTTATCACAAATCTGACTCCACATGTGATACTTCAACTTGGTGTCATCACTGGGTTTTTGGCATGTCTTTGTATGCATCTGTCTGCTAGACTATATGCTTGGTGTCACGGTTTAACCCCAGCTGGCAGCTAGAACCATGCAGCTGCTCACTCACTCCCCTGAGCTGCGATGGGAGAGAGAACCAGAAGAGTAAAAGTGAGGAAAAACTCATGGCTTGAGATAAAGACCGTTTAATACATAGAGCAAAAGAAATTGATTCACTGCTTCCCATCCACAGGCAGGTGTTTGGTCCCCTGCGATCTCCAGGGAAGCAGGGGTCCATCATGCGTAATGGTTATTTGGGAAGACAAATGCCACCACTCTGAATGTCCCACCTTCATTTTTCTTCCCCCAGCTTTATATACTGAGCATGGTATATTTCTTTGGCCAGTTGGCGTCAGCTGTCCTTGCTGTGTCTCCTCTTAACTTCTTGTGCCCCCCCAATCTACTTGCTGGTGGGGTGGTGTGAGGAGCGGAAAAGACCTTGAGTGCTTAACAACAATCAAAAGCACCAGTGTGCTATCACACTATTTTCATCCCAAATCCAAAACACAGCACTACACCAGCAGTTAGTAATAAAGTTAACTCTATCTCAGTTGAAACCAGGACACTTGGTCACCAGGTGGCAGATAAAGAAGTTAGTGTGTTATGTGTTTACGAGGATCCCCTTGGTGGCAAGCAGTCCTAAATGAGGAGCGCATTTTTGACTTATGAAGGCATTCTGCTGCCAAATGCTTGCTGTCCCTGACAGGTTGTGTTCTTTCATTGATGCATCATTCCTGAGAAAGAAGACTACAAAGGAGAAACGTGTGGTAAATACCCTCTTTGAAAGAACCTTAAGATTTCTAAACTGTGTTTTCAGGCTTTGCACTTTGACTTTCAAAGCAAATTTTCTTATATCCCATTCATAAATCTCTGTGATTTCTTTCTTCTTACTTTTTACCTGAGTCTACAGCTTCCCTAGCAGAATTTTAAGATTCAGCTCTGCTTAAATCACAGGGCCCTGTCACATTGATCTGATCTATAGTTTTAAATATTAATTTCTGTTAACTGTGTATTTATGTTGATAAGTTAATGAGCAGGTAGAGAGCTGAGAGTGTATGTTATTAGGTGTGGAGGAAAATTAAACTTTCCATAATTTGGATCAAGCTTGTGCTACTAACAGTCATAGAGAAGTGCATTATTTTACAAGCGTTTTCATGAAACAAAGGTCAGTTTTCTAAGGAAGATACCAGAGCTCCATTAAAAGCAGCAGAAACAGGCCCATTTTGCTGAATGTTAATATTAGAAATAATTATTTATGGCTGATCTGCAACTGACTCACACAATGATACATCATTAATGACTAAACAATACAATTTTTAAATTTAATTTATTTGTCCTTCCCTCTTCCTTTTTGATTTGATAATGATGCCATATGGCAGTTCTTGAACTCTAATATCGAAGATGACTGCATATTTGTGACATTTGACTGAAAAAAAAAATGCTTACTCATTGAAGTTAATGAGTCAAGTTATTAGGTATTCTTGGAACAATGGGACTCAAGGTTGAGAATAGGTGTTAGATAGCAAGAGAAAGACTACTAGTTGGGTTGGTAGAATGCTGGTGGTGGTGTGAGTATGTCAGATGCGCTGCTTCATTCTCCCTCTCATGAATGCATGACAGACTGGGTGAATTCAGTGATCTTGCAAGTAATGCAACCCCAATGGAAAATAATTAAATTATGTGTCACTGTAAACGAGTCTCTGCCTCATTCTTAAGGTACTATGCTCAAAAATTTTCCCCTATCCAAAGTAGAGGGCAAGTATACCTTTGTGCACATGAATATAGAAGTCTCCATAGTTTACCCAGTGTTTGCATAGGATTGTGCAGTTGAGGGAGGTAAATAGCTAATAGTCTTGAAAAATTTGGCCTCTGTTTAGACAGATAAGTAGATGAAGACTATATACTTAATATTAGACCATCTCTTTAGAAAAAGTACTGTCCCAATGTCTCACTCACTTCTACACATATCTAGAAATGATGACACTGCATGGCTTGGAAGCTGTGTAGAGGCAAAGATACACAACTACTTGGTGGTCTGATCCTTACCTCCTTATATCTAGACCAATTTGGAGAGTTGGTAATCAAAATAATTTCTACATTGCTTCCATTCAGAAATTTTTATTTGGATAAATATCAGGAAAAAAAAAAAGTAGATGAACAGACCTAAATGTAAAATCACAGTCACATAAGTTAAGTAAATATCACTTGTTGATATTTTCAAAATGTTAATTTTTAAAACTCTGGCAAATTATTTCTTTTATATAAGAGGATGCCTGTGTTTTTTCCTGGGGAAACAAACAAACAAAGAAATGTACAAGCAACTTCCACCCACGTTTCCCCCTATAACAGCTTTATAGACTGCAAAGTCCTGAGTGGTGCAAAATTGGTAAGATGGATGAATTTTAAAAAATGAAAAGCTAAGAGCACACAAATGCAGTCAGAGTGGTTGTTGTATAATTTGAATTAAATTTTTGATAATTCTTCAATGAGTGTAAAGAAATTAACTGAAGGAGAAACTATAATCATAAAATGAAACAGGAAATTTCTAGCAGAGAAAAAAAAATGTTCAAGTTGTAGAGACAATTGAAGTGGGATTACAAATGCTCAACTGGATAATGGCAGACATTAATGGCATTATGTTCTATTTGTTGGCTGAGAACTTCAGTAGCAGAGGAGGTTTTAGACAGTGATACAAAAACTAGCTATGTGGAAAAGATTGGTAAATGAGATCAAGAGAAACTCATACCTCATATACTTGTACGTATACTTTTTTTTATTTCTTTTTATATTTAGATTTTGAAAAATTGGATCTGAGGTCCAAGATTTATTATGTTTAAGCTTTTCCTTAATGCAAATCTGATACTTAAGTAAACCCAAAATAATAGAACATTTAGGCTACAATGCTAAGAAAGTTATAGAAACTTGAAAAAGTCTCAGTTAAGTGTCAGAACCCTGAGAGCACCACGAGACCTTAACTGTCCTAGGTAGCCTCCCCTGGGCTGACCCTTCACCTTCTTGCCTATGGGTCCAGGACCTCATTTCAGGTCAGACCAGTCCCTACCTCCTTGTCAGAGCCATGCTGGAGGTGTGCCTCTCAAGTTTTGTCTCTGGTCCCAGCTCCTGGATGAACCTTGGACCTATCTTGTAGTCTTGCTTCCAGTTGTGCTCCTGGGCCCATCTCCTTAATGGACTCGCTGGATGGACCCAGTTCATTGCTTTGATTTGTCTGGGACTGTCAGTGCAGCCTGCCATCTCACCTTGCTCTGCCCACATTTGGATATTGTGCTATTGTGTCCTAACTAGTGAGGTCACTGTCTGAGTTGGGATCACCCATGGCTTTCACCTCATCCTCCCACATGGAGAAGTGCCACTCGCTGACATTTAAGTTCTAATGAATGTGTTATTATTTTTAGCTTTAATACATGTGCGACATTTTTAGTATATGAAGGTTTTAATGTAATGTACTTTATAACAATTTTGGTTTTTAAAAAAATACGTGTGATCTACTGGAAGTTCTATTTTAGAAAAAAGTGGTAAAAAGCAAGAGGTTTTTCTTTTTAATTGTGGGCTGATAACTTCAATATCAGAGAAGGCTTATAATCTACAGTGATATAAAGACCATCTGCTTGAAAAAGAATTGGGAATGAGGTCATCAATTGCCAACAAGGATTTACAAAGAACAGGTCTCGTCAAATTATCTGATAGGGGTTTTTGAATGGTTTTCAAAAATAAATCTCAGGGATAGAGAAGAATGTAGTCTAGATTTTATTAAAGACTGGTTAAAGTGTCACTTAGCCTAATAAAAAAATCAAAAGTATGAGTATTCATTTTGGGATGGAATCTTTGGTCAAAATCTGACTAGAAGAAAGAATCTAGAGTATTATAATTAGCCATATCAAACTGGGCTCTGCAAAGCTGAGCACTGGCAGTACTTTTACTGAACACCTTCGTTCAAATAATGATCTTTTAACCTGGTGCAAGCTGTCATACACGCTTACAGATAGCATTCTATAAAACTGGACCGACTACAGAGTAACATACATGAAAGTTCTGTAAAGGATCAAGTATAGAATGAAAAAAATTCAAAATATAAAGCCATTCATGTTGGCAGCATCCAAGAACAAGTGAAAAGAATAGAATGAAAGGAAGAAAAAAAACTTTCTGGGAAATTACACTAATATTGTACATAACACGCGTTATGAAGAATATAGTTTGTGTCAAGTACAGGAAATACAGCTAAAGGAACCACATTGAACTTTAGTCAACTGCAGTCTTCAAGACTGTTATTTATGGATTCTGTTGCTCAACTAGGTACATGGCCTGTGGGAGGAGAGGCAGAGGAAGCGAAAATGTGGATTCAGAGAAGTTAGAGTTACAGTAACTTAATCTGGAGGGGGGGGAAGGGAAGGCATTTCTGTAAGTAGCAGTAAGTGCCTGTACATTGTTAGGTCTATAAAATTATACTTTAAAAATTCTTTAGTTAGTGCTGAGCATCCAGGGTAGTAGAATAAAAGCTACCCTGTGCTTTCACTCTAGTCAGATTGGAAAGGAGAATCAGTTGAGGCCAGAAGGCAACTCTACACTGTCTTGTCTGCAGTCTGTTCGCAGGGCTAATAGATTTTGTGGGAACGTGAAGATGCAGGTGATGCGGATTTTTTTCTAGAGAAAACTGATGAAGTACTTTGGGCATACTTAAGTATATTTAACCTCTCACTAAGTAAGATGGAGAGCTTACTGTAATTAATATTCTTTCTATTTGGATTTTTCTGTTTGCCTGCATCTCAAACATACACGCATAGAACTTCATTTCTCTTGCATTTGTTTGTGATTGTGGATTTGCTCTTGATGGAAAGGGTGAACTCTCACTGTAAGAATCAACAAATGTTCTCACCAAGTTGAGGGAGCAAGATTACAACTTGGTAAAAATAGCACTAACAATGATTAAGTGCATGTATATGTTTTATCTTCTTCATTGATGGACTAAGCTGCAATGTATTACATAAAAGGTTAAATTATGAATATTCAATGTCTTCTCTGCCTACTGAAGTAAAAATAAGAAAATAAATCTTGTGCATTTTGTTGGCATATATTACTACTGAAAATAATGATAGCAGAGGAAAGAAATTGAACTGTATTATCTGCAGAAATTAATTCAGTCAGTGATATGACTGACTTTGATGCTTCCTTTGGTCAATTACAGAATATTAAGAAGATATTAAAAGGGAGAAGGCAGCAAAGGGTAACTCATACAATGGACTATTTTAAAAGGCTGAATGAATGATTTATTTTTTTTTTCCATTGGAAAGGGAGAAGATAAATATTCTAAGGTGTTTTTTAATCCAGTGGTAAATATAAGAGCAAGGATGCATTCATATTGAAGTAAGACAGGGCATTAATGGGTTTTATACCACATTTCTTTACTGTTTGGATATTATTGGATTGGCTTGAACATATAAATTCAACCTCAAATCTTAAAGGATATGGAAGTAAATGGTACAAATCGAATATACCAGCTACATGATGTCAGATTCTCTTCTTCTACTGTTATGGTTTTGACCAAGTTAAATTTAGCAGATGCAATCTGGTCATTCATAAAGCATCTGGTAAGGTGTCAAATGGGAAGTGGTGGTTTAAGCTCAATTCCTGTGTGAGTTTCAGTTTGAAGAACTGGCTATATGACACAACAAGGGGTTGCACCTAAAAGGAAACTAGTAGGGAAAGTTCCCAATTGATATCTTTAAAAAACTTACTCTTTGGAAAATGTATCTTCAGTTTAAAATCTTTACAGAAGGAAAAGTAGAAATAGGTTAAAGATACCTGCAGGCACAAAGGTGAGATTTACCAAAGCAGGGAGACAATATCAGCTAGGAAGAATTGAATAGCCTGAAAAATTACGATAGTACAAGTGGCATAACATTGAGCACTACAGCACTTACAGAGGAATAACAAGGGTATTGACTGCAGACTGGGACCTTGAGGTGTTTAATAAGTAGGAAAAAAAAAAAATCAGTGTTTTTGTGTACCGCATCATAGATCTAGTTCATGAATGTGAAGCTGCCATGAAAAGAATAAGAATGCAATCTTAGTCTGCGTAAAGCATTTACATAGATACAGGGAAACATTAATACATTGAAGAAGACACTAGAAAATCTTGGTGTGGAAGGAATACCTTGAATGATTTTTGTGACATGAATTCTTACAAGAAGAGGTTTATAGAACATATATATATATATATATGTATATATGAATTACAATCCTACTGGGTAAAGGCAGTGATCCTTGTTGCCCCCTGTTTGGCTTCTATCAGCGGAATGAAATTAAAAGTGTATGTTTAGTTAATATATCAGACTGTCACATATCATACCAGTAACATACCAGATTATGAGGAAATTTCTATCATTAAATTGGTGGTGAAAGGTAAGGGAGTGGGATGCCAGAGAGAAAAGCCCTTTAACTAAAGGAAAAGGGTGGCGTGAAAGTAGGTAGGACTAGCCATGGACATTCTAGGGAAAGCTAGAAGGTATCTGATTAATTGTACACTACTTTTCTGATGGAATTTTCTTCTATGAACTTGGAGGGAAATATCCTAACAAACACTGTGCATGTAAAAGAGGAAATATGCAATGAATGCCTTTGATAGTGGTAGATAAAATTGATTTAGGGTGTTTACTTCTGCCACGGTGTTAGTATATATAGATATATATATGTATATGCATATATCTAGGGAAGAGCAGACAGAATTTAAATGGAGTCCTGGATTTAAAAAGTCTATCTTACATAGCCATCTATTCCCTTTCTAGAAAGAATGCAGGAGCAGGGAGTGCCTGTTAAAAATTCTTTTTCCTTGTGCCTGGACAGATTAAAATAGGACACTATAAAGGGAAAACCAACAACAACTGCTCAGAGACAGATTTACTGAGATGGAATAGGAATGTTTTGAAAACGATAGGAGTACACTTGATATGCAGGTGAGGAAAAGAGGATATATGCAAGTATAGATTGTGCTAGAAAAGGGAATCAGACCATATAAAGAATAGATGTTCTCTTCATTTCTATGTGAACAAGATAGATTGCATCCAGTATAGTATCAACTGTGCTTTTTATGTTAAACAGTGGCTCGAGTCAGCATATGAATCTCACTTTGAGAGTCTACAGACATGTACATTTCAGGTGATACAGGAACTTATGAAGTCACTGTTATATTAATTTTCAGTGGTTAAAATTTAATTATTTCATATAAATTCCTCCTGAAAAGAACAAGATTGGTTTATACGACAAGGGAAAAATGTGTTGGTTTTGTTGAAGAGAAAATTTTAAACCCACCTGTATGTGAATATCTTGTGCTTTATATTTCAAGTTACTACGTCCTTCTCTGAACAAATCTTCTGCCTTCTCTGTTTGATTATATCCTACAATCCTATATTATTATCCAATATTTTGACCAATGAGTTTGGGGTAGTTGCTTCAGGTCTTTGTTTTTCATTAACTCAAAGACGATAAATTGTCAATGAGGCAACTGCCTCTTCCTGCCTTGTTATGCTTGGCTCCTCGCTCCGTGTCCCTTACAGAAGCAGCCTGCCCTTGTTGTTGTCTGATAGTATTCTGATATTTTATGCAGAGGAAAAATAAGTACGAGTTTATTCAGAACAGTTCCTTTATGATCCAGAGAAGAAAATTAGCCATCCTGAGTGGCTAGCTAGTCTTAAGTAGGACTAAGGAAGTTATTGGTAAATGCAAAACACCTGAATTTGATGAACACTTGAATACCGCGGGCGCAAGAAGCTCTGAGCTCACATAATAGAGCTGTGCAAGGAGATTCAGTCTGAGGAAAAGGGATGGTATCAGAGTTGAGTTACCATCATAAAATGATTCATGCAACTTAGAAATCAAGACAGTACTAAGGCCTACACAGTCTTCTGCTGGGATCCCAGAACCAGCCCTATGCAGGACTTGACTTTCTGATATATCAACAGAGAGAACTTCAAAGTGGTACGTAGGATACTCTGAGTCCCTTTAAAACAAAACACAAAAAAAACCCAAACCCAAACAAAAACTCCTTAGATTTTTACTGCTTAAGCAGTCACTTAGCAGCTTTACATGAAATATGGGAAAAGATCAGACAAATGAGTGTAAGTCTCCAATGTGACATGTACAGCTGTTGGAAGGAAGGCTTAAGGGAGTTAAGGAGAAGGTCTTTTACAAGCTTATCAGGAAAAATATAGTAAGATAAAGTGGCCTGATTGATAAATGGGGAATTAAACTAATGATATTTAAAAAAAAAAAAAAAAAAGAAAAAGAAAAAAGACTGAGTTTAATAATAAGAAAAGATGACTAGATAATTAAAAATTAATGAAATTTTCTAAAATAGCTATGAATAGGCAGTTAGATTAGGGAATACTTGAAGATTTTGAGAATAAAAAAATTTAGCTTAGCTTCAGTGATGTATAACTTGGAGCATTAAGGGAAATAAAAAAATGCTCAGGTAGATTTTAATCGATGGTAAGAGTTGATATCACTGATTTTAATGACAGAATGGTTTGAGAAAGATAAACTGGAAAATTAGTTTAGAAACTTGCAAGACCAAAAGAAATCTAGGAAAACTAGAGAAATACAGAAGTCTTTATGAAGATGGAAAAAATTTCTTAGTGTAAGTCCTAAAACGAAATAAAGAAAAAAGGAAAGAATCAAAGTGTTTAGGTTAGAGATGCATACAGATAACTATTATAACTGGGGAAGTAAATCCAGTTGCTTAACACTTCCCCATTCTTAATGTCATATTTCTTGAAATAACTTCAATCATGGAAGTGAACAGTGAAAATAGACTTATAATTGAAATAGAATAAATTTATCGTTCAGCTTCTGCAATAATTATTTTGTAAAATGAATGATAAATATATTTGATTTCAATTATAAAAGTATTTTTTTATGACAATATATTTTTTATATATGCTAGGAACCGAAAATGTTTCCCACAACCACTGTTTTTGACGCATTATTGGGGGGTCTGTTAAGTTGGAGATTATCAAAATATGTGCTTGTGTTTTAAGAATTTGGATGAGGACATACAGTCCCAGACATCTGTTCATACTGTGTAAGATTCAGAACATTTAAGATCTCCTACCTAGACATTGAGATCCTGAAGCTAAGAAGTGGTATGAAATCCAGGAAAAAAACCCTCACTTCTGAGCTCTTTCATAGGTTTTCCATATACCCTAACTTCCATATTGCAAGAAATTTTATTTCGGCAACTTTTCTCCCAGTTTCAGAATTGTTCTGTTTTCACTCCAAGAAGAGGTCAGCAGGGTTTGTGTGGGAGGGTGTCTTTTTGTCACTTTACTAGTAAAATCAATCTGTAGTTAGTTACTCAAGCTTAGTGTTGCAGTCCTAAAGTTAGAGTCTCTTACAATCTTCCATTACTATGTACATGTTTCAGAGTTTAAAATGTATCTGTTCATCCTGATTAGCTAAAAGCTTTGGAGGCCAAAGTAATTTCACAGAGACCATATCTTCTGAGATTGTGTTTCCCAGAGTTCTATACAAATAAATGTTGTTAGCTTCTTGTATTATTAGTGTCATGTGATAGTTAACTTTGCAAATCAGTATTCATTTTCCACGTCATTTTTTGAGAAACATGCTTACTGTAAATGCCTTTATTTTTATTTTTTTTTTAATGAAAGGACATTTCCATGTTTGGGAAATAGTAATTATGCAAGGATTTTTTCATTAATCTTAATGATAAGATTTTAAATGTACCATTTAAAGTCATTTGCTTTAGGAATTATCTAAAAATTATATTTCCAGTGTAATTGACTACTGTTATAGAGCAAATTGTTTAAATTCAAACTTTCCGTTCCTAAAATATTATTCTCATACTGCTACTCTCTGTCAATATTTTGAATTGCAAAACAGTTATTTACTCCATGTCTATTGGCTCCTAAAGGGCTATTATTTACATTGTTTTGTGGTTTTCTAGATTTTTTTTTATTAATGTAACTATAGTTATTATAGCTATAATACAGTTAAACCATAGCCATTTTGAAATAAAACCTCTGTCGAACTAAAAGTCAATAAACACAAGTTGCAGCAAGGGAAACTACCATTAGATATACAGAAAGAATTCTTTCAATGAGGGTAATCAAATGTATTGGAATAGGTTTTTAAGAAAGACAGTGGACTGTCCATTCATGGAGATGTTTAAAACTTGACTGAACGAGGCCTTGGACAACCAAGCAAGGAATTGAACTAGATGGCTTCCAGTGGTCCCTTCTAACTTAAATTATTCTATAATTACATTGAACATTAAGATAAATTGCTTAAAGCAGGATTTGATAGAGGTATGTAAGATTTATTTCCCTTGTTTCGTACTCAGTCCTGTATCATTCAATCTGATTTTTTTCTCTGACTTGAACAAGAATATGATGAAAACCTTTCTTGACTTAAAATACCTGGGATCTAATTAGCATAAGTATGGAGTGATCACAGCTCCCACTGAGAAGGAGAGCTATGAATGACCAATAACTCTGAAAACATCTATACTTTTTGAATTTGGAATTTAGTCCCAATGGCATTTAAATAATGTATTTTCAACTAAGTGCATAAAGACCACATCTGTGAAGCAGGAACAATAACCCCTTCTTGCTTAATGGGTGTGTTGTGAGTATTAGATTCCTTAAATGATTATCCAGATACAACAATAAGCAGTACTATAGAAATGCCCAACAGGAAATTATTAATTTTATTATTGGTCCTGCATTAGTATAGGAAATAGTAAGTTCTGGTTTTACATATTGAATGATGCAAATACAAAGTAAAATTGAAGACCTGCCTCATTCCCTAAGCAGTTTTTAGCCTATAGATGGAATCAAGTAGAAGACAAGAGATGAGAAAATATTACTTGAAATACTGTGTAACTTGTCCACCTAATATGCCACTTTGTAAATCTGAATCCTTCACTAGGTACTTTTAAGCATAATGGGAGCATAGAAGTTTTCCAGTGTAACAGGTATTTCTGGAAAATCAAATTGAGCTGCTATTGCTTATAGTATGCATGAGTAATTTAAGACTTTAAAAAAAAACCTTAATGTTACGCACACTCCAAAGCTAAGTAATACGAACTCAATAAATTAAAAGATAAGTTTTAAAAGAAATCACATTAGACTATGAAAAATAATGCTTGGCATAGGCAGCTGTCCAGTCTCAGCCCTCTCTTGTAGTGAGACTGTCAAAATAAGGAATGTTGGTGCTTTTAACCTCAGTTTCAATTACTTTGAATTTACAGGTATAATGAAATACCTTTTGGGGACCAACACTGAAGCAAAATCAAGGTTGTATGTTTATTTTCACCAAAAACTCTTTCCCTGGAAATCTGTTTCCTTAGCATGAACTATGCTGCCTTTAGAATCCTCTCGGATAAGCTGCTATTAACTTTCAGTGACTGAACAGTGTAAAAACTGACAGAAGCAATTTAATTACATCTACTAAGGAATGCCACAGATGTTTCTAGGACCTCCGGTCAAGCAAGACAGAATGCCCCAAAGCTGTATGAGTTGTGCTGTTAACATCCAGAACAGAGAGGCGGCATGGAAATTGTCTCTTGGCTGTCTTTCCTGCAGCAATCTCACTTTAAACTGCACCCAGGAGCTGTTTCGGAGAATGCTGCTTGGCATGGGGCCAAAATCATACCAGGGAGTGCTCTGATCATCTGCTAGTTTAGACAACTGCATTTCTATTTAGTTTTCCCCTTACGGGCATAAAGTTAACTGCCCGAAAGGTCAGGATTTTACCTGGTGTAAACATCCATAGATTTCATTCAGCAATTAAAAGAAAGGATACGGCTACATTGCATGATACAGAGCTGTACCAAAATTAGCTTGCTCAGAGCCAGGTTCAGGGATTTCATGGTGGAAGTGGTTTAACATTTTTATAGCGTGGTATTCACGTCTGGTGGAAGGCTCCTGTTTTTCAAAGGGCAAATCAGTCTAGGCAGAGCTCCATATTGTTTTCACTGCCTAATCTATCTCGGGTGTCTTTGTTCAGCCCTGCATTATGCCCTGAGATGAACTCAGTCCCTGCTTCTTGCAGTACTCAAAAGGTACAGTGTAAGTATAGAATAAAGCAGATTACTGCAAATATGGAATAGGTATGGGTTTTTTTGGATTGACCAGATTGGGATTGCCATTAATTTGTATAAAAAGTAGGTATGAAACACTCATTTTGCACACTTTCCCAGAGTTTTAAAGCTTATATTGCATTAGAAGAAATTAATCGGAATCGAGTGAAATAGATGTTCCAGGAAGCAGAGAATCATTCTGGTTTTAAATAAATTAATGGGCAGTGTAGGTAGTTGTAGGCGCAGGAATAGTCACTGTTCTGCTTTGGCTTTGAATCTGCTATTGAGAACAAAGGTGCTGGGGTAGAAAGAAAATCTTCAGAAATAGAAGCACAAACCAGATGAAAGATTTTACAACTTTTAGGGAAAAGTTATTTTCCTAATAACAGGTATTAGAACAGGTAATCCCCAGAATTGATTTACGGATGGGTGTGTGGGTATATGCCACAATACATCTTGAACTTGCAGCTGAGTGAGTGGGCAAATCATTTTACACCTCTCTCTGTTCTCCCTACTCTATTTTTTCTTGCTTATTTATGTAACGATGTCTTTAGGGTAAGGACTTTTTCTCTTAGTGCGTGCAATACCCAGTATAAATCGTGAAGCCTTTGGGGGCTACCGTTCTACAAGCTTAAAAAAGTAAATGATGAGGCTCACAAGGTACATATAATAAGAGTGGGCTGAATTATTCACAAGATGAACACATTCTGTGTTTGTTTATTTTCACAGCATATTCACTTATTCTGCATTCTGAAGAAAGATAAGTATGTTCCTAAAATTTTATTTTGGAGAAAAAGGAAAAATTAAAGCTTATAGGATGACCATTGAGATAGTACATGCTTTGTTAGGTACAAGCAGACTTCTTTGTGAATCTTAGTCTTAGAATATTTGCAAGATATTGTCTTCTCCTACTCAATTAGGTTGGTGCTTCAGCACTCAATTAATTCCTCTATTCTTCCACCCCTGTAAATTTCAAAACTGGGTTTCATCAATTTGCCTAATATTCTTTGGAAACTCAATGTGAATAAAACCTCTGAAAATTCCATAATCTTTGTTGCGGTTTCAAGGTGTATGTACTTATATTTTCATGGACGAGTACAGATATTAAGAATGCACATTGATATTAATGGTTTCTTTTGCAAAGGGAAACCTTACGAAACCTACCAGTTCCATTTTAACATTACTTAATGGTGAAGTGTTTGGATTTTTTAATAGATTATACAAAGTAATGTAACAGTTCTTTGTAACAGTTTTGGTTTTGGTTTATATTTTGGTTTTATGCTTGTCCATAAGTTTTTGACACAAGAGATAAACGCTTTTTTAAGATTTCAAATTCAGATTGAAACCTCTATTTCTGGTAATCAACAGTTAGCTGAATCTGCAGTTCTCCATCTTCCTTCTGCCCTTTGCATGTTCTTATCTAATCTTGCATGAATTCGTTCAAAATATTTTGAACTTTACCACAAATATTCCACATAACTTGGTATATGTAGAATTGTTTTAAATGTTAATATGACCATTCAGAAGGTCAAAATTGTATATTCCTATCTGCAAAGATACTAGTGCAATTAAACAAATCTGCTTGACATTTTAAAATGTTAACCATTGTACGTTATTGTTCAGCGTAATGAATTAACTTGCCAGGAAATGTAAGTAGATTTTATTTTTATTTATTTAAGTGTGAATTGGACTGCATGAATGATAGCATTTTACTGAAATTTACAATGTTGAAGACTATTAAGTGAAAAGATTGCCTGATATTAAAACTTACAAAAAGAAGGCCATAGACAGCATTAAAGATGTAAGCAAGAAAACCTGATTGCATTAAAGGAAAAATATATGGGGGGTTTTTTTGCCTTTTAATGCAACATATAATTTTCTGTTATGTAGGTAAGAAATGGAGTGTAGTCCCACTTGCCTTTTGGAATTTCACGAGGTTTTAGGTATTTTGTTTGTAGTCTGGTTTTGAATCACAAATGACATACTTTTTAATTCCTGCCTCTTTTGCTGGTGTTATTCTTACCCATCCAGTGGTCCTACTGTTGTAAGGTCAACAACTTCAAGTCTTCCATAGGAAGTGGTATTCTTTTTAATTGCTTCATAACACCATGTTATTTCCTAATTTACTCTTTAGGGATACATTGAAGAGTTGTTCTTTTTTATACCTAAAACAAGTTTTGAGCAGTTCCCAAAGTTGTATTCCTAGAATCAGCAGTAATTGTTAGTAATTGACCACCTGTAAGCAGTGTGTGAAGTCCTAGAGTGTCTGGTGTCATCTTCTGCTTGAACTTTTGAGTGGTCCTGTTAAAACTCCCAGTCCTGGAGCTTTCAAGCTGCAGTGTCCTGACAGCGGAACTAATACTATAATAGCCAAATCCATTCACGCATATGCCCTTATTTTATGGTCATTAATAGTACAATCTAAGTATCTACTAGTTATGACAATATCCTTGGTATGTTCTCAAAATTTACGTACTTCACGTAAGTGTACAAGGATGTTTCTGTCTATCACATAAAAATGCAGCTGCCATGTAGAGCATCTAGAGATGGGTTCCCCTGAGGGATGATTTGTTATATATGATTAAATTTAAAGGTCTCGGTACATCACATCGCATAGATATGAGAAATACTGTGAACAAAGACTTCTGGTAAAAATGGAAATTAAATTAGGCGTGATAGTTGCTGTCTTTTGTTAACATATGGGTAGTTACAATATGCAGTTTTCGGTAGAAATCCAGTTCTATCCCTCACTACCTATTTATAAAGAGGAGCAATGAAAGAGTGCACTGTATAAACGTTTCTGATGCATAACCCTGTTTCTACAACGCAAATCAGTAGACTACTGCTGGAGAACCTAGACTACTATGACAAATCTTAGCGGGCAGTTAAAAAAAACTGGGTTTTGTTCTACTTTACTGAGTGTTTCAAAACACAAAATCTGAATTTTGTAATGACATCATGTATTTCAAGTAATAGTTCCCTATATCACACATAACCCTAGAGTATTAGGTTGGTAGGACTTATAAGATCACTAAGATGTGCAATTAATTGCTTGCATTTCACCTGTCTGATATGATTAATATTTCTTCCCTAAGGAAAAATGTTATTATTAAATAATTATTA
Organism: Chroicocephalus ridibundus; assembly: GCF_963924245.1. Classification (NCBI taxonomy): domain Eukaryota; kingdom Metazoa; phylum Chordata; class Aves; order Charadriiformes; family Laridae; genus Chroicocephalus; species Chroicocephalus ridibundus. The sequence goes on along the minus strand of NC_086285.1, from coordinate 86,076,936 downwards.
TCCATTAATAGAAATCACATTGCACAAAATAGCTTTTAAGTAGGACAACAGTTTTCTGTGAATGGATTTTGCAAGACATTGGAATGTTTCATTGAGTAACCATGTTAACATTCATAATGTAAATTGTACATAAAACCTTAAAAATTGCAAGTCTTATTAAATTGTGTTACATTTTATCTTCTATATGAACTGGAAGAAAATTACCCAAAAAATTTCTTGTGCAACCAAACTGCAATCACTGCCACTAAAATGATGAAATTCTTTTTTTAAAAAAATACGTTTATCAATTTCCATCACAGCAGAATGCATTGATTCGTTTTTGTTTTTTTTTCCTACGTCAACGGTTCTTAGTATGGAAAAACTTATAGCTTCATTTATCTTTGAATGTTGCTGGGAAATAAAAAGATTTACCAAACATCAGAAATATTTTGTGTCTGTTTTGTATTTTAGAAGTATATTTTTTCCACCAATTTTAAATTACCCCTTGTCTGTCTTCACCATTCAGCCACAGTAGGTGGATCTGATTGGTTCCGTTTCCTTACTATGTTAAACCAAAGTGGAACTCAGCGCCTGGGAAAACTCAAACAGCCCGAATCTAGGAATTAAGACCAGTGTTTGCAATTTAAGATCTCTACATAGAAGCTTATTTATGACTTTCCTATTGTTGTTCCCAGAATCTTCCCACTGAACATAAATCATACTTTAATATTCTTTCTCTACACTGCAGAACCAGCTCTATGCGCTATTCTCTCTTAGATTAATTTCAGTATTTGCCCCACTTCCATCTGTTCTTCTTTTTTAATTTTATAAAGAATTTTACTGGATTCTATTTTGTAACACCTTGGCATTTTAGTTTTCTGCTAAAGAAGCTGCTTCCAAAACCTGCATCTAACCAGGTCTCCATTAAGCCTGTATTTCCTTCTCTTTTTCACCAGCATTCTTTTTTCCTTAAGTAGTTGAGAGTGCATCTTTTTTCTCATTGTTTATTAATTTTCCTGGTGTTTGCGTTTTTCCTCTCCTCTTTAATTTGTTACGTCTTCACGCTCCTTTACAATCCCCTTGGGTTTGTGTTTTGCCTTGGTTTTAGATTATCTTTTAAATTACTATATCTTGTAAGTTTCACTTTCTCCAAATTCCTCCAGTATCGTTTCTTCCTGTATCCTCTCTCTCTTTTTCTAAGAGATTTAATGTCTGCCTGCTTTCTTTATTCTTTCACTATTCTTTCATACCTGACCTTGTGTGATATGCGTTCCAGTTCAATGCAGTACCTTCACTATTGTTTAGTGTAAGTAGGAGTCAAAAAAGGTTTTCAGCTATGTATAGCTGTTGATCCCTAAGGAGGCTGCCCAAATAAGGACTACAGCTACAGATTTTAAAAATCCTATTTAAAAACATTATTTATTGTTTTTCAGTAGGAACATGGTAACTTCCTGGGAGAAGTCATACCACTGCTGGATGACAGTGGTTTTCAGAAGAGTTACTTGAGTTGTGTGCTTCTGGTTTGTTTTGTGGGTGTGTTTTGGTTGGTTGGTTAGGTTTTGTGGGTGGTTTGGGTTTTTTATTTTGTTTTTTTTTTATGCAAAAAGGATTTTTTTACCAAGTTTTTGAAAGAAATGGTTAGTCAGTATAATATATACAAGCATTTCATTCACAAATACAATTGCTTTAGTAATGATGTCATGAATTGAAATAAAGCTTTTGGTCAGGGAAACACATTTTATTATAATTCTTGTGTAAAAGTCCTTTACTCTAATTATATGTTTATTTATTTTTTCCTGAGTTTGATGTAAGGCACCATCTTACAATGGAAGCTTTATTACATCTGGATGGACAATATATCTGGTCTTGTAAATCAGTTTATCTTTTGAAACGCCTGAACATATTGCACTTTCCCTAGCATTTCATACAACCAGATCTACAATTATTCTTAAAATCCAAAGATTCATAAGCTTTGGTATATTATACAATAATGTCCCTGTATGCCACCATCAGTAAAACCAAGAAAGGCTGAATTCTTTGTTTTGCATACTCTCCTGGACACTGAAGACAATAAATTATGTTCCATCTCTTAACATTTCCACATCTTATATTCGACCCTGACTGTCAAGCTAAATTAAATTCACTATGATAAATGTTTTATCTTCTTTCTTCATAAGTCAGTCCCAAATGTCTGACCAGTTCCTGTATGGAGCTCTGGAGACTTATAACAATTATTGCTATCATATGTTTTTCCTGTCAGTTTATCTGTCCTCCCATTTTGGGGAGAGTCTTCCTATCTGGTCATTTTGTACAACAGGTATTTCTGAGGTGAGGAGCTACATTAGATATGATTTCTTTCTGTCTATTGTTTCTTTCATCCAAACTGTGCATTGGGCTAAGCTGTACAACAGCTTGCTCTTAAGAGCAGCTTCTAAAAACACCTCATCTCATAGAGGCACCATACTTGTTAGAGTTCACAAACGGACTACCACTGCAACTTATTGTAGTATGACAAAAATCATACTGGGTCAGACCGGAAAATGGGTTTCTCAAATATTTTCTCTCTAGCATTGGCCAAGCCCACCCAGTCACAACTGCTGTGAGGGTAGGGAACATAAAAAGAAGGAGCTGCTTCTGCAAACTTTTGGATATTAGGAAAAATTTCTTTACCGAAAGCATTATCAAGCATTGGAAGAGGCTGCCCGGGGAGTGGTTGAGTCATCATCCCTGGAGATATTTAAAAGACGTGTAGGTGTGGTGCTTAGGGACATGGTTTAGTGGTGGACTTGGCAGTGCCAGGTTAACAGTTGGACTTGGTGATCTTAAAGGTCTTTTCCAAACTAAATGATTCTATGACTCTGATTCTACTGTCACTTACCATCACTCTGCTTTGATGGTGTTAGGACAACCAAAGCCCAACTGGAATTGAATCTGGTGAGGGACATGGAGGACTTCTGCAAATACATCACAGCAAGAGGAAAACCAGGGAAAATCTGCTGCTGTGCGGGGCAGGGGCCAGGGCATCAAAGGACGTGGAAAAGGCTGAAGTTCACAATGCCTTCTTTGAGTAAGTCTGGAGCAAGAAAAACAGCCTTGGTGGAAGAGGATCCAGTTAGGGAACATTTAAACAGACTGGACATGCATAAGTTGATGGGATATGACAGGAAGCACCCACAGTGCCAAGTGAGCTGGCTGATGTGATTGCAAGGCCACTCTCAATTACCTCTGAAAGTTCATGGCAATAATGAAAGGGTCCTTAGGAATGCAAGAAAGCAAACGTCACTGCTATCTTCAAGAAGAGCAAGAATGAGAATTTGGGGAATTACAGGCCAGTCAGGCTCACCTCGATCCCTAAAAGGGTGGGCAAGAAGGTGATTGAGAGTAGTCAGCATGAATTTACAAAGAGGAAATAATGCTTAACCAATCTGATAGCCTTGTCCAATTATTATTATTTATTATCATTATTCATAGTAATAATCATTATTGGAAAGACCATATCTGGCATATCAAAATAAAACAACTAGTGGCCAACCATTGTTAATTTCGCCACATCAGCAGCATCTGTTCCTGCTCTGTTCCCCCAGGAGGAGGGGGGGAAACAGCCAATGTCATCACTATTGCTGAATGTCACTGTGCTGTCACCGTTGTCACTATCACCCTTACTTCTGAAGGCATTCCTTCTAACTTTGCTCTCACCTCCAAGTGGGCATTATAGCTCATACCTCTTAACTACATCAACTATGTGCATTAACAATGTCTATGTCTCCCACGCTGTCTCCTACCAAGGACCCTTCCCTGGCTTTGGCTAAAGTTAATTTCTTGCTGAAGCTGTCAAGGACAAGCCAACCAAAAAAGACTGGGAAAAGCCCTTTGTGTCTTGTAGCCCAACAAATTAAATATTATCATTGCTACTAACAGGTCATAGGCATCGTACTGACTTCGCAAGGCCTTAGGACTGGGGCTTGGCAGGATTGCTTTATCTAAACTCATCACGACCTGCCTGAAGTTTTGTCTTGTTGAGCTGTGATGGCAGTTTACTTAATGACTAGGTGGTTATGCCTAATTTGTTTTAATTTTGCTAGCTTTGAATGGTATAACCAAAGGTTTTATATAGATAGTGGTAACAAGTGGTTCTGTGTAAAAGTAAATATTTACAATATAATGACATAGAGGAATAGATGCTTGATATGATAGCAGAGGTCTTAAAACTGGGGAGACAGTGTAGAGATGTAGGAAGGGACCTCTCTCCAGAGGTCCCTTCCAAACCTATGATTCTATAATATGAAAAGGGACCCACGCTTACATTGGAGAACCCGGGGCTGTAAAATGTTCAGTAAAGATCCGTCAAAAAATTCAGATCTGGGAGCAGGAATAAACCAGTTGGAGGGATGACAATGAAGAACAACTAGTTAACATACAGAAATGTTGCACAAATGGTAAATTTCAATGCTATGTGGACTTGCAGACAGTGAAGAAAACAAGGTGTAGACTGTGTTAGCAAACATATAAAAATGACGCCAATCACATCCTACAGTGAGGAGGAGGAAACCATCAACATGATAGACAAATATTAACCTCCCAGCAAAGGACTAAGGACATAACGTGTTTTGGCTTTACCCTCTCCCCCCAGTCCAAACTGAAGACATCAACCTTAGGGCCTGGTAGGAGAGCAGAAGAGTGACTATAACATTGGAAAAAGGGGTAGCTACTGGGAAATGTGTGTAGTTTTAACTATTATTATTATTATTATTATTGAGGTTTTTTCATAGAATAGTATTCTTTTTTTTTTTTTAGTTTTCTTTTCTATAATTAGATCCGGACTATTAATAATTCAGCGATCAGACTGTTAGGATTTCAGTTATACTAAGTAAGTCTTGGCTTTACATAAGAGAGGTGTTTCTTTTTTGCCCATAGAAGTGTTTTGAGTATAACTCTTCACATTAACTACTTCCCTTTTAATATAGAACAGTTTCAGATCTGAGCAACCTGAACCACATATACTGAAAAATTCAGTTTCAGGATAGTGACTTTGTGGGGATAATCCCCTTGTTCCAGAAAACAGACTGGTTACCATTTCTCAGTCTGAAGCTTATTTCCAGGTCTCTACCAGCTCTTTGTACTATAACTGCATGAGATTCACAATAGGCTAGGATTATCCATTCATGATTCTGGCCTTTTGTCTTCACATGGCACTGAATGGATTTAATGAGTAAGTGTTTACTGACATTCCTAGTTCCAGTAACAGCATCCTGTAACCTTCACCCTGTCACTTTAGACCTCATGTGGTGCAGCACAGTGGTGTGGTCTTGACTAAATTTTATTATGGAGACTGGTGCTAAGGCATGAGAAGGTACATGAGCTAAAGCCATGTATTACAATAGAAGGAAGAACACAGACAGGACTGAAATTGTTGAGATGGTGACGGTTAGCAGTTCAAGGATTCAAGTGAAAAACTAAGAAGATATGAGACTCTAAGGAAAAAGGCAGGGAGCCTGAAGATAGCAATTTGGCAGGAATGAAGATCTGAGAAGCAGTGGAAGACACCTTTACCTAGTTGTCTGAGACTGGCTGGCCACCAGGGATACCATGTGTGTCCTGATAGCAGAGTTTTGCTGCATGATGTGGAAGATGTCTGAATGAAAGTGACACAGTGGATAAGGTTATGATTCCTAAATGTCAGATGTTGAAGCTACATCCCTATCTTGATAACTGGCTGTTAAAGGATGAGTCTTTTTTTTTTTTCCAAAAACACTGAATTCCATTAATAAAACCATAGGAATCCTGAGTTCTCTGAACCTCGGGATGAATGTTCAAAAATCACATCTATCACACACAGCAGATAGAAATTCTAGGAGCATTACTGAAGCCTACAGCAGCTAGGACTTTGATCAATCTCATCTTGCCTGTATACGCCATCCACAATACATTGACAAAAGACTCTCCTGTCTCTTGTCAATATGGCAGCATGTCATTTCATGACCCTTTCCTTGGTGCAGGAAAGTGACCGTTAAAATTTGGCTCTAGTTTAAACATTAAATATTTGCTGTACAGACATGAGAATTCATGCATAAATACATGCACTGGAAGGAAAAACCTAATCGATGTATGGAAAGTGTCCTTTCATGGAATCTCCTCGAACTACAGGGTAACCTTTCATTCATCCACACTTGGGCAGGGAGCACAGTCAGAAGAATGTATAGCCCAAGATCTCTGTACTGTGAAGACTTGTCAATCGTATGTTGGTAGTGTTCAGGAAATCAAACCGGTCAGGTACATAAATCCCATATTTCTTCCAGACATTGTAGTTTCAAGTACTCATGACAATTAGCATAGCTGTTGTCTGTTACTGCATCATAAATGGAGTTGCTCCTTATTTTGCAACTAAAGAGCCACTCTTTGGAATTGGTGTGCATGCTACATCATCCAAGATCCAAATTCACCTTTTGGACTTATAGCAGTCCAGCAGGTATCCCCAGCTGTAGCAGACTCCAATGAATTATATACAGACAAATGTCCTGATGCTGATAGCTTGAGAATAAGGTATCGCTGGAGTCATGCTCTCCGTGTCAGAGTCTGTCAAAGAGCATTATGTTTTCTGGCTCCAAAATCCATTTTGAATGACTAGTTGCTTTGAATACATACTGATACTAATTGACAGCGAATAGGAACTATCCACTGGCAACATGTTTTGTTACTGAATGTCAACCCACTAAGTCTTTTGAAGTATGAAAGTGACCTGATTGTTCAGTCTTTTAAACACTGTCAAAACAGCAATCTCTAACTCCCTAGCAGATAAATATTTTTTACAATACATTTATTTGTGACACCAGCAAAATACCTCTCTTGAATTTCAGTGATTGGCATCCAAGTGCCAAGATGCTGATGCTTCCGAGGATTAGACAGTAGCTCTTCCTGCCTAGTAAGGAACCCTTTTTAATAACAAAAAGGAGTTTATCAGATTGTTCTAGCAAAGCAAATGGAAGACATTTGTAGCTGGGTTTTCTCATGATTTAATTTACTGAGAATCAAGCTCTTCCCCACTTCATATGGCCAGTTGGTTCAGTAAGTCTTATTTCAACCTTGGCTTTCCATTGCAAGGTTACAGAACAGTATTTTGTTTCCCCATTGAAAATGTTTTGTTGGGGTTTTTTTAAGTCTATCTAGGGTTCACCCTTTACTTTGGGACCCTATTCCTTAGTAGCACTTGGATATCGTTACTGATCAGCGTAGTCTTCACATTTATAGCCACTTTTTTATTGCCACGCTTTGAATGCAGCATTCCTGCATTTGTTATTTCTGCAAGACGTCTTTTGTAAGATTCAGGCTTACTGATGATTAACTTCAAAATGTTTTACATAACAACATAATTTTCTGACTTCTATCAGATCACGAATTTGTTTTGCTTCTTCACCCCATCCCCCAAAAAATCTCAGTCTACTTCTTTAAAGTCATCCTGTCACATATTAGATCCTTGCTTTTTATTATATCACTGTATGCTATATTCAAAAGTAGTTATTATAATGGGGGTTGCAATTTAATTCCAACTACTCAGTTGTATTTCAGAGACTGTTGAGGAAAATAAGTAAACAGAAAACATGAAAACTTTGATTAGAACATGAAGCCTCTTCAACAGTTTTGGCGAATTATTTTATTCTCTTAATCTGAAATTCATGTTGATCAACTGTGTTTGCAATTTTTTTTAAAAGGTATACACTTGAAAGCTATAGAATATTATATTTTTGAGATATTTAGTTGTTGGTTAGCCATTAACATTTATCCTGTTAGCATAATTTATATAATTGTCATCAAAGTTTGTTATTGTCAATGATATATCCTGGAAGAGCTGAGTTTAGAACCTCTTCCACTTCATTACTGATACCTTTGTGTGTATATTTGATACAATTTAAGCCCTTAGTGGAATAAGAATCCCATCAGATTTTACGTTTTAACCTAACAGAGAAAAGCTGACATTTCTCGTCTCAGCTTTGCAGAGTCATTGTCATAGTCATATGTTCAAAATGTGGTCCAGTGCTCTTCTTCATTTATTCATTTATTCAATGGCCCAGGCAACTCTCCCTCTGCCAGCCAGAGACAGGGATGTCCTCAAAACTCCCCTGCTGTTAGCTGTTCAGGACTGTATTCCAGACCTTAAAGACTTTTTCTCCTCTCAAAACCCTACAGCTTTATCCACACTAGTGACAGGAAGTCTGGTTGTAAGTTCGGGGTGCATAAGAAGGAGATACGAGAGGACTGAATATGTTACGTGTTCTGACATAGTTTTTCACGGGATGTTGAGCAAATCTCTTTAATTCCTTGTTTCTTACTCCCTCGTCTTTAAAGTAGGGAGGTAGACCTGCAGTTATTTATATATATAAAAATATATATTTATATATACATATCCTATGTATGACAGTTTGAAAGTGGTAAACCCTTCCATAGAGCTAAATCTGTCTCTGACTTGGTAGCAATGTACTAAAATGTATTGTAAGTTAGAAATCCTTACTCAGGTGCAGGGATATGAACAAATTCATACAAGATGTACTATTGGGTAACGGGGCAGTACGTGCTACTATAACCACTGAAGCCTAAAACCAATAAGATTAATCTAGAGTTCCATTATGTCTCCTGAAGAAAATTTGGGAGTTAGAAGGCACTGCAGAAAAATACAAACACTGCAAGTTTTTTTTTATCATAGTAATTTCAGAAGAAACTTCATTGCTAATCTAGACATATATTAGATTTCTGCTTTGTTCCACTAATGCTTAAAAGATAGAATAACATTATATGCAACTAAAAATATATTAGTTGAGCTTGTGTAACATAGTGTTGGGATGTTGCATTTTTGTGCCATTTCATCAGCAAAGCCTAGTTCTATTCAAAGTATGAAACACCCTAAAATACATTTATTCATGAAAACCCTGTGTGTTTGCCACTGATATAAAGTAAAGGTCTACAGGGTTTTAAAAAGATAACATTTTATATTTAAAGTGGAGAGGAGTGATTGCTGAGCAGAACAAAGAACTTCCTGCTGAAGTTTGAATTGAATTTGGATTTCTAATCTGCTAAGAAGGCATAAAGAAAAAATAAAATAATTTAGCATACTTTTCTCATAAGAAGAACTCAGTCTGCGAGACTGAGTATATGCATTATGGTACATCATGTTCCTGTAATCCTTTGTTTACATAAAGATCACCATCTTTAGCATAATTTGTCATAATTATTTATATTCATAAAATTTAACTGTTATTATTGGTTTCTTTAAGTGAATCCAATGTACCCTGAAGGTAAACCATAATTTCTCTGAGATTTAGCTGGTTTAAAATATTTTCTGTTGCTGATTTTTTCATTTATAAGGACATTGCTAAAGAGAAAATTCTCAGGTTATCTAGGGGAATGAGCAAAAAAAAACCCAACCGTGGCATGACAGGCTGATGATATAAAGGCCTGTTTGTTATAATTGTTTTTCGTAGGCATGTTCCAGATAATTCTTGTGAAATTCATCCTGAGTACAATTTGAAAAATAAATGCCGTACTCAGCAATTCCTTAAAAAGTTCCCATGCTACCTTCAGCAACAGAAACGCTTTATATAGAATCTGATTTTTAAATCATAATATGTGTTTGATTCATCACAATGTCACAAGACGGTTGTGATTAAGAAACATCATCAAAACTTATGCAGACTTTCTTTATTATTATTTGTAACTTAAGACTGAAATTTTGTAAGGGCCTACATAATTATTTGTTTGATTACTTTATGATGTTCCTACTGTACACCCTGTTGGGGTAAATAACCACTTGCTGATGTTAAAAGCATGTATCTTTTGGACTGTTTTAGTTATGAACAATGTAGCCAGCAGATTTAGTTTTAAATTATTTATTATAGGTAGACTGTGCATTACCAACTTTTGTATGTGCATATGGATTTGTAGAGAAAGGAGACAAACTGTTTCAGCTGTCAAATGCTGACTGTGTAACAGCATGGGTGATGAGGACGTGAAAGAGCAAGGAGAGATTTTTACTTGCTTGTATTTTTTTCTTGAAATGTGGAGTTGCCCTAGCTTGTGACATTGTGTTTGTAGGTAAAGGTGCAATAATGGGTTCTTTTAATTCAAAGGGTGAATTAGGATATAACTGAAGAGAAAGAAGCATTGGGTTTGCTTGACGAGAAACTAAAGTTTTTCATGGTTCCTGAGCGAACCTGGATTGGGAAAAAGGGTTAATTTTGATTTGAAATAAAACACTGACTTTGTTTCAAATTTGTGTTTTATTTGTTATTCGTGAAAACTTATGTGATGTTGAACTAAAAAAGTTCCAGGATTGAGTTTTAAAGTTTTTGAAAAATTACATTTGCAAAATATCACCACAGAAATGTTTTTAGTTTTTTGTTGAAAAAGAACTCACCAAAAATGATTCAGTTACCTTTTCATATGGTTATGAAACTGCACATTTAACTAATAATACATTTGTGAAATCTTACTGAAAAAGGAATTGCTCTCAGCAAGTGTATGTCTCTTAGTGAGAGTAAAAATAAATAAAAAAATAAATCTCTTGTATTCCAGGAGATTACAGAGCCATTATAATTCAGCTAGAAGCTGCAAGAAGGGCTCTCATAGCTTTTTTAAGTGGAACACTTTACTAAGAATATTTCATTCAAGCCAGGGCCGTTTTCATCGCCCAGGTGCTGGTGAATAGGTAGAACTGGAGGTGGCACAGGGGACAGCTGAAAGCACAAGCCCCAAGGTGAGATCGGCGCTCCACCCCGTTCAGGTCCAGGCTGCAGCTTATGGGCAAAAGGGAATTGGCCCTTGCAAAAAACGTGAGCACAGGGGAAGCTGGGGATCAGCTGGTTAGAACAGCTTACTTTAATTAACTTATAAGTGGGAACTGGCCATCAGTCCCTGAACACACCAGGAGACTGCTCTGCAACACCTTCTCCAACCCCATCTCCTAACAGCCAGGATGTTGCTGGCCTTGATTTTCCCAGGCCCCAGCTCCAGCCCCAGAACCTGGTTCTGGTCAGCTTCTTGGCTTGGACTGTGGCTCTGGAAAATGCATTTCTTCTTGCTGGAAATGTTGGATGAAAATCTGTCTCTAAACCAAAGGGTAGCTGTAAGTTGCCAGGTGTGCCCTCTGAAAACTTAAAGGTGAGGGAAGGATAATGCCCAGGGGTTTGCAGTTTGCTGCAAGTCGTGATCCAAGTTAGCTCTAGTGGCTCAACCTCCCAATGACGCTGCAACTGAAGGAAAATTCGTGGTAAGAGGTCAGATAGACCTTTAGGCTATATGTACTAAGCATACTTCTGGGAACTGTTGCACCAAAACTGTTTGCATCTGGTTATTGATAAATCGATACTTTATGAGGGAAGACCAGAAGATTCCAAATGCATGTTCCCGTTGTGAGAGCTGGTGCTAAAAGCCAGCCTGTTCGTGTTGGGCAGTGTGTGATTTGAACATGTAATATGAGAAACACTTAATTTTTCTTCTCTGTTCTGACACTACATTTCAGTGAGAGAAAACTAATTTCTTTTTGTGCTCTTTGACCAATTGCAATATCATCTGTGATGCTATCATAGCTAGAGTCCTTCAGTAAAATTCTTTTACTCTTGCCTTTTAATCTTTTACATTCTCTGTGTTTTTTTCTTCAAAATAATAAGTAAACCAGTTCTTTCAAGGATTAGAAACATACCAAGCCCTGTTTCTACTGCTGTTGAGAATACTTCTTTTCTTAAATCACACCAGATATGATAAGTAATCTCTGCTGTACTGTGTAGGTTTAATGTGAAATTGCCTGTGTTGCTGAATTGCATGCTTTACCGCAGCTTGAAATTACATGGGGAGCTGGTACAGTAGCTACATATTACTACCTACTTTGTAGCCGCTAAAACTGATAATGATTTATTATTAATATAGTGAACTGGAAAATACATACTTAATAGCTATATGTGTGGAGTTTTTTAACAAACAAATACTACAGCATGTAAAATAATTCCAAAATGTCTGCTTTACTAGTCTTGGAGATTGTATTTACCAAAAAGATTTGGGTGAAAGCCTTGGAGATACTTTGTTGCAAACATTTTTACCAAAAAAGAAGACCCATAAACTGCCAAATTCAATTGTGTCTAAAATAAAGGGAGGTACTAAAACAAATGGACAACATTGAACTGACAAGTAAGTGCAGCTATTTGCTTGGTCACTAAAACAGTGTGAAAATCAATAAGGATTTTCAGAATGTACTATGTAAAAATATGGAGCAAGTAGAAGGTTTCAGTAAAGCATTCTATTGAGGTGTACCCTGCAAAATCCTTGAAAATCTAAGTATTTTTGTACTCTTTTTCATAATGTTTGTTTTTAATTTTTAAATTTGTTTTTAAATTTTTAATTGTGACTGTAAGAGGTAGAAATTTAGAATTGGTTTCTCATCAGCATAGACTGTAGTGTTCTGAAATTTGAACATATATTCTCAAATCAGCAAATTAGGAAGCTGGACTTTTATTTCCGTACAGAAAGAACTTCTTTCTATTTGGTGCAGTGCTACTGAGATCATTGGGAGTCTTTCTGTAGTAGCAGGTTGCCACAATTACAGTTATAGTTTTATCAATATCGTCATTTATCAGCCACAAGATAATTATATGATAGATAAATCTGAAGACAGTCTTGCCATAAGAAGTTATAATCAAGTCAAACCAGGTAAGAAATATGGATTATAGTAATAAACAAACAAATCATTGTGATTGAGCTGCACGTTATTAGTGTAAAATCTCATATATTGATAATTTTGCCAGAGGCTTCCTTTTCTAATTACTTTCTTGAAACTTTATCTCAGGTTTAAGGAAGGACTTGAATTTGAAACTGAAAACAATAGATTGCATAGGTAGCATGGGAAGAGAAATCTACAAGCTCAGAAAAATACAAGCAATTCAAATAATTAAAGGGTGAAAGAAAAAGATGTAAGAAAAGCAAGTGTGGGAACACTTAGATAAATTGCCAAGTAAGTTTCTTCATTTTGCATTTTCTTTTCTTCATTTGGACATTCATCAAGAAAGCAGGTCGCTCAGGCTTCATCAATTACAGTGAATTATGCTTTATTTTGGACAAGTACTTTGGCCTCAGTACAGACCCCTGTGGTATTTCACTTGTCACAAGCCTCCAGGTAGAGTACATCTCACTAACCATGTTTTTCTGAGTCCACTCTTCCACCCTTTTGTTTATCGATCTAGCAGTTCTACCATCCAGACCTTAATGTGGGAAAGACTGTTGAAAGCCTTGTTACAATCAAGATAGTTGGCATTCACAGTTTTCCCCTCATCTACAATCTAGGAATTTTATTATAGAAGCATAATATGGGCCCTTAGGAAGGCATTTGAAGACCAAGACATGTATAGTAACAGTCTCTTAAATTCTTAGTCTGTGTTGTTTTGGAAATTGGCTGAAAAGCAGATTTCTTCAGAGACACTGGATGTCTCTGTGATAAAGAAAGCCTATACAGAAGAGGAGAACTTAATTTGAATGAAGAACTAGGGCTTTTGAAATTGAAAACTGACTGGCTTATATATAAATTTATGAGCATAATAAAGTCAGCAACAGCGAAAGAATGCATTAGTCAGTGTTGTTCAATCTGTTGTTGATGAAATCACAAAAATTCTCTATCCTTTAGCAAAAATGCAACAGGTGTGAAATCTTCAGTTATAGGCCCTCTCTGTAACAATGAGTATGATGAGTTTATATTCAATGTCCCTGCAGATTCAATCAAAAATCACTGCATCTCTGCTCAGTTTCAAAAAGGGAAACGGCATGAAAACAAGATGAGCAAAAGAATCCCTGCAATGACAGTAAATAGCTATTCCAGTTTACCATGACAATCCCAAGTACAAATACAGTGAGTGACTCATTATGTCACTAGTCACCTAATGTGCAATCTGTTATCAGCAGCTACAGAATATGTTAAGTATCTTCAAATAACATCTGTTACAAATAACAGTATGGTTAGGTGAGATCTGATCCCATCTTATGCACCATGTGGGGGACTGAAAACTATTATGTTATTTCTTGAGTTCTGGAGGTCTTTCCTGGGTACAAATAGGTCAAGACCTTTCTTTACGCTTTCCACTTTGCTCATCCCATCAAGGATTTTCATAAAATACTGGGTGCTTTATAAACTATAAGGGACCGGCTGCCTGGTAGGTTTTGGACACTGAAGGACTGTGTGAATAACACTGCATCCCATAGATTATGTAAAGTGCATTGCAACTTGTGATGTGCTGCAGAAGACTTTTGTGAATCTGTCTAAAATGAAACCTTGCTTTTGAGACAAGGGCCAACTGTGACAAATTGTAGAAAAATCTTATGAGACTCTGTCACCAGATAATAAAATGGAATCCAGTATAGATAAATGCAAAGTGATGCTGATGGCAAAGAGAGCACATTTTCCGTTTAAAATAGATTCCCAATCATCGCAGTCACATGGTAGATTTCAGTTAGGAAGAGTGAGCCTCAAAAATGTAAGCTTGCTCATCACTAACAGTTCCAAAAGAATTATTAGGAAGGCAATACAGATCAGAGCAGAGAAAATCATTAAGCCACTGTATAATTGCTTGCTTTTCCAGAGGATGTATACTTTGTGGAATTCTCCCTTAGCATGGGAGAAAAGGATGACACAAAGTTGGAAAATTTAGGGAAGCACGGTAGTAGTGATCAAAGATATGGAAAAAGCTTACACCTGAGAAACAAGTAGGCTAGGACTCTTTACTGAGGTTTCATGTGGGTTAGACGGGAAGAGGAGAAAGGAATGATTATGCCCTCTCTCTTCTGATACAAGAACCAGGGCTATCAATTTACATTAACAGGAGTCACATTCACAGTAAACAAAAGCAAGCAGTTCTTCATGTACTGCGTGTACTTTCATGTCTAGCAATGGAATTGGTAGCCACAGAACATTGTGGCTCCTAAAAATATACAAAGACTCAAGAGAAAGCCAAAGCAATTACAAAACATTTTGTAATGTGGTTTTTGATTTCTGGCATTCAAATGAAATTGAATGATTTTAAGACAAGATAAGCATTTGTAACTCACCGACTATTCAGACTGATTTGAGAACTGAATTCTGATTTGGAATGCAGAGTTGATTTTCTAAAAAGGATTTGAAGTGGGTGTTGAGAACAAACCTTTGCGAATTGTTTGCTTTTGCCAATTTGCTTATTTGCCAGTTTGCTTATTATAGACTTTTGCAAATTATTAGAACATTCTTAGGTAACCGAACAAAAACAAATGCTACCTGTTTCTTTCTGCAAGCTTTACTTTCATAGAACACACAGAGAAATCCAATATTCTGACTGTGTTTTCCACCTTTTAAGAGTTCTAGTAATCTAAATTTAAAAATAGCATAGAAACCATTGTTATTACCTAACAAATGTCATGACATAATTCAATTTGGGCATTTCTTAGAAAAAGAAACATGGTCTGAGGTCTGCATTTTCTGTTTTATGTGTATAAAGGTCTTTCTTGATAATCCTTCTCAAATACAGTAAGATTGCCAAAAACCTGAATGAAAAGAAACTCTGCAAGCAAAGCTTATTTTATTCGTTTTTCATCAACGAATGAAGGTTAGCATATACGAAGGGGGGAAAATACAGACAAAATGGAACCAAATGAAAGAAAGTCAGGGAAACATGGATTTGGCAGGGAGAGAAGTTTTGCTAGTTTATTTAATCCAAACGTTTCTTTTCCTCCGTTCATTCCAAAACTACCTTGATGTGGAAAAATACGGTTGTTAATAACGTGTGCTGTAAGCCATAACAGCACTTCTTAAGTTTAAAAAAGAGACTCTTCTAAATTAGATGATGTATTACAAAGTCATTACGAAGTACTAGTGATTCAGAGCAGTGTTTCTACATGTGAGAATATCAATAATTTGTAGATCTAAATAAAATTATTCCTTCAAATCTTTTGTTTAGCAAACTCTGCTGATACTGTCCTACAAAGTTATTTTTTGCTTTCCTCTTCATTAGTGCTCCTGTATTTTATCCTCTGAGTTCAGTAGTGATTTCATTTAGTCAAAAATCCTTAAAAAAACGTATTTGAGGTAAAACAGTATCTTGAGTTTCAAGACTGTAGCTTATTACTCTTAAGATGATACTGTGGCAGAAATAGCCATTGCTGCTCTAACTGATGAGTGGTGCTCTCTGCTTTAAATTCAGCCCTACGATTTAAAATTGCCACAAAAAATTAAAGCCACGATGCATGTACCTCTAGTGACAACTTGTTCAGTAAATGGTCTTTTTTATATTTCTGTAATGAATGATGTCAGAGCCAAACACTGAGTTGTAACTTAATAATAACAACTGTTTTTTTCTAGAATTCAAAATTCAAGGGCTTTTTTATTTTTTTATAAAGATTTGCATACAATTCCCTTTCTTGCTTAGCATGAGTAAGCTATCCTGGAATATGCAAATCAAAACAAATATTAAAAACTAAAAAACTTTTGGGATTCTCATTTTGGGGTTTTTTGTTGGTTTTTTCTTTGTTTTTTGTTTTGTTTTGGGGTTGGTTTTTTTTTTTTTTACAGAGCTGCAGACAACAGACTTGAGAAGGCAGAAGTAGGAAAAAAAAAAGGGAAGTCAAATACTACATGCATTTTAATGTTACAGTATGAAATTATTTTTGTGGGCATTTATTTTAATAATCATTGGAGCTTAGTTTAATTACTGTGGAATAAAACACATATTTAAATAAAAAAATATTTAATTACTAAAAATAGCCTTTTTCTGTAAAAAAACCCCACTTTTTCTGAAACTGCTCATTGGTAAATTTCAAGTGACATCTGTTTTTCCGGTTCAGTGTAAAAACCAATGTGAAACAGCAGAATTTCTTGTGAAGCGGAAATTCTTGTTTCAAGCCTGTTTGATAGTGAATGTACTGAAGATGGAAATAATATAAGTCCATCCAATTTCCCGGAAGACTTGTCTCTCCTGTTTGGTCTTTGAGTGTATGTTATTCAGTGCAATGAAGACTGTATTGCAATAATAAGCCATACAAACACTTATTAAAGCTAAGAAAAGGGCACAAAGATTTAGCCAGCGTTTTCTGCCTAAGTGATTATGTCATCACTTATTTTGAGATAGGTCAGTCTGCATTTGATCTGACAATTTTGCAAGTTTGGTTGTGCTAAGTTAGTCTGTTTCTGTGCTAATATTGTGGTGGGGATCTGTAGCATTTTTATTGTTTTCTTCGATTTGTTCTTTCCAGCAGCTTTTACGTTGCATTTCAGGTGCCAGTCTGGCCTACTGCGCATTAAGGGATTTTGTTATTTGCTCTGCTAATCAGGGGTGGGAGCTGCTGCTACTGCTGAGCCTGGGGAACAATATTGCATGTGTGAGTGGATACGTATGCTTTCATTTTAATTCAGTTCTTGGTTCTGTCATTCTTTGAAGTGGAAAGCATTCTTGATGCCTGGTTGAAGTAGCTTGTGAAGCTGAATATTCCTTTTCCTCAGTCGCTGAGTGTTGGGAATTGGTCTGGTACCAGCCTGTAACAGTTTTTGCTTGAGTTCTTACGCATAGGAAGCATTTTTCCTGGAACTGCAAATTTAGGATTTATCTGAGGGATTTTTTTCTAGTCATATTAACCCGTTGTTAAAACTAGATCCTAGGTTTCGTTCTGAGTTGGGTTAACCTTGGCTGGACACCAGGTGTTCACCAAGCTGCTCTATCACCCCCCCTACTCATCTGGGCAGGGGAGAGAAAAATATGATGAAAGGTTCGTTGGTGGAGATAAGGACAGGGAGAGATCACTCACCAATCACCGTCACTGGCAAAACAGAATTGACTTGGGGAAATTAATTTAATTTATTGCCAATCAAATCAGAGTATGACAATAAGAAATAAAAAAAAACCCACAATCTTAAAAACACCTTCCCCCATCCCTCCCTCTTCCCGGGCTCAACTTTACTCCTGCCTTTCTCTACCTCCTCTGCCCTGAGCGGCACAGGGTGTTGGGAACTGAGGTTGCAGTCAGTTCATCACACACTGTCTCTGCCGCTCCTTTCTGCTCAGGAGGAGGACTCCTCACACTCTTCCCCTGCTCTAGTGTGGGGTCCCTCCCATAGGAACCAGTCCTCCATGAATTTCTCCAACATGAGTCCTTTCCACAGGCTATAGTTCTTCATGAACTGCTCCAGTGTGGGCCCTTTCCACAGGGTGCAGTCCTTCAGGAACAGACTGCTCCAGCGTGGGTCCCCCACAGAGTGGCAAGTCCTGCCAGCAAACCTGCTCCAGCGTGGGTCCCCCACAGAGTGGCGAGTCCTGCCAGCAAACCTGCTCCAGCATGGCCTCCTCTGTCCTTGGCTGCACAGGTCTTGCCAAGAGCTTGCTCCAGCACAAGCTTACCATGGGGTCACAGCCTCCTTTGGATGCATCCACCTGCTCCAGTGTGAGGTTCTCCACGCTCTGCAGGTGAGTATCTGCTCCACCATTAACCTCCCTGGGCTTCAGGGGGACAGCCTGACTCACCACGCCCTTCACCACGGGCTGCAGGTGTATCTCTGCTCTGGCACCTGGAGTGCCTCTTCCCCCACATTCTTCATTGACCTTGGCATCTGCAGAGTTGCTT
Organism: Chroicocephalus ridibundus; assembly: GCF_963924245.1. Lineage (NCBI taxonomy): Eukaryota > Metazoa > Chordata > Aves > Charadriiformes > Laridae > Chroicocephalus > Chroicocephalus ridibundus. Next base: position 86,058,354 of record NC_086285.1, on the reverse strand, counting down.
TTCTCCTATATTCTCACTCCTCTCTCTGGCAGCAGTTTTTTTACCCCCTTCTCAAATATGTTATCACAGAGGTACTACCAACATTGCTGATTGTCTCAGTTTTGGGGGCGGAGGGGAGGTTCTTGATTTTCTGTTTCCCTATGACTTAGCAGAAAGCTTGTGTAATATTTGAATGAGGACGTGTATTCTCCCACCAGTTTCACTTTCTAGCACTGGTTGTCTTGGATAAATCAAGACTGGATGAAGAGGCTTTTTTGATATCTGAGGCCTGGAGGATGCTTATGTATATAAGTGTGTGTGCGGCAAAGACAGTGGGATTTGATGTGGCATTCTCTCACTCTTATGTTTTTTTGTTTATTTCAGAAATACACAAAGTCATTTTAAATGTTACTGTTAATGCAGATATATCTGATGATGGATATCTTTGCATGTAGTAATTTTGTAGGCAATTCCTATATTTTATATCAAGATAGTGTCCAGATTTAAAAGAAAAATTACATAACTTTCAAGGAGTAATGTGATGTTTTCTTTTGGCGTTACATTTGATATACCCTCAGGGTCACGTGAACTCCCATATTAGATTTTTTGAAGGGTTTTCTTCACCTCTTACATACTTAACAATTTGTCATGGGTATTTTGGTAGGCTTCAATAGCTGTATTCAAACTTAGCTGATTATACGTCAGGATTGTTCTTTGGTATCCAGTGCATATGGTTAGGCAGTGCTGTGCTCCCATTTTACTCTTGTTGGAAGATGGACTGAGTTAAACTTGTTGATTTAGAAGTACAGGTAAAGGACACAGACAAATTTAGAAGGACCCAAAAGACTTCAATTTCAGATGTATGTGTTGAAGAACCAGGCATACATTTTAACCAGTAAGTGATGAAGACTTTTTTTTGACTCCCAGATAATTCCCCGGTCAAACCGGGGATTTTATGGGGATGGAGGAAGGAAGCTTGATCAGTGTGAGCAGGAAGCATCTGTTCTGTCCCTCTGCTGGGTGGCAAGACTGGTTAATCTGACAAGGACTTCAGTGAAGGCTCCAGCCCCGGTTGTTGTTCATAAATGAGCTCCCTGTTGTCTTGTTCCCATCTCTTTTACCACTGAAGTCAGTCCTGAATGCTGCCTACTGGGACCGAGGTGCGCAGTGTAACTGAGGTGTGGGTTTTATGATGTTAACCTTTGGGTTAACTGACTCTGTTCCATGGAGGCTATGGAGTAGCCCATCTGTCCTGTGCAAAGGAATCCTTTCTTGATCCTGGATAACCCCCATGATCATCACAAGGGTTCAGGCCCCTGCAACTGAATTCACAGTGGATGTATAAAAGGGCAGCTCCTTTCTTATCTTGATGTTAGTGAAAAATAGCAGTCTCAGGAGCACCTGTCTCCTAACGTCTGTAGCTGCCTTACTCGGCCAAGCAGGACCATACCGGCTTCCCCTGAGCTGGAAGCAGCAATAGTGACTCAGTGATTATTGTCACTGCTCTCTCTCCCTGTGACTCTAATAACTTTAAAATTTATTCTTTCAACTTATGGTTGAAGGAATCAACATCTATCAGATATCTAATTTGTATTTAATTATTTTCATTACTGAAGATTATTGTCTGTAGAACATAGATTGGTAATTATACAGTGAAGTGGTAAAACCACACACCCTTGAATATAAAATAACATCTCCCTCTGCTTTGCAAAATTCTCTCGGTATTTTTAGCACACAGAAACCTTTATGTAATGCTTTTCAGTTTAGAATGCCTATCATTTTTACTCTTTTGAATTGTGAATGATTGCTTTGTAGTTTACTGACTGCTGTATGGAAGTCTGTTTCATTCAGTGTGCTAAATGAAGATCACTACAGTTCAAACAAAATGTAACTGGATTAGGTTCCAGGTCTTGAGGATGTAACATATCAGATGATCTTATAAATTCCTCTGAAGTTAGATCTAATGTAGCTCTGTTAAAATCATTAAAAACCAAAGTGGGCTCGTGTGTCTCTCACTGTCTCCTTTCCCATCAGCAGCAGGTACAGTGCTATGCAAACCAGCTCTCTGTGCCTAATGCAGCAGCAGGTGCACGTCACACCTCCTTGCAGTCCCGTTTGCGTCCCCTGTGCAGCCTGGATTGCATCCTCTCTTATGTTTTGCTGCTTCAACATGTTCGTTTAGAAGCTTCCTTAGATTTTATAGGGCGTTTTGGTAGTGTCTCTTTTTGCTGTTATTAAGGGTGACCAGTAAAAGAACAGTAAAATGCAAATAATTTACTCATTCTGCTGAACAAGTTCTGTGAGGGTTAAAAGAAACTTCAGCATTTTCACTGTAGCTCTATGACAATGAATCATTAGAGATGCCCAGTGTGCCAAAGTCCCATGCGTGCAGCTTTCAAAAACAACAGACACAAACCCAGCAGTATTTTTTTTCTCATTCATCAATTTTGTGCATCCAAATTGGCTTTCTGGAATCCCCACAGCAATTTGCAAATGATGTATGAAATAAAATATTCCTACCTGCACAGTGTGCAGGGGAAAGAAAAAAAAATAGATTTCCTATCAGTGCTGTGACATGCTGTTTCAGTGATACTTGATATCCAGCTAGACACTGTCAGAAATAAGATGCTAGTTCCAGACGCTGAGAAAAATACCATTTACAAAAATCTTCTGCACATTTTTCCTCTTCAGTTTTCCTTTGTTTTCTCAACACTGTTAACCTTGATAGTTTTGTCTTTTAGAAAACATATTTGTTCATGCAAGTCCATCTCAATAATTTTCAGAAACGTTGGAGTGATTTTTCTCCTCTTTTTCTAATGGATTGTGGCTTGGGGAAGTGTACGAACTGGATGACCTCTCAAGGTCCATTGCTCTCTCCTGTGATTCATTAAGATTACCCAGGCATATTTTTTTATCCACTATTTTGCTTATATAGTATTTAATTCCCTAGATATTTGCCAGCTGTGTCTGGAGGCAGAGTACAAACTTTTTTCAGTGTTAATTTGTCTTATTTTCTATTGTTCTTGTAATTTTAATAGTAAAATTATAGTTTTTCCTTTCCTTTTGAAATGAAATATTCATTATAGAAGAGGTTTGCATTTGTATACTATCTCAGATTTTGCAGAATGCTGCATATTATTAATCTCTTTTGCACTTAGAAAAAATATTTTATGTTTTGGTCACCCACACCAAAAGTGACATGGTAGACCTGAGTAGGTGATAGGTTACTTAACATACAATAGGTCTCCAGAATTTCTTATCAGTGCAGATGCTGCTAACAAAGACCGTTTAATTTGACTCCAGATGTGAAAAACAGAAAGAATACAACAGGACAAGAATGTCGTAAATGCTGTGTTGTTATACCAAAAGCTTACAAGCACAAACTTACAAAGCCTGTCTTTTTACACCAACTAGTCAGGACAGGTGTAACGAAACTTAGTGACCTAGTTTGAGGTAAAACAGAACCAATTTTCTTTTCTGTAATTTTACTTTTCAAGTTAATCTCTTCTAACTAACTATACTTTCTGAAATTAATGGCTCATTTTTCAGACAGTGTCTGCTTTTGCATATGCTTACTTGCTATAACAACCAAGGTCAGCTAACTTTGTTTTGTGCCCTGTTGGATGGACAGAAGTGGAAAAGTGTAGAGTGGTCACACTTGCGGGAAGGAGCAGGCAGGACAGGTGACCCAAAACTGACCAATGGGGTGTTCCATCCCATCTGCCTTGTGCTCAGTATAAAAGTTGAGAAATCAAAAGGGTCAGCCTCTTGTCTTCGATGGCCGGCATCTGAGGAAGACTCTGTCTGTACATCTGCCTTTGATCCTGATCTGTTCATTCCTGAATCCAGTTCCTGAGTTCAGCTCCCATCCGTCGCTGAGTCCAGTCTGGGACTTTCCCAGTGCCTGACAGTGACGTGATTGTAATCCTGCGAGCTCGATATTGGTTTTCTATATATTGCATATATTTCATTATTTTCTTCTTAATATTATTATCTTTTATTTTTATTATTAATATTTCATTGAAGTGGTTTAGTTTCTTTTCAACCCATAAGTCTCTATCTATCTTATTCTCTCTCCCTTCTTTTCTGGGAAGGGAGAGAGAGGTTCAAGGGAACGTCTGTCATTCGTTTAGTGGCCAGCCCAGCCTAAACCACAACCCTTTGATATGACTGGTTCAAATTTGATAAATGAAAAAAAACCTCTCCCATGGAATATAAATAATATCTGATACTGTTTGTCAAGGGTAACTGAAGGGTAAGACTTTAGCCTGAATAAAAGATGTACACATAAATAGGTGACAGGTGGCTATGGTTAGAATTACTTTTGGAAGGGCTGTAAACTCTAATGCTGTCAAGTGAAAGCACATTTCTTCATTTGAGGTTTGAAAGGAATTCCTTTGTAACACGTTAACTCTCTTATCTTCAGGTTTTTGTCCACCTCCTTCCCAAGAACTCTGCATGCCTTTGGAAAGTAGTGCCAATGCAATGTGTCAAGGAAGTGAGGCAATTCCTACATCTCATGAAATTGCCAAAGCCATTGGGCATCCGTGGATATCTTCTCTACTTCCAAACAGTTGGGACATACCGTGTAGCAGTTAGTGGGGTAAGTGAACTACTAAAGCAAATACTCCTTCCAGGAAGTCATAATGTTCAACCGAAGCCACCAACTGTATAGATCTATGCCACTGAGAAACTTGAATTACTCTGTGCAGATCCCCACACGAGCATAGCTATATTACTTTTGATACCTGAGCAAGTTTATTTCAACTTTTCTCAAGTAGTTCTTCATGGCACAACATCATACATTGTAGTGGAAAAAAAGGGACTGGGATTATTTCCTTCTTGGAATGTCTCTGTCGACCCTTCAGTATCTTTCTCTCTTTTGCTTTTGTATTCAGCGTTAGGGAGTTGAAACATCTTCAGGAAAAAATGATTTTATTGTTTGTCCTTCTTTTTCTTCGAGTTTAAAGATTTTCACCTACACACCCTAAGATTTTAGTGACAGAACTGAGTGTTATCAGGATTTTATGTTTTTATAGCAAGAACTTCAGAACCTGGAAATAAATTAACAATATGTATAAGTTATAAATTTTGTCATTAGTGGTGAGACTAATGTAAGGTCCACTATGCTTTAGATAAAGCATGATTAGATCTACTAATGTATCATAAGGCATAGTGCTGTATTAAACATGGTTTTGGGCAATTCTACTCTTTTCTGGCTGGATACTTGATGTTTGAAGGGAAACTTTTGAGTTCAACCACCTTCTGGGCATATGCAGCAATACAGTCTCTCTTCTCTGCCAGGCTTCATGTCTTTATGCAGCAGCTAGGAACCTAAAGCATTTGAGATCCCTGTGCTTTTGTCAAATAGTGCAACTTTTCCATGGGAAAACAAGCTAAAAATGTTTGCAGGTCAAACTTTGATTACAAGCTATTTAAAAATGCCTTGTCACAAATATTTATCCCTTATTTTCCCAAACTCTTTTTTTTTCCTTTTTTTTTCTGTTGATACTCTAATTATCCATGCCCATGCAAAAGTAAGTACCTCTTTAACCTGAATTCCTGAATAGATCTTCAATTTGTACTCAGTCAACCATGGTTAGTGCAATTTAGTTTCTCTTCTTGGTAGTAAACTTACCCTTCCACTGTGTGTACGGGCATTGGACTTTGTTTAAGGTGAGATTTCATATGCCTAACAGATCAATAACTCAGATGGAAATAACCATGTACCTTGAAATTTGATTTCCAAGGATTAGAGTGTCTTTCTTTACCAAAGTCACGAAGACATCTCTGAAGCATCATGTATAGTGTATCTCAGTTAGCTCATTTGTTCCAAGCCCACAATGCCTGTTTGAGCACTCTCTGCACTAATCAAACTGCAAAGAAAATTGTGCAAATAGTGTAATATGGTTTTCTAAGTTGAATATTTTCAGATCACCTATTATATTTGTGTGGGAAAAGCCCAGACTCTCTCTGCATCATCAAACTCTAGTCTCCATCCTTTGTGGGGCAGGTAGGGAGAAACCTGGTGAGAATTAATCCATTAAAATTTAGTTGTTAAAGTAACAACTGTGTGTAACAAATGTGGTATGTGTAGCCCACGTAAGAAAAAATGGTAGTTCAGGTTTTGACTGTTTTTAGTATAAATCGAGTGGATTCAGGAAACATACTGTTATAGTAAGGAAATTTATTTGCCACTGATATTGAAATGAATTCCTGCTGTGATCCTCATGAAGGAGTAACCTTAACAGACTATAAATAGATGTATTTATGTAAAATCCCCCTACATGAACCTCATGGTCCTCTTGGGGAGAAGAAAGAGGGGAAAAAAAAGGACATTTTTCATGCTACAGTGGCTTGAATTAACTCCCATTTAGTAGCAGTTTCTCCTTAATTTCCTCTCCTTCTTCCAAAGCAAAGCTAAGTCCTTATTGTAACCACAAATCAGTTGTTCACGGGAGGGTAGTTGCAGATACTGGCACTTTTTGTCTAAAAGTTGCATATAGAACTAGATTCATCTTTGTTTTGTCATCTGCTTTGTTATCCACTAGATCCTCTGTTATCTATGTGCTTTCCATCTCTATGCAGATAGAGATTTCTTTTATACATACGCCCACAATTGCTAGATGACGACTTCTAGCTGGCAAACCCTCTCAGGTGAGGAACTATACTTCAGTGTATATATGCATATCAATAGTACAATAGGAATCCATTGTCTTTGCATAATAAAAAATTAAAGGTTAAAAAAGTATACTAAGGGAACCCTACACTCATTAGAGAGTGTATTTGTTAAAATAGTAATTTCCGAGCTGTGGGTGTGTGGGGATTTCTTGTTTCATTTCATTAATGAATTGGTACAGAGAGGAAATTTTCACATGGCAAATGTAATCTGAACTTTGAATAGTCAATGTTGATTTTGCTCAACTAAATTGAGCTGATGTGTTTGCTGAGATTCAGAAAATGTCATTATAGAAGAGAAAAAAGGTTGTTGTGGGTCAGACCAAAGATTCATCTAGTCTACTAACCTGTGCCCATCAGAGTTTATAGACCAAATGTCTAATAAAAAGGACAGAGAACATAATGGTTTTCATTTGAACTATTCTCACTTTTGAGCTGGTTTTGGCTCATGAGACTTTTTGAACCAAATGTGGTTTCAATGTGTTTTTCTTCCATGTAATTTTGCAGTGTACCCTGGAAGCTCTGTAAACTTTTAGCACTCACAATGTTTTGTGGCACTCTCGCATTGTTTGAGGAACTGCCTCCTTTGTTATGAATCTGGCTCGTACTAGTTTCATGTTATGCCTCCTGTTCTTATATTGGAAGAGACAGTGTGCAATTTCTCCAGATCTACTGTCTCTGTGTCAGTTTGATTTTATAGTCCTCTGTTATCTCTATTTCTCACTTCAAGAGTCTTTTAAAGATATAAAACCACTTGGGGTTTTTTGTTTGTTTTGTTTTTGGGTTTTTTTGCATGGGAGGAGTCCAAAGCCACTGAATGTTCTTATCAACCTACTCTGGACCTTTTCCTGTCTAATTAGATCTTACATTGGAGAACTTAAATAGCTGCTTAATAATATTTTCTTTTCTTTCTCTGTGCCCTTCCTAATAATTCCTAATGTTTCATTTGGGTTTTTGACTGCTAGTGAGTACTGAGCTGCTCTGAGTACAGAGCTATCATAATCCCACAGTCCCCACCTAATCAGCTCAGGGCCTGTCATTTCAGCTGTATATCACTTACATATGCGCATTTCCCTTGTGCTTCACTTCACGTTTACCTCTGCATATGCATTTCTGCTGCTGCTCTCTCTGTTCCAGGTAGGTAAGACCTGTTTACTTGTCATGGGTAGAGTAGAGCAGAGAAATCACGAACTTGGATAGCTTGCTTATATTTTTTCCCCTCCTGTCAGGCAGTTAGCTTTCCTAGGATTTGAAAATGCTGATTTGTCTGCTAAGAATCCAGTACACACGCAACAAATACATTTGTATAAGGAACTAATGCTGAAACTTGACGTCTGTTAGTTTCAAAAACAGTCTTTAGACACCTGGCCTAATATTTCTTCCATCAATCCTTTCCTGTCCTTGGCAAATCCACAGAGCAATATCATGTACCATATAAAGTTACTACCTGGCTCTAGTTGTCGTATATGTTCCAGATAAGCAGTATACACTTGGCTCGCTGGTGCACTTGATTATAGTGCTGCCTTTTAATTATAGATTTTTTTCTACATTACTACAGTGCTTATGTTTATATGTAATGTCTTCAGTAAGATTTAATCAATTCTTTCCTTCATGATACATTATTTTACACTTTTTTCCCTGATTCTCATTCTCTTCTCTTCTCTTGGAATAGTTTACCACTAATATTTTCCAAGGAATTCTGGGCAATTTCACTGAGAGTTTTATCACTGTCGTTCTAGCAAATTTTTTACAAATTGGTCTTAAGAGTAGAAATTATTTAGACTTTCCTAATAGCTCATCATCAGTGCCTTTTGAACTGATCTTTACAGCTTTCCCTGAAGGCACAGAAAGGCTTCAGTGGTGTTTACCATGCTATTAAATTTCTCAACTGTCACAATAGTGTATGTGTTGTGAAATCTCTTCAGGGAGGGGGAAAGAATGATTTGTCAAGGTCAGGTCTTATAGTCATTGATTGATTTTTAGTTTGTGTATTAGAAAAATTGCATGTGTTTGAGGAAGTAGCTGCCTAGATGTCCAATTCAAAAGTCTCTGATTCAAAACCACATCTATTATAGCAACTGGGCTCATCCCATATGAAATGTTTGCGAGCCATTTATTATATCTATTGAACTTTAAAAAACATATACCACAACTCTAAACATTATATGCAATTATTCATTTGTTTTCTCCTATTGCACTTTGGAAATTACTTTAAAAGGTATTTCTTTAGAGCTCTGAATCTTCAGATTTCATTTCCTTGCACAGCTGTGGAGTTGATTAGAACTGCCTCTCATCTAGCAGTGCACACACAAACTGTTTTAAAATAAGGAAAATTGTTCTATTGCACAGTCTTGTTTCTGTTATATTGTAAAGTCTCCATCCAACTTATTTCTTCCTGGTTTCCTTGTACAAATTTATATAATTACAGAATAATTTAGACTGGAAAGGACCTCAAGAGTTCTCTAGTTCAACCTCCTGTGAAAAGCAGGGCCAGCTATGAGGTCAGACCAGGTTGCTCAAGGCTTTATCCAGTTGAGTCTTGAAAACCTCCAAGGATGGAGACTACAAATCCTCTCTGGGCAGCTCCACTTTCCTGAGGTGACTTTTTTTTTCTTTTATGTCCACATCCTACCGGCCATGACTCTTGCCCTTCCTCCAGGCAGTGCTGTGAAGAGACCACCTCCATCTTCTTAGTAACCAGCACACAGATATGGCCAGGCTACTGCTGGGTCACCCTGAAGCTGTCTCTTCTCCAGGCTGAACAAGCCCCACTCCCTCAGCCTCTCTTCACAGGACAAATGCTCCAGCCCCTGATCACCCTAGGGGTTCTCTACTGAACTCAATTCAGTTAATTGACATCCTTTCTGTGCTGGTGGGTCCAAAACTGAAAGCAGTTACTAGATGTGCTCTCATGACTGCTGAGTAGAGGGGGATAATTTCTCCCTTCGACATTCTGGCTGTGCCCCTGTGAATACCATCCAGGGCACACTGCTGGCTCATGCTCAGCATTTGCCTTTCTTCAGTCACTGCTAACTTTACCTGATCTTCATTACTTTTCCAAAATGATAATGACATCTCTGATATTGTCCAGCTCTCTCTTGGATGCATTTTGTCAGGTCACAAGGACTTCTGTGCATTGAGTTCCCACACATGGTCCTCACCCACTGCTGGTAGTTCCTCTCCTCCTGGAACGCTTTCACTATGCAGAGACCTGGGAAGACTTGTTGGTGAAGACACGAGGAAGACGTCAAGTAGTTCAGCCTTGTTTATGTCTGCAGTCACCCAATCTGACTGCCCCGTAGAACAGTATAACCGTGTTTTGCTTTGCCAGGCTTTTGCTATTAATATAGCACTAGAACTCTTGTAGTGGCTGATATCCCTTGCAAGTATCAACTCTAGGTGAGCCTTGGATTTCATCACACCATCCCTGCGTACCTGGGCAATATTACTGTAATGCTCCCTTGTAGCTTGTTCCTGCTTCAATGTATTTTTGCACTGAAACACAGTACTGAGTTACCTGTTAAACTGATTGGCTAATCTGTTTCTTCTCCTGATTATTGTGAAGGGACCATTCTTGAGCTAAGAAGAGCTTGCTCTTAAAGATCTACCTTCCAGCTTTTACAAGCTCCTTTGCCCTCCAGAGCCGTGTCTTATTGGATCACTCCTAAATTTTTCGTTCCTAGAGCCCAGAGTCTATATTCTGATATTTGCCTTCTCTGTTCCCCTGGGGATCTTGAACTCTTCCATTTCATGGTCAGTAAAGCCAGAGCTGCCATCAACTATTATGTCTCCAATTGGTTTGTCCTTGTTAGTGAATAGCAGATCCACTTGTACATCAGCTGCAATTACCTCATCCATTACTTGTATCAATGAGTTGACACCTCCCCAAAAATCTGCTCAATTGCTTGGCTCTAGCTGTGTTGCCATTCCAGTAGATTGCAGTAAGATGAAAATCCTCCTCCTAAGAGTTGGGGTCTATAATTTAGAGACCTTCTTAAGTTGTTTAAAGAAAACTTTTTATGTTTTCTCATTGGAATGAGTGGTCTGCAACAGTCTTCTACCACAGTAGCACCCTTACTGGTATCTCCTTTGATCCTGACCTAATCCTCCTTTGGGCCTCATCTTTATGGGGAAGGATGGGAAAACTCTTTGAAAAACCTGTTATCAATAGATTGAATAACTGACACTTATGTAAATGGAGAATCAGTCTTTAAAGACTAACCGCATACATTAACAACTTGTAAATTTTGTGAATATTTTACAGTACATGTTACTAGTAATCCTAAAACTCTTAAAAGCATGCTTGTATCTGTTTACTAAGTAAAAATCTGATATTCATGTAGCCTGTGCGTAACTTGGTTTTGGGGGAAACTTTGGAAAACCTAGTCTAAGCATCTGCCTAAAATTATATGCGTTTAAGTACTTAATTCAGTGGAGGCTTTCTTGCCTCTCTGTCATAAACTCGTTTTTGTTTTCAACAGCCCTCCTCTGCATTTCTGTTCCGTGATTCCTTTTAAAAATTTTTACAAAGAGATACAGAGTGGTACTTGGAATGATTATTGCAGTAAGAGCGACACCTTCTATGCCCTTCTCCTATGTCAATTTTAAAACATGTTAAGGAGCTCTTGGTTTTGGTAGTCAGTTAACACAGTGACTTATGAACACACAGTAGCATGACTGAATTTATATAATTAATAATACTAAAATGCTGTTGATAGTCTGAAGTTACTTGAAGATAGTCTAAAGCATCACTGCGTAAAGTGTTTTTGCATTGCTGCTTATGCAAGGTTTTACTCATTTTGGTTCTCAACATTGTCAAATCATCTAACACACAACACAGCACTCATCATGCCTTGCTATTTCTATTTGAATTCATCAGCACATTGTTACACTCCACATGTTAGTTCATCTTTTCTTGAAGACCTTTCCAAAATTCAAGAGGTCACTTATTTACAGAGTGGGTTTTCACATGACATCTTGGTCTCCTCTTCCATACATAGGGTGAGAGCAGAAGTAACAGTAGCGGTAGTCTTCCTTTGTAGAACAGAAAAAGCTAATTTATTTATAATTCTTGGGTTTGTTTATAGCAGTGAATTAGCATTTTGTTCCATGCAGCGCAATTTAAATCCACTTTTCTGTAATTCTCCTTTTTATAGTTGCAAATAATTGCTGTGTGAAAAATGAACACATAGTAGAAAATTGTTAAATGAGTAATCTCATTTTAAACATATTTATTCTATTAGCTACCATTTATTTGAGAAGACTACACTGTGTTACAGCGTATACCCTGGGGCACTAGAAATCCACCAGCATAGAGTTTTTGCACAATCCATTTATTTAGTTTCAACATGAATTTTAGCAGAACCTGGTGTTTCATAAGTATGTAAGCTTTCCCTTTAATGGGAAGAACTTGATTGCTCAGCTGCCTTGTGATTTAGTCATTCCATAGCTGAGGAGATGAGAGACGTAAGCCGCCTTCTTGAAACAAACGGCCTGAAACTGTAAGTTTCAAGAACACTAGACAATAGAGGTCTGAAATTGAGCTGTTCTTAACAGTCTTAACAGAAGTGTAATACCAACAAATATACAGATGTATGTAATTAACTCCATTTCCTTGTTGTTTGTTTTACTGAACCTTTAGTCTCAAAATATATCATGTCATCTTGAGCTGCATGGCTGTGTGTGGCATTCATCAAGAGGACTTCATGAAAATAGTCTAAAAGGCCTATGTGAAAACCGTCTTACACTTTGGAGGCAAGAGGGTTAAATAGTCAGGTAAGATTACAGTTAGCTGCCAAAGTTGTTTTTTATGTCTGATGGCTTTTTTAAATTCTTTCTTCAGCTGCATTGGTAGAAAGGACTGTTATACTGTCAGGTTTGTGTCCTTCCCTGGTGTTTTCCTATGCCTTCACAGCCTATTCAGGGTCTTGATCTTGACAAAGAGCATTGTAGGTACCTTCTCCTACTGGAATATCTGAGCCCAGAGACTGACTTCAAACATTTTCCCTTGTGTGCAGACATACCACAAATTGCAGTTACAACAGCGTCCCCATCTTGGTAGCATTATTTATGCTCCTAGAGATGAGGTTATCTTGATATATATATTAAAATGGATTAAATTTATAACTAAGCTTAAATGAGGAAAAGGAGCGTTCCTCTCTAAACATGACCTGGTATGCTGAAGCACAGTAATGGTCAGTACAGGCAGCATAGCTTGGCTCGATGAACCACTCTAACAATAACAGGGTAAAACTTGAACAAGGAGATTTCAAGAGGTTTGCAGGGGTAGAGTCCTGTTGGGTATTGATGAAATCTACTGGAAGAGGAGACAATACCTTTATAAAGAAAACCCTGTAACTAGTGCTGTCGTGTTTCATTTTGATTTACAGACATTATTAAGGAATCTTAACTCAATGATGCCATAGTTTAATATCTTCCTGAGATATCAAGCCTGTGATTTTTGTCTCTGCTGAGTCTTCTACTCTTCCTTGTAAAGTTCATACTTTTTGTCAAGAAACTTTTTTTTTTTTAATAAGGTTATGATATTATTGGAAAGTTCCTTTTCATGAGAACTTCTTTTTCTTAAAGACCAATTTCTTGTATATGCATTTCTTTTTTTAGAGCCCAGCTGTGGCTTCACATTTGTGGCTGCTTTGCAAATTAGCCATACTAATAAAGCAATAACATTGTTAACAAGCCAGGAAAGTTAAAATTAAACAAGTATACCTGAATATGTATAATAAGCAGAACAAAAAGCTATTCCAGCTTCTTCCAAATATCTGCTGGTAAATTTTACATTTGCTTTACCAAAGAAGGATTTGGGCTAATAGAATTGTTGCTATTTCTGTTATTTTTGTTAGAACTAATGATCATGTAGGAATTAGACAGAAGCCTACAAAAGGTGAATCATACCTTCATTTTAGAAGAATCAAAATGGTTGTGTTTGGTTTTTTGTTTTAATACAAAAGTATAATCTCTTTGGACAGTAGCTGTTTTTCAGTTATGTGTTTATTTTGGGGTATTTGATAGAATGCTTTGCAGTCATCAGTAGTATTGTGTTCAGACACAAGGGTGTTAGATTGTCAATTAAAATTGCCTGGTCCTTTCTAGGTCACTTGCACCATAGTAGATGTTAAAGAGCCAATCCGTCCTTGGCTCTCACCATTTGAACAGGTGTGTTCACTGTGTTTCACATTCCTAGCTAGATGATGGAAAGGGGGAATTTCACCTGTGGGTCTCAAGGGAAAAAAAGTCTTTAGTTTGTTTGTGGGTTGATTTGTTTTATTTATTTTTATTGGTGTGTCCCCTGTCCTTGCCCTTCCTGCTGCTACAGAAAGAGGAGTATCTCTAGGCTTTAGTGCTCTACAAACAGATTCTGAATATGTTATTTCTGGAGTGGAAGAGGATCAGGCTAGAAAGGTTTGGCAAGACTCCAAATATTTTTAGCTTTGCATCTTGGAAAGGTAAGTGCAATAAAAGCTAGAATAATGTAGGGGGTTTTATTTCTGAGCAGGGTTTCCCATGTGTATGGTTTTATTTTGTTTTATTTTTTTTCTTCTTCCTTCTGTTTCTCATCTATGAGGTTGAAAAAACCTCATACTTGAAAATGTCGTGCAGATTGGTTGTTAATGCTTGGCTGTATTTGAGCAACTCCAGAGTTAATTTCTTTTCACTAGAATAATAAAAATAAAATAATTAAAAAATAAAATTAATTAATAAAATAAATAATAAAACCAGCTATTTCTTTGTTCTGGATACTAGGATAATAGGTTCAGTCACTCTTTGTACTTTCGATATAGCATTTTATAATGTATGTAGCAAATCAGGAGGTATCAAGAGGAGACTGACTTGAGGCATGTAATTCTATACTTTCTCACCATGAATTGAGAATTACACAATCTTTTCATAATTTGGTTTTTAATTTAAATTCTTCAGTTAATTTAAAATAAATGATAATGCCTTATACCTTTAAAGTGTTCTTTTTTCTTTTTCCTCTTTATTTGCTTCTCTGTGGAATTTAGAAACATACCATTGCTACAGATATATTCAGTCAGGCTCATAATCCATTATAAGTTATTATAAATGTCTTGAATGTGATTGTGAAAACATAAAATAGATGCATTCTATTTTCTTGTTTGTTTATTTTTGCTGTGTGAAGAGCAGATATTTCTCTTTTATCTTGTTTTTGGTTTTAGCGCATTACTGCAAAGATTAAAATAAAACACCACCCCCCAACAACTTTCCAGAGTCCTAGTTCCAGTTGATCGGAGACCGCTTTATGGAATCAATGAGGTTACAACTTCTGACTTTGTTAAACTGCATTATGAATTTTACTTTTACTTCTAATTTTACCTAAAAGGGAGGGTAATGTGGTGGAAAGCTGCTGTATTTCTTCATCGTTTCAATTTTATTAAATTTGGATCGCTTATGCTTTTTAAGCATAGCCTTAATCTTGTGATGCAATGAAGTACCTGAATAAAAATGCTCTTTTATACGAAAAAGAGAGTGCTCACAATCACAAACCAACTGTAACATATCCTTAAGATTCTATAGCAAAGCTTTTCATGAATGGATCCCCAGCTCTGTATCAGACTGAGCTATGCAAAAAGGTTATTCTCATTCCATTCCTAGTGTGCTTGGTTCTTCTGTTACGTGTTATGTTGCTGTAGGCCAGTATCATTTGCAGGGGAGCATAAGGAACAGTGAGAACTCAGTGGAATAAACCTTTATTTCCCGGATAATCTCCGGATTATCCTGGCTTCATTGGGAGGCTGGGAAGGTGCTCTGTCGGAGTGGATTGAATGTCTGACTTTCAAGAGGTATTTGTGTTCTCTTTCCTTTGGACACCAGCAAGGAATGATTTGTCTAGGCAGAGAAAAGTATAACCTTCTCTAAAGCCACCTTTGTTGAACGGGCATATGGGAATGTGGGGGACTGTTTTGAGATAGCCTGAGCAGCTTCTCTAGGAGCGTTTAAGGCAAGGTTTGATACGTAGAGTATTACATGCACCTACATTGTTGAAATAGCAGATAAATGAGTTTTACCCTCCCTGGTAAGTAGGGATATCCCATTTATCTTTGGCACTTTGTCATATAGTAGGTTAACTAGAGGGAAAAAATAAGTTGTGAACATATTGAAGTTCAGGTTCTTGTATATCTACGTAGGCAGAAAAAAATATGTTAAAAAATATGTTAAAGGTATAAAAACTAATTGCTAAAATAAATTTAGGAAAATTGCTTTTCTTCTGTGTTTGCAGTTAACTTGCTTTAATAGATTGCAACAAATAGTGTGTGTGTGGTGTAGAAGATTTGTTTGTTAAGTGCTTTGTACATATCTACATATAGTTTGCAGGCTTAAGATATTCCTTTCAGGAAGGAGGAAATGTAGAAAAGCAAAACCAAATTAGAATAATATTTAATATTTGAAAAATGCTTGGTTTTGTTTCACTGAGCAATCCATGAGTTTGAGTTACCCCTCCCAATGACTTCAGAAGTTTGATTGTGAAGTTTTCACAAATTTCTGTAAACCAACAACTAAGGAGTTACTTGAACATTTTTGTAGCATGGATATGGCAGTCATATATAGGGTAAAGCCCCCGGCAGTAATTTAGTAATTTCTTAAACAATGTTGAAACATGGACTAACACCACGTTGCATTAGGATCTGTTAAAGGATCTTGAAGAATGAAGAGCCACATAGTAAACCTGTACAAAATAGCATGGAAGATTGTAATGGCAATCCTGGTTCATGTTCTGTCCTTTTATGCTGCTGGCTGTATGCTAGTCTTATGTTCCTCAAGCTTGCAGCAATTTAGCAACACTTACTTATTGTGGCTGATGTAGGTCACTTTGGGATTTTGGAAATCAGGTTATGGGGATTATAACTTCCTCCTTTGGATTGTAGATAATATTTTATGGTATTAATGCAAGTTTTCAGAGTCAGATTGTCTTCAGAAATTGATTTTCTTTTTTGCGTAAGAGCAATTTAATGTTCTCGACAACTTTTTTGCTTATAAATTACACGATATAGGGGAAGTCAGTGAATAGGTATGTTGCTGCCAAATGGAAAATGTAGCATATTCTGTGATGGAGTCATCAAACCTGAATATGTAACCTTTCTGCTCACCTAGCTTTCAATGATAATTATCTGACATACAGGTGAATCACTCTGTCTTAAAATAGAATTAATGAGCATTTCCATTGAGGGTGCAATCTACTAGATTATTAAAGAGCATCTGTGTTCTCTCAATTATGGTAATTTCACTGTTTTAAATAGTGTTTTACATTTCCTGATGGGAATGTAACTATACTCAGCATATGCTTATTAAGCCACTTAGCAAACATAGTTGGATTAATAAAAATCGAAGGTGTGTCATTTCATTCCATAGTCTCAAAACCTGCAGTTTGAGACTTTTTTTGGTTGCAGTTGTATTTATTAGAGGTAAGGAATAGTTACGCTAGTATTGGACACTTTGAGGGGCAAGTGCTAACAGTTTCCGTTGACTTTGAAGAATTTGGAAAGAACCTCCATACCTTGAAAGCCAGCAGTGTTTAAGAAGAAAGTTAAGAGATCTTTTTCAGGAAGATTGTACTTATGAACAAGTCTCTCCAGTAGTGTTCTGTGGGACAGAAACCTATTTGTGCCTTGTAAATGCCAGCTGGAGCTCAGTAATGTGGTAGACTGAAAAGGAGGATGTAGTCTCTGGAGTAAAGGAAATAACCCATGTTTTTATACAGCACTTAGAGGCCGTGAGGAAGAGCTGCTTAGTGAAAACTGAAAATGAATAAAGGTCTTTGGGTGTCCGTGAGTGAGAGTTTAAGGGAAAGAAGACAGGTAATAAAGAAAAACCTAGGAACTTTAGTATCTAAAAGATGGAAGAACTGTACAATGTTTCGGATCTGGTCAAACTTTCTGGTTTTCTCCTTCTGAGACAAGGACCTAAATCATGTCAAAGTATATCATCAATACATAGGGCTGATGAGTTAATCCAAGAGTGTACAGAAGATATTTTTAATAACGTCATCTTTGTTTACAGTAAAATTATTATTAGCATGGTAGGTGTCTTGCTCCTCAGTTAGAGGCGCAGCTGTAGCCAGGAGTCCAACCGTAACAAATCTGCAGAGCCAGGACTGTGCTATGGTCCAGCAGGGAAGTCCATATCGTGAAGATCATGGGATGGAAAGACAAAGTGTTTTGCTTTATCGTTTATGTGGTATTTAGAAATGTTTCAAAAGACTCTCCAGATATGGCTGATTTGTGATTTATTTTATAGTAAGTCATTCTATTACTGCCTGATGGCAGTTAACTGGATCCTGACAGCCTATTATAGAAAAGTATTATGACTGACATCTGGGACTGAAAGACGTCAGGGAACAGTGAACTAAGTAACTTTTTTAAGGCAAACGTATCTGAATAGTACAAGTTTGCTTTCAAATACCCCATAGTAGTGTTTATTTAAAAAAAAAAAATAAAATTAGAAGACTCAAGGGAGGCGGGTGGGATATGGAGTCACAGAAATATGTGAAAATCTAGACTGTTGTTCTGTATCTCCTTGTGGAAGTTATTGCTTTGAAAATGTATACCCCAAATAATTTTTCTTCTCGATTTTAACAAAGAATAAACACAGTTATTTTATTTGTCAAATATCTTATCAGATAATTTGAAGTGCCTCAGCAAGTTTTACATAGTCCGGACACCTTAATAGCTTACTTGAAGGAACAGTATTTATTTCTTAGATAATTGGTGCAATTGAGAGAACATGCAGAACCCAAAATACCCTATTAAATACAGTTCTCATTTCAAGAACATTCAAAAATTTTATTTCGATTGTCATGTCTACAGAGATACAAGCTGTCCTTTTATTTGATACGCATGACCCTGTCTTAAATTATACAGGAATATAGTTAACTTGTACTGATAAACAATTCACTTCAGATTGATGGATAGGGCAAGCAATATTAATGCAGCTGCAAAAGCCAAACTTAAATGAAACAACGTGCTCTCTTTAGTAAATAGCCACAGGTAATTCTAGTATGGTAGGCGGTAGTCTGTATTATGAAAAATATTAGCACATCCCCTCCGTTCTTCAATGAAATAAAATAATTAATTTCACTTACAAGAATATATTCAGCTTTGCTCATTTTCTCCTGAGTTCAATAATACTGAATATAACTTCATAATGAATGGCAAAAGATTTTTAACTTTTTGTTAGATTAATTTATACAGAAAGTAAGCAGATTTTAGATTATTTTTTTTTTTATACAGTAGTGGGAGAATAGTATGACAGCTATTATTTTAATGTAAAAAGATTTAGTGACATTCATGAAATTACAGGAGAGGTACACATGTATCTATATCTGACACTAGATTTTGGTTTTTTTTTTTTTAAAATATCATTTTGTTTTGGCCATTAGCAAAAGATTTCTGGAGATAATGTGTCAGTTCTTGCTGTTTTCCCTTGATGTAAATCCAAGGAAATAATAAGGAGTGCTTGTGCGTGATACAAACCAAACTTTACCATTTCACACAGAGCATCAAGAAGTTTTCCTAGCTTGCTATAGAAAGTATACTTCCATGTACAGCAGTCTTGGCATCCTGCTATAGCACTCCCAGCCAAACAATGAAGGAAAAAAAATCTTCCTACAAGCCATTTCAGCGTTCTTCTTGCTAAAGCATTAGTTTGACTGCGTATTAGATGGGACCATTTGTTTATTTTTACTTTATTGTTTATTACTCTTTGGGGCAGCTATAAATCGTACAGATGTCTTATATAAGTGTTTGAAGGCTACACTTCATAGAGAAGAATGTCAATTTAGGTCACCTGCAGAGATATTTAAGATAAGACTGTTGCATAAGAAATAATTATATCTCCATTATTTCATCATCAAATTATCATGAATGATGTATAATTCTAATCAAACATTAATTTTAATAATGAACTGAGAGTGTTAGCTATATTGTGGTCTTTGAGTTAATCAGCCGGGGTTTCAGTAGCCATTGAGAGCAAATGATTATTCAAATAAAAATAGTAAGCATAACATTCCTTTAAATAACCCCCAAACTAAAACTCTACAGTTATTGGTATGTTTGGGTTTTTTTGGTAGCTTTAAATATTTACACCATATAGGCGAAAATGTGAGATTACAAAGAAAGAATAGCCTTTTCAGCTTATTGAACAAGAACCTATCCATAGTTTATAGGCCGTATTTTTTTCTGAGGTAATTAAGTCAAAATCATCTTGACATACCTGAGTCACCTGAACACAAAAGCAAATGCAGACTTTGTCATGTTATACAATTGAAATGTCTTGATAATCTTCTGTTGGATATACTTTTGTTGTTCACAGTTCATTGTAAACATGGTTATTAGCAGTTCTAAAGTGCGTAGTGGACTCCATGCAAGTTGATAAAATACATTTATTAGAGAGAATTTTTGACTTGTATGGTGTGGATAAACTATTTCTATAATTAAAAAATGGGAACAAACTGCTTATTCCATTTAATTCAGAAGTGTTTCCTACACTTTTAATAAATACTTATTTTAAGTAGTGTCCAATGCAGTACTGTGAGTGCATGATGCAATAGACTTTGGATTAAAGTTCTTTAAGTGGCCTGGCAGTGCAGGGATGGTTTTCAATATGCATTGTCATTTCTGCAGATAAAAGCTTTGCTTGCTGTATTTACATACACTGGAAAAAGACTTACCGTTTTTAGCTTGAATATATTCAACCTGATAGCTGAACTTGAGTACACGTTGGAATTTTCCTCCAAAGGAAAGGAAATACCCGCCAATTATTTTAAGTTACACTTATAAAAAATATTTATCCGTATGTAGGAAGGAAGCCCAGCTGAGGTAGTTCAGCAGTGGCTCACTGTAACTCATCTTGCTGTAAACATACTCCTTCTGATATCCTAGTGTCCCCTTAAGAAAATCATTCTCTCTTGCTTGCTTGTTTTATTCTGTCCTCAGAATGGTGGTACTGTGTTTATTATTTGTCTTTTTCCTCTGCATTTGTCTTTTGATATCTAGGTAGGCAGTAAATCTTTTTTAAAGATAAAATTGGGGTAGCTGAACAAATGTTTTATTGAAGCCGTTGTCAGGAAGGAAGGAGTTATTTGGCTGCTTTTGGAGAATTAGTGTAGCCTACAACACCATGGAGTATGGGTTAATTCTGTTCATTTCACTTTTGTGATGCTACTGTCAAAAAAGCACTTAAACTTGTAATAATTTGGGAGCATAATTTCAAATGTAACTGAAGTGGCCGCTGTTAGGTAGACTTTTCCAAGTGTTTCCTCTCCAACTTTTTAAAATTATTAATCTTTTTTCCTAGAGTTGAGTAGCCCAGGGATTATCCTGCACTTAAAATCCCTTTGGAATTCACCAAATGCATCTTTTTTTTTTTTCTGCTGCTATGTTAGAGGGCGTGCTCTGAATATTGCTTAATATACACTGACACAAGAATTCCTCCAATCTGACATCATTTCCTTACAACCTTCCTTACAACCTCCACCTGTGATCATTTTCCCACAATGCTGAGCAACAGATATATTGTTTCTCATTTTTCCGTTCTATATAGTTTCTATAGGACTAGAGAACTTGGGAGAGTGAAAAATGCCTCTTTCAGAATGTAATTCAAATCCCAATCTTCATGTCCCAGGAACATGTCACTTGCCCACCTATTCCACTGTGCAAAAATAATTCAATATTAACTGAGACAGAAAAAGCAGAGAGTGAGCATATAGAGTCTGGTTAAGATCTTTGCGTGACAGGAAGAAACTTGCTTTGCATTTAGGAATTTTTATCTCTGTGTGTGGTGTTCTTTATTGTTTGTTTGTTTGTTTTTAATGATTCTTTAATGCCTGTGTTATGGAAACAAAATAAAGACTGTTACCCTAGATATGAGAGGGGAAGGGTTTCTGAATCAGCAGATGAAATCCGTAGGTTAGAAAAACTACAGTGGAAGGTCTTTTAACCTGCTCTGGCACAGGGGTTGGACTAGATGATCTCCAGAGGTCCCTTCCAACCCCTATCATTCTGTGATTCTGTCTTGCAGGGTGAAAAAAAATGGGTAGAATGTGATGAATAGGAGAGATCCAGCATCAGGTGAGCAAAGTGCTGTAATGGAACTTGGAATGGGAATATAAGCGCTCTCCCAGAAAGAGAAGTGGGAAAAAATAAAGGTGGATGATGCTGTTGGAATACGGCTTGTATGCCTCTGAGTATCTGCCACTTAAAAATAATACAGAATGTTACATATTTTTACTAAAGCTTGACGGAGTTTGCCTAACCTTCATTTCTTTAATAACAGCGTTCTGTTTTTCTGATCCTTTGTATTTACTGCTTGTAGCTATGTGCAATAGCACTAGCAAGTTAACTAATTTAGTAAATGCTCACTAGTGAGTACTGTGGAGCTGATGGCAAAGCAGTCCTAAGACAAAAATTCTGTTAATATCAAAGGGTCTGCCATGGTAGACATTCATTGGTTTGCGAGCATTAAAACAGCATCCATATTTCTCATCTTTCTGTCAGGTAATTGTCCCTGGAACTCTGGGAAAATTAGTATGAAAGCAGAGCAAAACACCATGCTGTCTCTAGCTAGCAAGGTAACAGCTCTGATGAAATTCAGGACCACAGATCCTTTTCAGAATAAGAAAGAGAAAATTGCTTAACATTCAAGTTGCATTTGCATTAATTATAGCTGTATAATTTTTATACAGTTATAAAGAGGTTTTTGCACTGTGAAGCAAACAGAGCCTTGTTCTCCTAGCTATGTAAGTGTGGTATATGGTTAATAAAAAGTAAGAACCACATAAATTGGTTAGATTTTTCATGGATCACTGGACATACATAATCTTCGAACCTGCAAGACAGCGTAATTTAGTATCTCCATTTTACAGCTGGTTAAATTAAAACATTGGGAAGTGACATTAGAGTTCTTTCATGAATTGCTTCACCCACAGAGTGCTGGAAGCAATAAATTACTTTTATTAGTGATAAAATGCTGAAGTTTATTATAATCACAAAAGCAGTTTTATGCAAGGATAGTTTATCTCTACAAATATTATCTTACTATATAGTGGTATAAAACAAGTTATGAAAACTAGAGAGGGTTGGGTAGGATGCTGAGGAGCTAAAAACGTTTGGTTGTTTTGTTGATCTTCCATTCGATGTGATGTGATGAATACGAAATGGAAGCTTGTTGTGAACAGGTCCGCGAGGCTAAAAGAACCCTATATTGGAACAACTGAAAAGGGAAAACAAACTTCCTGAATATTTGTGGAGCCACTAGCTTTGAATTTGGCTCAAAATAATTTATCCATGGACTTTCTCTTACAGAGTTCATTTGTGGAACTAATAATCTAATACTATAGTTTTGTTCTAAAACTTTCTATATATGAAAGAATCTTTATAATTTTTATTTTATTTTTGTAAGCTAACTTAGTGACATTAACAACGTTAAGCCAATGCTCCTCTTAGAAGCTCAAATACAACATATGAAACAAGTTGTTAAAAAAAGCAAATAGCCTTTTTGAAATGTTTCTTCGTGTATTGTGGTAGTAGTATGATATTCCGATGAATGAATGATTTTGTATTTTCCTTTGTCATACAAAAAAAAAAAAAAAGAAAAACCTAAAACCCCCAAACTTTTTAACATCAGGAAGATATGATTTTCATGCATGATTTTTTTTTTTTATTTTTAACTGAAGAAATGTCATATATTTGCAGATTTCTTATAGTCTCAGTAGTCTCAGTTTGATGCAGATGTAGTCTAGAAACTCACACATGCCATCTGGTATGTAGTCCATACTGAAACCTGTGCTTAATTGTTTTGGAGTCAAGTAGTGTAAGAGTACTTATTTCATAGCGTTCATATAAGGAAGGCAAATAACTGTAATAAGTAGGAAAGAGTCAGCATGGGAAGGAAATAGGACAGGAAATTTAAATGAATAAGTAACTAAGAAATGAAGAAAATGCACATCTTTGCTGTATGGTGACTACATACTGGAGGATTGAAAAGTAAGGGGATGGTATGCATCTATTTGTTTCCGACATGAAAAACAAATAACACTGCTCTTCAGTACTATTAAGACTTTTTTTTTTTTTTTTAAAGACTGCTTCGACTAAATCTAGGTACGTGTGACTAATGAATCTTGCTAGATCTCTACAGCAAAGTAACAGTTCCTTTCTCTGCGACCTCGTTTTCTATCTCCAGTACAAAGTTAGTTTTCCTACTCTTATTGGATCAATGTTGTTGTCTTCTGCAGCATTTTCTTGAATGTGAACTAAATCTGTTGAAGTCTACATCCTAAATTAAGTTATTGCAATGTTTTATCACATTCAGTCACCTTTGGAAAGTATAGAATCTCTAAATGTTGCATTATGTCTGAATGTTGTTAAAGCTTCATAATACGTGTTCCTGTAAAGAAACATGGCTTAGCATAGTGTTATGTTTTGAAACTTAGTCTTTCAATACAACCCTACGCCTGATCATCTGATAATTTTCAGTGGCTCAGTGCACAGTGAGAGCACCAACTAAAGTAGTACACTGGAAACTTTGACTGCTCTTTCCTTATTATTATTGAGTTTTCCATAGGTATTAATATGCATTTCTTCTCATTCATCAGACTTGCATTTAAAACACTTGAGATAATTTTCTTTTCAATTTTAAATGCATGTAAGAAGCAATAAAATAACATTAACAAAAAATAGGCAGAAAAGTGAAGTATGAATAGATACACTGGCAACATTTTTCTTGAGTTTTTCCATGTATTGCATGAGTCATGAAAATGTGCTTGGAAGTAGTTGGTAATGACTCTTATGACAGACACAGCTCCACAAAGTCCCACAGAGACTTCCTTTGTGTGCATTAAGTCCTGTTTCCCACAGTATCTAATACATCACGTTCTAATAACATTTCAGTTGGCAACTTGCATGAGAAGAATCTGTTGAAGGATTTAAAATCAGAAGCAATAGCCGTGACAGTTTTCTCAAGTGTGAGAGTGACTGAAATCAACTCATCAATTCATCTTTTCTTTCTACTAACAGCCAATTTGGTAAAATAGGTCTATCCTGGGAATGGAAGGGAAAACTAGGGATGCTGTGGAGGCCACGCTCCACCTTCACTTATTCTGTGATCATACCCACCACAGCAGCAGCTTCTCTAGGT
Organism: Chroicocephalus ridibundus; assembly: GCF_963924245.1. Lineage (NCBI taxonomy): Eukaryota > Metazoa > Chordata > Aves > Charadriiformes > Laridae > Chroicocephalus > Chroicocephalus ridibundus. The sequence goes on along the minus strand of NC_086285.1, from coordinate 86,033,532 downwards.
AGCATGTGGTATACAGTATGTGATCATTTTACACTTATACACTTATGAAATATAGATGTGGGGTTTTTTTCTCCACAGGGCTGCTATTAGCCTTTTAAGAACCTGACATATCAAAAAGATTAAAGATACTTGATATCACTATGAAGGAGAGAAGTTTCCTTCCTAGGATGAATGGAGAATGTTTGGTTTAGTTCCAAAATGTGTAATGTTTTAGTATGTTTACATAAAGTATAGCTCAAACTTGAAACTTAAGCCTTAGAAATGGGGAAAAGTGAACTGATATGGGAACATGTTGTCTATTCAAAATGTAAATTTCCATAAAATAAAAACCTACAAGCAACATGGATCCCAAAACATTCATTTAAAATCTTTGTCTCCTTGAGGACTTTGAGCTTTCTTTTCTCTGTTTTCCTCTTTCAGCTGCAGGCTGAACAAGTGAAAAAGAGTAGTGTCTATTTTAAACTCAGATGGGAAGAAAGAAACTCAGTGGAATCATATTATAATAATATAATTTTAATTGTGGCAGTAGTTATGTAAACTCCAGATTGTAGTTCCTGTCAGTGAAAGCTATTCATCCTGGAAACTTGGCGTTAGCTATTTGGTGAATTATTGCTCAAACTGGATTATTGCCTTGTGAAATAGAACAACCCTCCCATTATTTTTTTGTCTCACCAGGAAATTCAGTAGCTTATAATCCAGTGCCATAAGCTAGAACATTTATTGCATATATTTTATATTCGCTGTAAAGTGGTAGTTTCTTGGAAGAGTGAGATTTGATTTAAGGCAACAGATTGACAAGAGGAACATAACAATTAGTAGATATTTTATGCTGCACTGATTTTTCCTGTCTTGTAATGGAGGTCATTACATTGCAAACTTCTTCAAAAGAACAAATAGGTGCTTTATCCCTTGCTCCTGGGGAGATAAGTTGTTCTTTGATGCTATTACTAACTACAGATATATTCCTATTTTAAAATGTAGATTATTCTCCTTTCCTCCTCTATATTGTTACAGACTTTGCCTGTTGTAAGCAAAGTTTGGATATGATTCACTAAATTCAAAAATAGCGGGGAAAAATGTAATGGGAGAAGAAAGTCTTCCAGAGTTTTCTCTAGTAAAATATTTTTTTTATTTAGACTGAAATTAAATTAATGATTTAAGATCTAAATTCTATTGCACTGTAGTAGTGCACTCGTGATGTTTGCCAACAAACAGAGTGGTGATAGTATCATATAAGACCATCTGCAAATACATTAAAAACTAATCTAAAACACTAAGAAGCATAATGCTTACAGAAGCCTTTGCATGGCTGTTGTATTTGCCTATTTCATCAGAGAAATGTCGTTCCCCTCTGCAGCTGTCTAACTACTTTGTCCTTGTATAGGTGATACCTTCTATAAACTCTAGTGAAACGGTCTATATTGTTTCTTAACAAACCATTTTTTTCAAATCACTTGAAAAGAATTTTTTAGTTTGAATTTAAATTCAGGAGACAACTAGACAATGACTATGAATGTGCATCCCTTTTAGTTTATCTAGAAGGACATTTTGAGCTTTGGCAGATTCCATGCTAAGGTTTGGGAATGCAGTCCGCATGGTTGCAGATAAGGGTAAGGACCCAATACGGGCTTGTTTTTTGGTAGTTTCTCTAGGAATTTACTTTTTTTTAGGTGCAGAGAAGTGTCTTTGCATGAACCTGATCACTGATCCAGTGATATTTCTGTATTTTAGGTACTGGTGGGACTCTTGAGCTATTTCACCTCTTAGCTGCTAAAGAGAAGTATTGTCACTCTATCCAGTGCAGGTGCCTAAAGGAGGCAGCTAGGCTTCCTGTGCTGGCAGAGAGAAGGAGGCAGGCTTCTGACTTGAGGATCTGAATTGTCCTGCAGAGGACCTGACCTTACTTTGCTATAAAGAGAGTCCAGCTTTCCAATTTGGATGCTTGGTGTGTCCTGGAGCAGTGAGTGTGCGTCCTGTGAATGGTTTTGTCTCACTGTCTTGAGCATGAAAAAACCAAAATGTGTGGCTGTTAAACCATTCAGACTTACCCCTTCTTAGTGTGACCCCGATGCATGAGAACTCATAGGGAACTCATCCCTATGAGTTCATAGGGATGTTATTGTCCAAGAGGAGCTTGATCTAGGTCTAACAGGTTTATGTGCACTGACTTGGAGGTCTTTGTGGGCAGATATTTGATATAAAACACAGTAAAACGGGATTAGGATGTTTGGGTTGTTTTTAATTGCTGATGATCCATAGGGAGTGTTCCTTTCAGATAGAATCTGATGTTTAGTAATGGAAATAACTGGTACATTAATAGTATTAATAGTTCCAACAGGTGTCTGTAAGTGGCAGTCTTTGGGTTATGGCTATATGAAATTACTGTGAGCTGTCAAATACAGAACCAAAAAGCAGGGCTCTGAGGAAAAGCCACTGAAAGTTGCCAGCAGCAAAGAAAGTGTTGAATAGATGAAAGAAAGGGAGGAAGGACAAAGCTTTGCAGCTCTATTGGAGAGACCTGAGTGGGAAGCGCAATGTTGTGCAGTTTACCATGCAGCAAACACCTGTATCTACTTTATCTCAATTATGAAATATTGAAACTGGTGGTCTCTTACTGGTTCAGTCTCTTACTGTAAGAGATTGATAGTCTTTTACTGTTAACACTGTGATCTATAAATGTAAATAAAAATACTCTTATTGCCATTAAAGTTGATTCTTCAGTTAGCACTGGAATGAACCCATCATTTCTGTCCTTATTCACATGTTAGAAGGATGTAAAGCATGAAGGGTAAAGGGATTTAGTTATTTGCATTTTAATGGATCAATAACTGTTTCTCTGAATATATTTGACTGTAAAATAATATAGTGATTATTATCTATTTTTTACATGTATTGTATATGAACTAGGGATATAGATGTTAAATAGTTTTTTTTAGTTTAGTTTAAATAGATTTTACTATCAAATATTTATGGAGTGTGTTTGTCTGCAAGTATAGAAAACTAGTCGTTATCACTAAAGATTTTTGCTAAAATTCAGAGGTGGATAAATCATGAATAGTAGCTTATATATTGATATTTTCTAAATAAAATGTTTGTGATTTTTTTTTTAAATTCTGACAAGAACCTGACCCTGTTCTGTCTCAGTCACGTACCTACTATGTACCTACCTACTGAAAAAGAAAGAAAGAGGGGAGAGAAGCAGTTATAAAAAAGTTTTTATGGATTAGTGATCCGCATAAAACTTTGCTATTCCTTCATAAAGAAGTTGTGCATTGTGCACATAAAATACCTGCCACCTAGTTAGGGTAGGTCACTTGTGGTCTAACTTAAGACCCAGACATGGCAGTTCCTGATTTTTCTCAAGTGGAATTTGTGCCTTTGGGGTAAGTGTGCTCCAGAGACCACTTTCTTATAGGTAACATAAATACCAACTGAGTCCCACTCACTTCAAAATCCCATCTTGCCTTACAGCAAACCATAAAAGGGCTCTTCCTTGTAAGATCTTGCACTGACCTGTCTGTCTCATGTGATGTACAATTGGTATAAACAGGTAGGTGGGATAAGTGGCTGTGCTGGACCCAGGACAGGGTGTCAAGTTGTCCATGTGTAGGGTATGCATCCATAGGGACTGTGCTTATGTCTGTGCTCCACAATAACCAAATTCAATTCAGATCTGCCTTTCTTCACGGCCAGGCGTGACTGTGCTACAGAGGGAGCTGAGGTGAATGTATGATAAATTTGGCCCCTAGCCTGGACCAGAGGCTATTCCTTCAAAGCAGAGCAAATGAATCTGCTAAACCTCTTTCTTAATTTATCCTGATATTTTGGTGTGTGGGGGGGGGTTTCTTACTTTAGTGCTATTGAACTTAGCCAAGTAATTTATATTTTGTTTCATGGGGAAGAATGTGTTTAGTAGTCAGTGTTAAGGTTCAGGATTAATTCTGCATAACATGCAGTTTACAGAAAAAGCTGAATTTCAAAGATGAGCTGAGAGTTTTATATGTGAAACAACAAAATTTCCATTATTTTTCTTTCCCTTAACTCTTGTGTGTAGTATTGGTGATCTCAGTTAATTTTGGGTTGTTAGGTCTGCAAATGTCCACCCACCTGATTTATTTTTATCATTGGCTTTGTCGCAGTTTAGGCCATGTTGGCTAATAACAAGACAACAGACGCTCTCCCCTACATCTTGCTCCAAGAAGAGGAAGAGAGACAAAGAGACTTATGAGTTTAGAAAAAAACCTAAACTAATGAAATATTAATAATAAAATAAAAAAGGAAATAATGAAATAGATACAATATATATAAATACATACAAAACCGTATCAGGCTCCCAGAGAGATGTCACTGGCAGGCACTGGGAAAGTTCCAGACCGGACTCGGTGACAGATGGGAACTGGGTTCTGGATCTTGATTCAGGAACCCACAGACTGGGATCAAATGTAGACAAACTGACAGGGTCCTCCTCAGCTGTCAATCCTTGAAGAAGAACCCAAAACCCTTTGATCCCTCAGCTTTTATACTGAGCATGGCAGATGGGATGGAATATCCTATTGGACAGTTTTGGGTCACCTGACCTGTCCACTCCTCCCCACAGGTGTGACCCCTCCATGGGGTAAACCCCCCAGTCAGTAGTCCCTGGCTGCCACAGCAATGAGTATAAGCAAGAGCCTCTCTCATTGAACACAACGTTGGCTCTGCTCCACCGCAAACCAGGACAGTGATTAACAAGGTTTTTGAGGTTTTGTTCACTGTTTGTTTAGGAGAAGAAGAAATAATGGTGAAGGATTTCTTGCAATAAAAACAAGATGAGGTTTTCTGCAGTCTTGTACATTGTAGAAATTGTATAGCGGGAAACAAAATCATTATTTGTATTTGCAAAACTGTTCCAGTGCTTTATCCCCTTTTTTTTTTTTTTCCCTCAAGCTAGTGTAAGAGGGTCTCAGGGAAGCACTCACCTTATTTTTAGTAAGTAGCATTGTTCTCCAATTATGTGTGCATCTGCCCATGTTGCATGCATAATAGAAACTTCAGTTAGTGCTCGGCCCTTGTGTTTTGTTAATTCTCCGACAGAGCTTTTGGATTGCATGGCCTGAGCTTGCTTACAGCCTTGTTCTGCAAAGCTGTGTGCATTTTTATTTCTCTTTCCATTTTTGTAACTCTCATTAAATAAAGGTTCTGTCAATTACATTGTCATTGACACTTGAAATTCATGTGAAGTGCAGTGAAATTGGTTGGTTAAAACAGATGAAAAGTTACTATGTATGTAGTTGCTCCCCTAACTCCTTTATTATGATTTGAACAGGCTTTCCTTCATATGTACTCATCAAGAGAAAGAGTTGATCCTGTAAGCTGTTCTGGTTTAGATTCCTAATGAATTTAGTGGCATTTGATCTCTCAGTAGCAGGCCCTCCTTATCCTATTTTAAACAATTAAGCAATGCAAACTTCTGTGATCAAGGTGCATGCTTCTGTGCCTGACACGGGCGTGAGATGCATCTGTAACTCTGTTGAGTTTTCTGTGACTTAATGTATTCTGCTCCTGGAGAAAGAACTCCAGTCTTGATTCCGTGCTTTTGCCCCGCGTTACAAGAAACCCAGGCTAGCTGGTATAAAATCCCCCCAAAAAAGCCAACCTCCCCGCAGAAAAAGCACCAAAAAAATTGACCCCACCACCCCACACCCCAAAAAAAACCCAACCGAAAAACCAAACAATTTTAGATGACACACTTTTATTCAGGTTATCTAATTCAGATTTAGCAAATCAGGATATTCTCCTTCATCCTGAAACACTCAAGGTTAATGTCTTCTATTCCTGTTTCATCTTGATAGTATACTAAGCATTTTGTATTAGGTACCTAATTTTCGAAGGAAAAAATAATACAGAATGTGTTTAAATTCATAGTGGCTGCAGCAGAACATACACAACTAAAACTACTAGAAATACGGTAACATCATTCATGTACCAAATGGGTAAGGTATGCACAAAGCACTGCTTACAAGATCTAATGATCTAGGAAGGAAAAACGCATAATTTAAACTTCCCTCATACGCATTTAGTCATTACTAAAGTATGATAACTTGCTGCTGTTTATAATAAAAAAAGAAAAACACTTTCCCCCCAAACGAAAAAAAAACAATGCAGAAGTAAAGCACAACTCTTACAAAAATTCGCTTATTTTTAAATATTTGCATAGTCTGAGTCTTAGTATACACCAAAGCCCTAGACAAACTGCATTATGATTTTTCTGCCTTATCTCAAACCATGCCTCTGATACAACTCATAGCAAGCATATGTTATCTATAACTTCTGAGCCAGATGCCTGGCACTTTAGGCATGCCCATAAACAACTTTTAATGCATTCAAATGAGACTGTTTAAAACATGTTCTTCTCTTTCTCATGTTTTGGTTGTTTTGAGCTGAACTAGCTGATGTTAAGGTGAGAAATAATTATGAGCTCAATCTCGTGGGGCACTCAGAGTACTTAATTTGCACTGACTTCAGGCCATACTGCCAGATAAAAAGCCAAAGAAGCAAAATCTAATGAGATCTGAATACACTAATTAAACTTTCCAAGCCAAAGGGTTGATATTTATAAACAACTGTTGTATTTGACACTGCTTTATTTTATTATTGTTTTTCTGAGTATTTCTCTACATTCCTTTGTGGCTTTCAAGTTACCTTTTTCTTCAGTGCTGTCAGTAATGCTTTTTGAGGAGAAAATGTTTGGGGTTTTTTGCCCTTTTTCGTTGGTAATGAAACAATTAACCTGTGCTGCGACAACCTTCAAACTTTTTAAGATAGGTTTTTCTTATCAGGTCTAGTAATTCACTTCTATGGAACCTTGATCTATGTGCTTGATATTTTCAATAAAATGGCAAGTCCATGTGGAAACAGATGCAGTGAAGCATCCAGTCATGAACTTGACCTTTTTTTTATTCTTCTGGTTTGATAACATTTTTACAATATGAGAGACCATTTTTAACTTAGCCAAAGTGACATTTTTACTTTTTCCATGTACAAACAAAAGTAGAAATGTAATTTCATTGTGCCTTACTTTCCGCATTGAACTGTCTAGACCTTTTCAAATACCTTTTTGGATTATCAAAAGAAAGCAAACTTACTGTTTTCTTCAATGCAATACAGTATTTCTGTATTCTTATATAGGCATTGGAGGATGTATAATTTAAGAATTCACACAAAAGAGTGACTATAACCAGGTAGCTCTTTCTCCTAACTATGTGTGAGAATGAACAGAGTAATAACATATTCTATTTAGGACTGTACTGAACATATTTTTGAATGAAGAATATAGACAGGCAAGATATTATAGCAGCCTTCTGCACTACATTTCTTTAGTTTACTTTTCATTTATAAGTTGCTACTCCAGAAGCATCTTCAAATACTTTTTGCAAAGATGGATGGCGTTGGCAAGGATCTCTGGAGATCACCTCGTCTAATCCCTGCCCCTGCTCCAAAGCAGGGTCAGCTAGAGGTCCTTGTCCAGAACTGTATCTAGTTGGGTTTTGACGGTGACTCCACAACTTCTCTGGGCAACCTGTTCCAGTATTTGTTTACTGTCTCAGCAAAAGGTGTGGAGTTTTTGTTTCATTTTTGTTTTGTAAAACGTTTAGATGCAGTTCTCCATTATTTCAGTTCCTGCCTGTGTGGTGGGTTGACCCTGGCTGGATTGCAGGTGCCCACCAAAGCTGCTCTAGCACTCCCCCTCCTCAGCTGGACAGGGGAGAGAAAATATAATCAAAGGCTCATGGGTGGAGATAAGGGCAGGAAGAGATCACTCGTCAATTATCATCATAGGCAAAGCAGACTCGACTTGGGGAAATTAGTTTAATTTATTGCCAATCAAATCAGAGGATGATAATGAGAAATAGAAACAAATCTTAAAAACACCTTCCCCTAACCCCTCCCTTCTTCCCACGCTTAACTTCACTCCCGATTTTCTCTACCTCCTTTTCCCTGAGTGGTACTGGGGAATGGGGCTTGTGGTCAGTTCATCTCATGTTGTCTCTGCCGCTCCTTCCTCCTCAGGAGGAGGACTCCTCACACTTTTCCCCTGCTCTAGTGTGGGGTCCCTCCCACAGGAGACAGTTCTCCACAAATTTCTCCAACATGAGTCCTTCCCATAGGCTACAGTTCTTCATGAACTGCTCCAGTGTGGGCCCTTTCCACAGGGTGCAGTCCTTCAGGAACAGATTGCTCCAGCGTGGCATCCCCCACAGCAGCACGAGTTGTGCTAGAAAATGTGCTCCAGTACGGGCTTCTCTATCCGTGGCTCCACAGGTCCTGCCAGGAGCCTGCTCCAGTGCAGGTTTCCCACAGGGCCACAGCCTCCTTTGGGCACATCCGCCTACTCGGGCCTAGGGTTCTCCATGGGCCGCAGGTGAATATCTGCTCCACCTCCATGGGCTGCAGGGGTGCAGCCTGCCTCACCATGGTCTTCACCATGGGCTGCAGGGGTATCTCTTCTCCAGTGCCTGGAGCACCTCCTCCCCCTCCTTCTTCACTGACCTTGGTGTCTGTAGAGTTGTTTTTCTCACATATTCACATTCCTCTCTTTGGCTGCAATTGCTGTTCTGCAGCAACTTGTTATCATAGATGTGCTACCACTGCTGCTGACTGGCTCAGCCTTGGGCAGCGGCAGGTCCCTCTTGGAGCCAGCTGGAATCAGCTCTTTCGGACATGGGGGAAGCTTCTAACAGCAGAAGCCTTACACAGGAGCCGCCCCTGTAGCCCATCCACCACCAAAACCTTGCCACACAAACCCAAGACAGCCTGTTACGTTTTGTCCTTTCACTGGATACCAATAAGAAGAGTCAGTCTCTCTTCTTTGTCTCCTCAAGTATTTATATTGAGATCCTGCTTCAACCTTCTCTTTCTGATGGTAAGCAATCCCAGCTCTCTCAGCCTCTCCCTCTATGACAGATGCTCCAAGCCCTTAATCATCTTCATGACCTTAAGTCACGCCATAGAAAAGAAAGCTGTTTGTATGGCACAGATGCAAAAATAGAAACTTCCTAGAGGACAATATATTTTGTGTATCTATTTTGTTCATTTATGTACATGCAGTATCTACAGAATTCTGTTTCTTCTACTCTGTTTAAAGCATTAAAAGCAAAAGAAAACCTCAAAAAGTATCACCTGGTGCACAGCCCAAATGCAGATGCCTGTTGAGAACATCTTTGTTAAACAGGAGCTGGCATTCAAGTTCCCATCAATTGTTGGAGAAATTTTTGCATTGCCCAGGCACACAGGAAAAGGGTGAGGAGAAAGGCATGGGTGAAAAGCTTTCACCAAAAGAAAAGGCATTCCAAACTGGCTTTCTAATAACCAGAGAAGGTGATGCAGGGAGGTGGGAATTTGATGCAGCGTGCGGCTGGGAGGGTAGATTTCCACTTGATGTCAATGAGCCACCTTGCCTGTGCCTCTGAAGTGTGCCAAAGCGAGCAAGGCAATTGACAGGCTTTTTATATCTATCCAAATGCACATATATATACATCTATCTCTTTGGATCCTGGCAAGAAGTGTTAATTGGCTGGTGTAGTATCCCTCTTCTCTGACAAAAGAGAGTAGATGTGCAATTGATATCCTCTTTTGGATCTCTGTATCTGTAGTGCTGTGGAAGGAGAGTAGCTATGAGATTCATAGCCCTTCATCCCAGCTAGCTACATACTTAAGGAGGACCAGAGGACAGCGTTTGTACTCATTCCGATCATGGTTAAAGATTGTTTTTAATCTCAAAAGAAGGGGAAGATATTGTTGTTGCTGCTTCTTCATCTCTTCTCTTCCTTTTCTTTAACTCACATAGCCAGGAGTTGTGTGTCAGTATAGAATTCATAAAGTGCATACCATCCCTTTAACTTCTCTAAATGTAAGTGTGGGGAATGGAAGGGAAGAATTCGTCTGCAGAGCTGTGAATTTGGGAAAGAGTTAGATAAAATGCCAAATTTGAAACACCAGATTGAGATATATGTTACTGTTAGTGATTATTACTAGCCAATAAACTAATTAGCAATGATTGAACCTCTGGTTCCTACTATCTAATTAAGTTATTTGTTAAGGACAACAAATTCAAGCATGGCAGTATAAGTGAAGGGAGTTAATCCTACAAGTTGTATTCTATTAATTTATAGATTGATTACCTCTCATTGATAGCCTTGTCTGGGTAATTCAAAGTACTGCCTATTTTAAACAAACTGGGAAATCTAACATCCTTTCTTAATGAAAATCCTACTCTTAAGCAATAGCCAGGATATCACTCCCTTCCTTGCAGAGTCTAGTTTTCTTTCTCTCTTCATAAATGTCATTTAAAAGAATCCAAGAAATTCATGTGAGTGAATAAGGGTTAAAGCTTTATGCCCGAAGTGCTACCAGTGTCCCCTTTGGGTTTAGGGGATGCATCAACAAACATGAAAACCTGGTGAGCCAGCACAAGTCAGTTCTAATTGCTTTAATCAGCAGGGTTAAAACACAGTCAAATTGCCAGTGATATTCACAGCTCCGCAGTCTAGAGGCTTTTGCAGTGAATATTAAATATTGACGCGGGGTCTATGATGAGTCACTTTTGCTACAAAGTCTTGTAAATACTTTAGAGAGTAATTGCCAACGCAACAATAAATTTGAAGATCACACAAATATTTCTCTTTCAGAAATTTTAACAATTTTATCATTCGTTACTGTTATTGCATTATGTACTTATGGTCTTAACGGTCTAGCAACTATAAATCACAGTTTGCAAACTACAACTGCCTCCAAAGAGAAATAAAACTAAGGCCATGATTCAGTAAACAAGTACACGTGACAGCATTTTACAGAAAAACTGTTTAATCCACATGCTTAAATATTAGAAATGCATTTAGTAGCATGTTGAAGTGGTGCTTTGGTTAGGCACAGGAAGCCTACCTGTCAAGGGTTATGTGTACTTCATGGGGAAAAAAAAAAAAAAAAAGGAGTGAAATCATCATCCAGAATTGCAGAATCTCTTTAATAAGCCAGTATTGACTTTTAATGTTAAGATTTGTTAAGAGTTAAATGTGAACCAATGATAAAACTAGGTCGTTTTCTTCCTCAAAGAATGATGAATCTTGATTTTTCTTTTTCTTAAAACAAAATTAAAAAGAAGGAAATCAATGCATTTTTTTTGGTACGTAGGTTCACTACTGCAGGGGCAAGATAACTTTCCTTTTAAGTGCAAAAAATAAGCTAATAAGGAATTTTTTCTTAAAATAAAACTGTGAAAAGTGGAGGAAACTGGAAGTTCATAAAATGTTTTTGGATTTTTTTACTGAGCAAAGAACTGAATAAACAGGCAGATTTCATTGCATAAGATTATTTTCCCCTGAGCTTACTTTGGGTTAGCTCATAAAATTATTGTTTCTTATATTAATATCTAATGATCTTAAAAGGAATAACCAATAGAAATTTTACCATGAGAATCCTGACATTTCTCCTAAAATTTCTCAAAGGATGCAAGAAGAAATAGAAATATTAACGTTAACACTTTACATCTCTCAGAACTTTACTTGAGATGATATCAACTGGGAAGTAAATTTTAACTGTGCTGTTCGGAGTTTGTACATTCTTATGCTAAATAAATTCAGAAGCTTAAGTCTTACATGAACTTAGTTGTACGACGAGAACTGGCTTCACTTTTTTGTCAACATACTTTTTGTGTGTTGTGTTTTGGGGTTTTTTTTAGCAATACTTTACCAATAATCTGTAAAATTTATGTTTCATTTCATCAGGGCTAGTGTTAACTCTACAGTAATAAGGCAGTAAATTGTAATGAGACATGGTTATGGCAAATCATTAAAGTCTTTCAGAAGCACATCTGAATTTGTGTATGTTAAGTATCAAAGTGAAGATTGTGGTTAGGCTCAGCTTCCACCTAAGAAGAAAAGCACCTAATCTCTTAAAACAAAGAAACAAAAGCCCTGAACCTCTTTATCTAGTGAAAGGGCATTAAACTCTTCACAGAATCCAGATAAGAACAATGCTTGCATTTATATTTCGAAATCACATTGAACATTACACACTGGTCTAGAGGAGGGAGCAGCAAAGCCAATATCGTGGTATATCTTTGTCAGGAAGAGTACCCAAGGTCACAGCGGGGAGTTGTGGCAGTGAGAGTGTATGAGCGTTCTGCCCTGTAAGGGACACTGTATTAATAAAGAGGAAAAACCTCTTTGCTCATGGTTGCTTTCTGGATGAGCTAAAGGAAACTGTAAAATGTCAGACTCTAATATGAAAGATGGTATCGTTCTGTCCTGCGTGTCATGTGGATGAATCAAGTAAGTTGGAAAGAGAGCTCTAGCAGTCACGGTTCTTTCTGTTCCATTACCCCCTCCTCCCCTGCTGTGCTCTGTGAAAACACTCTGTGAAGGATCCCTGAAATCTAGCATGGAGAGCAACAGACAGAGTAAAGGATAAGAGGACTTCACAGAAAGAAATCCAAGGAATGCAAGGCAGGGCAGAAGAATGACTAGTGCTGCATAGCTAAGGTGAGAAATTATAACTACCCTTACCTTTTGGAAAGGGGAAAGACCTACAAGGACGGGAAAAGGATAAATGGGTACTTCAGAGAATTGTCTGGGAATTTAGTGTCAAAACATCAGTGCGTAGCTTCAAAACATATTCTGCGTATCAGTGGAAGTATGTTTTTTAATAAGATATCTCTGACCACCTTCCTTTTTTTTATTATCTGTAACAACAATGGGCAGGACCAACAGTCCTACATCTTTGGCATTCTTGTTTCAAATCCTTTAACTGTTCCGTTGCAAGGTGTTTGGAGCTAGATTTCATATGTTTTTAAAGCAATTCTATTTCAGGAGGCATAAGCTTTTCAGTTTTAATTGTTAAGCAACTCTGATAGGTTCATATAAGTGGATGTCATGCCTTTTTGATCTACTAGGGTGCTTTGTCTTATCTCTTACTGCTCTCTAGAAGAATGACTTACAGGCACATGTGGATTTTTATTCATTTTTTTTTTAACTTACTGGACATGCTTCATGTAATATTTGATGTAAATCATAATGATCTGTTGAATATAGGCACTAAACCAGCGTGCTGTCAGGTGAGAACATTCTTGCCCTTTTTGCAACTTTTACAAGTAACAGATGAAGTATTGTTGTCTATTACTTGATTGTTGGTTTGGGTTTTTTTCCAAGCTTGCCTTTGTAGAAGGGACTTGAGATGGACAGGAAAAGCCATTTACAAGCTGTGGACTCTAAAAGAGAGATTTTCTGCCTTTTCAAGAACATGCAGAACTCCAAAGGAGATCCACTTTGCCTCTGAAACTATCTTCATTTGACTTAATCCTTAGGTGTGTTAGCTTAGAAATTTGTTAAGGTATCCAGAAAAATCTAAGGTGTATACTGCCCACTGAGTTGTGCTGTGTAGATAATTAACTGGTTATTTAAGAAAGTTTTTTGTATTTGGGGAAAAAAACCCAAAACATTAGACCTGGTTTTTATTTCAATGAAGAACCCTAGCTTATTTAAATCTGTTGCTGCTGATGAGTATTTTCATGTCTTAGATGTTTGCAGAAACTGCATATTGGTTTACAGCAAAAAACCCAAATAAGCAAAGAACAGATTAAAATCTATAAATTGGAGAAGTGTGTTGTACTTTGTCTTGCTTGGCTTTTTATTATTATTTTTTGCTCTTTCCATTTAGCCCTGGCTTTTAAAGTAGGTGATGGCTATGTTACAGCTTAACATCGTTCTTCCTTCAGTTTTCTTTTTTTTTTTTTCTTTAAACTGCAATGTGTGTGTTTAATTCTGGTGAAAAAAGCACTTAGTGTCGGTTTTATTTAGTCCAATAAACCAGTGATATATCTGGCCACAGCTCTCTGAAGCTGCTTCTATTCATTTCCCAATAAATTATCATTTCCCTTAGGTTCTAAAAGACTTATGCCCGCTTAATTAGGTGTTAGACAGTTACAGATGCCACTCACAGCTCTTCATGTTTCTGGGCGATGAAACACTGAAGTAAGCTGTGGGCTAATTAGAATTACCTTACTGGGATTAGCTTTTCGCACTCCACCCTAAGGTAGGGAAAATGGATTTGTTTGCAGCTCTTACAAAACGGCAGCCTAATGGTAATGAGGCTTGGGACAAAAGCTTAATTTTAGGGCTACTAGGCTTTTTTTAGAATTATTTTGTTTGATATGATACAGGTTACTGGATCAGCATTTGAAAGCACGCATAACAAGTTGCATTTTTAAATTATTTCCCTTCCGCTTCTATTGCAGCATATGTAAAAACCAGCAGTTTTCCTTGAAATTTCTAACTAAAACATTGATAAAAGTATCAGTCAAGAGTTTGCTTGTCTTTTTTTATAGATCTGTACAGCTTGCTTACCTTCACAGTTTTTTTCTGTGTAAGCTATTGCACACCCACTAAGCTACTCAAGATAAGGTCTCTTAACATTTTTCATGTGATTAAACGCTTCTGTGTCCCTGATGATTTTACTAGCGCTTCCCAGATTATTTTCCAGTCTGAGCTCATCGTTCCTGAATAACACATTACCAGAATAGCGCACAGTGTTCCAAGACCTACGATTTTTGCATTTCTGTTAGTAGTTTCCTGGCTTAGTGCTTCCTTATCTCTGCTTAAAATATTACACGTACCCAGTGTATTATAAGGTTACATGGCAAAAGGTGTTTGGAGTTAGCCTGCAAGAACGTTACATTTAATCGTTATTTGTATTACACAAGTTCTCAAAGTTATCCAACTCTTCAGTGATAGTCTGACCCTTTTAGTACTGGTGGCACCTATAATTTCATTTGCACATATTTATTTTTCTAGACTGTACTTAAACACACGGTCTCAAACTAATCCTCAAGAAGATTTATTAGGTTTGTATTTCCAGTCAAATGCTTTTCTTTAGTACGCAACTCATTGTCACTTCCTGTTTTGCAAGTTAAGTACAAGTTTTTGGTTTGCTGCAATTTTGAATGGTGAGGATTGTGTTTTGCGGTTGCTGGTTTAAACTATGTCTCCTCTTAGGGTGAAGTAGTAACTTATTACACTTCCCTGATGAGAAGTCTGTTACTTCTGATGTCAAGGGAAGATTAGCCCTACTACCTCTGTTGCTTTAGGGAACGACACAATGGCCTATAGCACCTCAAAAGTACTACAAAGCTATGTTACAAACAGTGCAAAGCAATAACAACTCAAATGCTGCAGTTTGCCCATTGCCAGGGATACTAGGTTGATAGATACGTTGGGTAATCTTTGTAGTAATTTGCATGTTGCTGATGGCTTCATTGACATTTCAGGTTGCAAATACAATACAGAATTGGTTTGCGGGCTTCCTGTTTTCTTGTGGGCTATTTGACTAAATTAAAAATTGGCTTTCTCGTGACTGCCCATTTGTGCTCTGTGGCTGGGAGATGTGTGGTTTACACTCATTAGCAAAGACCTTCAGGGAGGACTGTGAGCAGGGTAGTGCTTCAAACGAAGTCCAAATTAAGGGCCAGTATGTTGGGAGGCTGTGTATCCTCTCCTTACAGAAACTTAAACAGTTTCCATAGTAATACTGATTTGTGTGGTAGGAAAGGGCAAACGGGTTTGAGGACCCATGCTAGAGAAATTTTTTATAATATGGGGTCATAAGTTAAATGTTTCATTGAACTAATTTAATAATATTTTCTTCCAGCTGCTGTTGAGAGTATGACTATTTGAGGGGAGGTTTTTAGGTGTTATTTGTGTGGTTTTTTTAAACAGCATGCCGCAAAGGGTTGTGGTTCTACAAAACACAGGTTTAGGAAATATGGGTGTCAGGGGAAGAGAATATCAAACATCATTAGGTGCCTTTTGTAACCAAGCAATGTCACTAGGATAGAGGCTTGTTTACAAGAAAATATCTTCTTCTCTGGGAATTCCGTCTTCCATGGCAATAACCCCATGATTCTAGTCTGAAAAAATGCATGTGTAGATGCAAAAAAGTGTTTCCTATTCTGTGGCTGACCAACTGAAAAGAGTACACAGTGACTGTTTTTAGAGAGATAATGATTTCTAAAACATAGACAAAAATAAATGGATTTGTGAAATTAGATGTGGTTCTTTCAAAAATCATATTGAGTTATTGAAGTTCTCTGTGAAAGCCCAAATTTAGTAAAAACAACACCCCCCTAAGGCCTGCATTTTAAACTTAAATATAATTTAGAATGTTTAGCAGCAAAGTATGCAAGTCCTTGAATAAATGAACTCATTTTGGAGATTTTGATCTTTAATTTTATTAATGTCTTCAGTTTTAAGTGGTACAAAAAACTTTGACATGACAGTAATATAATTTAGCTGCTTTGAACACCTTTTCTTATTTTAGGCGGGTAAGCAAGACTAATATAATATAATATAATATAATATAATATAATATAATATAATATAATCTACACACCTCAAATCCTCAGTGTCAATCAGGTATTTTGGAGCAAAGCCAGCTACAAAAAGATCTGCAAATCACAGAGTACAATTGGATTTGGATCTGTTAAAATTATTTTATTTCAGTGATATGATTCTGGATATTTAAAAGGATAAACTTTTTCCTGATTTCTAGCTCTATTTTACTTTGTATAGATTGGAATAAGATGGGACTAGGAATTACTTTTGAAGGATATGCAATACCTGAAGAATGCACTGAGGATGTTTCTATAAATATCTCACATTGCTGTATTAATGTATTAGACTCCTTTCATAAATATTAAACTCTGGCAGAATCAGATCTGCTGTGGGGAAAATTCTGCTAGTTCAGTCTTTTCACTCCACTGTCTTTTATATTTCCTCACAAAATGACATTTTAAATATTTTGCGTTTAACAGCTGTGATTGTCTTTCATGTGTTTTATTAAAATTTGGTAAGTAAGTATTTAAAATCAAGTTCAGGTGCTCTTTATGAAAGAGACTTTATTAAAAGCCTTGTCTCATACAAACAAAGTCAAAGAGAAACCCGCGGTCAGCTGGAAAACTGTGCAATAAAAAAAAAAGAAATCGAGTTTTTAAACGTGTTCTTACAGATACACAGAAGTAAAAGTTGACAGGGATTTTGAACGTAGCTGTTAACACAAAAATACTGATACTTCTCCAATATAAGCTTTAGAGATGTTCAAAGTACTCTTCTGTCCCACGTGCTCATTCAAAGCTCTTGCTGGAAACTTTGGTGGTTTTTATGCACATGAGAGGAGGAGCAAAAATAATTGTGAAGGAGTGTGGAAAATCAGAAAACAGCTATCATAAGATTTAAAGCTTTGGTCAAGCAATTCAAGACAATAAATTCTTTTTTCTTTTTTCCTCACTCTAGTGTTCACTATGGATATGTGGTAGGATGGGAGCTGCTAGCTGTTGTACAAAATCATAACTTAAATAAATTTACAGGCCTTAGTGTGAATGCATATGGGTTTTCTCTGGTAGTATTTCTACTTTGCCTTCCGCCTGTTTACTTAGTAATCCTTGGCATAGGCCATAGTGTTCAAGAATTCCACTTTTACCCTTTCAGTTAATGATAGCCGGGTGCTAAGTCTCTCAGGATGAAGCGATATCTGTTTAGTACCAGACTCCTCCTTTCAGTAAATTAAGCCAGTAGCAGTTCTTTACGTAGTGTTATATATATTAGGAATTCTTAAGAAGTACCTGTGAAGCTATTTATCTGGATGCTGATGCTAGGTTGAATGGCTTTGAGGGAGCAGCGCTGTCCCCCAGCCATCCAAAAAGGATGGGATTGCTAGCCAAGGAGTACATTGCTTCAGGATAGTGAGTATTAGTGAAGTACAAGAGAAAAGCGTTACCGTTTTATTGCATCTGAGATCCAGACTAGGTTACAATGCAATGGTCAACCCAAAAGGTAGATGTGGAGGATGGAGAATTCCCAATCCATGCAATTCCTTTAACTAAAAGTTTTACTGATTAACCCCCTATGTTGCTAGTTCAAGTATGCATATGTATATACATGAACTACAACTACGTATTAATACTTTGTCCTTTGCCTTTTCTTAATGGCTGTTGTTGCTTTCCCTGCTCTGGGTAACCTGTGTGTAGCAGTAGCTCAGTATGGACGAGCAGCAATCCCGGCCCAGCAGTGGGTGCCTGTGCTGCCTGGGAGGTGTAAGGGGGATGCCCACAGGTACTGTACTAATCACAGGTGTTTTCCATCTCAGGTCAGGTAACGACCTCCCTTTTCCATTGAGCTGGTTCAATTCCCTTGTTTCCAGTCATCCTGAATGAATGAATACTTTCTTTCTGCCTTGGTTTCTCACTTTTTTCCCTTTTTACGCCCCAAACAAGCTCCAGCTCTCAAGGATGCATTCCTTTAATCACCAGTAATTAGCCATCGGTGGGTTGTTTACAGCCCTGGTTCTCTGTGCCTGTACTTTCAAAGCCCCTGCTGTCATCCCATCCTTTATGCAGCATTTTTATTTTTCAGGTCATAGATAGTTCATTCTACCCAGAACTTTTTGATCACAATACACATTATGTGCCTTTTGCCTCGTAAAGAAATTGCTGCTTCACGATTTTATTGCATCAAACATAAGAAAATCATGACAGTATTTCTCTAAATGAAATAATCCTAGTAGTGTGCTCTTGTTCTCTTAAGTGTGTAGCCAGGTTTTTCTTATTTTTTTTGCTTTTGAGGGGCAAAAACATTGTGCAAAGAAAGAATGAGCTAAAAGTTGCCAGACAGGACAACAGGTGAAATCAATCCCTTTCTGTGTTTCTTTCCTCTCTTCCAAGCTGTTATCTGTAGCCTGTATCCCCCAGTATCCCCCCTGCATTCTTTTTCAGTCATATTACTATGGGGTCAACTGAGAATTAAGAGCCAAATAATTGGGTGTGGCGAGGGAGACAGCAGTGTAGCTTTGTAGGGAGCTGGGCTGATCTGCCTTTGATCTCCTCTGTCCCTGAGCCACCCAAAGGCAGCCCCACAGCAGTAGGACTGGAACAGCCTGACAGTGCCCTGAAGTATGCTGGTTGCTAATGGCTACAGTGACAGCAAATTGAGTTAGTAATCAGTTAAAGTGTCAGGATCTGTCCCTTAACCTTTCGGGTGGTTCCTCTCTCAATACTGAGAGTTTTATTAACTACCCTGAAACTACTTCCGTGAAAATTTTAAAATTCCACATAATAGGAAGGTTGCTTTTACTGATCGTGGCTGGGATTGGGTTAATTTTCTTCAGAGCAACTACAATGGTGCCATGTTTTGTATTGGTGACCAAAACAGTGTTGTTAACCCAGGGATATAAACACCATGTATAGTGTTTACGCAGAGTCATCTCAAGCCTTTTCTGTTGGTGCACCAGAAATTGTGAGGGGACACAGCCATGAGACCTGACCCCAACAGACCGAGGGATATCCTACACTATATGATGTTGTTCTCAGCAATAAAAGCTGGCGGAAAGGAGGAGGGTGATACGTTCAGAGTGATGGCATTTGTCTTCCCAAGTAACAATTACATGTGATGGAGCCCTGCTTTTCTGGCAGTGGCTAAACACCTGCCTGCCAATAGGAAATAGGGAATAAATCCTTATTTTGCTTTGTTTGTGTGTGCAGCTTTTGCTTTCCATATAAAACTGTCTCTATCTCAACCTCTGGGTTTTCTCACTGTTTCTTACCTTCCCATTGTCCCCTCGATCCCACTGGAGGCAGTGCTACAGCATATAAAGGAATAAAGAACAAACCTCTCTATATAAGTACACATTAGACTGAAGTTGCTTTTTGCAATGTGCATAAGAAATAGGGTTAATTTATTTCTCATCAGGATTAACATGCCAGCAGAGTGTAAAGTGCTTGGAAGTTCCACACAGTAATTAGTAAAGAATTGCTAGTTTTTCGTGCTCTCTACACCACATTTAGGTTTTTTATTTGTTTGTTTTAAGCGTGGAAAATATATCGTGCAGTTTGTCCATTATTTACTGCAAAGTAGTCAGGAGTTTGATTTTGTGTGAAGATTTACAGATTAATTTTTTTGCTATTGTCATACAGTTTCCTTTAGACTTGAATGTGAGACAGGAGGCTTTGAAATCTTTAGCCGTGAGATTTGTCCACAACTGATGAAACTAAACATCTTATTAAAAAACATCCATTTTCCTCTGTATTTTTACATCTCTAGTTAAGTGGAGACCTTCCTTTTTCAGAATAGCTGGGGGGACAGGGAAGGGACCCAAAGCAAAATCAAAAACACAGGGAAGCAAAACAAAGTGGATGTGATGCTGAAATGCGCTTTTCTTGGTGAAATTTACTTGAGTTAAGCTCTAAGAAAATTTTTCTTAATGTGCCTTTAGTGCTACTGTTCTACAGATTTCACTTCTCTTATTGTCCCTCTGCTGTGTTAGTATTACTTTATGCAAAAATCTGGGTATACGGGTTAATAGAATTGCCCAGTTGGTGATAACACGCAAATCTTTAGGTGCCTCTGGATTCTGAACAGTACTGAAATTAAACTATTAACATTGGCTTTAGTGCTTACCCCAACAGTGGTCACATTTTTCCCTTAGAGAAATAATCAGCAGAAGGACAAAGTGGAGATGTGTTTGCAGATTTAAAATGCTTACCCCTTGCAAATCTCATAGCCAGCTGAATTAAAGTCACATGGAAGAAACTGTGTTGCCCTTTGAGAAGCATCAGGCAGTAATTCTCATCTAGGTCTGAAATTTCTAAATACCCTTTTGTCTTGGGACGTCCCTTCGCAGGTATCCAGTCCTGCTTTATGGATGAGTGACAAACAAGTCAGGTTCCTTGAGTACTGCCACCTTAGGGGTAGCTACATTTTCCTTGTGCAGTTATCTTTGCAGCCTCTGAACAATGTCTGTCCTTTGATAAACAGGGCAGTTAAAACTATATCTGCAGTTTCTCCCTGTTGTTCTTTCATTTTTTTCCTGGAAAAATATGTAGGAGTTCTGCAGTAAACCAGACTGCTCAACATACTTGTTTTCCCTCGCTCACTTGCACACCTTCCTGAGCCCATCTCCCAGCTGGATGCACATAGTGATAGAAAACTAGTGATGTAAAAATGAGTGGGTTTTGTTTTGGTTTGGTTTGGTTTTTTTTTCCCATCAGGGATTATCAGATCCCATTTAAAAAAAAGAAAATATATATATATATACACACACACATATATATATATATATATAAAATAAGCCCTGAATCCTAAAGCATTTGGGAGAAAAGGTTTTAGAGGTTAGTGAAAATTTGAAATTTGAGGAATGGCTTTACCGATGCTCTAATATCAGGTATGTAACAAGAATATCTATTGTAATCACTCTGCTTGGAGTAAGACCTCTTACTCCCTCTCTTACTTTTGGCTTTACTTCTGACAGTGAAATCCTGGTCCAGTTGAATTCCATTAACTCCACTAATGCAGAACTTTGCCTGAGGAGTTTCTGTGACTGTTAGTAAGAGCAGTAGTAGCCTCTGTTAATTTTGTCAAGGTCTATCAAAATCAGGCTGTGTGATTTGTGCAACTAATAATATTCAGGAAGCAGAGGGAGTCTTTAAAACAGTGCAATGTACTAAGAAGGCTCTTATTCAATTCGCACCACCATTAGATCGCATCACCACAATTAGAACAGTAAGACATGTTTTTTTCAGTATAGTGGTCCCATTCTTCAGTGGCGACATGCAACCTCCTGTCTTTCAGTAGGCTCAGAATGATGACATAATCTTTTCAAAGACTCAGTATTATGGTGTGAAACCGTGGCAGCACTTTTCCTATATTCAGGATGTGTTCTCATTCCTAACTAGCTTAACTCTGTTCATCAAATAGCAATCTGTTTCTGCACCTGGGTGCTATGGAAGTTAAATCTGTCCTTCAAAACGGAGAATTAGTCTCATTTCTCCACTAGCTACTGGAGTGCTTATAATAACTCTTAAAATGACTTACCCTTGACTGTATGCACTAATTGAAGACAATGCTATTCTAGGTGAGTGAGACTTGTGAGACTAATTTTAAAGCAGGTGTTCGTGTCTTTGAAATAAACAACTGTTTTGTTGTTTTTTTTTTCTTTCGGTATTGGTGCCATAACAGGGGGTACAGAATGTACTTAAAGACACAATAATTAACTTGAAGTAGTAAATCAGCACAGAAGGAACCTAAGTCTAATCTGTGTTTTGGATTAACATCTTCATTGTAGCTGTGTTTAAATTTGTACCACTTGCATTGAAGTATATTATCTCATACAGCATCTTACTCCATAGTATGTTAACATATATTTTTTTCAAAAATTTTTTAAATGTCTACATAGATTGCATCAAACATATCTTCAGTCATCAACCCTTCAGATGACTTTTACAAAGTATGAAGTATTTCAGCAGACCGTAACCTTTGGATGTTGATATGTATGTGAGGGACGAAGATTTATCAGTTTTGGTCAGAATGATGGATCCACCTGACTATGTTACCTTGACACTACCCTGTAATATTATTCTTGCTTTTGGATGGAACTGTGAATATATTAAGTACAGCACACATTTAAATTACAAGAGCATTATCATGTGGGACCTAAACGTGTGCAAAAAGCAAGTATTTCTTGGTTGATACATTTTTCACTGCATGGTTAACGTTTCTTTTATATAAAATGGTAGATCTGTAGTGGTGACAGGCGATTGGAAATGTGGGCCTCCTATTCAACCTGATAATGCACCCAAATAACTGTATTGAACAGTCCCATTTAGATCAGTGAGACTACTAAAGACAGCGGGGCGTATCTTGGGGAAGGTCGTTGGTTGCGTACATAATCTGAAGGATCACACCTTCAAGAACTTTGAGTTTCTTGACACCTTCAGAGTGATTCAATTTAATTTCTGTGAGAATGATGCCATCTACTGAGTTATGCTGCAGAACTTTTTTGGCGTAGACCAATTTATCTTCTTTATGTGCTGTTGGAGTTGAGTCCTAATTTGTGAAATCTAAATAGGCTTTTCAGGTTGCTGTGGAGTCTTATCTCCAATTTTGTCCTCTTTCTCATAACACCCTCACCGGGTAAACTAACATTTTCTTGACTGACAGGACATTACGTAATTACTGTGAGTTTCTCACATTCAAAGTGAAAACTTTAGTGTGGTCTCTGTATAAGACAGATGAAGAGAAATTCTTTATTTCTATCTGATAAAAGTCCCAGTAACCCTATGACTTTTTTTTTTTTGGTACTCTTTAGACAATTCTAACTGGAATAAAACTACATATGTATTAGATAGTTATACTATCTAATACTGTATCCTGGTCTGCATCGAAAGAAACATGGCCAGCAGGTTGAGGGAGATGATTCTCCTCCTCTACTCCACTCTCCTGAGACCCCACTGGAGTACTGCACCCAGATCTGGGGCCTCAACATAAGAAGGAAATGGATCTGTTGGAGCAAGTCCAGAGGAGAACCATGAAGATGATCAGAGGGCTGGAGCACCTCTCCTGTGAAGACAGGCTGAGAGAGTTGGCGTTGTTCAGCCTGGAGAAGAGACGTCTCGGGGGAGACCTTTTAGTGGCCTTCCAGTACTTAAAAAGGGCCTACAGGAAAGATGGGGAGGGACTCTTTAACAGGGACTGTAGTGATAGGACAAAGGGTAATGGTTTTAAATTGAAAGAATGTAGGTCTGAAATAGATTTTAGGAAGATAAAGCTAAGTGCAAGCTACCAACAAAACAATTGGTGTCAGACAGTGTCAGATTTTTGTTTATATGATGGAAACTATATATGCTTGGCCAGACTATGCAAGTCCATTTTCCACAAGAAGTGTTTTTCTGTGGAGTGAGATTTAGTGGAGACTTTGTTTAGCACACCTGAGACTTCTGGTTGAGTGGTCCAAGCCCTCTGACTGAATGTATTTCTTGTTGGGCAGAGAGCCTCTACAAGTTTTGGCCTATATAGAAATGAGATGATGAAAGGAGATGGTACTTGCAGCTGACTGCCGTGTGGGTTTGACTCAGTGTTCTGTAGGTAAATGCCAGGATTCACATCTCTCCCATGGTTGTGATGGATGGAGAGCAAAACTATAGAGCAAAGCAGGATGCTGCTCAAAGAATAGCAGTGTCCATAATGGCTACGATGGATTGTATTGCTAAGTCAGTTTCCTTTTTCAGCTTTTTTCAAAAGGGAAGAGACAAATTCTGATACAAGACTGAATTGGTAACTTTAGTGCTTTCGTTTTGCACTTCAAATCACCAAACGGCTCAAAGAACAGCCTAAATGTCTACATAGGTAACAGACATTTTATAGTAGCAGCTTCACTTAGGACAGAAAAACAATTTTTGTGTACTGCCAATTTTGGCACTTTCAATGCACCAGGCTGGTGCTTTTGGGCCCCTCCATTCTTCGTAGTGAATTTTCATCTTCCTTTCGCTTGTATGCTGTCCTCTTTGGTAGCCAGAGGTGAAAAGCTAATATTTTTATCATTATTTTTTCCATTCAAACTCCATTCCCTAATGCAATTCCATTCATATATTTATGTTCTATAATGTTTCATTCTCAGCAGGAAGAATTAGTTTTGTGACCATTGGCCATCCAATACCCATTAATCCCAGAGGGAAAAATATAAAAAGTGCTTGGGAAGGCATTGAATATCTTCATTGCAGACTCATCTGAGCTAATTAGTGCTGGGATCAGAGTGTTCCAGTTAGCTTAACCTGAGTACAAGTATTCCCAGAGCAAGGCCTTCTGTGTGTTGCTGTCCCCGAACCAATGTACGTGTGTGCCCAGGGGAGCAAAACCCTGCTGCTTTGTGCTGCAGCACTCTGGGATTTGTTCCTATGCAGCTGAGTCAACTGTGAGAAAATGTTTTGCCTTTGGAAAGGGTTGTTAGGACAGTGCTAGGGCATTCACCACATTTCTTTTGTATCTGAAGCCAAGTTCTGGGCTAAGCTAAAGGACAGAATAGACTTTGCTTCCTATTAAAGTTCATTCATGTAGCTGAAAGCCAGTATACCTGGGTCAAATAAGCATATAGTGAAGTTGTTAATAGGTAAAAATAAGTGTTGGGTAAAAAACACTTGAAGACTAAAAACGTAAATCTGTAGTGGATAAATATTCTTGCTCACCTACTTTAAAACTTGATTCTGTTCAAAACTATTAAAAGAACAAGCACAATAGTCAGAAATATAAACAAATGAAAATGCCTTCATGTAGTTTAACTATACACCTTTACACTAAAGAAATCCAAGTAAATATATAATTAAGAATCTATTTTATTGCCATATGCAACTGAGGGTTATGGAGAGCCTAATAAGTAATATTATTACTATTTAAATTTTTTACATTTACAATAGTGGGGAAAGTTTAGGGCAGTCTCTAGTGAAAGTTGATAGCTATCTGGAGCAGAAACAAATACAACAGTGCTGATAGGCCAATTTATTCACTGCTGAGGCCTGTTAATAAGCTACTAGTTTCTAATCACTTGCAATTAATAAGCATAAGTACTAAATCCTTTCAGAGTAACATATTTGCCCTCAAAAGCTAGACAGAAGTATTCATTGATCGTGTATATCCAAGCGAAATTGCAGAATCACAGAATGGTTGAGGTTGGAAGGGAAGTCTGAAGGTCATCTGGTCCAACCCTGTCCTGCTAAAGCAGGGCTGCATAGACCTGGTTGTCCAGTATCATGTCCAGATGTCTTTTGAAGGACGGTCCAGTCTCCAAGGAGGGAGATTCCACAACCTCCCTGGGCAACCTGTGCTAGTGCTCAATCATCCTCACAGCAACAAAGTATCCCCTGATGTTCAGAGGGAACCTCCTGTGTTTCAGTTCATGCCCATTGACCTGCTGGCAACAATCCTATTCATGCAGCCCATGACACCATCTGCCTTCTTTGCCGCAAGGACATGTTACTGGCTCATGTTTGACTTGGGTGTCCACCGGTACCCCCAGTCCTTGTCTGCTAAGCTGCTTTTCAGCTGTGTATCCCTTGGCACATACTGGTGCATGGGATTGTTCCTCCCCAGGTGCAGGACTTTGTGCTTCCCTTTGTTGAACTTCACGTGGCTCCTGGCAGCCCATTTCTCCAGCCTATCCAGGTCCCTCTGGATGGCAGCATGACCTGGCTTATCAGCCACTCCTCCCTGTTTTATATGATCATCACAAATAAAGTTAATGAAATGATATATACTAACTGAAGAGAATGATGTAAGTCTGAGCCAGCATAGCCCTAATGACTTGCTGAGAAGGATAAGATATAAGGGCTCTCTTCTCATTTTGATGAATGAGGCCAGTTATCATCCAATTAAATGTTTTCACTTACAGTAGCATAGGCTATTACAACCAACAGAAAAAAATCCTGTTTAACTGGAGCCTATATCAGGTATAACTTTGCTCAGAATCATGATTTGTCCGAAGAAATGTGAGCAGAAATGAAGGAAGAAATAATACATGTGTAATGGAAAAAAGACATTAGTAAAAGTTGCCTGAAAGGCCTCCTGATAATAAAGAGAAAATGAGATTTGCTGCCATGAAAGAAAATACCAGATAGGAGCTGCTAGTTGTTATCCTATGAGAAAATACCATTGAAACTAAAAGCTGGCGAGATGGTGGAAACATTGGCAGCACAGTGCTTTTAATGCCAAAGGCAACAACTTTTAATTCTGTTTACCACTTTAAACAAAAAAAAAATCTGAAGGAGAAGCAAGCTTCCATGCTCCTACAGACTCCTTGCAAAGTGCTGTTTAGAACGATACAGGTAACTTTTGCAGTTCACAATGTAGGTATTGAACGTTCTCAGAAACCTGCAGATGACTTATGATCCAGTTTGAAATTGGCTTGTTTGGTAACAGAGAGATTGCTGAGAGGCTTCTGTGCTTGAAACAGGAGCCTGCTCCTGACACAGATGTGAATGGCTCTAGGTAGAGGCTTGTATTCCCAAGCCCCCATACATTTGGCCAGGCAAGCTCTCAATGGGGGTATGACTCTCTTCTCTTTAAAACAGCAAAGATGATCAGCTAGAAGGCTTAATTATCAAGATTATGTTTTGGGGTTATTTGTCAATGAATTAAAAATGGGAAAGTTCCTCACAATATTACAACCAAACGTCCAGCTAGTTTAGGATTCAACTTGACCTTAGAAAGCTATGCAATTAAAGTCTAAAATAGATTTGAAGTTTTCTACAACCCCTGACTGTACTGTATTCAGTATTTAAAATAATGTTTCATTCATGGCTCTGCAGTTAGGTACAGTACCAACAAAACTGAAGTTAGGTATATATTTTTACAGGTGTCACTTAGTTGTGGATTTATACAGTAACCAAAACTTGTGACAACTTAAAGCAAAACGAAGTGACTTATAAAAAATTTATTTTTGTCTAACTAAAATTGTGTTTAAGATAACCATGGCTTAAGGTAGGATACTTCAAACATATCTCTTCTGAGAATGATATATGGTAAATTTCTTTGGAGTCATTTGTCAATAACAGGTGTGTAAAATTTCACATTGTTGGGTTTTGGACCAAAGCAAGGCTGGAAAAAAACCCCTGTATTTACAATTTTCTGGGTTTAAGAAAAAAAAGAAAATAATGGGTCTTGCCACTTCTCTCAGTCCATATGAGAACTTGACGTCTTCATACTGAGATGAGTGAAACAGGGAAAAACAGTAGAAAGCAGGGGAAAAGAAAATGTTGCCTAGAAAGAAAAGAGCCACGACAATCACTAATTATAAGTTTTATCTTAATCTGCAAAATTCACAATGTAATAAAATAAATATTACATTACACATTGCACATAGCTCACATATAACATTGTGTAAATTATTACATACAATATCATAATGTAATATTTATTATACAAACAAAATATTGAAAGTAAAAGCTCTATTTACACAGATGTGAAAAAGATTTTATGATGGGTTTTATCGTTATATAATTAACAAAACCACTAAACTAGCTTCTACAAATGCAAATGGATTTTATTTCTTAAGTGGTTCTTAATATCCTTTTACAGTTTTGGGATTTTTCTTTACATAGGAAACTTTTTTTTCCCCCCATGAGGTTGTTTTTTTCATCCTGTTCCTTGAAATTTAGCTAAGTTTCAGCCTGTAACATTTCCATCCCGCAACCGTAGTGGCTAAATGTTTCTCAAGAAAGTAAGTGTGTCTTTGTTTTTTAATCTCATCATTGCCAAATTCAGGAGTCCACATTTTGTGTAAAAGTGATTGACAATGGAGAAAGGTAATAAAGGTTTAGGGAGGGAAGGGCGTTCATATAATTGGTCTCTATGTGGGCCCATATTTTGGGATATTAAAATGAAAACCTACAGTCTTTAAGAGTCAGTCTCTGGAACTTTTTCAGGTTTTAGATATCAATATAGATGACCATCTTTACTTGAGTAGGAAACAGCATTTCTACTTCTCTAAGTTGCTTCTGATGTTAAGGTAATGTTGTGTAAAGGAAGGGTCAAAAAGAAATATTTCTAAGAATAAAATCTAGAGTGATGCTAACATGCCCATTTCAGGCCCTAATAGACAAGTACTTTCAGAGGCTCATTTTTATAAAATCCACACAATGGAGCCCTAATTGGTATTTATGCAGAAATCTCTTGATAAGATTTCTCTGCATGAACATCAGGTATATGTTTACATGTAATTAATTTAACACTGAAAAGGCAAATCCATTTTGGGGGGGATTGGTTTTTTTTTTTTGTTTTTTTTTTTTTTAATTGCTTCTCATGGTGGTTCTTCACCAGTAATTCAGCAAGCCACAAAATCTTAGAGAAACAGAACAAAGCTACCCTGTGCTTGCAGGGTGTTCTGTGTTTCATATTGCTGAATAATGCAGTGGTTTCCAAAGGGGTAAAAATCTCTGCCTTTAAATAAAGGCAATCTGAAAGTCAGAAGATTTCATTGTGGGTTTTAGAGCTATTATATAGCCTATAGCGAGCACTGTTATGTAATCCTTTAAAACAGCATTTGTGGCTAGCTGGTTTTCCCGAGGGGGCCATAGATAAATAGGTTTCTGTAATACTCTCATGCAGGAAAAACTTATAATCTCCAGATATAAAGCCAGGAAATCTCTTTTTTTTTTATCATTAGAGAGAGAATGGCTGGGAACGCTTCACGTATCTGATGATACAGTTGTTCTTCAGAAACCCCAGATATGTCCACCAACTCCAAATAACCAGTCTGGATACAATGGTCTTTTTATAAAGTATGTGTTTTGAAAATTGTTTCAGCCTGTTAATGAAACCAATACTGTGCCACTTAGACTTCATGATGACAATGAATATCAGTAGAAGCAAATCTGAGATACTCGTTAAGCTGCTTTTTTGGTTTGTTTTTTTTTAAAAAAGCTACTTAAAAAAAAAAAAAAAGTAAGCTCTGAGCAGTATCTCCATGATAAGATATCTGATATCATTCTATATCCAGCATAAAACTCTTCCATAAAGGAAGAAATCACCTTTATGGTCCTTCACGTCTCTCTGGGCTTTCTTATAAGAGTACCTGTACAAATCCTGTGCCATACTTCAGCCTTTTATGCATCAGCAGACCTGAAAGTAACTGAAAAGATTTGGACATAGAATATAAAGCATGAAAACTGGAACTTTCACAGGAATCCTTGCTGTCATTTCCAGAAAGAAATTGCATGATCTTGAATTTTGGGAAATTTAATTATTGAAACCAAGTTATTTTCAGGAAAAATTTTCAATCCAAATAAAGGGTGAATATATGAATACTTTTGATCAAATCATTAAACTCTTATTTGGCAGGAAGTGAGATAAAGAAACATGCTAACTGATGTCCAGGTGGGTTTGCCCTCTGTTGGTCTTATGTTTTTTAAATATGCTTCCCTGTGTTAGACTTGTTGCATTCCGAAGTGTAAGGATGCCAACTTTTCTGTA
The DNA here is from genome assembly GCF_963924245.1 of Chroicocephalus ridibundus. Classification (NCBI taxonomy): domain Eukaryota; kingdom Metazoa; phylum Chordata; class Aves; order Charadriiformes; family Laridae; genus Chroicocephalus; species Chroicocephalus ridibundus. The sequence continues at coordinate 86,003,719 of NC_086285.1, read as the reverse complement.
GCTGTTACTTGCTGGTGTTACTTAACATTGCCAATCCAGACTACACTGGCAGAGGGGAAAAAAGGTATTCTTGCCATCATTATAGCCGGATTGTCAGACCGTGTGTGCGAAAGTCCACTATATAAATGTATATTTATATTATGGTAATGTCAATCTGTTGATCTTTCAATTGCTTTTTTTAACATCTGGCTAATTGGGCTCTGTTGGTTTTATTTGTAGTTGTTTTCTTCTCCCTAAATATCAATTTTCCCCCTTCCTTTGATTAATATATCACAGTTGTCTCCTTTTTATTGTGTTCTTCCTTTTCAATTTCAAAGGAGAAAATGATACTGAGGGATAATCAACTCTCTCCGGTTTTGCTAGTGCAGAGCATGATGGAGCAGAAATGGGATAAATCTTTTTCTCCTTCGATTTAAAGTAGAGGCTACCCTCAAGCTGAACAGAGCTCATCCTTGAAAACACACAGAAAAATGTTGTATTTTTGATGTTGGGAACTCAGGGGAAATATAGGTTCATACTGTGCCAAATCCTTCTTCCAGAAAATGCATTTTTTTAATGAATTTCTGTCTGGTTTAGAAATAGTAGAAAATTGAGATTTACCTGTATATTTATACTAATGGGCTTACCTCCTTAATGTTGCACATGCAGAATGATGTTTCTGAGGTCATAATGAAGATAAATTAATGTTACTGTTTGTCATTTTGGGATTAGGAGGGAAGGTAGCCCTTTCTGATCCTTTATTCCACATCTATACTGCAAATCTATTTGTTTTCGTACTTTTCTACTTGGTGAATAATTAGGATTTTTCCTCCTACACTAGCTGTTCTTGTTTCAGATGTAATATAATTTGACATTTTGGAATATATATAAATATCAAATGATGTGTGAAATGACTAATAGCAACCAGGATATTATTTTATCTCACACTGTTACTATTAGTGTGCATATTAAGAACAGCATATAAAATTCTAACAGCCAAAAATCCAAAATAGTCTTTCAGATGAAACTTCCATCTTACTTTCTCAAAAAAGTTTGTGAGTGGAAGCAATTACAAATAATTATGGGTCCAGTGTGTCAATCTCGTCTAGGTTCCACATATGCCCCAAACAGAGAGCTTGGGTGTGTAAAAGCTGCTGGAACAATACTGTAGAGCTGTACCATCTTAGTGGAATCCTGCAGCTGGCTGGGTCTCTCAACTGAACTACGCTCTATACCTCACCTAAATTTTGTCTTGCAGGGTGAGGGAGAAAGAGTGAGTTCCTTTGGATGGAAGCTAAGAGTGAACTAACATTCATGCAATATGTTTGATAGTGGAACTAAGTTTTGGGAGACAACAGAAATAAAAAGCTATAAAAACCTGAAAGTACATAAGTGCATGGGATCTGATGAAAATCATCCACAGGTCCTGAGGGAAATGGTGGATGAAATTGCTAAGCTGCTTTCTGTTACATTTGAAAAGTCATGGTAGTCTGGTGAAGTTCACACTGACTGGAAGAGGGGAAATATAACCCCCCTTTTCAAAAAGGCAAAAAAGGAAGACCCAGGGGACTACAGACCAGTCAGTCTCCCCTCTGTGCTGAGCAAGATTATGGAGCAGATCCTCCTGGAATCTCTGCTAAGGCACATGGAAAAGAAGGAGGCGATTGGTGACAGCCAACATGGCTTCACCAAGGGCAAGTCATGCCTGACAAATTTGGTGGCCTTCTACAATGGTATTACAGCATTGGTGGATAAGGGGAGAGCAACAGATGTCATTTACCTGGATTTACGCAAAGCAATTGATACTGTCCCACATGACATCCTGGTCTCTAAACTGGAAAGGCATGGATTTGATGGATGGACCACTCGGTGGACAAGGAACTGGCTAGATGGCCGCACTCAAAGGGTTGCAGTCAACGGCTCAATGTCCAAGTGGAAACTGGTGATGAGTGGCATTCCTCAGGGGTCAGTACCGGGACCAGTGCTGTTTAATATCATGTCGGCGACATAGACAGTGGGATTCAGTGCACACTCAGGAATTTTGCCAATGGCACCAAGCTGTGTGGTGTGATCGACACGCTGGAGGGAAGCGGGGGGTCCCCCAGAGGGACCTGGACAGGCTCAAGAGGTGGGCCCATGTGAACCTCATGAATTTCAACCAGGCCAAGTGCAAGGTCCTGCACCTGGGTCATGGCAATCCCAGGCACAAGTACAGGTTGGGCAGAGAATGGCTTGAGAGCAGCGCTGAGGAGAAGGACTTGGAGGTGTTGGTGGATGAGGAACTCACCATGAGCCGGCAATGCATGCTTGCAGCCCAGAAAGCCAACTGCATCCTGGGCTGCATCAAAAGAAGCGTGGCCAGCAGGTTGAGGGAGGTGATTCTGACTCTCTACTCTGCTCTGATGAGACCTCACCTGGAGTACTGCATCCAGCTTTGAAGTCCCCAACAAAAGAAGGACATGGACCTGTTGGAACAGGAGGGCCACGAAGATGATCAGAGGGCTGGAGCACCTCTCCTACGAAGACAGACTGAGAGGGTTGGGGTTGTTCAGCCTGGAGAGCAGAAGACTCTAGGGAGACCTTATAGCAGCCTTCCAGTACCCAAAGCAGGCCTGTAGGAGAGATGGGGAAGGACTCTTTGTCAGGGAGTGGAGCAACAGGACGAGGGGTAATTACTGTAAAAGTACACTTTGGACAGATCATGAAGTTGTACTCATAGTCTTGTGAAAAGTCATTAACTTAAATTTATTTGACCTCCTCCCCTGCATTGGGAAGATCTTAAAATCTTTGCAGCAAAGTCTAAGTTTTTTTCCCCTCAGTGACTAATCAGATGCTTAAATATTTTCCAATAAAAAATTAAGATCTCTTATTTTATTCCTGCTTTTCAATGACATAGCAATTATCAGATGCCTTCATGAAATGACTAGAAGTAGAATTCCATATAGCCAATATATTTACAGTGGAATTTACTTTTGACATGTTTAGTCCTTTAATATATGGCTATACATGGCTATAATGGCTTTATGTGGCTAATATATGGCTATGTATAACTTTCATCACAGTTACTGGCTTAAATGGTCTCCAAAACATATCTAAGTGTTGATTCATCTTTTACTTAAAAAATAATCTTCCAGTCATAAACTGAAGCAGGAAAAAGCTTCTACTAAATCTACAAACTGCCTTTTTCAAAACTATTTGCCAAAGTCTCAGGGTTGATTGTTTTCATTTTCACTCTTAAGAATTCAATTTCAGAAGACTGAAGCTCTCCTTGGAGTTATTTAAAAGATTGTCAGAAGTCTTTTGTGTTTCTAGTAAACATATGGCTGGTTTTTTAGTCGTATGGTTGTTTTGCTTTCCAGATTTATTTATTTTTTTATTAGGTCTGTGTTGTAAATCAACTTAGTTCAAGGGGAGCTATCACATTTTGTAGACAGAGTATTTCACTTCAAACAATTGCTTTGATTTCTGCTGATTATTCTGATATTGGGCTTTCTGGATTTTGATTATTTTTTTTTTTAATAATAAGCATGTAATATTTCCGTCTCATCTGTTCATCCTTTCAACTGTTATTCCCGCATATCAACATCTGCCTTTCTGTAGACCTGACACCCACTCTTAATCCATTGTAATTCTCAGCATGTCTACTTGAATGAAGTACTTTTATTCTGTCCGTCTTCTAAACTGTTCTCTCTCATAGTGATGAATTTCTCTTCTGTAGTTTACAAATATTGGGTGTTTATCAAGATTAATCAACTCTTCTACCTTGAGCCCTTTAGTACTTCAAAGCCTGCTAGAACAACTTTTGGGGGTTGTATACTGCACAGCAGCAACACAGCTTTCTCTTCATCAGTGATGTCTTGTCATGTCACGTCACGTCACACATGTTTTTCTGCAAGTGCTGTTGCTTCCATTGCAGTAAAATGGATATTGCCAGCAATGGTTAGTTCTCCCACTGAAGTCCCAGATGTCAGTGAACTAGCTGAAAAAAACTGAAAATTTTGAAGCAAATGGTTAATTTGCATGCTTGTAATGTTTTCCTGAAACAAGCTGTATGAGAAGTTTGAAATCCTTATTAGTCCCCCTACTTCCACCATCTGCAAGGACTAAATACATTGCAAAATTAGTAACAGACATTCTGTGGTTGAACTAGATTATCTAAAGGTGGGTGGATACCATTACTATGTATTTCTCTATAAAGTGTTGTTGTGAAGAAACACCATGGCATGCAGGACCATATACAAAAGAAAGGGAAAAGCAAACTGCTTGAATTCAGTGACCCAAATAAAGTGCCAATTATGAAGGTATGAAATTTCTCTTTCCTAACAAAGACATTTCAAGGAGTAGGTGATAAGTTCTTGCATGGGCCCTTCTTCTGTTTTTTTGAGATGTTATCTGAGAAGTGCAAGAGAATGTTTTAATTTAGTCCATTTAATGCTTTCATTTAAATAGCCTAGTGTCACAGCTCGGGCTGGGTTGGCCAATGACAAGACGACAAACGGTCTCCCCTGTCTCTTGCTCCAAGGAGAGGAAGAAGAGAGACGAAGAGAGTTATGAGTTTAGAAAAAAATAAACTATTTTAATAAGTATTAATAATAAAATAAAAAGGAAATAATAAAATAGATACAATATATATAAATACATACAAAACCGTATCAGGCTCCCAGAGAGATGTCACTGGCAGGCACTGGGAAAGCTCCAGACTGGACTCAGTGACAGATGGGAACTGTGTTCTGGATCTTGACTCAGGAACCCACAGACCAGGATCAAAGGTAAACAAACTGACAGTGTGCCCCTCAGACATCAGCCACAGAAGAAAGAGAGTCATTGAAAAGAAAGCTACTCCTTTGGTCCCTCAGCTTTTATACTGAGCATGGCAGCTGGGATGGAACGTCCTATTGGTCAGTTTGGGTCACCTGACCTGTCCACTCCTCCCCACAGGTGTGACCCCTCCATGGGGTATAAACACCCAAGTCAGTATAAGCAAGAGCCTCTCTCAATGAAGAGAAAGTTGGCTCTGCTCCACCCCAAGCTAGGGCGCAGAGGAAGTGGTGAAGGACATTATAAAGGCAGACTGTATTTATATGCAGGTATGAATTTACACTTGTCTGTGTACTAGCTGGTTGTATTTCTCTGGAATTCCATCCAGAGTTTGCACCTTTCTACTTTTAAATACGCCCACAGAATGGCTGGGAGTCAAAGTCATGTGCTTATTAGCCATGGACTATGGTGTCTGTGCTGGAGACAGGAGCCATGTTTTGGTGGGGCCAGTTGGAGCTGGGCTGAGGCTGCTTTTGCTAGAAATGGCTCTGCTAACCTTTAGATGCAGTATGTTTTCCAGCGGCTCATGCACTCCCGCTTCATTACAGTCTCTGAAGGCAACTGGCCAAGAATCAGGGTTGCATTATTTGTTTATGCCAAGCTCCCAAATCTGTTGATTGCTTTAATTTTGACCCACTGGTATGCAACAACGTATTTTAGTACTTTGTTTCTCTAGATTTGCTTTTCAGTAATTCCATCTGAATATCAAACTGGTCGTTATTTTGTGTAACCACCTCAGACCACGTCAGCCAAACCTTGTAAGCATAGCAGAATGCCTGTCTCCTCAGCATTGCAAAAACTTTATAGTTTTGGGGTTTTTTTTTGCTAGGTTATATATCTCCAGCGTACAACAAGAGCTATTAGCTGCATAGAGTAGGAAAGTTAAGATATGTATCAAAATCATCCCTTCCTTTACTCTGAAAGTATAAGTCTACCACAGGGGCACTGTAGAAGGCTCTGAGTGTGATCCAGACTTTCTAGCTCAGGCTTGCACTCTTAGTTGATAAATGTCCTTACGTTCATTTTGTTGTCGGCATTGCTAACTGAAAGCAATCCAGCAATGAATGGTGAAGAATTCTTATTTTAGGGATAAGTTCGGTTATTTCTTTTTCTCATGCTGCATTGAACACAAGGTAGGATCGATCCTTCATTTAATGTGTTACTACATATCGCTTTAGCTCTTTCTATCCATGATTCCAGCCTGGGGCGAGGCGCCCGCCCGTGGCTGAGGGGCTCAGCTGTGCCCTGCGCTGGGGCCGTTGGAGCCGGCTGGAACCGGCTGTGTCCGGCACGGGGCAGCCCCGGCCCGGCAACACAGGGGCCGCCCGGCAGCACCCGCCGCTGCTGCCGCCAACACCTTGTCAGGTAAATGCAGCACAAATGAATAATTTTACTTAAAAATATGAGTCCTTTTTTATCCTTCGGTGAGGCAGGGAAAAGGGTAGCAGCGTCTTCTGCCTGTCAGTCTATTAGAAGCTGTTGTCAAGGGGGTGAGGGCATTGCTCGCTGGTGTCATGCTGCCAACCCACGCCAGTGGGAGGGCACTAAGACGGTGTATCCCTGCAGGTTGGGGGAAGGAGGGCAGTATTTAGAGTACACGTAAATGTGGTTGTGGCTGCCAACAGAGCTTTTGATGTCTTAACCTGTTACAGTAAAATGTCCATTTTGAGCCATATAAATTGATTGCTTTTGCAAAGTTAAGCTTGCGTTATGGTATTCCATTAGCCCAGCTAGCAATTCCAGGCGTTCATTTGTAATGCAAAGGCTATTGCACCTCATAAGTAATTCATTCAGTATGTGGAATTTATACTTCTCCCAGCATCGAAGGATACTTTTGAGTAGGAGGTGAGTGCTCAGCTTTTTGGAAGCTGCCCTTTCTCTGCATCCAGCTTCGAGAATCTGGTTTCTGGGTTGGTGCAGGATGGGGTTGCATGTGCTGTTTTAGACACAAGTGTGAAAGGGACTAATTTTATATTTTATATACACATAACTGTGTGTATGTGTATATATATGTATATGCATATCTACATATTTATTTACTTTAATATCCATTATAGTTTTAATCCAAGTTTAATATCCATTAACTTTTTGGTTTAACTTAGCGGTTCATTTTTCTAATCCCTGCAAATTTATTTTTTTTTTATTTTAACTATGCTAACTAATATACTGTTGTAAATATAATAATTCCAATTATTTTTACTTTTCCACAGAAGTAACATTTCTGGCTTGAGTAGACGTCTTTTAATTGGCTGAGTTGTGTTGTTTATATAGTGCTATGTAACCTGTTATTAACCAAATGCATTATGATGCATAACAGCTATGCTATTCCCAAATGTGCAGTGAGATGGTTCTCCATATGTCATTACTATGATGTATAAAGCTAGAGAGCAATATAACTACACATCACAGCAACAGATGTACATTTAGCTTGGTCTGCTCTTTTTGCATTTGAGGATTTACCAGAGAGAAGCCTCGGAAGTCTAATCATTACTAAAAATGATCTGCTGATCCTCCGTCTGAGTAACATTATTAGCTGACGTTCAAGTATCCCTGATCCTCTTCAATATCAAAGTATCTGCTTTGCATTTTTGATTAAATGGGCTTGCCTAGCTTCACTTTTCAGCTCTTGGGTTTTAGTACAGCTCTTTTGTACCAACTCTCTGCTGTCAAACTTCTGTTCCCTTGGAGCTATTTCCACTTGTAAACAAATTATCTTTTTAATCTTTCTAACATGTTAAATAGTTTGAGCTCCTGAAAGTCCATAAAGCGTGTTCTTCAGTCCTTCAGTTATTCTTTTTACTACCATCTTACTCTAGTTTATCAACAAACTTTTGGCAAAAAGTGTCTTCTGTCATACTCCAAGATTCTTTTGTAACAACTTCTTGTTAGAGTTTGATACTTATTAATATTTAAGCTAAGGGCAGATAGTCAGACTCGAGATACTTTATAGACAAACATTTTTTTTATTAGTGGTGTTACGTAGTCCTAAATAACCATCTTTAAGATAGTTTGTTTGTTTGTGGGGTTTTTTTAATCTGCTGCTGTGAAATAATGCAGGAGGTATTTAAAAAGAAAAAACACACACAAACAAAAAACCCCACCAAAAATAAATACACACACACCCCCCATACCTAAAAAAAAAAAAAAAAAAATTAAAAAAACCCCAAGCCACCAAAAAACCCTCTGTACTGACAGACTCGCCTGCCGGCATCATCTGTTACAAACCCAAACAAAACTCCCTTGACCATTTGTACTCTTTCAGCTCTCAAGTGCATCTTGAATAGCCTCCTAAAGACTTTATAGAACAGGACTGCTCACTCCCGTGACTTTTGGTTTCAGTCTGTATTGTTCATGTGTTTCTTCACACTATGAAAATAATGAGGTTCTTTTTGAAGTATGGGAGGCTTATGTATAAGCAGGAAGGGTAGAAGATGGAAGTTAATGTATTCCAAAGTCACTGTCTGGGCAACGGTTGATACCAACTTAGTTGGCGACTTGCTGAGCTAAAGGAAACCTGTATCTTCTCTAGGTTCAAAGTACCTATCTGTAGACTGAGAAAATCAAGGCAATGTAAGGTCGTACCCAGAATATGTTACAAATTATTGTGCCAGAGGGGTTAGCAGATGTAATTATCTTTTCAAATAAAGACTTGCATTTAGCAAGCATTGGCAAGGTCACAGAAGAGGTATTGACACAGCATAACATGAAGTTTTGATTTGATCTGATTCCTACTATCATAGTATTCTTGTGATGTTCTTGTAGACTGGAGAGCAAATAACTTCATAAGGATTCTTTACAACCTCCTAAGCTGCTGTCTTGCATCTTTTTTCAAACTAAAATACTGAGTAAATACTGAATGCAAAGTGTGTTTACTGGTTTATGATAAAAATATTCTTTTGTTGCCCACCTGTGCCTTAAGCTGAATCCTCTGTCTGTTGTTTGCTGAATGGAGAGAACATGATAAGGAAAAGAACATTGTTTCAGACAGTGATAACATCAGTGTCCTGGACGAAAAATGCTTACGTGTGCAGAGCCCCATGTTTGTGCAAGGATCTCAGATAATTGTGTGCGTCATTACCAGTTTATGTTAATGACTGCCAGATTTTTGTGGATGTTTCTGGATTCTGATGTCCACAGTGGGAGCACATACAGTTTCTAGACTTCCACATTATCTCAAAAGAGTCAAGGTGACCCAGAAGATTCTGCCAACGTATCTTTTAAGTGCTCTCCACGCTGCTGGAGCTGAGCAGAACGCATTATGTACAAAGCACTTCTTGCAAAGTGTGATTTTTAAGAAGAAATGTCCTTTTCATAAATAAATATAAAAAAAAAATAAAAAAACCCCAACAAAATACCAAGCAGAGAAAAGAAATGTCTTTTCAAAGACTTTAAAACAAATCATGCTGAGCAACATTTATGTGGCAGAAAGTGTTAAGAAGAATATTTGAGCTTTATTTCATGTCCTTTCATCCACTGATTTCCAGTTCATAAAATAAATTGTGAAGATTTACAAGTGGATAAATTGGATAATACCCTTGAGCTTTAATAATTTTTGTTTGTTTATTTCTTGTGTTTGGACATGGGGCATTTATTCCGTGGGTTTGGGGGGAAGGGTTTGAGAAAATCAGACTGAATGATGGCAGCCTCTCATTTTTCTGTGACAGTGGATACTGGTTAGGCGACTTTTCAGTGATCAGGAAAGTATGGACAGAAAAGTATCACTGCACAAATGTCTCTTTTTTTCAAAAGTGTGTTTTGTCCTTGCTGAGGCACTTCTACAGTAATGATGCCCATCTAATGGGTTAATATATAGAGAAAGGAAAGAATACTTTAGGGAAGAATTGCAGAATGCAGCATGAGACACAGATGAAATTACTGTAGTAAGTCCATTATATGACAAGGGACAACGCACTGAATGTTTTTTTTCTTGTTTTTAAAATTCAGACTTCTTCCTTTTTTAGAGTAGGGAACTTTAAAGCTCTTGGGTTCACTGAAGAGAGAGAGATATAATAGAAGAACAAATGAACTCACCATCCAAAACATGCACCTACCTGTCAAAAGAAAACACACAAGATATGGAATAGGAAAGATACGGGCATTGAGAAGTGTCAGTATGAATGCTGTTATGTTCAAGTATCTGAAGTAGATGTCTGCTATATAACTTCATGACTTGGTATGTTAAAATCTCTGACAATGCTAACTCTTGTTGTGGAAAGGAAAATAAAAATTAAGGGTGATATTTTTAGAGCTATTCAAACCTGTGATGATTTAACTGATACTTAAACTTTTTGAAAATACCTCATAGCTTGGCGCTTATTGAAGTCAATAACAGGTTAAACTTGTAGGCTTCTCTCAAAATCTAACTAAAAACCTATTGCATCATTAAGTGCTTAAATGCTTTTAAAATGCTGTTTCTCCTTTTTAACGTATCTAGTAATGATACTAGTAAATACAGTATGTACTGCTATTATGAAAATTCATAACAGAAGTACATTGTCGCAGAAAGATATAAATAAAAGCTTCTTCTATGAAAGTTTCAGTTACTTAATGCTGAATAAATCAGATTAATCTCAGACTGCAAAAATGAATGGTGAAGGTGTTTATCCAGCCAAATCGCTACTGGCGTTTGTTTGGTTTTGGGGTTTTTTTTATTGGTTGCTTTGGTTTTTTTCCTTTTTCTTTTTCTTTTTTTGTCAGTTACTTAAAGCTAGAAACACTTTAAAAGTGGAGATAGGAAAATTACATGAAACGTGGTCACTACACATACTTCAGGGAATTATGCTCTGAACTGTTTTGGAGATTCCTTCCCCCACGTACAATTTGGGAACGCTTGATATACACTTGTTCACTGAATGCATTGCTGTAGGTCTTATCCTATATTTTCAAAATATCTAATATTTTCAAAATTATTGGGTTACTTTCATGACTAAGAGTTTGGTGGATTGGAAAACCAGTCATGTGCAACCCATTTTGAATTTGTAGTGATCTATATTCTGCTTACTCTAAGCAGGACTGTAGGAGACTTCTGTATGCAGTAATAAAGGAAAACCAATATATTGCTGGCAGAACAGCCCTGCTTGCAATGAAATCCTCCTGTTCCTCCCCCAAACAAACCAAGGAGGTAAATCGTTCAACTCTGTCATAATCCAAAATCAATTATATAGTCAGAGACCATTTTATAAATTGTTTATGTTGGGGAATACCTTCTCTGAAATGTTTTGGCAATGTGTGGGGTACATCTGAGTTATTTCATTCTATTTAAGGCTGTTAATCACAGAAGTGTCAAGATAAATCCTATATTTTTATACAGGATTTATGTAAGCTTAATATGGTTAATGCAATTGTCTGCATATCCCAGACCGGCAAAATGCTTCAGCATATTCTAAGTATTCAGCAAGTCATTAATTTCAAAGAAGTCTTGCTACTATTTGTGGCATATGATCTGTCACGCAGTGGCAGTTTTCTATGATGAAAAATGTTGTCCTTTGTCTTGGTAGGAACTTGGATACCACAGGGATGGATGTGAATACAGGGACTTGGAGCTTTAAAGTTTTTAGAATTTAAACAGCATCATTGAATTTAAATGACTTGATGGTGAGCATTCTGATAAGCACATTTCTGTATGTAGATTTCTTAAATTATTTTTTACAGCTAAATTGTGCTTTAATGCTTACCAAGCATCCCTGAAAATGCTAATAAATTTTTAGGGCTTTAAAAAAGCATGTCCTCACTTCTCTTAATGTTTGTATCTCTGCTATGAATCGCACTATCAGAATTTCCTTAGAAGATGCTGGAAATGTGCAGACGCATGCCTATTCTTAAACATTTCAATAAAGTTTTGAAAGAATTTGAAACTGCAGAAATATTTTTGTGAAGTAAAAGTCAGAGTTGCTTGGTACGTACCTGAAATGCGGCACTACTGTGAAAGTCTGTAGATGCATAACCTGTTCTTTTGATGCACAGTATCAGCCATGTCTTTCTGAAAGCTTGTGCATTTTTTTCATTATGTTCAAACTCCATTTTCTTTATCATTATAGTAGGCCAATAAATTTGATCTGTATTAACACTGAAGATCTGGATTTGAATTCTGTATAAAGTTTTTCTGGAAAGACAGAATCTTCTGTTCTTTCCTTTGGCAAGAAGGTGATTGTGCAAGTGCATTTCATAGAAAACAATAGAAAAACTTATTAGGAAAAATAGAAACCATGAGGTCTTTCCTCCAAACTTCTAAAGTATATTTTGAAGGATGGACAATTCATTGGCTAATATCTGTTTATTCAAACATGTTTGTCCAATAATATAGATGGAAACTGGACAGTTCTTTCTGTGGCCAAAGATAAAAAAAAAAGAGAGATGAAAGAAAGTATATCTGGGGCATTTAAAATAGAATCACATCAAAATGAACACGTTTCATTTGTTTTCTTTTTAGCTGAGCTGGGAAATAGCAAAATTAGTGGAATTAATTTCCTTTGTGAGGGTTTGCATTTGGATTTTCATGGGGGAGGACAGACCAGAGTAGTATACTTTTTTAATATTTTATTTTCCTAATTGTTGGAAAAAATGAAGTGCTGCTGAGTCACTTAATTAGAATAGTAGAAATACACATTTGAATTTCCTCTTTAGCCAAATCAGGGTGGATCCTGCTGCAACTGCTTCAATGACGGGCATCTCTCTGTTCCATGGTAAATGGTGGAAAGAAGTGTAAAGCAACATTTAAGCAATGTCAAGCAATACTTTAAATGCTAGGAATCAGATAAATTCCTCTAATAGGAACTGTGTTCAGTTATTTACTTTTACTAGAATAAGTAAGAACAAAACCTGTTTCTTTTGAATGAGATTAAAAGAGGGGAGGAGATCCAAAGCCTGATTTCTGTAGTATCACAGAATGACAGGGGTTGGAAGGGACCTCTGGAGATCATCTAGTCCAACCTCCCTGCCAGAGCAGGGTCACCTAGAGCAGATTGCACAGGAATGCGTCCAGGCGCCTAATGGTGCTGAGTTCTTATTTGTGTTGGTGCTTCATTATGGACAGGCCACTTAGTTTTTCAATATTTTTTTCATGCTAAACATGATATTTTGATAGTTAATATTCAAACCTTAGTGATATTAGCAATCTGTATTTCACAGCCAGAAGTATTTCTTAATGCACCAAATGATTCCCCCTCACACGCACGCTTGCATTGTATGAATTGTAACAATACGGTAAAAGATCAGTTCATAGAGATTACTTCATAGAACTTCTTATTTGAACTTTTGAACTCCTGCAGTGAGTGCTTGTCGTGGTTTTGGCCAGTGCTTCATTCTGTGCTGGAAAGGAAATATGTGATGCCGTTTCCTAATGCTATCCAGCTGACGTTTTCCCATATACTTTTTCTACGTGCATACACAAATTGCATTGACTCTTACTAAATCTCCTCCTAAATTGACTTTGTTGAATTGGTACAACTCCGATTCTCCTGAATTAGAGTGCCTTAATTTAGCTTGTTAAAGAATTAAGCTAAATCAATATAATTCACTTATACTGATTTAAGAGGGTAAAATTGATGTAATTCCCTGGTGTGTGGTTGTGGGTTTTTTTCAACTATTGAGAGAAATGTAAGGAAATTAATGTCATTTTTATGCATTCCTGTCTCAGAATTATTTCTTTCGTACTTCTTGCTGGAAGAAAACCAGCTTAAGTGGAGAGTTGCCTTAGAATAAAGTAAGAAAGAAAAAAGACAACATGAACTATGTTCACGTTTAAGTATGTGAAACTGAAGCCACTTTCCTAGCACTGCTGTCCAGTATTAGCTCATGTCAGTCATGACTTACGTAGAATTTCTCAGAGAAGCTGCCCCCACATCCCAAAAGAACCAAACAACCTGCAGAATATCAGAAATCTTAATCTTTGTCCATCTTAGCAATTAATATAGTTCTAATTTGCTGATGTTAAATTTCAATGTGGATTACAGATGGTAGAGGCACTTACTGGAATCTTCTAGCATTTTGGCATGATGTAAAATCATATGAAGGTATTCCATGCTTCATAATAGGATAATGGGTTTAGATGGTGTCTGAAATTTTAAACTTAATAAATGTAGCATTTTTATTAAAACATAAACAGTGATCATACTAATTTCTTTACTACCTTTGTCATAGTTCTATTAAGGACTTGAAACACCGTCTAAATTTAGGCTCTTGATCTTAAATTGTTTTCCAGGATGGCAGAATTCTAATTAGCAAGACCAATTGCCTTCAAATTCCTTTAAAATCATGACAATTTTCTTATTTTTGCAGATTTGATTAGGAAAAGTATTCTTGACCAGGAAAAGTGCAACATTTAAAACAACTGATGTGGCATCAATTTCATCTTGGAATTTTGTCAATCACAAGACTTCCAAAAAGAATTTAGTATTATACAATCCACTTAGTATTTCCATTCCTATTAATAGATATTAGAGCCTAAAATGAGGTAAAATCATCTTGAACTATGCAGTCTTGCTAGTACATGGTGGCGTGCATCGCTTATAGATCCTCGCAAAGAGGAAAGACAGTCAGCATTCAGGACTTACTGTGCAAATTTGTTGTTTGGCAGCAACAAATACATCTTCTTTTAAAAAACAAATCAATCAAAAAAAAAAAATACCTGAAACAAGCAAGGGAACCTGCTGAGTAAATAATACTCAATTTCTTTATAGAGCACTATGGCTTTCTGTTTGGCTGAACCTACGCCCTCTTCATATCCTTTTCTAAATACTGCAGGTATAGACGTGACTGTTCCAGGCATAATACAAGAACATTCCTGGAGTTTCTTTGCTTTACAGTGACATTTAGATCATTAAAGCTGCTTTGATGGATGCTTCCCGGTGGGCAAATCTGTTGTACTTGAAAACTGTGATAGTACTGGTTCTACAGCATGATCCTATATTATTAACCTGTATCATGCTTAGATACTGCAGTGAAGTGTAAATTGCAATGATGGTGAATTTTTTTCCTAAGAACTAATATATTAGAACTAACATATACTCTCTATTTAAGTGCCTTTAAGTAACTTCCTCTCTCCACCCCTCTCTACCCCACAAAGAAATTACTTCCAGCTTATAAATATAGAAAATAATGTTCTTCCTCACTGACTTCTGGGAAGATGTGCACCCAAACTTCATTTTGTGGCATCAATCTGAAAAAATATATTCTGAAATCAAAGGAGAGGCATAGGACTTCCTGAATATCTGGAAAGATTCTTTAGGAGCTTAAAGCCACTTTAGTTGTGATTTAGTTTTAGTAGGTTGATCTTCTGTGTAAGTGCTGTGAATAGTGCAAGCAAAGTAGAATGACTCTCTGGTTAACTACCTGCAGTTTCCAGAAGAAAAAACATTTATTTTCTTTCAACTTGAGCACAGGGTGTTTTGCCAAGGCTAGTACTTTGCTGTATATACTCAGCCTATTCTGACAGTTCAGAATTTCTGAATTGTGTTTGCTTATTGAACATTAAGCAGACTTGGCTGTGAACCTTCCATCTTGAAGTGACTGTGAGCTCCTTTCCCATCCTTAAAGGAATATCTAGTCTTTACTATCGCTAAGTTGTTTTGTTTGGCCACAGCCTTTACACTCTCCCTACAGTCTAAGGACCCCTTAGGTTGCAGCGTTTCATTGCTATCTTATGCATTTATGCCATACCACAGAGCTGATGCCTTCTGTAGTATACACCATGTTGTCAAGGGCCATTTTTCCTCTCCACCCCAAGGATATATAAGATAGCCATTCACTGGCTTTTGCTAACAAGATTCATGAAAAATAAACAGATTTTCTGAAACTTCTTGGAGCCAAATAGAAATCTTAGCAACAGTTGATCCCAATGCCAGGGGAACAGTTAAGTCCCCTGCACCCCCAAGGTTCATAGAACCATATCAATTGAGGATGGTAGATTTAAAAGAAAAGAAAGCAGTGCACACTTGGGGATGTTAGTTGATGAGTAGCTCAACATGAGCCAGCAATATTTTCTTGCAGCCCAGAAAGCCAACTGCATCCTGGGCTGCATCAAAAGAAGCATGGCCCACAGGTTGAGAGAGGTGATTCTGTCCCTCTACTCTGCTCTGGTGAGACCCCACCTGGAGTACTGCATCCAGATCTGGAGTCCCCAATAAAAGAAGGACATGGACCTGTTGGACCGGGTCCAGCAGAGGGCCATGAAGATGGTCAGAGAGCTGGAGCACCTATGCTATGAAGACAGGCTGAGAGAGTTGAGGTTGTTCAGCCTGGAGAGGAGAAGGCTCCAGGGAGACCTTATAGCAGCCTCCCAGTACCTGAGGGGGGCCTACAGGAGAGATGGGGAGGGACTCTTTATCAGGGAATGTAGCGATAGGACAAGGGGTAATGGTTTTAAACCAAAAGAAGGGAGATTTCCATTAGATATTAGGAAGAAATTCTTTACTGTGAGGGTCATGAGACCCTGGAAGAAGTTGTCCAGAGAAGTTGTGGATGCCCCTTCCCTGGAGGTGTCCAAGGCCAGGTTGGATAGGGCTTTGAGTAACCTGGTCTAGTGGAAAGCGTCCCTACTTATGGCAAAGGGGATGGAACTAGATGATCTTTAAGGTCCTCTGCAACCTAAACCGTTCTGTGATCTGCAAATTGCAATAAAATGAGCCCTTTGCAGAAAAAATGAAAATAAGTTTTATTTTTCACAGTTCATAGTTGTGATACACTTTAAGACTCAAATAAAAATCTAGGCATTCTGTTATCTTTTCTGAAATTCTAAGTTTGGTGACTGTTTCATCCTGCAAGCCTGGACATAATAGGACTTGGTCTTTTTTTGTTGTATTCTCTCTTTCTCTTGAAATGAGCCTGGAGGTTCCTTGTCATCTCCCAAGGTCTGGTTGGCAGTTTCATCACCTAGTAATATCAAGGGGAAGCTCCTCTGCCTACAGCTTAGCTCTAGGGATGTTTACTCAGAAGTTGTGATGATTTATCAATGGATAGATTTTTCTCTTCTAATCTGTGTTTCTTCCCTGTTTAGGAGTAGTAAGTTAGAGGCCTTGGGAGGGGAAAATGACACGTGTTTGAATCACTTATATTAGGCATTGATGCAGCAAATTAAAGCAGCTCCACGGCTACCCGAGGATGACTTCTGGAAAATCTGAGTCTTTTTTTACAGCTGTTAAGAAGATAAGCTTTGAATGCAGCTTAACATCTCAACAATATATACTTGCAGTACTACTTCTCCCAGTGTTCACAGATGTACCTAAAGCATGATATTTCCACAGAATAAATCTATGAACACTCCCCCAAGAAGCAACCTAAAAGAATTCGTGAATTGTATCACAATGGTGGGGGTTTTTAAGTCTGTAAATTAATATTTGAAAATAATTTTTCTTATCAATACATTGTGTGCATTGTGCATCATGTGTCCAAATAGTGTCATGTATTTTCCTAGAATATCTTCCTGTTTTCCATGAGCTTTTTGGAATCATGTTGTAATTATTGCCACAAATTAATGAATGTCAGTGGCATTAACATGACCAGTAGGAATCTAAATAACCTGTCATACGTGTCTACAGGGCTCTGTAAAGAAAGGACTGTACCGAAGCAGTGAATTTGCCATGATATATTTCTGATTGCAAAGGAAAAATTGGCAAAGAAATTCCACTTTCCCTGTAGACTAAGAATGAAGCTTATCAGGGCCCTGAGGGCTTTATTTAGCAAAAAAATATGAAAAGGACTGATTTTGCAGCAACTGTGGCCCATGCAAAAATCTTGCTTCACCCTCTGCATTGAATGAAGCAGTGAATCTTGGGCGGGACGAATAATTACACTGTGTCTTAGTGCACGTATGTACACATAGGGCTGAATTATATAGGTGTGTTCTTACTTCTTAGTGAACGCAGAGAATTGCAATTCAAACTTCAAAAACAAAAATCAGCTATCTTGCATTTGTACAGAGTTTAGAGTATGGTTACAAGTGATTGTTGGGGAAATAGCTGATGTTCTAAGTTAATGCACTGGCTACATCAGTTTCTGTGCCCAAATTCTTAATTAAGTTGGAGATGCTTGCTTTAAGTCAGTGGTGCTTTGGGGCAGCTAAATAAGGTGCTGGATAAATAGAACTCAGGTGGGTTCTTAATGTTTAACATCTAATTCCTAGAGAATCTCACCAATTTGATTCACACCTCAGCAAATCTTTATCTGAACTATAGCAAGTCCACCTGCTCTGCTGCTGAGTTCTCCTGAACTCCTGACGAGGCATTTCTTTTCTGAAGGGGTCATGATTTTAAGCAGGCTGGGCTGTTTAAGTGATGCGGTGATTGATGCAGACTGTGGTGGCTCCGGGCAGGAAAGTCCATTTCCTTTTGTGAAATGAGAACTTATGCTGGTCATTATGCAAATAACAACATAAAAGCTTAAGCTCCCTGCAGCTCTCAGTTCATAGAAGTTTATTAGGGAGTACCTCTGTCTGGCTTCCTACATCTCCCAGGAAGAGCTACCAAGTTGTCTTCTGCTGGGTTTATGTTTGCAGTCTCTGGGAACACAGCTGCCTGCTGGCACTTGCTGTTGCTAGAGCAGCAGGGGTTTGTGAGAGAGGATTTTGACCAGCCTAATTGCTAAAAATGTTGGGGCTGCCTGCTGCCTAAAATGGTCACAATATCCCTAGGCTTTTTTCTTCTGCTTTTCTTCCCCCCGCCCCCCCCCTCCCCATTTCCCTTTAAAGGAAGAACCTCCCTCTTCTTAAAAAAAACTAATTGGAACTGTAATTTACAGTTCAGCTGCTCATATATCAGTATACTTACAATATAACTTTAAAATAAAATTACCCCAAAGTGTTAATAGAATATTGGCAAGTTAGAGTCCAAAAATCTTTATGCCAGGTCTCTGACATCCTTCCTTGTAACTGCTAAGATTAGTGGACTGGGAGCTGATTGCAGGGAAGGGAGAGATGCTGACTTTTTTTATCTTTCATCACACCATCTGCAGATAGCAGTATGCAAGAAAAATGTCTTGTCAGATAAGCCTAAAACTTATTTAACAGATTAGAATCTTTTCCAAAATAGCATATGTTGAATGCCAAACATGTCTGAATGGTTATGAGCAAAAAGTAATACCAGGCTAATGTGATAAGATAAAATAAACAGAATCATTTTTCAAGTTGTGCTCAGAAAAAATATGGACTAAAACACTGCAAGTAGGTAGTTTAGGCTATTACTTTCTGTTTGGTGTTTGTAATATCAATGAAAAATTATGTTTCTTCTTTCTGTTGGTCTCCTGAGTTAAAACCTGTTTCATCATATTATGCAGACCACAAGTGATAGCCCAGCTAGAGCAATAGCTATAGAATGCATAGATGGGTTTTACCTGAGGCACTAGGGAGATGGTCTTTTATTCAGTAAATAATCACAAAAAGTAAATCCACACAGTTAAAATAGCTGTGATAGGAAAGAACACCTTGGCCTTTTCTGGATGCTTTCCCTGCTGGGGTCTCCAAAAGGGGAACTGGTGGATGCTGCTATTTATTAAGCTTGTTGGTACTCTTTGGAAGTTTCTCTTGACCAACGAGGCTCTGCTGCTGGATTCTTTACAGCTTTCTGGTAGTTTCCTTGATGGCGCAGGTAGTCTGTGACCTGTACAGTGGCAAGCCAGTGAGATGCTGTTGTAATACTATATCTCAAAAATGTCTTTATGATGGTGTTGGAAGCTTCCATTCCATTGTGGAACGGTTAGTGGGAGGCATGCTTATTTGTTTTCCTGTTAGGTTTGTTTTTTTTTTTTTTCCCTTTCCTCCCTACGCCAGCCCTATAGTTCAGTACTCAGAAATATATACTGAAGATCTGTTTACTGACCAGATGTTGCCGGTTAACCCCAGCAGGCAGCTAAGCACCACATGCCACTTGCTCACTCCTCCCCTAGTGGCATGGGGGAGAGAATTGGAAAGGTAAAGTGGGTTGATAAAGACACTTTAATAGGGAAAGCAAAATCTCTGTGTGCAAGCAGAGCAAAACAAGGAATTCATCCACTACTTCCTATCGGCAGGCAGATGTTCAGCCATCTCCAGGAAAACAAGGCTTCATCATGGGTAACGGTTACTTGGGAAGACAAATGCCATAACTCTGAACATCCCTTCCTTCTTCCCCCAGCTTTTATTGCTGAGCATGGTGTCATTATGGTCTGGAGTATCCCTTTGGTCAGTTGGGGTCACCTGTCCCAGCTCAGGTGTGTCCCCTCCCAACTTCTTGTGCACCTGCAGCCTACTCACTGGTGGAGCAGCATGAAAAGCAGAAAAGGCCTTGATGGTCAGCAATGGCCACTGCTTAGCAATGGCTAAAATATCCTGGTGTTATCAACACTGTTTTGGTCACAAATCCAAAGTTTAGGACCATAGCAGGTGCTATAAAGAAAATTAGCACTATCCCAGCCAAAAACAGTACACCAGACAAGAAAAAAGCTGGACAATCTCAGAGAAAGATTTAATCCATCCTTGTATAACAAGGGTACAAGATGGGCCTTACCTGTGAAGTGCACAAACATGTTGTATAGGGAGCCATGTCTTGTAATTCAATAAATGACGAGGCTTGTCAGCACTAGTTGGCCTGTGTCCCACTGCACCTATTGAGAAGCTATTTCAGACCCTCATGCCGTCAATGACTAAGAGCTTTCTTCTAGTCACCAGCTTGATTTATTCAGAGCTTGTTCTTCTGCCAGCCTCTTCATTTAGCTGAATTATCACTTTCTCCCCGGTATTTGCATCCTGATTTATTTGCGGGGAATGGTTCTGTTCCCTCTTGGCCTTCGGTGTGGTTAATCAAGCCAAGTTTCTTTAATTCATCTATGCCAATATAAATTCAAGAAAGATTAACATGTGTGACAGAATTACACTCAGCATTCTAAATAGGATTTTCCACCTAGCAGTCATATGGTCTTGGCAGACATAGGTCTGCTAGGAAAGCTTTGCTAGATATATCCAAAGATTATTTTGCCTTTTGCATAACTGTATCACAGTTTCCAGGGCTGACGTAAGCAAAGGAGGCAATTGACCTGGGCACCAGATTGCTGGGGCAATTAAATAGGCATGGTCTTCTGTTAATTTCGCCCTTTTTTGCCTACGTTGTAAACAAACCTTGAGCTGAATGACGTTGTGGTGAAGTAACATACACCGAGCTATCTCTTTTTTGAGGAGCTTGGATAGAAGAATCCTTGTTCACTCCTAAGGATGTTATTAAATTCTGGGTGATCTCTGTTCTTCCAGGCCACAAAATTGATACTTTGGCCTTTTATATCAAGCTCTGAAGTTTGGATCAGAGTGAATGCTTTTTTGCCTGTTTGGTGTGACAGTCATTTCAGATAGTATGACCTTTTGTAGTCATCCACATAAATAGACATATTGCATGAGATACTTGAATGTTGCCAGAGCAGCCCCCTTGAGTTTGGGTGTCTTGCAACCCAAAACATTCTATGATTCTATAATGATATGACTATTGCAATATAGCAATATGACAGGGAAGAGGGGTAATGTTAATAGAAAGGTAATTTTTGTAGAAAGATCACTTTTATGGTATACCAGAATGGAAGAGGTTGGAGATCTGTCACAAAAAAAAGTTTCAAATTAGTAATTACTGTAGTATCTGGTCTTCATCATTAAAGAACTACACAAAATTATCTCTTCTATGTGTTCAAGTAGAGAGATTGATACAGGATGTAAATTGCAGTGAAAAATGCATTCTGCAGTGAAGGTATCAAACAGCTATGAAATGTAAAACAAACAGCTAACAAAACACATTTTTATTAAATGGAAATGAGAAAACTCAAGGTAACTAAACACAGTACTGGTACTTAATTCTTAAAGCGTAACGATACCAATAATATTTTACTGTATTTTCTTCAGAGGAAGCAACTGCTAGGTCAGCTAGTTGCTTTTTCTCTCCTATAATAATTGGCACTCACCGTTCAAGGTTTTTGAAATCTTGATGGGGGGCTAAGGCTGCATTTAAGCTGAGTTGGGGTATTGATTTCATCTGGTTCTGACTTTGCTGCTTCTCATGCTGGCAGCCTCACTGCTCGCTGTTCTGTGCTACTCATTGCTCTGCTTCTCAACCCTTTAGCCATGCTTCACACAACTTTTCCCCCTGCTCACTGCCCCCACTACCTCTGCTTCATATCACTTCTCTTGCTTGCTGTGCTTCATAGTGCTTTTCTCCCTATTTTCCCACTTCATTTTCTACACTGCGCTAGCCATTCTAGCCAAACTCAGCAGCCTTGCTGGTGTGGTGGGTTAACCCCACCCAGCAGCTAAGCATCCACCAGCCACTTGCTCTCTTCCCTGCCACAGGATGGGGGAGAAAATTGGAAGAGTGACAAGAAAAACTCATGAGTCAACATAAAGGCATTCTAATAAGGGAAAGGGGAAGAAGCGAGTGGGGGGACGGGGGAAACCCACAAAAAACAAAACAAAAAAAAACCGAAAAGAACTCCAAGTGATGCAGCAAAGGTAATTGCTCATTATCAGCACATGGATGCCCAGCTAGTCTTTGAGCAATGTCTGCTTTGGAAGACACTCCCTCCCAGTTACTGCTGAGTGTGATCTTACATGGTGTGAAGCACATCTCTCTGGTCAGTTCAGCAAGCTCTCCCAGCTGTGTCCCATCCCAGCCTCTTGCCCATCCTCAGCCTATTTGGGGAGGGGGACACAGTAAGAAACAGAAGGCCTAGATGCTGTGCAAGCCCTGTTGGGTCGTAGTGTAATATCAATACTGTTCTGGTCACAAGTCTAAAACACAGCACCATATGGGCTAATACTATATCTCCTACTTGACAATAAATTCTTATGTTAAAGCCAAAGCTTTCCTTTTTCCAAGATATCTTGGTTTTCTTTCTCTAGCTTTTATATTACAAAACTGGAAACTATTAAAAAGATTGCCGTTACCATTTATCCCAGATATATTTAGACAGACATTATAATTGTATATTACTGTAAACACAAAACTTTCCTACTCTTATTCTGATAGAGATGCCTTTCAAACATTATACAACACAAGCACAGCAAGTGTGTTTTAGGCTTCTTATTGATCCTTTCCATCTGCCTTCCCTTAGCTTGCCTAATTGTAATAAGTAGGCCCCTTTGCTTCTCAGCATCCTCTGCTCCAGGCTTCTTTGAGGTGAGGGGAAGTGTGGTGGAATTTTCTTACACTTCAGTCCTCAGACAACAGCCTTTCCTAAGGAAGGGAAGCAATCTTTCTTTTAACTAAAGGATTGGCCAGGCTGTCCTTGAATAAGCATGGGGCTGAAAAAACTTTGGAATGAAAGATGAAGTCTGCAAGGACAGTCTCAAAGGAAAAAAAAATCTCAAAGGAAATGTTTGCCATGAGAACTAACATTCTTCACCATGAGGCAGTTGGATGAGATGAGTATTACTGGGAGGTATCCTCTAACGGGAATGCTCCAGGAGACAATTTTCCTGTGAATAAGTATTCTGGCAGGCTTCGTCGTAGGTACAGCTGACACAAAGCTTGAAATATTTTAATGTTTTTTCAGAAGAAAGGAGGAGAAACGGGGGAGACAGTAAGGCAGCTGAACGAGAAACAGAAAAGGATTTTTGAGGTAACTCTGGTTTAAGTAGTTTAGGTGTATTTCTGCTTTCATTTCTTCACCTGTATCCTTTATAAACATTTGAAACTTTTATTTCATGTGGATTTTATAGGTGAATGTCTGTTGCATTTTATATTAGCCATTTTTAAGTTACTGATTTTTTAAGTAACTAGGTAAAAGCAAGATATTCCCCATTTAAAGATGTGTCCAATTTCTGTAGGTACTTCCTGAAAGAATTTAACATGCGCTCCAGCACCATGGCTTCTGCCATGTGAGCCAGCTGGAGGCTCAGGGGCCAGAGGCAGCAGGAATGTCTTCTAGTGGCTGCTGGTGACAGCTCAGGGCTTTCTGGCATTCGGCAAGACATGGGGAAATATGTTTAAACCCTATGGGTTGTAGAAAGCTTGAAAGAGACACAGGGCATTGCTGGATGTAAGAAATGCCTTTTTCTCTGTGTGCCTAGGGTTTTTAAGATACAAATATCAAGAACTGTGAAGCACACACATTTAATAGCAGGAAGTACAGTTAGGTACTGTGGAATATGCATTCCAGGTGAAGATCCACCAGGGATGCATACTGTACCATGGTGTAAATATTCAGGATTATTTTTCATTTGACTTTTTTATACATCATACATACTTAGAAATAAATTTACTAACAGATTCTTATGCTAATGACTGTTACAGATCATTGGCTTGCTAGTAATACATTGCTACTTAAAAAGGAAAAATATTATTTTATCTTTTTCCTCTCCCTAATGACATGCCGTGCAGGCTATATAAACAAAAGGCTAAACTTAGAACTTTGAATTTAGATCACGTGCGTGTGTATTATGAGCAAAATGTGTTATATGAGTAAATAAAACCATACAGATGTAAAAAGAAAAAAATCACAGTTGATAAAAGGTCTTGGAGAAGTAGTGGTTAGAGTCTAGATAGTAAACACAAAAATTTGGGGATGACATTCTTGATTCTTTGCACAAGGTCAGTCAGAATTAATTTTAAAGCTCTTCTCGGTGTTAGGAGCTATAATTCCTGTGGTTAATAGGATAGGACTTCGTGTTACATGCCTACATTATTCTGGACTTTGAGGATTGTCCTTTTTATGCTAATCAAATTGCCCCCTGTTCTATACATATCTGCCATTTGTTTATTTTTATAATTACAAACAACTTAAAAGAACATTCCAAATATTTCATTCCAAAAACATTCTTTATTCTGTTTAATGTAACAAATTGAAATAATGTAGTGTCTGAACCATTTTCTTGAGCTCTTAATTAATATTCTTCCACACCCCATCTCCTCAACTAGTTTTGAGGTTTTTGCATCTCAGAGGTCTGGACTACCTGTATAAAATTTCTTCTCTGTAATTAAGAATATATAACATGCTAAAAATATACGGAAAGCATATTCACTTGTAGAAGTTATTGTACTTCTTAGTATGCTTCTCTGCAACTATAGACTTCTTGGCATAATGTTCCACCTACGTGTGGTGCTAATAAATGTATATTCAGAGAGAGGAAGAAAACACTGTGATTTATGAGTCATTTGTAGGAGGAAAAATCCAACTGGTTTACGCTAATGTGCATCTTGTCTTGCTTAATTGGAAATAGACTGTTTACATATTATTTTCATTTATAAATTTAAAAACCACCTTTTTGCTGCATGTCAAGATGTGGTATGTTTACCTTAAAATACATTAAATAATCCAGCTGGTGACTAGGGAATAGTTATTCTAATGCTCTAGTATTCTGCAGGACAATTAAGTGCAAATGCTGTTGTCCCATGCCCTGATTTGTCAACCTGTTCATGCTCAATCCAGTGAAATGACAAGTATGTTTCAGAAGGCCTTTTATGGCAGGGTTTCTTTCATTCTAGCGAGGGATGGGGACAAGTCCATAGTCAGAGAAATCCACCTAGAAATCACTGATTTCCAGTAGTTGAACGTGACATATGGACTCTGGGCAAATTAAATGGCGAGTGAAACGTTTTAAAGTGCAAAGGTTTAGAAGTGTTCATATTTTGGTGGATATTTTTATGTATAAGCCTTTGTAAACATAGAACACTAATGTAAGAGCCTACACACACAGCTGATTTACTTGAGGTCCATTTGGGGAATTATATATTCTGAGTATCTAGGAAAAATCAAGGTCTATCACTATGAAAAATATTTATTATCATTGTTGCAAAGGTAGACCACCTTTTGAAAGGAGAACTGATAAACTTTACTGTAATCTTTTTTTGGTACCCTAAGTCAACCAGCTGTACTTCCACTGTGACTGAATAGGAATCAACTTATCAAGTACTTTTGCCAGGTACCAGAAAACCCACATGTATATTGCTTGTTTCCTTTCTTGATTAATGTATTAGACGTGCTGCTTCTAAGAGTCTTTCTCTTTTTCTCCTATCACTAGTGCCCAGAGTTGGATTCAGAACAGTGTTTTTACACCTGAGGTCCATAGCACTCTTCTCTTTGCTAGTCTTCTGAACTCTCCACCCACGAAAGCACCGCTGTGAGAATGGCCTTTTGCCGATAGCATGTAACAAATACCAGGTTTAGAAATTGCGATAGCTGAGAGACAAGACTGACCAACTTGGGCACTTTCTCTTTATAGGAGTATGTGATTTCAGCTGGACACCTTGGCTTAATGTGCTGCGCAGTGCAATGAGGTTGGCCTTACCTGTTCTCATTTGAGAAAGGCTTATCCTTCACACAGTCAGTCAGCAGGTTCACTGTGATCCTCAAGAAGGAATGTGAATTAAGCTCTTCATTGTCTATCTGGTGGTATCATCTAGTACAGAACATAGCATTTAGTCTTCAGATTAAAATATATTGGGGGGAGGGATAAATGAAGGACAGATGAAAATGAAAGTAACTGCACGCTTCAGTGAGCTTTAAGAAATGTGCTAAACTCTAAAACGTACCTGAAATTTTTCTTTACCTTACCTCAAGAAATACTGTAGAAAACCTTGGACCAAGCTGACGTCTCGAATACTAACAGCCCTGCTAAACAGTGGGAGGTGCTTAAAAACAACATCAAAATGAATGATATGAAGGTTTTTGAGGTGGTTCTTGTAGAAGTGTTTTCCACAGGCTTTTTGGGTGGTAGGTGAAATCATTATTACATTAGAAAGAACATATATCAAAGAACTTAGCTTCAGCCTTGCTTGAGAAAGTAGAAATGCTGTGCTGCTTCTCTCATTCTGCCACTTTTTGCCTGGGGCTGTTGCCATCTTCCTTGCCTCATTGGCCGGAAGGAAAGAAAAAGAAAGAAAAGGGAAAAAAAAATAAAAAAGAAAAGAAAACCACTTCTGCCACTAGCTTTTGCGGCCCTCTTTTTCCATCTGATACCTCCTTTACAAGTGCATCACGCTGCAGCATATTCTGCAGGAATATGCTCTGAATAGCTGCTTCAGGTGTGGCAATGTGTATTTCACTTGAATGCCATTCTACACCCCTATGTACAGTGTTTGTCTCTTACTCTGGTAATTTGGAAAAATGATCATAAGCTGTGATGAAAAAGGAACTGAAATGCCTTTCATACTATTTAGAAAATATGGCACTAACCTGAGAGTCATTCAGCTATTTCCCCTCCTCTTTAGGAGTCAATCTGTATGGGCACTTTTGTGAACTAAAGTGGAAATGCAATTCATTACAGCAAACCTGAATTTGTATGCATTTGTGTCATCATCTCTGCCCTTCTAGGACTATTCCAATGACTCTTCTACTAGACCACGTTCTCATTGTGAGCAGCCTTGGTTGTTAATTAATAATCAGGTACCGTGGTAAACTAGACAAGGATCCAACAATTTACATTAGCCAAATATCAAGAGATTTCCAAGATGAAGAAATTTCCAAGGTCTTTACTCTCTACACTAGATGCTCACTCAAATCCTGACATCCTTTATCCTTTCATGACCCATGATTTTCGAGCTACCGTTGCTTCACTGAAGCAGGCTAGAGGAGTAAATGTAATGTCTCCTGTATTCTTCTGAAGAGTTAAGAAGGTACAACAAATATTCTTGTTCAAAATACCCCTCTTTAGTTATCATACTGGATGGCTGCTTTCATTTTTCCTCCCCAGACTTGACACAAGAAAAACTTTGTACAGTCCAGGTGAAGGTTATTCCAGTCCTGTATCTTTTCGCAGGCAGCTCGCTCTAGCCAGATGCCTGGGGGAAATTGTAAGCAGAAGGCAAGCATGGAATGATATTTCCACTGAAACTGAAGTCAGCAAAAAGCAATCTGTGTGGTACAGGCACTGTCCGAGGAGGTGTTTTTTGAATGAATGAAGTGTCTCTGTAATATCATATGATAAACATGATGCTGATGATACCCTTTTGGGAAGAGTAAATTTAGGATAATGTCTATGGGGAAAAAAATATCAGTCTTCTAACTACAGCTTCTTGTAGCAGGAGAAGAGGCACTGGAAATTCTGAGTGCTTTAACCACTTTTAATTTTTGTTTGAACTTTTCAGGATATCTTGCATTTTCTGTTCCGCTGGCTGTATTTGTTGCTTCAGACTCTTTTACTCTTGGTATTTGAAATGTTCTCTGAGAGTCCTTTTTACGTTACCAATCCAATTCGTCCTGCTTAGTTACATTCATGACTTTCCCCTCCCATGCCATCTCTCTTGTCTTACCTTAAGGCCCTCTGTGAAGTGAAATAGATTAATAAGTTTTTGTCCCGAAAATATACAGAATTTGTATTAATCTTCTTTTATAAATCCCTCTTTTTTTTTTGTCTGTTTTATCTATATTCTAATTCATCTTTGTCTAATTTGGATTTTAAAAATCTTCCAGGAAAGGACTTTGTCCTTTTATGATCTCTTCCAAGGATCATGCAAAGTTAATGGGTTGTATCAATGTTTAATAATAATAATATTCATGGAGATATATTTTTTTAGTGATAATGAAAGTTCTGCAGCTGCGTGAATATTCTGTGATATTGCTGCTTTAAATGTTGACATTCAGGATCAAAATTTCTGGAATAATAGACTTTTTTCCCCCTTATCTGTATGAACAATATGGTGTCTAAATATGTGTCAGGCATTGATTATACTGTGCAATGTGTGCAGGCAGACTCCTAAATCTGTGTGCTTGCTAACTACATAAATCTTGCTGAAACCCCTGTAGACAGAAGGGCTTATATGTGCATCGCAGGAGCCTGCAAATCAGGCACATAAATACCTGTCTACCCAGGAGTTTTCTTGCAAAATTATAGGTACAGAAATGGAGGTTTGGATTAATCTGGCATGCTTCAGCAGAGCTGTAAACAAGGAAGTCACACATCTGCTCTCTGAAGTAGACACAATTTTTGCTCCTATCAGACTGCACGTTGTGTACGAGCAATGTCAGACTAACCAGATTTGTTGACAAGTTTAATCTGTTAAAAAACTTAACATTTTTTGGCAAGTTTAATATGGTTCTACTGACAAAAAAGTTTTTCATCCCACTAACTAGCTAGTTTGGGGAATTTGGGAAGCATTGCAGGTGCCTTCAACTTCCCTTCAGTCAGACATCCAGAATACAAGGACTTCCAGCTCCCAACTTTCCTTTCAGTCCAGGTAATGAGGCTGAGGGAGCCAGACCATAACTGACTCACTGCTTTTATAGCCTTGATGTTGCTATCTTCTAAATGGCCAACTGTGCCAAATCCCTGGTTCTGGGATCATTGGCTTCCAACCAGCTAATGGGGTAGTTGGGTTTGTTACCATGTGAGCAAGCTGAAAAAACCACCTTTCTGCTTAGATTTGTTCTTGTTAGAAAAATTCATAGAATTTTTTACATCTTCTTTCATGAAAAGTCAGTTTTAAGTAAATGGAAGCACATGCAGGAAGCACTAACAGAAAATTTGGATGCAGCAAAGACTGTAAAGCGAGGAGGACATACTGTGCAAACTTGTAAAGATTATTTAAGGAAGACATTTTAGCAGTCTCTGAGAAAGCCACGCTTCACACTTGCAGGGGCACTGGCACTCAGATTTTACATTGTCTGCTGTGAGCAGCGATGTTGTTGCCAGTAACTTACTGTTTCTAATATATAGCTCAGCCTCTTCAGTTCTGACAGCCATTTTGAGCTGTGTTTAGTAATAGTGTATGTAACACTTTTTTTTTGGTGTAGTTTTCTGGCTTCCTCACTCTATCAAGAATCTGTTGGCACTGTCGTTAGTGTTTGGGGAGGCACCTGTGTTATTGCTTAAATGTATTTCTGTTTACATGGGCATCACTAGTTTTCAGTTGAGGAGATCTACCTATCATATGGCTCTTCATCTGCCTCCATTTCTGTATTAAGTAGCACAGTGTTGAAATAACAGCTTTCTTTTGACAAGTTTCTATAACGTTTTCCTTTATATAACCTATTGTTTAAACACTTGCAAAATATACATTTAAAATAAATACAAATAACACAAGTGGTACGTATGTATTTTATGAATGCCCAAGTGTGCGCGCACACACATATGTATTTTCATGGACCTACTGTTGTCCAGCTGCAGTTCCCATGGACATTGTTAGAGGTTACTGTTAGTGTCAGGCATTTCTTTAAAGAAACCCTTTTTATGAAGTTGCCAGTAAGCTAAAGATAGCATTTTTCTTGTTCTTGCTTAAATGGCTAAACCCAGCTACAGCATTTACAGTAAAGAAGCTGAGGTTCAGTGTTATGCTTCAACACTGATAATGTACCTTCTGTATTTTATTCCTTCTGCTGCCTTAAACTTTTTAAGACTGGGCTTTGATTACACATCTAAAATCATAAGTGCTAGCCTCCTTCCTTTTCACATTTGTTCATGTTACCCACCATTTTTTGTAATTTATATTTCTGTGTTAATCCTGAGTACTCTTTTCATACCTCTTCTTCGTTTACCATTCCTCCCCATGCTGTCTGTGTAAATTACGGTGCCGTTCTGTTGTGCCGTTCTGTCCTGCTGTTCCCTGTCCAAGAATGAAATCCTGACCCCAGGGAAATCAGTGGCAAAGTTCATCAACTTCTCTAAGCACAGAATTTCTTCCTACCAGTCCTGTATTCGTCCATCCTTTTATTTGACACACAACGTCCTTATGTCAGGAATTTAGAGTAAGACAGTTATTGTCTGCCTTTCCCTATCTGGTTCTATAAAAACTTGCGTAGAAGTTGGATCAAATTTTTTCACACAACTGAAGTCAAGGGAAATTACAGTCCTTTCCAGAAAGAGAAGCCGGCACAGATGACTCATTTTTATGTTAACCAAGGCTTGAATGACACTGGGCAACATCAATACAAACGCCTGCAGAGTCCAGCTAACAAAGTTTGCTTGCTAATTGTTTTTGTCTTGCTACAATATGAAGACTCAATTGTAAGTATGTATCTTCTCCATTCCTGTGCTTGGTATTTTAGGCAGCTCCTGAGAAAGGTAAAGCTAGTACATGAGCATAGCTTGAAAAAAAAATGTTTTATCACATTTTATCAATAAAAAGTGTTGTAGCCTTTTTTGTGTGCTTTGTAAGCTCCTGAGAGTTATGTCATATTGTTAATGGTCTAGGGGAAGAGAGTTTCTTCTTTTTTATGGACAGAATTTTTTTAATAGATATTTTCATAGTAAAATGAAAATGGGGCATTGAGCTTCCTTAGGAAAGGATCTTGATTACTAATTGATATCATCACTTTGATAAGACTTTTTTTTTCATGGAGAAGCTATTTATTTCAGTGAGACTTAGTTTTTGTAATAAAATGCTACTCAACATAAGCAAGAATGGAGACAAGAGTGTCAGAGTCTGGGACGTAATTACTGTTTACAATGAAGAAAAACAAGCTGTTTCATTTGCAGTTTTGAAAAAAAATGTAATTTTTCAATATCCTTTAGTATTTTATGGTTATACTTCTTGATACATGTCATAATGTATCACTTTGGAGCTATATTTCTGTAAGTTTCTTATATGATTTTTGGCCAAGTATTTTTTTTTAGATATACTATTTTCTTCTAACTTCCTTATGTACGATAAAAATGTTAAAAAAAAATATTATGCTATCAGCCCTTCTATGCATCATAATAACACCAGAACTTTAGTGCTTCTTTATTGCTGCTGTCATTTGCTATTCCTTTTCTTTAGCATTGAAAAGGGTAAATTATATCACTGCGCTCAACTAGATGTTCGTTGCAGTTAATAGAATGATTAAGCTTTTAGTAGGTATAAAAAGAAGTTAAAAAGAAGGTATATTTTCATGGATTGTAACTAGTGGTTATGAGAGTTATTTTGTATATAGGTGGATTTCTCAGTCCTTATGTTTTCAACCTGAAGATATGGAGAATATATATATTTCTTGTACGTATAAGTGTGTGTGCTACTATTTCTGTATCTGCTTATTCATTGATCTGCCTGTTTTGTTTGCATTCTGCTTTCTGTAGTCCAGGACACCTGCACTAACCACCTGCACTTTCTAGGCATCTAATAACTTATAATGATGCTCTGTCGAAGACTTAATTACCTGTATGTAGTTGCTTTTTCTCAAACTGTTTCAGGATGTAATTACTCAAAACTTAAGTTAAATTGCGTTGTAGTGTTTGCATGGATGCGTGTGTTTGTGCGCTCGTGTGGGGGGATGCGACCTAGAGTGACATAATGATTAGCAACTAGGCATGATCTTTATCTTGCTCAGTAGCTGTTCAAAATAGCTATGACAGAAGCTTATATCTGCTATATATATAATCATCTGTTATTCAGATGCATCTATAAAAAAGTTGATTTTCTTAAATATTCTCTAACAGAATGAATTGTCTAATTTTCCACAGAAAATGGTAATGATAGAATTGCTTAAAAACAGATATTCAAATGTGTGCCCATTGTAATATCTTATTTATGACAAAATCCAAACATGGCGCCAGAATTGTGCCACTTTTGTGTGGGGAAAAAAGAGAATTAAGCATCTGATGGCTTGGAGTGAGAGAGTTGTCTCTCCGAGTTTATGAAATGGTTACCAGAGTTACTTAAGACAGTTTCCTATCAAGTTTTGAATATCTTAAAGGAAAAAGAGTGCATACCTGCCTTCTTGTGCTTGACCACGTCACAGTTTAAAAAAAAAAAAAATCATTGAATTTTTTATTTCTTTTTTTTTTTTACATTTAACTGGAATTTCTTGTATTTCAATTTGTACCCATTGCTGTTGCTTCTGCTGGGCACCACTGAAAAGATTCTGTCTCTGTCACCATTATTCCTTCCATCAGGTGTTTATCACATTGATGATAAGACTCCCTTGAGACTTTGCTTCTCCAGGCTGAACAGTCCCAGCTCTCTCAGCCTTTCCTCATATGAAAGATGCGCAACAAGTGTTTTAATCACCTGTGTTGGCCCTCTTCTGCTCTCACTCCATTAAGTCCATGTCTCTCTTGTACAGGGGAGCCCAGAGCTGGACACAGAACTTCAGATGTGTCACCCAGGGGCTGACCAGAGGGGAAGGATCACCTCCCTCAATCTGCTGGAAAAACTGCTAATGCAGCAAAGATGCTGTTGACTGTCTTTGCTGTAATGGCATATTGCTGGCTCATGTTTAACTTAGTGTCCACCAGGACTCCCAGATCCTTTTCTACGAAGTTGCTTTGCAGCCAGTCAGCCCTAGTCTGTAAGGTTGTGGGGAGTTACTGCTCCCTAGGTTCTAGTTATTCCTTTCCCAGGATTTTGTACTTCTCTTTGCTGAACTCTGTGAGGTTAACATCAGCCCATTTCTCCAACTTGTTGAGGTCCCTTTAAATGGCAGCATTCCCATCTGGTGCATCAACTACTCTTTTCAGTTTTGTATCATCTGCAAACTTGCTGGGGATGTCCCTTGCCCTATAATCCAGGTCATTACAAAGAGGTTAAACAGTAGCGGATGCCGTATTGAAGCCTAATGTACACCATCAGTGACTGGCTTCCAGCTGGACCATATGCCATTGATCACAACACTTTGAGCCCAGAAGTTCAGCCAGCTTTCAGTCCTTCTCACTCACTGCCCATTTATCTGGTTTGTACTTCCTCAGCTTGTCTGTGAGGATGTAATGGGACGTTGTGCTGAAAGCATTGCTAAAATCGAGATAAACAATATCCACTGCTCTCCCCGGATCCACTGATCCAGTTCTGTCACCAAAGAAGGGTACAAGGTTGGTTAAGTATGACTTCCCCTTTGTAAATCCATGCTGACTACTCACAATCACTTTTCTGTACTTAATACTGGAAGCCATTTCCAGACATGTTACTTGCTCCATCACCTTTACAGGGATGGAGATGAGGCTGACTGGCCGACAGTTCCCTGGATTCTGTTTTTGCCCTTCTTGGAGTTAGCAGAGGCATTTTCTTCCTCCAAGTCCTTATCTGTCTCCCCCAGTTGTAGTGACCTCTACAACATATCTGAGGCCACATATCACAAGGACATCAGCCAGCTCTCTCAGCACTAGTGGTTGCATCCCATTAGGTCCCATGGCCCTGTGTGTGTTTGTCTAAATGTACCCTACCCAGATACTGTTTCCCTAAGGGTAAATCTTCTGTGCTAAAGGCCTTCCTAAAGGCCGATCTTAGTGGTACAGGCTGAGGAGAAGAAGGCATTGAGTACCTCAGCTTCTTCCATGTCCTTTGTCACCTGTCCTGGTTTGAGGTAAAACAGAATCAATTTTCATTTCAGTAGTTTTACTTTTCAGTTAAGCCTCTTCTAACAGTCTGAAAATAATGGCATATTTTTTCAGACAGTGTTGGCTTCTAGCAGATAAGGTCTGATGTTTATAGTTAATGTCAGGGTGTGGTATGCAGAGAGGCTCCTGCTATACTTATTGCTATAACAACCAAGGTCAGCTAACTTTTTTATGCACCAGCTTTGAGGATTGGAAGCGAAAGAGCATAGAGGGGTCACACCTGTGGGGAGGAGCAGACAGGACAGGTGACACAAAACTGACCAATAGGGCATTCCATCCCATCTGCATCATGTTCAGTATAAAAGCTGAGGGATCAAAAGGGGTCAGCCCTCTTTCTTCAATGGCCAGTGTCTGAGGAGGACTCTGTCTGTACATCTGCCTTTGATCCTGATCTGTGCATTCCTGAATCCGGTTCCTGAGTTCAGCTCCCATCCATCACTGAGTCCAGTCTGGGACTTTCCCCATGCCTACTGGTGACAATCATCATCCTGGGAGCTCCATACTGGGTTTGTATATATTGTATATATATTTCATTATTTTCTTTTTATTATTTTATTATTAATATTTCATTAAAGTGGTTTAGTTTCTTCTAAACTCATAAGTCTCTCTCATTTTCTCTCCTCCCCTCTGAAGGGGAAAGAGGTTAAAGAGAGTATTTGTCATTGTTTCAGTAACCAGCCCACCCCAAACCATGACATCACCAGGTTCCCTGCTTTATTCAACAGTGGGTCTGTTTTTTCTCTGATCTTCCTTTTGCTGACGATGTACCCATAGCTTTTCTTCTTGTCATCCTTCGTGTTTCTAGTCCAATTCAGCTCCACATGGGCTTTGGCTTTCCTAACCCTGTGTTCAGACATCATCTCTATGTATTGTCTTGGGTTACCCAACCCTGCTTCCATTTCTGGTACACTTCCTTTTTGTGTTTAATTTTGGATAGGAGCATCCCATATTTACTTAAGAGATAAGTATCTGCAGATAGGTATTTTCAACTCTTTCTTTTTTCTTTTCTTTTTTTTTTTTTTTGGTCAGTTGTGTGGAGCTCCCTGCCTGTATCTTCTCTGATTATACAGTCTACTTGAATGATGTCTTCGACTAAAATAGAGCTGCAGTTGTCTATCTATGCACACTACTCCCATCAGTAATGCCTGGGGCAGCCTAGAGGATTATCCATGCTTTATCTAACTGGACTCTTGGTCAGACTCTTAACATGTGTGCAGTGTTAATCTAGAAAGTAGGGAGTTCAAAGGGTTGTTTTTGAGAACTTTCTGGGTATTTAGTAGTTCATGCCATTATAATGTGTAGTATAATCCATTGAGCTGCCAGTCTATGAAGTAAATTTTGGGGGTTTTGTTATATTTTTCTTAATTCCTTAGGTGATGCCCATCCTCTGGGCTTTATAGAGCAGATCAAGATCATTCTCCTTGTACTGCATGGAGGGCTTCAGGATGCACCAAGGTGTGTGTGTAGATGCATTAGTATTGTAATCATGAGCTGGTTTTGTTGAGGCACATTCTAGAGTGCTTCCAGTTAACGAGTCCATAAGTGGTTTATAGAAACAATAAATACAAGAACCAACTGTGATAGTTACTTGCACAGTGTCTTGCGGTCAGCACAGTGCAGAGACTGCAGTTGGTGTCGATAACCGAATTTTAGCCTTGATTGTCAGGGATGTGCAGTCTCATTCTACAGCTGCTGTGATTACCGCCAGAGCTCTTGGGATGCATACACTACCTGGAAAACCTTTTTCATTACAACTTGCGGGAACAAAAGAGATTGATTGGGAGGGGCTGCAACATTCATGTTTTTCTCCTCTTACCATTTGATACAAAGACAGCAACAAGATTTTACAAAATAGTTCAGAATATCCCATCACATCACTTGAGCTCTTGAAGGTGTTGCTGTGGTCTGATTTCCATGAAGGCAAGATGATTTCAGACCATTTCTGGATGGAGAGTTTCCCTGGATACTGAGTAATGTAATATTTCCCCATTTCCTGATGGTGTTAATTAAGTATAACTATAAAAATATGTTCCTTAAACCCACATGCAGATTGATAATGATGATTACAACATTTCTTTCTAATTGTAACTATGGCTAATCCCAAAAGAAGAATTTGGCAAGACTAAATAAGTGATGTAATGTTGCATATCCCGGTTCTTCATAGACAGATTTATCTGAATACATCTAAATTGAAATGGAAATCCATTTTTGCAAATGTTTTAGTGTACTCATTTATTGCAAGTTGGTAAAACAAATTTATTGCCATGGAAACAAGGTTCATTTTTTTTAATAAGACACAGCACAGGACTAATTTGAAGTAATCTGATAAAATTAATTAAGGAAGAGGAGACTTCAGGTTATACAGTCAACAGAAACACCTGTGTGCTTTTTAGTAGTTTATAGGCCCTTCAGTGTGAGGTGGCTAACCTGCTAGTCCAGGTGTTGTAAATAATGTTTGTCATCTTTGGGAATCGAACCATTCGCCCATGTCACTAAACCAACAGAGATGGATTATTTTTCTCATTAACCAAACCCCAATAAGGTAATCATTGTAGACTTTTGAAATGGATCTGTATGTCTTATGTGTATTATTCATTCCACCTAAGAAAAGCCTTTGGCTAATCATATTTTAATGACCTAGGAGACTTCAAGGGAGCTATAATTACTATTCAGAAAATAGTCCATATTTTCGTCTGCAGTTTAATTAAAGGGAACAGACCAAAAACCAAAACACTAAATGTGGTTAAACATAAAAAAATATTTGTTTTAAATTGAAATTTCTTAGTGGAGAACATTATTTCAATAAAAATAAAGTAGCTGTTTCTAAAATTTGAATGAAGGCCTAGTCATTAAAATATTCTAGCGTCTGAAAATCATTTTTGTTTTGACATGCCTTTTTCCTCAGTTCCAACATGTTTAAGTTAAAGGATTAGAAAAAGTCATATTGATTTTCATTCAGTTTGTAAGGAAACAATTTATGATAGTTCTGTGTTTAACAAAGAATTAGTTTTATTGCACATGATTATTTCTTGGGGTTGTGAAAGGTACATTTTATATGTAGTATATACTCTTCATGTGTATTTACAGAGCAGCTGTTTCTTGCATCTTATTGTTTTACTGTGGTTTTCTACTACTGTATTGGAACACATCTTGACTATACAATACAACAGAAAGACCCAACCTGTCATCTCTTAACATGAACTGTGTCTATAATTGGAAATTAACAGCAACATTATGCTGTGCCGTAGTTAATTAATCGAGTGACAGGTATAACTAGCCCAAGACTGGCACCAAGCCAATGGAGTTATGTTGCTTTAGGAATCAGAGGTAGTATTTTCCCAGTTCACTGTACCAGTGCAGACTTCACCAGCTTGAATTGGTTTTAGCATAGGGTTTGGTCTGTGTTCCACTGTGCAGTGCAAAAATGACTTGCAGGGTAGTTGAATGTTGAAAATACCGAATACTCAACTCAGTGGAGTTAGAATGATGGTGTGACTTTAGGTGATGTACTTCTAAAACATGACATCTGTTAGCTACCTGGTAAACATTTTAAATTTGTCAGGCTATAGAAGGACTCAGAAAAATTCCATCCAATATCTCATCTCATTTCTGACCACGAATCCTTTTCACTTAAGGTTGAAATATCAGGAGAGAATGTATTTTAGTTAACTCTAGACTACTGAGGGCTGCAATTCTAACAGTCCTTTCCCCAAAGGCAGTGTTCACCGAGCAAGATACATCATTAAGAGAAGGTGGACACTTTTCAAAAACACCAACAAACAAAACAAAACCCAAACACAAACAAAAAAAAACCCCAACAAAACAAACAAAAAAAGTGGGTGGTTTTGTTTTGTTTTATTTTGGCTTTAATAGCACATGATACCTCATGGCTCAGAGTTCATTATGGAGAATTTAGCCAAGGAAGGATAACTTGTAGTTACACTGCTCCAGTTGCCATTAGAATAATTAGAGTGTTTTTTCCTTCTCCTAGAAAAACCTGTATAGAAAGCTTATTTAAAAGACTGCCGATCGGATATACTCAGGTGCTGATATGAATGTGGGTTATACAGAAGGGTATGTTTTGTAGAAAAGTATTTTTTGTCTATGAACCAATAAACTTGTGTCTTTTTGAAAGAAAATACAAAGCTATAGATGAGGTGAGTTATTCATCAACAGTACTGTACAACAGTTTTGAAGTATATGAAGGCATGTTTAACTTGCATCTTACTAATTTTTCAGTAAAAATGGGAAAGAGACAAAGCGATTTTATTTTTTTCCATAGGGATCACATCAGTTTAACTGTTGCAGTAACAGATACCAAAGTAGGTATGTGTGGTTGCAGACCAACTCAAACTATTGGCTTCTATAAGTCGAATAAATACTACATCATTGTAATAATAAGCTGTTGGATTTCTAATTAAACCTTCATAACCCATATTCAGGTTGATTTTCTCGCTTGCGGAATGTTAAGTCACATGGAAACTTGGAATCAGTCTCAGGGTGATGGAATGCAGCAGAAATGGTATTTGTGAACTCAGGGAGGACTCAGCAGCTCTTTTACCAATCTCCTCTTCATTTTTCTCAATGTTAAAAAAATAAATCTGGGATTTATGTACTGTCCTGCCTCATGTACATCTGTGGAGATTACAAATCAGTGTTATAGAACACAACAACAATAAGATATCATTTTAAACTACATCTGTAGTGTCGTGGTTATTCATCAGAAGTCTCTCACAATAGCAAAACATCACTTTGAGTTTCCCACTTAGGGTAAGTTTCTGTTTTTCTTCTAGTGTTTTTGAAGATCGTGCTGAGTTGTTCTTTAACAACACAATAATGTTATAAAAATAAACAAATATCTTAAAAAAAAAAAAAAAAAAAAAAAAAAAAAAAACAAACAAAACCAAACAAACAAAAAAAACACCCCAAACTAAGCAGAAAAGGAAGAAAAATGCAGTTGGTTTTCTTACCAATATTTAGCCATAAAATGGTCAACATAGTTTCATAATATATTTTGCATTCAGTGGAATGTGAATACAAAGGTTTCCAGTCACTGCAGGTTCCTGATAATCCATTAGCGCTACCAAAACTAGATCTGTGATTCTGAGTTTTAAATTATGTGGCTAAAATTCCTAACCATGTTAAACGCAGTCATTGCTGGAAATTTGGGGCTGAGAAATGCTGGGGGAAAGTGTGTGAAGGATGTGTACCATAATTCAGTGTAATTAGCTCTTGCTTAATGTTCTGTACTACTGCTGAATTCTTTACAGGCTGAGATGCATTAAGAGCACCAATGACTGTAAGAAATGTTAAACTGATTTAAAAACAAAAAGTATATACAGTAACCTCTGCCAAGTTTATGTTTTCTTTTTTTTTTGTTTGTTTTGTTGGGTTGGTTTTTTTAGCTTACTGAGACCATCATTACTTGGGAATGCTAGTCTTTGTTTCCAGTATTTCTGATTTGACCACAGCATTTGCGGGCTGTAATACAAAACTGAACTAGTCTGATGATGAATCAGGTTCCAAGGTCACAAATTATGGGCATATCTGATACCGTAGTCGTCACCTTAACTTAGATAACGCCTGTGTGTCCTGGGAACTCTCGTAGTCACTGAAGAGAGAAAAAGAGCCTTAGCTGCTAAGTGATCTAAAGCTTGAATTAATCTGGCCTCTGGTATTGGAAGTGAAGATATTTTTTTCTAAAATGCCGCTCTCTTATAATGTGCTTAGTAAAAGGAAAGAGTCAGCTTCTTTGTAACATGCTGGCATCTGCCATTTTTCACCTAGAATATTTGCTGATAAAATTCACATCTCAAATATGGGTCTTACACAGGGGGCTTGGGGTTGCATAGGTCTTGTTCATAGTGTAGCAATGTGTTTAGCTGTTGGTTTAAGCTAACGCGCTTGATGACAATATTTTACATACAGGTGAGTTTCAGCCGGAAGCCACATCTTTAAAATTTTCAATGATGTAAATTCTTGTCATAGCATGGTTTCGTGAAACTATATGTAATGTTTATTTTTGCTCAGTCATCAATAACTGTTATGGGAGTCTCAGCCCAGATCTGTATAGGTGTGTAAGAGTCTGAGAGATTTGTAAAAAGTGATGAAATAGCTTAAATCTGTGTAGCTCTACCTGAACTCTTCTCTTTGAGATCTGCTGTAGTAATGTCTTATGTATATAAATTTCAGTGTTTGCCTTTTTTCCTTTGGTTTATAATCTGAATATACTTGTTTTCATATTCCTTTCCTTTTTGCTGTTTGACAAATCCTAACTTTTAGCTGTTGTTATTTTTTTGATTGAGGGTAACTTTTTTCATAATGTGTTAGATATTTTCTGGTTTTACCCGCCTAGTACCTTACCAAGTAAACAGAACTAGAAAAATGTCCTTGTTCTTAATTCTTCTTCATAAGCAAAACCCTGAATATTTCAATATGTATTTTTACAAAAGATTCAACGCCATTTTTCTTGAGAGTTTCAATTTAACTCATACGCTTTCCTCATGTCACCTTCAGGAGGGTCCCAGTAGGTGATTTTCTAGGAGCTGTGAAAGACTTGAAAACCTGATTAGACAAAGCATGTGTGAAACAAAATACAAAATGTTTCTTGAGCATTACTTGAGATACCAGCAGCACTTTCATACATTCGTATTGGCTAGAGATGCTTAAGACAACACTTCTGTCTTGCAGGCATTCCTGCCAACTCTTCCTTACTTCTTAAATGCATTTATTACTTTTTGTAACTTCCCTTACATTCTTTCCACTAAATTTTCAAGGTGCATAGATAACTTAACAGAAATTATAAAACTGATGAATTTTTTTTGTTGTGAGATAAGCTTTGTACTCTATCCCAAATCCATTTTAAAATTGTCTGCAGATGAAGTAAGAGGGAAAGGGAAGGTGGAACAAAACAGAGGAAGGAAGATTAGACCTCAGTCCCCTGAGGTGATTGCTTAGTTTCTGTGTGTGTAATTCTTGATGCCTTACTTCAGAGAGAATGCAAAACCTAAATGCCTAAAATCTTCTCAGAGCAAATAAATTTCACTTCATACATTTTCAGATAGTTACTTCAGGATATTTTGAAATAATCAGAAATTAACCAGTCCCAGGATGTAACTCCAGGCATCCCTCTTTCAGATTTACAAAGAAACTACATTGCTGCCCAAAAAACATCTCCTCTG
This sequence comes from Chroicocephalus ridibundus, assembly GCF_963924245.1. Lineage (NCBI taxonomy): Eukaryota > Metazoa > Chordata > Aves > Charadriiformes > Laridae > Chroicocephalus > Chroicocephalus ridibundus. The sequence continues at coordinate 85,962,559 of NC_086285.1, read as the reverse complement.
TCTTCATTGACGTTATTCAAAATCTGGGAATGATAAAAAATTTGCTTTAAACTATCCCACAGGGTAATTAAACTATTATTAAATACATTTAATAGCTTCTAGTTGCCAGTATGGTTGAAATATTTTATTAACTTAGTTATCTAGCTAGTTGATATGCTCCCAGAATTACTCTTGGATATTTGAGCATTCAGTTGCTTATTTGGATCAGGGGAATGCGGAATACAGCATCCTCCACTTCCTTATATTTCAGTTTGTTTTGTGCTGACTACAGCGTTATACGTGGCGTGAGTGTTATTACTGCTACACATTCTGTGGATTTCATTTCTTAAGAGTATATAATAATGTCTCAAACAACCTTTCGTGCTTTTCAAATGAGCTATACTAATTTTAGTAGACTTTCAGTGTAGCATACTCTAGCTCAAGTGAATAGTTGCCAATAATCCAGAATAGTTTTAGTGTTGTTTAGTTTACAGCCAGTTATCAGAGGCCCATTAGTCCTTTGGAGAACTTACAAAAACTTAGGGAGTTGTGTTACTGCATACTGTGCGCATCATATCTAGGAAATTATAGATGTAACTAAATTACCCGTTTGGAATTATCCATTTTTATGAGTGTGTGTAGTTTTATTACAGCTTCCCTGGTGTGAAACCATTTTTCAGCAAGAAAAATGGTACTGGATTTCCTTTTTTAACAAAACTAAAAAAAAAAAAAAGTTGGTTGGACCTGATTTTTTTTCCCCATATGATTTTTTTAATTATATGCATTAATTACTTAAGTCATGTTCATCTATGGCAAGAGGACTCAGGATTTTGAATGACGAAATGAATGATCTTAGAATTAATTATACCATTGTACCTATTCCTTTGCAAATAAAAAATTATGTTTGTATATGTTTATTAGAGTAGGTGAAAAATTAGAAATTCTTTTCAGATTTTTCAAAATCCAAAAATATTTCAAATAATCTTTTAAATTTGTGATCTATTTTATATGTGTATTATTTTACAGTATTTCAAGATACATATTGTCGATATAATGACATGCTGACATTTTAAAAAATGTTGAAGTATGTCTCTTGAATTGAGAACTCCAATTTCCTACCAATTTAACAGAGTTGTTAGGAAATAACTTTATTTCTTTCCCTTTTGATCTGTGTAACATTTAGACTGTGAATGGTTTATGTATTGCTTTGTTTCTCATTATTATTTTTGTTTAAACACTTGATTTTATTTTCCATCACTGTGATTTGTGAACTGAGAAAAAAGTGTGACTTAATTTGATTCCCAAAATCATGCAAGTCCACTGCCCTTAAAAGAAAATCTTTATTATGCGGGTATCTTTGACTGTGTGCACAAGCCCCTTGTTGAAAATAACTTTTTTTTTTTCTTTCACAAGTTATTTAAAAGCAACTTTCTAACTTTGTACTCCCATCCAATCAGTTGAAGGAAACATGGAGATGCACAATTTCTTGAAAACAACTTACATGCATGCACTATAATTAAAAAAACCCAAACAAATAATAAAAAAACCCACTTCAAAGTCCTTCCCAGCTGTCATATTTGACAGGGTGCAAATAAAGATTGGAACAATGTTTATTCAGTTGCTTTACCCTGGCAACAGATATACCCCTGGAGGCGAACTGAGAAACTGTGTGCTGAAGGCTCACTAATGCGGCTACAGAGATTCAAGTGGGTCATAGGCCTTTGAGCAGCCTTTCCTTCCATTTAAGGTTTTACCCTGATCACTGATCCGGACTTTTGCCCGAATATAGTAATGGTCTATTACACCTTTACATGCTGCATTAAGGCTTATGCTATGAAAATGCTGCACTGAACCATCAAAGAGGCTAATAGTTGGGAGAGCACTTCTCTATTATATAATGCTAGAGGAGTCTGGCCTCTGTGATTACATGGAGAGTCTGACCTTCTGGAGGGGAGCATCTTTATATGCATGTGTACAGAAAACTAACATAAGGGAATAGATTTCAGGATTCAGTGCTATTGTCTAGTGGAAGACAGCCCTAACTGCTGCTGTCACATAAGGAAGCACAAGGCTAACTTTTTATTCCCTCTGATAAAGATGGATGGTTAGCTATAGCAAGGCACGTACTGTTCTTTTATTGCTACAGTAGGAGGAAAGCTGTATTTCAGAATATTTTTTCCTGTTTACCTAGTTGACAAATTAAATGCATGATTCTTAAAGCATGAATTTAGAAAAAGTGAAGACAAAATTAGAATTAATTGGGGAAAAAAAAACCCCAAAATAACAAAAACCAAAAAACCAGAAACGCACAGTAAATACAAAATGGAGTGCAGAAAAGTGGGAGTTTGTACTTTCCTGACAAAAGTGGTTGGAAGATGACTTCAGGATTTTTCAGGAATTGATGCATAAGTGTAAGATTGTTGTTCAAAATTAACCAAAATAAATTTGGTTGTGAAATTCTCGATCTTTATTTTGGTAATTTATTAAACACAAAGAGGTTTCTTTCATTTCTGAGCTAATGTAACAAATGGTGTAAAAAAAAAAAAAAAAAAAAAAAAAAAATGCTCAGTGCTTGAAAGGACTAAGAGGTGCAGAACGAGTTTGTGAATTCCCATAAGCTCATAAGTACCTAACAAATTAACAAGCACCTAAATAAATAAACAGATTTCGATAAATGTTGAGGAGCCAAGAGATAACATTGCGGTTTGGCATCAATTTTTTTTTTTTAAAAAAAGCGTTTCATTAGTATTCTCTAAAGTACAGGTAGCTGTATATTCAACATCATGGAAGAAAAAAACGTGGCTAGGGTGGTAATCTGATTACAGTGACCTTTAAATTACTTGGGTTAGTTAAGTCAGGAACACAGACCTCGCTTACTTCAAATAATGATACCTTGTGAAACCTAATTTTGGTTATTTCTAACGGTAACGGTAAAAAATCAGTTTGAATTGGGCAATCTGCTTGGTATTTATTGACCTGGCATGTGCTTTTGTGTATCTTTAGAATAATGTAAGACACCAGTAACTTGGTCGATTTTCAGTCATTTTGTTGACAAACGTTAACCAGGGTATTTTCTTCTTTTTCATAATCTGTATTAAGTCAAACAAAAAAACAACCAAAAAAAACACAAGGAAGAGCGGGGGAAAGGAATATAAGAGGCTACAAGCTCCTTCTGAGCTTTCCTCCATCCCACAGACCTCAACTCAAATGGGAATTAGATACAGTAATCTGTTAAGATCCCAAACGAGGAAAATGAGACCTGCACTTTGACCCAGCTCTGATTTTTAAATGGTTGCAGAAGGAAGAGAGGCATTGTAAAAGTCCATAAAAAAAAAAAAGATTTCTAGGCAGCGAAGAATCTGAAAATGTTCATTATCATCATTTTGTCATCCCTGACCATGGTGAAAAAGTGTAGACCATAAAGCATAAATCATAAACTATTATTAGTTGCAGGGAGAGGCTGAACAGAACTTCTCTGTATAGTGAAATGATGGTTTTGTGACACACATATGGTTTCAGAGCATAATGCCACAGGAAAGGTGGTGATTTGTGGGTTCCATGCCAGCCAGCTTCTAAAGGCTGGCTGGTTTAAGGACAGTGCTTTTGTACAAAGCCTGTTGCATTTAAGTTGTATGTTGTGAAGGGGAAGAAGTCATGCAATCAGACTGACTTCATTCAGGTGCACATTTTCCCTCTTTGGGATGCCACTTAGAGTTATCCTCATTGAAAGGATCAGTCACCAGACACGGTAATAGTTCTGCTGATCTCTTTCTTTTTTTTTTTTTTTTTTTTTGTTTTTCCTCTGACTTGTCTTTTTTTTTCCTCAAGTGGATAGCTCATCATAGCTCAGTGCCTGACAGTAACAGACATGATTCAGAGGCAATCCTGGTAATACCAGTAGCAGGCAATGATCTTGTTGGTATCACAGAGATGTGGTGGGGTGGCTTTCATCACTGGATTGTTGCAATAGAGGGACACGGGATCTTCAGGAAGGACAGGGCAGGAAAATGAGTAGAGGGAGTTACCTTTTATGTGACAGAACATCTGGAGTGCATTGAGCCATGCCTGAGGATGGATAAGGAGCCAATTGAGAGGTTTGTGTGTTATGATTAAAAAGAGGACAGGCAAAGGTGACGTTACAGTGGTGTCTGCTACAGGCCACCTGACCAGGAAGAACAGTTAGATGAGGCCTGTACAGACAAATAGGAGCAGTCTCCCATTTGCAGGCCTTTGTCTTCACGGGGGACTTTAAGCATCCTGATATCTCCTGGAGGAGCAACGCAGCAGGACATAAAGAATCCAGGGGGTTCCTGGATTGTGTTGATGACAACTTCCTGTTCCAAGTGATAGAGGGAGCCAATGAAGACAGGTGCTCTGTTGGACCTCCTACTCATCAAAAAGGAGGGCATCATTGGGAATGTGAAAGTTAAATGAAGGACAAGGGCGAAAAGCAAGCTTACAACCCTGGACTTTCAGAGAGCAGTCTTTGGCTTCTTCAAAGATCTGCTTGGAAGATACCTGTGGGATAAAGCCCTGGAGGGAAGAGGGACCAAGAAAGCTGGTTAATATTTGAGGATCAACTCTATGCTTAATACAAGTCCATCCCAATAAAGAGGAAGTCATGCAAAAATGCCAGGTAGCCTGTGTAGATGTACAAGGGAATGATAGGATGCACCCACAAGTGATGAGGGATCCGGCAGATGTCATTGTGAGGCCACTGTGACTCATCTTTGATAGATCATGGTGATTGATTGTGAAGACTGGAGAAAAGTATGCCACCCGCATCTTCAAGAAAGGTAAAAATGAGGACCAAGGAAACTACAGGCCAGTCAGCTTCACCTCAGTCCCTGGGAATGTGATGGAGTAGCTAGTCCTTGTATGCGGCCAACAAGAAAATCAGCAGCAGCAGTCGGCATGGCTTCACCAAGAGGAATTAATGCTTGACCAACTTGATAAACTTCTGTGATTAAGTGACTGGCCTGGTAAACAAGGGGAGAGCAGGGGATACTGTCTACCTGAACTTCAGTAAAGCCTTTGATATCGTTTCCCATCAGATTCTCATAGACAAGCTGCTGAAGGTATGGGCTGGATGAGCACATAGTGAAGTGCATTGAAAACTGACTGGACAGCCAGGCCAAGAGGCTGGTGATCATAGAATTCATAGGATCATAGAATTGCCTAGGTTGGAAGGGACCTTTCAGATCATCTAGTCCAACCATCAACCTAACTCTGACAAAAAACATCACTAATCTAAACTATATCTCTGAGCACTAGTCTACCTGTCTTTTAAATACCTCCAGGGATAGTGACCCAATCACTTCACTGGGCAGCCTCTTCCAATGCTTGATAACCCTTTCGGTGTGAACATTTTTTCCTAATATCTAATCAAAACCTCCCCTGGTGCAACTTGAGGCTGTTTCCTCTTTTCCTATCTCTCTTCTCACTTGGGAGAAGAGACCAACACCCACCTTTGTATAACCTCCTTTCAGGTAGTTGTAGAGAGTGATAAGGTCTCCCCTCAGCCTCTTTTTCTACAGGCTAAACAAGCCCAGCTCCCTCAGCTGCTCCTCATAAGACTTGTTCTCCAGATCTCTCACCAACTTCGTTGCCCTTCTCTGGACCCACACCAGCACCTCAATATCTTTTTTGTGGCGAAGGACCCAAAACTGAGCACAGTACTTGAGGTGGGGCCTCACCGGTGCTGAGTACAGGGGGACAATCACTTCTCTAATCCTACTCACCACATTGTTCCTGATACAGGCCAGGCTGTTGTTGGCCTCCTTGGCCACCTGGGCACACTGCTGCCTCATATTCAGCTGCCCCAGGTCCTTTTCTGCCAGGCAGCTCTCCAGCCACTCTTCCCCAAGCTTGTAACACTGCACGGGGTTGTTGTGACCCAAGTGCAGGACCCAGCGCTTGGCCTTGCTGAACCTCCTACCACTGGCCTTGGTCCATTGATCCAGCCTGTCCAGATCCCTCTGCAACGCCTTTCTACCCTCAAGCAGGTTGACACTCCCACCTAACTTGGTGTCATCTGCAAACTTACCGAGGGTGCACTCGATCCCCTCATCCAGATCACTGATAAAGATATTAATGAGAACTGTCCCCAGTACCGTGCCCTGGGGAACACCACTTGTGACCAGCCACCAACAGGATTTAACTCCATTCACCACTATTCTTCTGGGCCTGGCCATCCAGCCAACTTATAACCCAGCGATTTTAGGGACAGTGCTCTTGAATGTTTTTCTAAATTATCTGGATGCAGGAATCAAATGCACATTAAGTAAGTTTGCCGATGCTAGTAAAGTAGGAGGAGCTGTGGACTCCGTCGAGGGCAGAGAGGCCTTCCAGAAAGGCCAGGACAGAATAGACAGCTGGGCAATCCCCAACAATACAAAATTTAACAAAATTTTCAGTGGCGCAAATGGTAGTTGGGGGCCAGTAACTAGCAATGTACCCCAGGGATCAATGTACACCAGGAAGTCCTGTTTAACATTAACATTGTTAATGATCTGGATGATAGGGCCAAGTGAAGCCTTTACCAGTTTGCTGAAGAGACAAAATTGGGAGAATTGGCTGGTACACCAGAAGGTCACGTTGCCATCCAGAGGGATCTAGACAGGCTGGAGAAATGAGCTGACAGGAATCTCCTGAAGTTCAACAAAGGGAAGTACAAAGTCCTGCACCTGGGGAGGAACAATCCCATGCAACAGTATGTGCTGGGGGCTGCCCAGGCGGAAAGCAGCTTTACAGAGAGAAGAACCTGGGGGTCCTGTTACACACCCAAGTTGAACACGAGTCAGTAACGTGCCCTTGCCACAAAGAGGGCTAATGGGATCCTAGACTGCATTAGACAAGGTATTGCAAGCAGGGAGATGATCCTTCCCCTCTACTTAGCACCAGTGAGACTGCACCTGGAGTGCTGTGTCCAGTTCTGGGTTCTACAATACAGGAGGGACATAGACATACTGGCGAGTCTACAAAGGGCCACTAAGATTATGAAGGGACTGGAGCACCTCTCCTGTGAGGAAAGACAGAGAGAGCTGGGACTGGAGAAGAAAAAGTTCGAGTTGGGGGTGGGAGTCGTGTCCTGTCAATGTGTATAAATGCCTGAAGTGAATGCAGTAAGAAGGATGGAGCCAGGCTTTTTTCAGTGTTGCCCAGTGACAGGACAAGAGACAATGTGCACAAACTGAAACACAGGAGGTTCCCTGTGAACATCAGGAAACACTTTAATACTGTGAGGGTGATCAAACACTGGCATGGGTTGCCCAGGAAGTTTGTGGAGTCTGTCTCCTTGGGGGTATTCAAAAGCTGTCTGTACATGGTCCAGGGCAACCAGATCTAGGTGTCCATGCTTGAGCAGGAGGGGTTAGACAAGATGACCTCCAGAAGTCCCTTCCAACCTTAGTCATTTTGTAGTTCTGATACCTATAGGCATTAGCCTTTTTCTTACAAATCAATATGTCAAAAAGGCACGCCAGAATTTATCCTAAGCTTATTTTTTGTTCTGCTTTTGTGTTGGCTGTATCAATATCTTATCTTGGGAGGTTTGGAATGTTTTGGGGTTTTATAGCTGTTCATACTGTTGAGGAAAAAGAACAGAGAAGGTGTAAAACTAGCTAGATTACTCACTGTCAAAACACTTCAGCATTATGAAATTCACTATTATATTTCTTTAGAGCAGGAGTAGATGTATTGATGAACCAAATATTTTAAAATAATTACACTATTAAAATTACTTTGAGACTTTGTACCTTCTGCCTTTGGTAAGAGTAAAGTTGGAGCATAAGAGAAATAGAATTATACTTCAGCATAGCAAATTATTCCTGCATCCTACATAACAATGCTTTCTATAATGCTGGTGGAATTTAAGGCCCAATGTACATTCAGCCACTAGCAGGCATATAGGCCATATGCAATTATGTGAGAAACTTATAAGTTTCTATAATTTGAGGGTTGTAATTTGAGCTTCAAAGACATGATTTATACGTGTGCTGTAGTCTGTGCGGTTTTTGAAATTTTGGTGTATGCTACACTTTTCCCATATAAAGATTTTTGGATCGCCATTTAGTAGTGACTGTAGACGAAGAGCTGGGGCAGAATTAAGGCTAACTGTGTTTCACTTTTATTTTTAAGATGACCAGAAAAATAATGTTTCTCTATTTTTGTTTTATTTGCTTTTTGTCAACCTGAACTATTGGGTGAGTGTCTGTGGAACTGTGTTAAGGATAAACTAAATAGGCTTTTATTATTTTGTTATCATTTTTCATCTTTTTATCTAGACTAGGTCAATATATTTTCTATGCTTGTACTGTTGATGATAAAGTGAGCAACCGTCACAAGTGATAACTCACAGATGCTCAGATTCACAGTTCGAAGTTAACAAAGTTTTATCCTTCACATGCACTTATTTTCTTCATGATTATTACTTCATGACTCCGCAGCCTGGATTTCTAGAAAAACCATAAAGAGTCATCCTAAAATTACCGACTTGACAGTATTGTGATACTATGAATCAGATTCTGAACCTTGTAGCGATAGTGAATGAAGAAGAACTCAGAATTTTCTTCCTCTTTCTTTGGTAGTGACATGAACTGCATTATATATGTAAGTTTATGTTACTTAAATGAGAAGGAAATGCATGAGAGGAAATATGGAAGGCAATGGTAGATAAGGATTTTATTTTATTAGCTGCTTTTTACAGACAGGAAAGTGTAAATCAAGTGTCCTGAGTTTGATATGGATTTTCTGCCTTGTATCAAATGATTGATATTATTGCATTGATACAGGATTTACAAATTTCCTCCGTGTCTTCCAGACACGCGTGCATCATTAGTTCTGCTGGGATATTCTTCTCTTCTGTGTGTACCAAGGGAGCTGTGTACAGACACAGATTCCTCCTCCCTCTACGCTATGGACCGTTCTGTCATGGGTCAGCTCTCATGAAAGCTGAACAGCCACATACATGTGCACTTTTCTTCCCACCTTGAGATGCTGCTGCTGATCTGAAAGGAGAGATAAGGGTTTGGAATGCTTCCTAACTTCTATCTCTCCACAACTTCTTGTGTATATATTGTTTGTCTCTTGAAGAATTCCTCAGTAAAACTCAGTGACCACAGAAGCTTAGAGCCTGCTGAATGCAAAACCACAATGCACAGCAACCACAATGCCAGCCTCTAAATATGCCAACAATTAATTTTCTCAAAGTTTCATGTCAGAAGATTGCTTATTTACCCTTATATTCTCCCTTGTAAAATTCAATCTCAAAATGCTTTGCCTCTGAGTTGATGAACTTTTCGAGAACTTTCAGCCTCTGATGGTTAGAACACTGCTAATACCCTGTCTAAGCACACTAACCACAGTATGCTTCATTATCACTCAAGAAGATTGTCAGTACAAGTCGTTGAATCATAGAGTAATTACAGTGAGCAGTGGAAGCTGTCTCTTACTGAATACAAAAAAGCTGAATATCCTTAAGTAACATAAACTGATCTCATATCATGGTGAGTAACTATACATCATTTCAGCTTTCATTTTACTAGCATGAAAAAGCTAGATTGTTTTAATGTCATACTTTTCCTCTAATAAGCCTAGAAGCTCTTCTGCATACCAACCTGGTTTAGTAAAACTTGTATTTTTAAATCAGACATCTATAAACCCATAAGACATTTTCAGTGCTTTGTGAATAAGCGCACCTACTTCCCTGTCTCTGAAGACTTATCAGTTCTTGCATGTTAGAAATTCATTTGGTTTCCTTCAGTCCACCCATAATGATCACCTGCAACAGTAGGATCTACCAATACAGCCTCTCTCATTTTAGGACAAACATTCTTCTTGTTAGTCTCTAAGTGCCTGAAATTACAGCTTGCACATTTACATTTCATCTCTTTTCTGTAATCTAATTCCTTCTGAAGGACAATAATACACTCTTCAGTAGTGATACTGCTTCTGAAATTTGTCATTGCCATAATTCCTTGTACTAAAGTCACCAGTGAAAATAATAAATGAGATCAGCAACAATATCAGTTGTTAAAGAACATCTTTGGTATCTCTTTCCTGATAACCTGCCTTTCAACATAACTCTTTTTTCATTGTTTGGGGTTTTTTTGTTGGTGTCTTTTTCTGTTTATTTGGGTTTTTTTTTTTTTTGCTGCTAGTCAATTTTTTTATTAATTTTACAGCCCATGTCTAAAACCTGATCTTTTCTACGTTAAATAATAATTTCCTATGAGTCATTTGTATCAGAGGTTCTTCTTACGTTTAGGTGAATTAACATGAATGCCTTGCATTTGTCTGAGAAGTGTGATAAGGCAACAAAGGCACATTCTCACATTTGATAAAACCATGTTGATTTTAGTCCACTTCCCTCCATGTACAATTACCTTTTCTTTGTCATTTCATTTCTGAGTTGCTTCTGAACAGCAGTCAATGAATGAGCTTGTAGATGAGGCATTTTGCTTTCCTTTTTTTCCTCTGTACATACTTCTGACAGTATAGAATAGTAGTAGGCTTTCTATTCATTAGTCCCAGGTTACAACCTCTACACAGAATGATTAATTGAAAATATGCTACCAGAATTCTATAAATATCCCAGTTTGTAGATTTTTTTCTTGCCCTTCAATTTTATCAAAGTAAACTTGCTTCTACATTTGACGCAGTAATTTCCATTACCCTGTCTCTAGGTAACTAATTTTTTGCTATATTAAATTCCTTAGAAAAGTGCAGTTCAAGTAAGCTTATGGCCATTTGTATTTCTGACTTTGATTTATGTAACTCAGTGATCTTTTATCCATATCTTTATAGATATTTTCACTTACCCTTAAAATTCTGTTTTTTCTGATTACTTATCCAAGCAGACTGTCAATCTTCTGATTTTCTCTCATCTTCCTGAGGACTCCAGATACTGCACTTGTATTTAAATTCAGTGCCTCCATCTCCACATTCAAATTTTTGGATTCTTCTGTCAACTTCATTAACGATCTTCCTGATTTTTCTGCCTGCCATAAAACCCAGTTCCTTAGGTTTTGGTCTGTTTCTCTCTTGGCTGCCAATTTGAAATTAAATTAATTATCTTGGGATTCCTCAACCAAATAGTGTACATTTTTTCACAGCATCTTCAGTCATTACCACAGCTTCATGAGTGACTAATTGATTTAAGAATTGACTGCATATTCATATCCAAGCAAACCTGAGACTTACCATAGTGGATTGATACAGATCGGAAGATAAAAGCTAAGAAGTCGGTAGGAATTATAAAAATAACACTATTTTATATATCTCACATAAACATGCAACCAAAGTTAACCAAAAAATTTAACTAGCCCTGATGCAGGAGAAGTATTAACATATTCCTATGAAGTGTTTTTTTTACCTAAAAGGAAATTTATCTTTATTTAATCAGGGTTTTCTTATGAGTATGCAGTACTATACTACCATCTTTAATCTTGATTCCATATTTTCTAAACAGTAAATTCTTTCAGCCAGCTGTATCCCAGTTGCAAATGGTCTTATTTTGCATGTCTATTATTCCTATAATGAATGGTTTCCTATCTTTCACAGCAATTTCTGAAAGCAGTTGTTTACCAATGCTTAACTCATTGTATTAGCAAACACCCATTTGAGTTGTTCTACTTTGGCCTCATCTTTACTTTCATCTGGGGGTACATTTAATGTACTGGCTGAGATTTCTTACAGTTATGCTCATAAAAACAGGAGGCCTGTCCCTTGTCTTAGTGTTTCTTTCTGCATTGCTATGTTCTTTTTCAGGGGATTTCTCTTCTGCTGTGCAGCTTTGAAATTTCAGTAGTTTTTCAAAATCTTCCCCGGCCCCTAGTTGCGACCCCACAAAGCTATGGTTTCTTTTGAATTCATTTGGCATTCAGACTGCATTTGGCATCTCTCTCCCAGTCTATTCCCAAAGTTTCACCTGAGAAGTAGCAGTCTTCAGCTGCAAGTTCAATTCTTCAGTGATATCTTTTAAGTTCATCAAGTAGTAGTTCCTGCAGTTTACCCTATCCACTTTGAGATAATGTATTTATGGTTTTATGATCTCTGATTAACTTATGATCTTCTTTCTTGTTGCTGTTGCCAGTGTTCCTTACCCCGTATCAATCTATGAGATTAAAAAGAAGAGGGCGGGGAAAAAAAAATTAAGAGCCCACCCAATCACACATTTTCTGGTAAATACATCTTCCTTGGAAATGCAAAAACAGTTGTGTAAATATGAAATGTGAGAAAAGGTTCAGGATTTAAATTTAATTTATAATTCTTCTATTTTTGCTGAACATTGCCTTACCAGTTAAAAGTCTTTCTTATTAAGTTATCATCACTGAAATTTTCTGTGAAGATATAAATGCACCAAGGTTAAGAGTTTCACAAAGTAATATATGTATTTATAATAAGCATTTTTTTTAAAAAAAAGCAGGTTGTTAATATGTAACATCTGCCATGTAGTTGTCTCGAGTTTCTTACTTGGCTTCAAAATAATAGAGGGGTTTTTTTAAGATTTGAAAATCTCTTAAAATAAATACTAAACCCATTTTCCTACAATGACCATAGTTACTCTACCTTATTAGAGTAAAATACTACTATCATGTCTCAGTATAGCAGAGAATATCGTTGCTACTGAATAAGTGATTTATTAGTTATCATTTCTAAGGTACGTGAATAGTTGCAAGTACTTTTTACACCTATGGTGAGAATAGCAGATCTTTTCAAGACGCTTCTAGCACAATTCTAAAAAGCCTGTAACAAGGAATTGATTTTTGAATAAGTTGCTATAGCTGTAACTTTATCATTCTGTCAGCAGGTATAGTGTAAAATCTGTGCTTATAGCGTGCCCCACTCTCTGCGTGCCACACTCTGTGTCTTTTCATAGGGGCCTATATAAAAAGGATTTGTCCAGTAGGAAGAAAAAGCTGTAACCTGAAGTAAAGCAGCCTTGTCCTCCTACTTGTTAATTTGAATCAAAGCAGCTAGAATTAACTTCCTTGTAATATAAGGACTTGACCTTCTAGGTACTTGTGATGCAGAATCACGTCAATAGTCTCTCTGTGGAAATCTCTGCATGTGCAAAAAACCCAGTAGAATTTGCTTTTTGCAGTATGCTACTTATTTTGCACAATTGGTATTTCTGTAAGACCAAAATGCTGTCTGCTAAGGAGCAAGATTTTACACTGTTTTCTCTTGACTTAATCTAATAAGTAATATTACATTTAATAAATCAAAGTGTGATCTAATTTCATATTCTAATGAGAGCTTGGTATCTGCCATTGTACTTAGTGTTTAAGGAAATATTAACTTCTACTTTTCCCTACTTTATTAAAATCCCCTTAATTTGGATATATTAAGTTGCACTGAAAAATTCCAAGTGTTTTTGCATGTTATTGCAGGTCAAACCTTCTTAAGTATCAAAGGCATATTAAGAAACAGACTGTTTACCAAACTTAGCAAACTGCAAGCTATTCATCCAAAAGTTCACGATAGTTCACTGGTTTAGATAGAAAGACTCCTAAAATGAGTAAACAAAGTCCTACATGAGTTACTCAGTCATCTGCTGTGCTTGGTTTTGCTGGTTCATTTACCACTACCAGCAGAAACTTTTATTTTTAATTAGGACATTTTTGTTTAGTCCTCTCTGTCTCAAGTTAACCCTGTTACATATCATTAAAGACCTAGATTCTGTCAGTGTTTGAAAAACAAGTGTATTTTTCTTCTGTGCATCCTGGCTTTATACAATCTATCTAGAATATAGCTCAAAGTCTGTTTGGAGGATGACTTTCCTCACCATTTGCTTTTAGACACATGGATGTGAGGAGATAGTGCAGTGAACATCATCACTGTCTTTGGGGAAGATATTTTTATTTATGCAGGAATAGGATGATACTGGCTGGAAGATGTTGTTACTCTGAAGCATAATTTACTTCAAGGGGTATCTGAGATAAATCATCATTTTCTAACTCCTAAGCAGGGAGTACAGTCTTGTGTTCAGGCTACTCTAAGCTCAGACTAGTGTATAGAATAACATTATTTTAACTGTGTTTTGCAGAGTGGATCGTGCTCACTGCAAGCTGCATGCTGAATGAAGAGAGATGAATTTCTAGAAATGTTTGTGTCTGAAGATCTAGGTAAGTGACAACTCATATATAAAAATAATTATTTCAAATGGAAATTTTATTTTGAAATGGTGTTCATGTGTGTCTTTCGCTAAAATGAATCAGTCTCCTGCTTTGAACAGAGCGTATAGATTATCGGTGGTCTTGTCTGAAATTCAGTAAAATAAAATAATTCATATATCAGTGCAAGTATTTCAAATAAGTGATTTTAGAATAGCTCCATTCTTTCCTGGTTGCGGTAGCCTGTCTGGCTAAAATTAGGGCTGCCAAAGGGTTGTGCCACTAGACAATGATGAAAACTACATGCGGATCTGATACAGTGAAGCATCCCTTTTACCCAGAAAAGACTGAGTTCACACTGCACTTCTCTGTTACTCTCTTGATTCAATAAATGTTATAGCTTTTGTAATATTTTCTCACAGTTTTCTGTCACCTGCTTGAAAGTTAGGTATGTTTATACAGATTTATATTATTTGCTCTTCATAAAGAAAAATTTAGACTAAGGAAAATGCTTTGAATTCTTTTACTATGTAGCTATGTTGTCTTACAGGAGACTTGCAGGAGTCCAACAAGTCCAGTTTGTTTTTATTTTCTTTCATATTTAGTGTGGTGTACCCTCACTGAGCTATTAAATCTTGACTTTCATAAGCTTCATGAACTTATAAGCTTCATAAGCTTTTATAAGCTTCAGAGGATGTGTCCAAGGCTATCTGATTCTCAGAAGTTTCCTTTTCTTCTATTAGACTGAGTTGCTCTAAAGATTCTGGCAATTTCACTGTATCTGATAATTTAGGGCTATATGCGGTTTCATCCTGTCTATCCTTTCATTAAATTTCTGATGTCACTATAGCCAGTACTACTACAAAAAAGAACTGAGATTGGGAGTCAGAATTGCCACAGATAATATCTGTGTTCTGTCAAGAAGAGTGTTAAATAAAAACTACGGGACTTTGGAAAGGAGTGTTGTTTTTAGGAGGCCAAGAAGTGGATTTTAACTTCAGTTCTCTTTGAGCTGAAGTATGCCTATAACTAGTAATGAGAGATAAGACAAAGGAGAAACCAGGGGTAAAGAAGACTTGACTTTCTTTCCTCCTTCACCCTGTCTCCTTTGCATCCCAGGACGGTGGTAGTGCTTGTGCATGAAGGATCACTTACTGCTCCTTTGCTTGTTGTGTCATGGGACATATTTCATAAAGTGGCAGGGAAGATACAAGAAGGAAATAGCTCCATCGTTACTTTACACCAATACATGAAACAAAACAGAGGAATACAAAAGGAGTTGTTCCCTATTCACAGTAAGTTGTGATCCACAGCATGTGCTCCTGCTTAGTGCGAATAGAAATGAAAAGAAATGTTTCTAGTGAAGCAAGGAACAATTGTTTCTCAATACCCTATTGAGAGACTGGATCTTTTCCACAGGCCAAATCAAAACTACGCAGCTGACAATCTGTCTTTGAAACCGTGAGCATTTACTCAGACAGTCATGGGTTTGGGTTTTTTTCCTTCTACCATAGTTTTGAATCAGACAATAAACTTAGCTAAGTTGTTCTCTTTTTATTTCTAGTCAGTCTAAGCAAGAGCTTGTGCCATGGACAGTAATGCCTTAAGGCATGTAATTTGTTTGCAGTGCAGAGGTAACATCTCTCTGCATTCCCTGTTTCCCTTTCCTTCCTATCAGCAATTGCTAAAACACAGGCACATTTTCAGTGGCAAGGTAGTTGTCAAGATAGGGTCCTGAGGTGACACAGACTAAATGAGGAAAAATATTAAAATATGATCCCAAGATTTTGAAACTAATTAATCCTGTTATTTGTAACGAGTAACTCTATCCTTGAATATTTTTATTTTATTTTCTTAACCAATACATTATAATAATAAACCAGTACACTGAATTTTCACAGGTGCTACTGCATTTCTATGGCAATGAAAAGGTATTTCCAGAAAGTTTGTTTTGCACAGCTCTTTCTTATGAGAACCTTAAAATTTTTACCTTCAACATTTTTCCATTATTTGTATTGGATATATAAAAAATAAATCAACCTAAATAGTGGAAGAATATTTTTTTCAAACTATTTTTTCACCCAGAGTAGACCATATGAATATCTTGGGAAATAAGCATGAAATTGTTCATCCTGAGGACTTATATAGCCATTCAATTTTTGATGCCAGGTCTAAACTCCAATAAATATAAAAATATCTGGGTGAAGCAGCAATATCTAAAAACAGAGACTGAAAAAAAATGTCTGCTGCAAATGTGCCCTTACTAGTTTCTCAGTCGTCTGTATTGCTGGAAGGAGAGAAGAGAAACAGCAAGTCGGCTTTAGGATATAATAATCAGCTTACTTTTCTGTTCAACAGGACATATCATTTAAAAATCCAGACTCCTCATGAGTGTTTTGGGAAGATCTTGACTAGGGGTACATTTTGAATGATACTTTTTATCACTATTCCCTCCTAAACTTGTTCTTCAACTGCTTCAGCAGCATAAAAGACTTCATAACCACCACTGTGAATGAAAAATAGAGCTAATTATGTTTTGAGGCCCAGCCAGCCAAATTAGAAACACAGACAGGATAAAATCCTTCTTTTGGATTATGGGGAATTGTTTGAGTGAGGATATGAGCTTTGAGCAGAATAGTTTGTACTTAGCAGCAACCTGAAGCGTGTGGGGACGTGCTAGAGTGAGCTCTCGGAGCTTTGACTCTGACTCACATCACAAGCTCCTAACCAGCACATGGACCTGCGCAGCTCCTCTGCCATGGACCCTCTAAACATATCACGAAGTTAGAAATATCTCTTACTTTCTTTTGCACAGAACCTATGCCTAAATAAGGGCTTCAATATTTAAGTAGCGATGGAGAAGGTAGGTCTATAATTACCTGCATCAGACATGCTGTGCTTCCAGTGTCTGCCATACAACATACTCAAATAGAGGGTTTTAATGGTCTATAAGGAACTCTTGCTCAAGCAAGGAGCATAGTACAAGTCTCCCATGATCTGTTACTGAATCTTAGAATGATTTCTAACTTTTGTTTGCTTGCGTACCTTTTAAAGTCAACACTCGTCTTGGAAGGATTCAGCTCCTAAGTAAAGACATGGAAATAATCCATCATGTATTCTTACAAATTTCTCAGCACTGCTTAGAGGTTGAGCTGAAAGAATGAGTCCCACTCTTCTGTGCATAACTGTAAACATGAAAGTGCTTTTTATATTTACAGTTAAATAGTTCGAACATACAGAGGCAAACTCTAGAGCAGTGGGAAGTTTTAGGAAGAAGAGGTAATTCCATGACAAATCGTCTACCTCCCCATATCACGGATCAAAACCACTGGTCTAGCCCAGATTGGATTAGCTATGGGGATAAGTACGCGTCACAGTCATGGATGCTTGATCAGATTAAGCAGCTGGTTCCCACAGAGAGGTGAGACCAGCTGAGCCACAAGATTAAGTCTTCTATTTGAAAGTACTGCCATGACTGTAGACAGATTACCTGAAGAGATTTCTGTAAAATGGGCAATTAGCCAAACTACAAGGTAATTATCTTACTCTGAAATATACAACCAGTTTTTCCTTTTTTTGCATACGTGTTTTGATTCTGTTTTCAGTCCTGCACGTGCAGGGCAGAAGCGTCGCTCCCTTTATTTTAGAGCAGTTTTGGTAAATCTGCATTGTCATAATTACTGGTGCTATACTCAATTTGGTCTGCTGGGATTGGCAAATTCCTCCGTGAATGGCTCTTATTTGGCAAAGAATGTGTGCACAGCAATTGGGGTGTCATTATGCTCTGTAGCACTGGAAAAAGGAAGGAAAGAATTAGTGTCTGAATAGTTTGAGGATTTATTGTGAGTGAAAAACAATGGAGAAAAGTTATTACCAGACGAGGAAAAAATGGCAAATAAGAGATAAAGAACAGGAAGGGAGTTTCTGGGAGAGATGGAAGGAGAAATTAGCCTTATGAAAGGGAAAAAAAAAAGGATAAAATGACGTCTTAAGGACAGTCGGGTTTTTAACATGTTGTTTAAAATACATTGTTGTTTTTATAACACTCATAAACAGAAGAAAGGAATGAAAATTGAGTGAGAAGATGTAGAAAAATGAAAGAAAAGAGATATAGGCTGGAAAAATACGGACAGCCTTCACTAAGCTGTAAGTCTGACCAAGCTGAAGGTAGAGACTGTTGTCTTGGTGATTTCAAGAAAACCAATATTTCAACAGTGTATATGGGTCATCCAAGGATCAAATTCTGCCAGCCCTGCTCAGTTTCTTGCTGGCCCCATTGATTTCAGTACAAATAGATATGGAGTAAAATATTGTGCATGTATGATATAATGATCCTAAAGTATTTTTCAAAGTAAAAATGCCCGCAATAAACTTGTATGGCAAATACTGGAGTATATGTTAAGTATATTAGATGAACTTAAATTTTGTTCTTGCACAAGCACGTATACGTCAAATGCTATACAATAATGATTGTAGAATGATAAGCAGAGGACAAGAGGTGGTTATTGAAGGGACTGATCATTACCCTGAAAACTGCTCCCTGAAGCAGAGCATTGTTGATGCAGTAAAATCTCACATCTCTCAACTCTCTGGAGTCAGATTTTTATTTTAATTTTTTTAAGTCTCTTTCCGGTGTGATCATTAATAGAATGTGTATGGTCACTAATTATTTTATTTTATTTTATTTTGCTCCTCTTTTGGAGCGTAATGTAAGAGATAAAATTTAGAGTGTTAAGTTTCTCTACCCACTGTCTATGAAATTAGGTGTTTCTCTTAGTTCAGCTCCTGGCAGACTCAGCTGTCCATCATTCTAATGATCAGTCACTGTTATCCATTATTAAATCTCTGTATGGACAGCATGGATTGAAAGGTAAAAGGTAGGATTATTCTTATTCCTAGAAGAATCTCCCTTGCCTCGGAACTGAGGAACAGTGGTGCAACAGAACAAAATAAAATGGTTTGACCTATTTCCAAGCCTGATGTTTGCAGGATAAATAAAACTGCTACAGCTAGAACCTGAACTTTTATGTTACTCATGCCTTTGAGCCACAGGTCAGATTCATTCAGCAGCCTTGATGAAAAACCTGGAAATTTTAACTTTTAAAACCCAACAATCTCTTTCCTCACATCTATCCCCCATGAGGCTTTTTCTGTCTATCCAGTAAGAATAATCCACACTAAAAGGAAAGCTACATGAAAACTTCATTGTATGTAAGTAATCTTCATTTCACATACTGATCCTTATTAACTGCAAAAACTTTTTCAGGGACAGAATTACTAAAAAATTAGGGAAATAGTACTGAGGAACAAATATTGATCCTGATACCAGTGTAAAATATACGAGGATTGTACTCAGGCAATTCTATCAGTAGGAAGCTGTGCACTCCCAGCAGTGGACAGTAAATGTCGGCCACTGCGAGCGCTATGGCTTTGGGAGGAAGGGAAGGGCTCAGGGGTCCGGCACCAGGGCAAGAAGTTCTCAGGATCACAGCCATCATAGAAGAGAAACGACTGCTCAGCAAACTTGCTAATTTATATTGAATGTGATGTTCATGGTATGCAATAATCCTGTTGGCCAGCTTAGGTCAAGTTCCTGGATCTTCTTCCTCCTTATTGCCGCACCTGGCTAGCTCAAAAACACTGAGACCTTGAAACCCACATACCATAGCTGGCTATGAAGTAAATATTTTTACAAATTCAGACACTAGAATCTTCTAAAAATGTAGTTTTCACAAGCATTAGAAGAGACCTCACTGAAAAGTAAAATTACTGAAAGAGAAACTAGTACTGTGTCACTCAAACCAGGACAAGGAGTTTGTGTAAGATGGGAATTCCTCCCCTCTCACTCAAAAGCTTTGACAGGATCGCTGATTGATGAGCTCAGGTCTGAGCAGGTCTGAGTGTAAACTTGCAAATTAGGGTAAGAGTCAAAAGGAACATATAATTTTTTCCACTTTTCTCTTAATTTCTCTATCACGAAAAGAAATGTCTATTTCATGCAAATAACTTCAAAAAAAAAAAAGCATGAGCCAGCTTGCATGATGAAGAGACATGTATGGCATGGAGTACCTACATGAGCCCCTCTCTCTCTCCACATTTTTTTTACTGTTGGACCTTCAGTTTTGCACATCTGTTGCATGGTACAGATTGAAAAAAATGAATGGCAGGAACTTTCCATAAAACCTTTATTTCAGTGACTGATTATTCATTCTTCCCTTTATAAATGACTGATCCTGTTCCCCCAGGACAGACCTATATTAATAGCTCTTCTGCCTAGAAATGAGAAAGAGAAATTAGGTCTACCCCAGGCCAGGACCTATCCAATTTCTGTTGTATGTGCTTATAGAAACAGAAAAGATTATTTGATCCTATAAAATCTTCTGTTAGAATTTCATATTTTGTAGAATCTTAGGTTGGAAGGGACCGTAAAGATCATCTGTCTCCAACAGCTCTGCCATGGGTGGGGACAACTTCCACTAGACCGGGTTGCTCAAAGACCCATCCAACCTGGTCTTGAACACTTCCAGGGACGGGGCATCCACAACTTCTCTGGGCAACCTGTTCCAGTATTTCACCATTTCTTGATCTTTGTGGGTTCTTAGATTTAACTGTTTCTGAAGAATCAAATGAGAAACAGCATCTTTGATTTTTTAAATTTGGTAATTTATCAGGCAAGATAAGGAGTTGCACATTGCAAGGCAGTATTTCAAGGCCGTAATAGCCTTTCTGGTTTGGATACCAGTGTTCGGACTAGCAGTACAGCACAGGGGTTTCAGGCTGGTGCCTTGTAGACAGAAAGTAATCTAACTAACCTGCAACAGTAGCCATTTCTGCTGTGTAGTTTATTGCATATCTAAGGTGAGAACCAGAATTCAAAGTTCATTAGTTCAAATGAGTTAAAACATGCAGAAACGTTGGAACTGTTTCACATTTCATAATGTTTTCTGGGATCCTTCACTTTAAGGAAGATACTATTACTTTATTTTTATAAGAACACTGGATTTTTTTTCTTTTTAAAATATTCTGTGTTAAAGGATGTGTGATCTAGATGGAGCCTGTTTGGCTGTTATTTGACGTTTTTCATCTGACTTCAGTGAGAGCAGGATCAGACCTTTCAGATCACCAAATGTTGGTGACTGGAAAAGCTCAGAGAAATATTGTTCTTAGGATGAAAGGAGAAGGGGGAGTCCGTGATATTTTGTGCTGGAATTTCTATTACACAAGAATGTCAGAGGACGTGAAGTATTTGAAGGAGGAAAGGGAAGAAATATAAAGTCAGGTAATACTGGATCTAAAAAGCAAAATACAAAGCCAAATACAAAGTGTACACAATATAAGGACACATTTAAATCCTAAATTATTCTAGAGTTTTAATGAATAGTCCTGTTAACATTCTTTATAAACTAAGTAAATCTTCTTTGAATTCTTCACAAATCTCAGCTACTTTTAAAAAATTACTTTCCTTTGACAGCTATATTAACATATGGCTCTGCATAAAGGAATCATGTTGAATACATGCAATGTAATATTGGGATATGCTTTTTTAAAAAAGAGATGAGAGGATCCAGAAATATAATCTTCTTCTTGTAATCCTGTATTAATCCATTCTGTACTGCTAAGGTTTTTATTTGAGTGCAGAGCTCACAAAGATTCTGGCAGAAGCAAAAAAGGAGAAAGAAAATGAAAAGTCTTCTCTGTATAAATCCCCAGAGCTACACCTATAAAGAACTTTTGCAATCTGCAAAGAAAGGAACAGCCCCGGGAACTAATCTCTTACTGCATGGATTTCTCTCTTTTTTTGTCCTGACCTTGGCTCTTCCACAGCCCCAGTAAGTGTGCCTCTGCCTCGTGATGAGCTCGCTGCTACTCCTGGCTCTCAGGGCATGCCTTTTCAGCATCAACTTGCCGTTTAGCTAATCCCACACTGAGATCACTCGAACACTGAAAGGGGGTTTAGTTTCGCTAGACGTGCAGAGATGACAAATCAATTGATTTTGTGGCATGTGATGAAAATGCTAATGTTTAATTAGCAATGCTGTTAGTGAACTTCAGGGTGAGGTCTGATCTAAGGGGAGAGTGGATCACACAGCGTTTGCTTGGAGCTGCAGCCCACCTTAAAAGCTAGAATGCCAAGAATATGTTTGCCTACAGGCGTTTCTATAAAAACTGGCTTAAAGAAGGTTAGCAAGGGAGAAAAATCTGGTTTTTTCATCTGAAGTTTGAAACAACAATGATTTCAATATTAGAAATGGATGGAGACTAAATCTCATAATGTGGAAAGTATGAGAAGGTATTCCTAAGGGTAGGTAATATTCTAATTTTTACAGTCTGTCTCTCTTACCGTAAGAGAGACTTTAATGCTAAATACTACCAGTGGTATAATTTCTACCAGTTTTATAAGCAAAACATCTATTTGACCAGATAGCGCAAAACACATCTAGAAACTGAAACACGTGAGTGGACAGCTTTGGTTAAAGCTGGCATTACAGCAGTCCTAAATCTAGAGTACTGAACATTTTTTTGCATGTTTTACATTGCTTATGCACATTTCTGGTTTTCAGCAATTTTAAATTTCCTTAAGATCTTTATTTAATTATTTTTTTCTCTCAGACAAGGAAATAGTTCTTTCATCTGTGGGAAAACAGGCCTGTTGCAGTCCTTGGGACACTCCATTTTTTCAGGGCAGTCTGCCATGTCGTATTTCACAAAGGAGTTGTGCTCACAAACCCATTTCCTGTCTGCCTCTCTTAACAGCTTCTTTCCATCCCCTCTTCTATGGCTATTCTATGTTCCTTCAAGGGACAGAAGACTGCAGAGAAATTCTGCTTGTACCGGGCAGCATCCTGTTTTATTTCTGCCTTCACAAATGAATTTTCTTCCAATCTACTAGGTAATTTTGATCAGCTCACAAATTGTCTTCATTTTGCTATACCATGAACCACTGGTGGTGTTTCCCACACTGTGCCACACTGTAAGTGCCATCAAGTGCTGTCAAAACCATCAATTAAAAAGGAAATTTTACATGCAGAACACTTGTTAAATGTACAGATACATGTTGCATTTGTGTGCCTTTCTTTGCTGTTGCTGGCAAGATTTTATTTAAATGATCTCTGTTGATAATATTCTCTTATTAACACTCTGTGCTTCTCTTAATATCTTTTAGCATCAGGTTTTGATGTTTGCTCCAGAGCGCTTCTTTGTGTTATTCTCCAGGCTTCTCAGGTGAAGACTATGGAAGGTTTCTCAGCTAATGCTTTTCTCCCACAGCCGTATTTTTCGATTTTCTGAGAGTGAGCATTATGCATTCAGGGGTTTGATATTTTTAGGGTAATTTTTCATGCTGTACATTTTTAGAGTCTGGCAAACAATGCTGCATTTCTAAAATTATCCTTATGCTGCTTGCTGTTCACAGGCTGATCTTTTTGTTAGTTTTTTGAGTACCTTTCTGTGTTTGATATTTGCTCTTTATTCTCCTGTCTTTGAATGTTTTGTATTCTACAGTTTTCTTGGTTACTAGGATTTAGCTGACCCTATGAATTAGAACTTTAATGAATAATTTAGTCTTACTGTGAACTCTATATATATTAATAAGAGTAAGTATGCACATCATTTTCCAGAATTGAGTCATTGCTGGTGCATAGAGTAGAGGTGGGGTGCATAGCTTGAATCACAAAACTCCTTCTAATCCTTGCTGCGCCTTATTTGTGTAGGCCCCACTGTATTTTTCTTTGCTGTTGACTTGAAAATCCTGAATAAGAAAATGGAGTTTGGTCCTATAGCTGCAAGACATTTTATGATCATGAACAGTGGGAGCATCTTCTCATTTATCTCATTTTAGGAGGTCAGAAATTTCCGTCTGTGTGTGATTCTTAGTTCAGTAATATTGCCTCATTTTGATAACTGTTTTTATAACTGTATTGTTTCCAAGACTGCATGAAATATGTTAAGTAGAAGTCAAAGAGATAAATAAATCCTTCAATATATTTCCTTATCCAGCCTGTTACTAAAGATTACTACTTCACATATCTCATTTGTACACAGCTCACTTTGGTTTTAAAATAATTAGTCTTTATAAATGCTAACAGAAAAATGGGAGGGGGGGAGCAGTAGGTGTTTATAAAAACTTGTTTTCAGTTAGTTTCTGTTCTGTTCATCTTCATCCCAACAATGACTTTATTAAAGCAGTGACTTCTCATAAAGGGGGAGAAAAAACAGGCATTTGAACAGATGGGCTTAATAAAGATTCTGCAGTATATCTGCCACAAATGGTTGAGCACCGCTACTAAAGCAGGACTAAGATATGACTGAGAATAAAGAACTTCCAAATGGTTTGTGCTCTCAGTGAAGAAGTTTTAGATTAAAAGACAAAGGTTGTGATGTAAATGTACATAGATCAAAGAGGACACATGATGGAACCTTGCTATATAAAAGGAAAAATCCACTTTCTTCCAGAGTAATGAAATTGCAGTATGCTGCGGTGGGAGAACAGTAAATCCTGTGTTGTTTTGGGGTTTTTTTTTTAAACTTATTGCCACTCCTAGTTGAAATATGGTTACTGTCTTTTGTCTCAAAATATTTTAAAAAACCCAAATGGCTTACAGTGTCACCAAAAATAATGTTATTAAAGCTTTAAATTTTCATAGGTATCCCTCTTATGGCCCTCTGTGCAAGGTGGGAAGAAGTCGCTTTTATCATTCATTCTCTGCTATAGACTTTTTTCTTCCCAATAGTGCATGGAAAAATTGAAATATGTTTTTATACCACCATGTTTGGAAGGACAAATCACTTCAAATATGTAGTTACTGTGGGGGGGGGGGGGGGGGGAAGAAAAGTCACAATGAGTGACATATATATATATATTTTATATATTATCACAACTTGCTGATAGCATTAAGTCTAAACTGTCCAGTTGCTTAAAACCTAGTGAACGATGAAATTCAGCTCATCTGCACATTTAAAAGTTGGGCACGTTCCTGATGCTTCCTGCGTTTCCATGGTCAGGGAATTAGACTAGAAACTTTGTGTACTTTTAGTCTCTATGTTTTAATTAAGAGTTCTTCACTGCCCAGGAGAATTCAAAATAGCTCTTCAGTGCATCCATGACTTGGCTTTTGTTCCAGGTAAAAGTAGGTAAGGGTGTCGGTTCCTTAGTGTTTAATTTTGAGATGCAACTTGAAGTGTTATCTCCTTCCACAAAAATACCAATTCCTTTTGTCTGCAAAATTTCCATAATGGTCACGTCTACTTGAAGAGTTGTAACAAGGCTTTATATAGATAAATAGTTTGTCAGTGAAATTCTGAATACTTTGTCCGTGAATAATTTTGGGGCAGATCTTCCTTTTAGCTATTCCAGTGCTTTTATTTAGAAGCCTCCTATCTGGTTTGAAAACTTTAACCATTTTTTTAATACATTCAGTATGAGACCTGTTATTTCCTCAACTACAGATTTTTCTTTAAATAATAAGTTTAAACCTCCTGGTGATATGATGAGTAACTGCCTAACCTCAGTTACCAAGATGAGTTTAATTTGAGAAGAATTTTTATTGATGTATTGTCACTGTTTATTTGTGTATATATGAATTTACATCTAACAGCTTTGCAGCAACCAACAAATGCTGCTGCCTTATTCTAAACAAATAAATATGGAGACACTGCCTACCGCACCATGTTTTTAAGTGGAGTGCATTGCACGAAAAATGTTAATTGCTACAGTAAGGCTCCATTTGTAGAAAAGTCTGTTTGGTCTTTATTTTTTAATCAAAGTACTTGCTGCCTATGAAACCTGAAAAGAGAACTGGAAATAGGTATTCTTACTCTTTCTAAAAGAAAGCTGAAAAAGTCTCAAGACCTTCTATTTCATGCAGCTCTGTGAATCTTGA
Organism: Chroicocephalus ridibundus; assembly: GCF_963924245.1. Taxonomy (NCBI): domain Eukaryota; kingdom Metazoa; phylum Chordata; class Aves; order Charadriiformes; family Laridae; genus Chroicocephalus; species Chroicocephalus ridibundus. Next base: position 85,936,584 of record NC_086285.1, on the reverse strand, counting down.
AGCGCATCTCAGGAGTGTGCTCTCCTTCTCCCTTGTAGGAGTTTAAATGGTTTTTGGAGGCCATCTTGCTGAAAAGGGCTTTTGTGAAGGAGAAGCTAGAAGAAGCCCCAACAGCAGCTCCTTCCCCCTTTGCTTGGGGCAGTGACTAAGATCTGAGGCTCCCGTGCTTGGCCCCCACCTGAGCTAGGCTGCAGCCATGATGATGCTCCATCTGTACCCCATCTTGTAACTCCCTGGTCCTGATCTGCATCTCAACCTGCTGAATTGGCTTTCTGGTTTGACCTGGATGGGCCTACCTCATCACTATGGACTTGCTGGGTATTTGCTGGGTTCTTGGCTGATCGTTGTCACCATCACCAGGCCTGATCCTGACCCTGACTGACTTGGTTTCCTGGCTCCTTGTCAGGGAGGCTGTTGACCCTGCCTGCCTTGTGACGCTCAGGTCCCAGGTCTCCTTCTCTTACAGGGCAACTTGCCCTTGCTGCTGCCTGAGAGTGCTAATGGAAAAGAATCACAGTATTATCTAAACCTGTTTATTTTAATTATTTTGGCTAAGTTTCTGCTCTTTGTTACTGTCACACAATTACTGAATCTGTCCACTTGTGACCTTGAAGCTGCATAAGCAAATACTTATGGGTACTTACGTTCTCACAGTTCCCTGCTTCACAAGTTTAAATCACTGCATCCATCATGAAAGTGTGTGTCACTTCACACTAATGGTTATTTGATTAGCAGCAAATTGAAATTATCTGGATGAATTGTCAGTGGCAATGATTTAGCTCCAGCTCAGTGTTAACACCAGGGTGAAACATAAGGGGGGTGGAGCATAGGGTCTGTAGAGTTAGCTCTAGAAGAACGATGAGAAGAAAGGGTATGATCGCTGCTCTTGACTTCCCAGTACCTTTATTGGAATGAGGCAAAGATACAGCTTAACTGGCTCAAAGACTGTCACCGTTTTGGGATGCTGCATGCTTAATTTGACAATGGTGATTAAGAATTAAGCAGCTAGGCCAGTTGATGTGACTCTCCTTGGAGGCTTTATTATCTGAACTATTGTGCAAGAAAACGTGCAATTAATAATGCAAACGTTCTCATGCTCTTGATTCATTTGAAGTGAAGACATAATGTTAGTTAAAAAGAAGTCAACAAGAAAAAAAATTATATTTATAAATAAAACATAGAGGAACAGACAGCTTCATTCCTTCCAAGCTCAAATAGTCTATTTCCTCAGGCATTTAAAATAAGTATCTTTGAGACAGGAGACATTTTAAGAAAAGGATGCATGTCTCCATTCTCAAGACATTAGATTTTAAATATTTTTTCTTTGCCACTAATATCTATGTGATATGTCTTCATAGAAGCTGTTTAAAACATTTATTGAATTCAAGGACAGGGAAATAATTTGTATTCAGTCTACAACCTAGAGGGACTATATGTATTTATTTGCATAATACAGAAGCATAAAAAACAAAGCCCATATTCTGTTATAAACAAAATAAGATTGTATAGCTATTAGTAACGGGTGAATACAGGACCAAAGTATGTACATGCACTTTATGGAGGAGGAATTATTACATGCTTGAGTGTAGCTGAATGGAATAATAAAAGGGAGCTCCTGGTAGAATTATACCTACAAATGGTTCTTTTTAGCTGTCAGCTTATACTTATAAAAAAAAGAAAGAAAGAAAGAAAGAAAAAAAAAATTCAAAAAGGTGCATCCAGTGTGGAATAAAACACACCCAGACAGGGGTCTGGATTGTTAGTTCTGAGTAGTAACAGAATAAGGCAAAAGCAGTGTACCCTTGAAACCTCGCGTGATCTTTGTGAAGACTGCACTCAAGTATACCCAAGTCCTACCACCTCTTGCTGCCACAGGCAGGTGGGTGAGCAGGGCATAGAGCAGGGCAACAAAGGACACCCAAGAGAATTTTAAGAGGAAGGCAGAGGCCTTCTAAAATCTTGCTACAGCATTGATCAACAGAGAGGAGATGCTTTGAAAATCAATCATATTTAACACAGCAAAGAATGACTTATCATTGGCTTTTGTTGCTCACTGTTGAGGTCGTCTGATAATCCAGCTTTTCCAGAATGAATTGCACCTAAACTACAGAGAATTTCTGGTTTTGCCAGCAGTGTAGAACACAGTTGTTACATAATGCATGCAGGAAGAAAACAGCACTGAAATCAAGATGGAAAGATTAATGTGTTAGTTAATATTTCAAGTTACGACAGTAAGAAGTGTAAATGTGACTAAAAGATAAATGGAATTTACATAAATAAGAATAACGAGCAACAGACTGAAAGTGCTTATTTAAACCTAGGAGAAAACAAGGAAGAAAGTGAATAACAGCATTGAGACCTGCACTAACACAGTTCTGAATTTGCCTGGGAACCCGCAGAAATGTAAAGCAGGCTCCATCTCGCTATTTGTGGTAATTGCACCCTGTCTGTTCAAACACTGACTCTCTGATTAACTCTGCTGCAAGATCTATGTTCCATGGTAAGTTACGTGTCATAGTACACGTCATGCGAGTTAAGTCATTTGCAGAACTTTTTTTTTAACAAAATCTCCCATTTGAAAGGTTGAGAGGAACACATTTCTATGTTTTAAGGGCAGCATAGAAAAAAATCTAAGTGTATTTTCTTTTGAAATCTAAAGACCAGTTAATACAGCCTGAAGACAGGTGTTAACATATCAATGTCAACTGTGTGATGAGGATAAACACAATCGAATAGGTCAAAAAAAGATTCTGAAATTCAGACAAGTTGTTGGTACTGAAAAAAAACATCTGAAGGAGCTTACTGTCTTTTCCACTTTCTTCTTACACTTCTTTGACTTTACAGGACTAGGGACAAAGCATCAATTTCTTATTCATTTTCCAAGATCTTGTATTTGTTGATTATCTTAAAGTGAGATAAGTAGCATTAAGCTAGTGAAGTAACTGTTGATCCCAAACTATTTAACTCTACCCCGTTGTGTATAAGAACTAAATTAAATGCAAAGCAACTAACTAGACATTTATTATATATGATTTCTTTAGTGCTTACTGACTACACTAGATGGTGAAGCTGCTTAGGTTTTGAAAAAATTGTGAAGGCACAATTTGGGGAAAGGATTGCATAAATGAATGTTATATTATGTAAAAAAAGAAAAGTTCTTTTTCATGCTAAAAATGCTTTGATTGTATGTACAACTCCTCAAACAAAGCCTACGTTTTTCAGGTAATGGGCAGGTGACCTCAAGCATTTAACACTGCTTTCTTCTTCCGTTGATTCCTCAGATCTATGCACAGGTGTTATTTGCATGTGACTGTTGATGAAAAGAAAAAAGCTACATACAAATAAGAATACACAAACAGGGGTTATTTTTTGGTGAAAAGATATTGGTAATTGGTTTTGCTAACCCTGGTTTTATGCTGAGATCTGTATAAAGTACCATCTCATCAAAGCAAAGAAACTGACTAGGAAATCTAAAGCTTGAGTGAGCAGTTATTTGCCTTTGAAGATTACTTAAGCCATAAAGTTTAGGTGCCAGTTGTGGAGAAAGTGACTTCGTTATAAATGACCGGGGCAAATAGAATACTTCTTAGTAAAAATGTCACTGAGATTTGTTGTGGTGTTAGAGAATAACACATGCTTCTTGTATATATCTGAACCCTTTTAGAGAGATTTCATCTGAAGAACTCACACAGCTCATACAAGGACAGTAGCAACAGCTTAGCTAAAAGCAAAGTCATTAGCTTTTCTCAGAAGCTCAGTAGCATCCTTTTTCATACTTAAATTTTCTGTGGAGAAACTTACAAGGTCTTTATTGGACATAGGGAAAGTACCCTTTCTGATTTCAGCTTCTGACGTTGGTCTAGACTCAGTGGGCGAAAGGGTAGTTTCATTTTCATGACACCTAGTGTGTATACATAGACATCGTATGATAAAGATGTCCAAAAAGGGTTGTTCTAAGTTAATTAGATGCAGGTACTTGGAAGAAGATTTTTTTTGCAAAATTTTAGGAGATTACCTTGTTCTAATAAGCACCTATTTTGACGAGTAGCTTGAGGAGGACAGAGATGCTAGTAGGTTTTTTTTGCATTAGTACCAGAGTGAGAAGTTATTTCAATATAAACGGGTCATCAAATTGCCTTGTTCATCCAGCTGTTAAGTAATTATACAACTCTAATTTACTATATCTTTATTGTATTATTTACTGAATGGTGGGTGAATTTTACATAAAATGTACTGCAGCCCATATACTGAGTTTCAAAATCACTGCTCTGTTTTTGTAAATCACTGGTCACCAAAATCACTATTAGAATCACCTTAGGGACAGCATTTTCAAATATGTCAGCATGAGTTAAGCCTCCAAAGATGAGAGAGGGGGGCAGGTTGATTAAATGTAGACTTTAATAAGAGATTCTTTTTTTATTTTGAAGTTAAATTTTCAGTTTTCATTTTCTTCAGTAAAATCCCTTTTTTTTTTGTAGGGGCAGGGTATGATAATACACGTGGGTTTAAAACAGAGTTAATTTGCTTTTTAGTTTCTTTGAGCATGTTTTTGCTGTTTAGGACATTTCAACATAAGCTGTAGTTAAGGAGATGATTTAAGCTCTTTGCTGAAGGAAGTGGAGTTTCCATTGTTGCTCAGTTCAACTTCCTCTGCTACTGCTGCTGAAGAATTTGGGTAACAATGAGATGATAATGGGGAGGACTGTGGAGATACAGAATAAGTTTTAGTATGCCAGACTGGATTTATCCGCCCTTGTTTTAAAAATGCCAAGTGACTGTACTACCAAATGGTTTAATTCTGCAGTTAAGAATTGTTTCTCTCAATTGAAAGAATTCATTACTGCTCTGTACCTAAATATGTCAACCCAAATACCACTTTTCTGGTGGTGACTCAAACACAAGGAAAATATAAATAAATAAATAAACCCTACGTCCTTTGCTTCTCCTTAAGCATGCTTGTCAGGCAATCAAAAGAGGGTTTTTTCACCATTACAAATAGTATCTATAGCAAATACTAACAAAGGTGTCTAATAATTTCACAGCAAACACAGAGTTCATTATAGCTTTTTTTTTCAGTTCTGCTCACTTTCTACGTTACAGTGAGATACTCAGTCAGACTTTTTGACTTTCTCGTTAACAGACGAGATAGCTACCGCGTTCTCATTGATTTTTTTTCAATGGTGTTGGGATTTGATTGACAGCCTTACCTATTGATTTCTTTTGGTTTGAGACCTTGAAACCACAATTTGTTAACATAATTTAAATGTGATCTTAAGCCTCAGTATATGTGGTTAAATCAAGGTCTGTTCATAATTTCAAGTATAATATATACATTCATGTAGCAAATTGCAGGCAGATTTGCTTTTTGTTCTTGTTGTCAGAATAAAATTTATTTCACTATAAAATCACTTCATTGTTGTATTACATACATTACCTGTAAACTTGGAAAAAATAATGATTTATTGCTAGAAAGAATGAATTATACATCTCCCAGATTGCTTCAGTTTTCTAATTAAATAAGGTATGAGAAACATCATTTTACTGATAAAATTTCAGCATTTGGCTGTGCAATAATAAAGATTAAGATAAATATGTTTGAAAACTGTGTTTTGCTAGCCATAATTTGGCAGCTTTCTCTTGAAGTAATTTAAGTTACAGATGTTTATACAGGCCTCTGAAGGAATTTAGTTACTGAACGTCAGGTATGGAGATATCTGAACTAAAGTAATCATGGTCATTAGTAGCTTGACTTTGATTTTGTTGTTGCTGACCTTGCTGTGTGAGAAGATAAAAATACTGTATTAACTGCATTTATGCGTGCTTGTGTGTATTCAAACCCCTAATTTCGAACCCCTAATTTCCAGCAGTCTGCAGTAGTGGGGACCATCTATATATATATGTAAGTGTCTGTGTGTGTGTCTATGTAAAAGAAAATTTGCATGGACCAAAAATTTGAATACTAACTTCATATTAAGAAATATTCCTACTTAAACATCCTTGACCTCAAAAAGACTTCATAATGATTCTCCAATACAGATACTCTGTTCACATAAGATTTGTAAAAAGTTTATTTTTGCCAGAACACCCTTGCTCAGGGTATTTTCCAGCAGGTTTTCCTTGTTATATCACACTACACAACCCAAAGGAAAGAGAAAATCTGGTGACTGCAACAGGAACATAGAAAAAAAAAATAAATGGGGAAAACTGAGAACTGGGGGGGAAGGAGGTGGAAAATCAGTCACCCAAAAAACAGCTGCTGGAATTCAAAAATTGTGGGAAGAGATCTGAAGAAAGAATGAGGGAAAGAATAGGCACTGTGGCTAATTTAATTTAAAAGAAAAATAATCTAGTTTGCAAGCATATAGATGCTTACTTGGTGATAATTCTATAAGCTGAATGATTTTTGAAAGGAGTTTTCTTGGATTTGAACTTTGGATTTAGACGAGATATCCAGGAGGCAGCCAAGGGCGCTGGGCACGTGGAAAGTCTTGTGTCACGTGAGATACTCATACCTTGTGCCTCCCTGAGGTGGCTGGTGTCCCTGCAAGCGGTGAAGGGGGAAGCTTCTTCCAGACAGTGATGCAGAATGAGGATTGTGCTCTGCAAGTTATCGCCTCTTCAGTGGCCAGAAATTGTTACTCGTCTTTCATATGTAGGGTAACTAAAGGCTGATGATGCAAGTAACTCCAAGCTTAATCATACTGGAGGTGCTCAAGATCCATTACCATCTAGTGGATTTGGACTATCACATTCTTTCTTTCTTACCAGGGTTTCTTAGTAAGTGAAACAAGATAATAAGTGAAACAATTTGGAGAACTTACATACATTGTAAGTATTTTAGCTATATGATTATGCTTTTTTTGTCAGTATTTCACTGGTGATCAACAATTACCTTCCAAGTTGTCGTTTCAAGTGGCTTAGAACCACAGTAGATCATTCATGTCCCCTTTTTTACAAGTGATTTATGGAGATTTGAGCAATGATAAACTCATGGGCCTCTACTAAGAATGTGCATCTTCACGTTCTCTGGCTGTGCTTGATAGCAGCGAAATAGGGTACTGTGTCAAGTGTTCCTGTTGGAGACATGTAAGCAGTAGGGCCCTGCGGGGTGAGGGCTGTGGGAGATGTGACTGCAAGGCCAGGCACGCTGGTCAAGGTGAGAGAGGGTTGTGAGAGCGAATGTGCGGCAGGTATGTGGGGTAAGCCTCCCTTGGCTGGGGAGGTCCATGGCTGGGAGGACAGCAGAAGAGGACTGGAACTAAAAACATGCAGGGTGTAATACGCATAGTCCCCTGATATACTTAATCTGTTTTAGCCATTTCTTGGTTTACTACATGCTGAAGTTTGGTTACTCTTTGAGATTAAGGGAAAAAGGGTAGGGGGAAAGAACGGGCAAGCTTGTAAATGACTCCCAAGGCGATGTAACTGGTCTCATCTCGTCAGGAAGAGCCTAACCAATATGAAATGACAACCAAAAATAAATATTGATTTGTTAATAATAGTAATTTATAAATCTTACTTGCTTTTAGAAGCTACATTACACCAATATGTGCAAATTAATCCTTGTTCTGCTATATGACAATACAGGTTATGGATATATATGTTCAAAAGATATTTTAAAAGTATGGTTGAATCTGTCTAAGACTGCAGTGTATTTATTCAAGCTCCCAAGATGTGATCGGTGTTATATTGATAAATCAGTGTAAAATCTCCATGTTTACTCCCATCTCCAACTATCCTGTTACATTGTGGACAACCCACACTTCCCTGTAGTGGAAAAAGTAGTCTTTTGGATCTTCATCTCATACACCCCACATTACTGTAATATAGGAGATTCCTGTGTTTACCCATGGAATATTGTTCTGATTTACACACTGAACTTTGTGTTTAAAATTTCAAATTAAATTCTCCTTACATCTTACTGAGAGATCCTTATTTATTTGCTCAGGCTTCTTGAACTGTGTTCCCATGTCACAGCCAGAGATCAGCACAGTGTAAAGTCAGGACTTCGGGGGTGCTTCTGGTATTTTTGTCCCTGTGAAGGGACTCACCTCAAATTTCTATTACTAGAAATTTCTCTCACTTGCAGTATTTATGTACACATTGGCCCAGAACTGCAGGCTTCAGAGTTATATACCATTTACCCTTTGTCCCAACACAATGGCAAACAACAGCCATTTTGACAATCTTAAATCTTCAGAAGAGATAGTAATTCAAGCGTTAAAACTTAAAAGCTGCAAGACAGGTTTTCTTTTTAATAACTTCCCTTTTTATTTTTCCTTTCCCTGGTGACAGTTTTTGTAGGGAAAATATTATCAGTGACTTTTTGTTAGTATTAAATTTGTTAGTATTTAGTTAGCATTAAAACTAAAATTAAGTTTAGTTAGTATTAAAAAAGAATATTTATATTATATTATAATATAATATAAACCATGGAGACCTTATTGCAGCCTTTCAGTTCTTAAAGAGGCCATATAAGAAAGATAGGGACAGACTTCTTAGTAGGGTGTGTTACGATAGGACAAAGGGTAATGGTTTTAAACTAAGACTGCTGAGGCCACAACTGGAATACTGTGTCCAGCTCTGGGCTCCCCAGTTCAAGAGACACAGGGAACTACTGGAGAAAGTCCAGCGTAGGGCAACAAAGATGACTGAGGGACTGGAGCATCTCCATTAGGAGGAAAGGCTGAGAGAGCTGGGACTCTTTAGCCTGGAGAAGAGAAGGCTGAGGGGAGACCTTATTAATGTTTACAAGTATCTAAAGGGTGGGTTTAAGGAGGATGCAGCCAGACTCTTTTCAGTGGTTCCCAGTAACAGGACGAAGGGTAACGGGCACAGGCTGGAACACAGGAAGTTCCCATCAAATATGAGAAAAAACTTCTCTACAGTGAGGGTGACAGAGCACTGGAACAGGCTGCCCAGGGAGGTTGTGGGGTCCCCTTCTCTGGAGACTTTCAAGACCTGCCTGGATGCAGTCCTGAGTGATGTGCTCTAGGCAATCCTGCTTTGGCAGGGGAGTTGGACTAGATATCTCTAGAGATCCCTTCCAACTCTGAAAAATTCCGTGATTCCGTAAGACAGGGTAGATTTAGTTTAGATATAAGGAAGCTATTTTTTATAATAAGGGTGGTGAAATACTGGAATAGATTGCCCAGGAGGTGGTAGATGCCCCATCCCTGGAAACATTCAAGGTCAGGTTGGATGGGGCTCTGAGCCTCCTGATCTAGTGGAAGATGTCCCTGCTCATTTCAGGGGAGACCTTTAGACCTAGATGACCTTTAAAGGTCCCTTCCAACCCAAACTGTTCTATGATTCTGCAATTAAGCCTTTCAGTTTCCTTTTGGGGCAGGGAAGCTGCTGAAGTGCATTGGAGATGTTATTTGTGCCTGATGCTGTATCCTGAGAGGGGACAACAGCAGATGTATAGTGCAGCTTCGCTTTCTGTTAGTGAACCTTTGCCTATTGCTGGAAAAATCTTTGTCTATTGTGTTTGTAGTATAACAGGCATTCAGAAATCTAGGAACCTAGTATCAATTAGTTGTTCAAAGCATTACTTTAGCTGCCTTGTGAGCTCAGGCAGACGGTTTTGTTTGGATCTTAGCTGGTTAAGGCAGGCTATCACTGAACAAAAGAAGACAGTTGGAGGGATTCCAAATGGATGGCAGCGGAAAGTGATGATAAAAGCTAGCTCTTCCTATACACATCCAAGTTAAATTAAGGACTCTAGAAATGAATGATGGACAGAACAATGAATCTTCTCTTAATTTTATTCACCAAATTTCTCTTGCACTGAATTTTCTTTCTCAGTTTCGAACTGCAACTCTGTAATCTCCAACAACGCTTATTATGGTGTTGCTTCATCTTTTTGTTTGATTTAATTTAGTGTCTCTAACTTTTGATAACAGCCAGTGGTCATTTCTTGTCACAATGAAATTTTAAGCCTCTGCAAGCATCTTAGATTTCCTAATGACTTTTCTTTATGACTTCTGTATTTTTATATGTTATTTCCCACACTCATCATCATATGTTTTAGCACACCTAAAAATCCTCTCATCTTCAAAGTGTTTCTGATCCATTGTACTATAGACTATTTTATGAGTTGCCCAAGGTCTGAACTGAATGCTGCAACATTTCTCTGTGTGTAAGCAGAGGTTTCTGTGTCCTTGTCGGAAGAAAGGACAACTGACTTCTGAACCTGACTGATAAGGTCATATCAATTAGTTGACTTATTTTCACCTGTTTCTGGTTAGATAAGGAATTCTAAGCTGTGGTGATGAAGGTTCTTGGACTCTGCATGTGAAATAATTGATTGTCTCACCTTCCATGAAGTTCACATCTTGGGTAGGGAACCTTTTTCAATAGCTCAAACTGAATCAGATGGAGGCTTCATAGATCCAGTCTGAGAGAACACAGCTTGTTTTTTTTTTTCTTTTTTATCTTCTTTTCCCCTCATTAACTAAAATAGATTTCCACATTAAAATAACTAGTCAGCAGCTAGTTGGCCCTCAGAATCAATTTACTTTATAGCAATAGCAGAACCCTCATCCCCAGAGTTCCTTTTTAGTTCATAAAATACATTACATGGAATTATAAAGAACCAGATCTAGAGTTGATGTGAACTTGGTTTGCTCTAATGAAGCAGGAAAGCAGATACTCAGAGGTAAGGTAATGTGATTGTTGATGCGTTTAGTTGGGATTTTCCAGTTGATTGCCTCTATGAAAAGTATTAATGTACATTTTGGATTAGATTCTAATGTGAGGAATCAGGATGGTTGTGTCATCATAGATGCCTGTCTAAGGCTATAGCTATCTTAACATTTTAAGTACCTTTGGAAGGTTTTCTAGACAAGACATGTTTAAAATATGTTGCTCTAAAGATTTTCCATATGCCCTGAAAAGGTGCACATGTATTTTCAGCTTGACCATTTGATTTTTAGTGAGAGGATAAAAGTGCAACAAGACAATATAAGTTGTTTCTTCAGTGGTCTGTATTAGAATTAAGCTGAGAGGGACAGCTTTCTTCAAAAGAAAACTTAAATGGCAGTTAGGTCTCTATTGCTACTTACAGCTCACAAGCAGTCCCAATCTTTAATTCAAAGTTCATACGTATTGTGCTGACCAGCTTATCGGTAGTGGATTTTAAAGATGAGTGCAGATGTGTTCCTTTATTAATACCAATATCTGAAAAAAAAAAAAACTGAAGAAACAGTATCTTTGAAGTTTCTAAATGAACAAACCATGCACTTCTGATGACCTTTCATATGTGAAGGCAAGTGGGCACAAGTCACTTATAAAATTTCAGTGAGATTTGTCAATAACTTGTCCTGTCAGTGCTACGTTTAGAGTTGTAGACTCATAGAGAGGCTTAGTTTGGAAGAGCTCTTTGGAGGTCACCTAATCCAGTGCCCTGGGCAAGGCAGAGCTGTCCTCCAAGTTGGAATGGGCAGCGTAGGCAGGACCTTGCCTGGTTGCACTGGGAAGTCCTCTGCCTAGTAATCAAAATATAGCAGATATTTCTGAAGACTCAATGTCCATGGATTGTCCCTCTCTCTGTCTTCCACTTTGTATGTGTCTGGATTAAAGGGCTGATTAAGAAGCCAGGATTTGGAGTTCAGTCTGCAAACTCAGCCTCCAATTTCTGTCTAGAAACGGTGTACAACACCATTTCCTTGGTATGTCTTGCCTGTTTTCACTACAAGCTCTTGAAGGCAGAGCTTAATACAGTAATAACCTACTCTTTTATTTGACTCTTTTTAAATGACCTCTGAATTTCAGTATATTAATCATTAAAAATACTAAAGTTGCTCTCTACAGTATCTACAAGAGCCTGGCAGTATAAAAGTGACACCTTCCTTTTTTCAAAGATAAGAGATCAGCTTCAGAAGTTTGTAAAAGTGAACACCTTTCACAAAGTTTCCAAAGAAAATAAAAAGATGGCTAAAATGAGAGCCAAAAATCAGCTGTTCAGAGCAAAACTTAATGTGATTTAATTTGAGGTAAAGCCAAGAGAGCTGAGTGAGTTTCAGAAAAGGTTTAATCTTGTTACTATCATAAGCAATATTTACACATCTCATTTTATGGAGAACAGTACAACTTATGCTTCATTGTCCTGCCCTCCTGAAGGGTAGTAGGTACAGATCTGTGTCTTTTGTGGAAAACTCTTTCCATTTGCCTCAAAGAAATGTGTGTAGCAGACAGAATCTCTCGATACCTAACTCCATGCAAAAGATCCCATATTCTGTTTTGTTATTTATTTATTGGTCAATACATCTTTAAAACAGAAACAATTGTGAGATTTTATGTTTATTGGTCTCTTCTTGTTGAAAAATGAACATGAAATCCTAGTTATTATATGATTAAATGAGTTTTGGAGACTGAAGAAAGATCTTCCTAAAATGCATACTTATGAATCTCAACAGAATCATTTTATTCGTAAGATTAGACAACTTTCTGAGCCTCCCAGAGAATAAAGTAAATAAAAACTTCAGGGAGAATTCAATTCTTATGGAAATCCGTACTCTTTTTTTTTTTTTTTAAGTGTCTGAATGCAGATTTAAGAAGCCTTATATATATATATAAAAAAAAGAGGATAGTTTTATGGGAGAACTATGTATATGATAGAAGTCTGTTTTAACATTGGTTGTAACAGGAAAGCAGTGAAAGAAGAGTCTGATCTCAGTCTCAGACTGACATATGCATTCAACCTTCTCCTGTTCTACACATTTGTTTTTTTCCACAAAGAGCAGTGTTAAAAGGTAACTGGCAGGAAGAGGGGAGGAAACATACGTCCCAGTATAAATAAGCAATTCTCACTGAAATTGTACAGAATTTGGTTACACAAATTAAGGTTGACTTAATGTGACAAATGCTTCCACTGACAATAAACCAAATTGACAACGACCTTGATATTTTCATAAGGTAACATCTAATATAAGAATACAGTGTTCTTGAAGGCGATAGGCATAGTAGCACAAACAGGATTTCGGCAATGTCACCTAAACATGATTTTTCCAGTGTTCCTTTCTCAAGCACTTAAAAAAAGTCTCTGTCCACCTATGTTTGATTCTTCTCCAAATTCAACAGCTGCTAATGTGAATTTGCAGAGCAGTGCATCAGTTGCTTTTTTTTATAAAACAGTTAGATTTGGAGAGTACTTGCTATGTTTTTCAGTCATTTGCACGCAGATTTTAGTCCTGTGACTTTGGGGCGTGATTCTCCCTTGAGTTCCAGCAGAGTCAATAACAAGAGATAAATTTCTATAGAAAGGAAATTCAGATCATCTAAATTAGGTTCCACACTTCCCATTATCTTCTATAGGAGATTGCTCTTCTATTATGCCTAGCGATGTTACTGGATTTTCTTGTCTGAGAAGAAAACTGCTGGAGTATAGGTGGGGAGTACCATTTAGTATCTGAAAGTTTTATGTGGCCATTGCCAACTTAATAGAAAATTGCTGCATATATTTGATTCAAAATAAGAATTTGACCTCAAAAAAGGGTTCTAATGGTCAAAAGTAAGAATCCTTTTGCATATATTTTGAATGCATGTGTGCGTATAGTTTTGGGGGTTTCAGAGATAGATCGCTTTTAGCATCTACTCTTTTAATGTTGAGGCATCTTTGCTGATGTGGAGTGTGTAGGTTTCATTGCTGTTAAAGGTGTTTTCTTGTGCTACAGCTAGCTTAGTTTTGCATTTCTATGGTGAGAAACTGTCTTCACAGACTATGCAAAAAGCCCTTCAAATGCAAAATGTATTTACTGGAGGGTATAAACAAACCAGGAGGAACTGGAAAATAATAAAAACAGACCCTTACAGTGGAAGCATGTAGTCTAAGATATCTGGAGAAATAAAAGAGCAAGAAGAACATTGTATAAAGCAGAGAAAAAACTGCAAAGTTTGAATGAGCCATTTTCCATGGATTATTTAAATATTCATTGTACCAGGGAAAGATAATTACTCTGTAACTTCACATATAGGAAACTTTTCTGACAGAGGAGAGGCTTAGTTAATGTCTATGAAAAAAATGAATTTGAGTTTTCTGTCTCAATGCGCCTGAACAACCATTTTAAAGTTGTTCTTTCTAGATGTCATTCTCTCTAGCTTACAGAACATTTAAGTAGTCTGTCCATTGGGAGAAACCACAAGAGAGAAATCTAAACCCACAATATGTTGATTTATTCATATGATGTATCAAAGCCAGGTTTCATTTGGAGTTACAAATTCATCCCTGAAAGCATTTCCTCCCTTTCTCCTGCTAGTTTAGTTGTCTTTGCATTTACCTTGTGAAAACTCCTCTTTTTTTAGACCTTTCCTTGCAGCATGATATCCTAATGTATTCTACAGGCAGTGTTACTAACATTCACCCATAGGAAACAGGAAAATATTGTTGTTGTTTTCATTTATTTTGTTATGTTATATATGCCACATCACAAAAGGTGTCAGAATTAGTAAAAGTGATGTTTCAGAAGTATTTTATCATTGTAATTTTAGCTGAAACTACTTGGTCAGCTTTGACATGAATTTGCAAGTTCTTTTCCATAAACTCCTTTCTGCATCTACCAGTCAAGAATACCTCTTGACAATTGGAGTTAACCTTGGCAACAAAACGCTCAGCCGGGAAGAAGGTTTAAACCTGCTTGAGGCTGCTCCTGTTACTCCCCCTGCTGCATCTACATCTCTGTCTTTTGAGTTAAGGTCCAAGAAACTGTAATTGTGGCCCAGAGTGGCATCAGGTGAGGCTCATTTGAGCCCTTAGTCCTGAAGTTTTCACTTAATGCTCCCCAGGACACTCATTCTGGCAAGTGGGTGTTGTTCAGAGTTATGTTGGGTAGGACTGCACTGTACAGACAGTCGCTAGAAAGGAAAAGTTGCCCATGATGCGTCCTCTCCTTTTCCTCATTCTTCTGAATTAAGATACAGAGTTTCTTGTAGCCTCAAGGTAAGAGGTGAGTAGCTGAGACATGAGGGCTTGCTCAGCCCTATTTAATATCAGGTGTTTGGTGTATGAGAGGAGGGATACCTGGGATCTATCCCTACAGGTATGACTCATAATTTGTAACAGTAAGGATAGTCTGGCTGCCAGACACTACTTCCATCCAACAATATGCATGTATATAATAACTTGAGAGAAGAACTGTTACATGCAAAAAATTTTGGATGTAGGACAACAAAGCTGTTCGTCTCTTAGGACATACAAAAAAGGATGGAATAGTTCAGCTGTAGTAAAATTTAAGAGTCCACCTTTGCAAATGTATCGGAATAGGCAGAGACTTGAAGCTTAAGAAAGACAATTCTCAACGTTATGGCTGTAGTGTGTATTGTATATTTTCAGTCAGCCACCCCTCTCACTCAGCAGAAGAGAATGGGTGCTTTCTAAACAGGTAATCAGAGGATTTAGGCGTTTGCAAAACAACTAATTTGAATCCTCTGTATGTTCGTCATTTACAGTAAGAAGTGCATGGTATGGGCACTGTATTATCCAGTATTACCAGTGTTCTTCGTGAGACCTCGTATTAACTAGGAATTTTTAAGATACCACAGAGTAAATATTTATACCTGTAAAAATGTATGTTCTCCAAAAGGAACTAATGTTTGTTGTTTTTTTTTTTTTTTAAGGTGTAGGGTTTACTATTAGTAATAAAACTGATTTCATTACCTCCACTAATAAATGTCATTTATTATAACATGTTGCCCACTTCCTTTTTCAGCCATCAACACTAGGCCGTTTATTAGAAGGAATAAACATTACAATAAATATTTTTTCAGATAATATGTAACTTCATGTCTATCAGCTTATTAATGGCAGAGAAATAGTACCACTGTACTTAATGATAGTGCCACAAAGAAGCAGGCTTGCATGTGATACAGTAGAGCAGTGTCCATCCTGCTGTCTTTCCCTCTTTTTAATCCTTATTAGTTATACCATGTTGACTTCATTAAAGAATGTAACAGATGGGTCTTATATACAAAAGTCTCATTCCCTACATTTTTTTCAGTTTTTCTCAGGCCGCTTTCCCTCCTGTTCAGCTTGAGGCAAGGATTCTGGGCATAAAATTCTATGTTGTCGCAGGTGAATTATTAAGAGAAGTCACAGTTTAGGAGTCAACTAAAAAGGTTTCATTAATGATCAAAAAATGATCAAATGTTCACGCACTCAGAGTGGCTGCATCTGTCACAGTGGTCACGTAATTAGAGACCCTATAAAAGGTCTGAATCGAGGATGCAGAGAAAACCTGATTTGTGGAATTTCCTAGCTCTTAACTATGTAGCATTAGGGTTAAATTTGTATATAACCAAGTAACAAGAGTAGTCTGTGCTTCTGAAATAACTCATTTTGTTTATTACCACTGGTCAAATGATATGCATCATAACTATAACAGTACAGTGTTTATAGTTCATTGTAGTTGTGGTAAAAATACAGGGATGAATTTGGCCTCAATGCATGTGAACGTGACATTATTGACGTATATAGAGCTACACTATTGACTTGTATAAAGCTGCACTGTGTTACCACTACATCTGACTACTACTATATCTGTAGTATGTGTATGAACTAACATTGTTATACTAGCGTCATTTCATTTAGAAATTTAATTCCCCTTTAAAGTGATCACCACAGAACACTTCTCCAATTAAACATTACTTTACACAATAATATGCTTTACTGTACTAGTAATAAAATGTAAAGTTTCATTACTTAATGATTTAAAAGCTCAGCTTCTTTAAATTCAAGTTTCTTTGTCTTTATAAAACAAAAGAAAAAATAAGAAAAAACATGAAAAATATTATTCCAATATTCAGGAACCTTCTAGAGTGGCATTTGTATTAGAATTTAGATAATGGAATTGCATATACAACATGTACCCTCATATATACGTATAAAATGTGTGTGTACATATATGATACAAAACATGCACCCCTATTAGAGGGGTATATTCTTATCTTTTGAATAAATACTATGCAAATGCTTGATGTACTGAAAAATCAATTTGGTTATTTTGAAATACTTCTTCATAAGTTACTAATTACACACATTCCCTGAGATACCACCATTAAAGATAATGTTCTTAGAAGACCTTGAAATATCCTATTTATAAAGAGCATAAGCTTTTTTGTGAAGCTCTTAAAGTTCACTTTTTCAAGGCTAGTAGAGTGTAACCTCTCTTAATTCAAACTGTATTGCTTATATTCACTTGGTCCTTTTTTAAAGAAAAAGACTGGATATTTTGATTTCCCCAGGGAAAAGAAAAAAAAGAAGAAAAAACTTGCTGTCAAATAACATTACATGGACAGCTCATCCATAGTTTCTGGTGGGGTTTATTTTCTTGTCCTTTGTGCACTGACTTCCAAGTAAATACTCTGTGAGTTCTGTTTGTTTGCTTTCAGCTAATTTTCACTTGAAAATCATTAAGTACAAATTTCTGGTCAGAAACTGCAGTTATATCTACTTTTGGACTTCGCAAGTTATCGGAGCAGTTTTATTATACGAACAAGATGATCAAAAAGGAGGCCAAATACAGTCTAATACAGGCTTGTCTTGTTTCAGAGGTCTCTCTTAGCAAGCAGCTTTGCAAGAGAAAACAAGCTAAAATCAAATTGTACAGTACAATGTGTGTAGGTTTTCTTCCTAGCAATTTCTTCACTGTAGGCAATAATAATGGCAAGAACAAAGAAGTAACATGATTTTTTAAATAGGAAATGCACCAGGGATTGTTAGCCTTTGGCTTTTTAGTCTGTTACATTTGTCTTCTGCATATATGTTTTTAAAACAAACAACAAACAAACAAACAGCATTTCTTGTAATCATAACCCCAGGAGGGTTTGAAGCAGTGATACAGTAAATGTTGTCTTGTATGATTGTTTCTACGCTAAGAAAAAAGATTTCCTCAACTAGAACACTGAATGGTATTCCATTGATGGAAAATTATGTTTAGAATCCTACTAAAGTAAAAAGCTGTCTAGAAAATATGGGAAGACTGAAAGAAAATTATTCAGATCTCTCTTTTGTGATACTTAAGGTGATAATTATTTTGTAGTCATTGTCTTATTTATTAATTAATCCAATCTATTTCTGGTTTAGCCAATAATGTTTTGTTCAGCAGTATACCCAAAGATTTGCTGAAGACCAGAAAAAACAAATGCATAATTTCATTCTTGCCTAGAAAATCTATTATCATATCAAAATGAAGTAATGCAGAAGCATTAAATTGGTTTGGCATATTCTGTCTCTTGTAAAATCCTTTTGAGTTTATTTATTCCTAATCTTATCCATGTATCTAACTATTCTTCACTTAGTGCATTTTGAGTCTTTTAGTTGCCTGGTTTTCCTTTTCTCTTTTGCTGTTATATTATTTTCTGTATTTGCTAATGGGATATCATTCTCAGTTGAACAGATTTGCTTAAAATATTTGCTGGAGGATTTGTCATTTCATGTGACGGTTTTCCCAAGGCTCTGGATGGAGATTGTCTGTTCCTAGACTTATTTTCTTTGTCTTCCCTTTATTTTCCTAGGCTAAGCACTTCAAGTTTTTATTCCAATTTGGGTATGAAAACTCCCATGCCCAGGTTTATGTTAGTTACTCTGCCTTTGTTCCAGTGTTGAATACTATCATTCTGAGGCAAATTATTGATTTGGGGGCCATATGTAGAGATCTCTCATCTCTAGTGCATCAGTCTCACAAAACAACGAAATTTACCTCTGGGTCTTACATTTGTTTATATAAAAGAGTTTGGGGCGGGGGGAAAAAAATTTATTCTGAGGAATTCAACCTCCATTTTGATAGATGCAATTCTCATTTTAATCCAGTGTCTATTAATTTTTAAAATGTATTTTTCTCCATTTCCTATAAGCTCGCTCTCTTTATTCTGAAGTTGTGATTCATACATCTTAGGTATTCTTCAAATCCTTTCCTTCCCCTTTTCCTCATTACATGCATTTTAGTTAGATTTCCTGATTTTAACTTAAAGGAGTTAGGAACCTCTTCCACGTTCAGTGAGCATGAAACATCTCTAGTTTGTCTCTTTCAGTTCTAAATATTTAATGTTTGGAAATTTCAGGCCTTCTGCAGATTCAGTTTTGGTCCTTTTCAATCACATGTTTTTGAGATGATGTATCAAGGATTTTAAGGATGTTTCTCTTTCCATGTACTTAGTATAATAGTCTTCCAATATGATATGTGGACATCTGTTTGTGTTAGAAATCACACAAGTAATAGAGATTACAGTTTATTTTGCCATCCTTTCCTTCCTTAGGTCTTGCCCTTCCTGAACCTCTCCCACCTCCATGGAATTTAAGTGCCTTCAGCAGATCTGGAGGACGACTGGAGTGGAAACTGGAAAAGGCAAGATTTTCTTTTTCCCCAATATCTTTTTAAATCTAAAATCAGATGTCTTTACCTACTATATATGATAATTACAATTTTTTCCTCCCCCCTTTTTTTTTTTTTCAATTGAGTCACAAATGATCCACATATTTGCTACTTACAAACGTAGAGAAAAAAGTTTAAAAAATTTAGAGAAGAGAGTGAGACAAATGAGTACTAGGATCCACTAGAGCCATTCTGGATAGGAAGAGGGAAAAAAAATGAGCAGAAAAAAGGGGGGTAATAACAGAACCAGAGGAGGTAAAAAACCCACAAAATGTACCTGGAGATTTAGGAATCCCAAGATATCATTTGCATAGTGAAATTCTATCAAAATTACACTATAGAACACAATAAACATGCATTAGTACTGATTCAAAGTATACCTCAGATGTGTGCAATCTTGAAGAGAGGCCACGCTTTTGTACAACACTCAAGAACTGCATTAATAAGGACTGTTAGATTGTATGTTGTTTCTTAATTGCAACGCCTAAATGGACATTTAACAAGAGTATAGTACAGTTTCTCTTTGCTTCTTTGTGCTTAAGCACAGTAATAATGAATGTGACATCTTTTATCCTGCAGATATAAATGGAACAAGCCTAGCAAATGTGCAAACATTTATTATCTTGCAGTGACTATAGCTCAGTCACAAGGCAGCTTTTCTGTCAAATTTAAAAGTTAGCCACATACCAATCATGTATAATACTGAGTTAAATGCACCCTCTGCAAAAAAAAAAAAAAAAAAAAAGAAAGAAAAAAAAATTGTTAACTATTACAAAGCAACATAGATAACTGTACCAAGCACCATGGAATTATATACCAGACAGAACTCCTGCACTATCCAAATGGGATAGAATAAACTTAGGAATAAAATATATTTAATTAAAAAGCAGTGTACTTTCTAGTCAGGTAACCTTTTTCCACCACTGACAAGGCCTGAGTTTTTCTGTGACACTGTGTATGAATAGAACTCAAATAATCCCATTTTAATGTTACACTAAACTTCCAGAGCTATTTCTTGAGCACTTTCATACATGCTTCTTAGGATTTTTGAAAACCTAAAGGTGCCATCATAAAATATGCAGTAACAAGGATCTCCTAAACGAATTATCACGGTTTATAATTTTTACAAAATTTAAAGAATGTAAAAAGGAATATGCATTCCTAATGTAATGTGCAGGCTTCTGTTTATTTTTATATAGATCAGACACTCCTAGCAATGCATGACTTGTCACACCATAGGAAGAATATTACCATGGGGTTATTGTGAATATAAAGTAGCAATTGAGATCAGTTTATACATTCCTCATAATATACTCCATTTGCAAGCAGAAGATTTCTTGATTTGTGTTAAAGGAAGAAGCCTGCCTGTTTGCTTTGTTTCTTTTGATATGGCTCCCTTTTCTTGTCTAATATTTTTGTAGTTGAAAGCAACATTGAAGACATGACCCCTTATACACCAAAGTCAGAACCTATAACCAACTAACCAAACTAATGATAATGATCCGTACTGTCTCTTTTTCCTGTCCCAGTTAACACTAATCCCATCAGCCCAGATCAATTGATTAAAATGTGCATTGTGTGGTGCATAACAGAAGGATAAAAAAAGATGTTTTACTTTATATTCACTAAAAAAGCAGTATGAAATACTGAAATGGCCTCTGCATAACACAGCAGCTTCTGTTGCTGAGTAGGCAGGCTGTGCTTCTGAACTAACAAGGGTTTTACTGTGGTTGATGGCTTCGTTCCTAGGTATAATTAATGGTGGTAATGAATACAGAGGACATGGATGCAGAGAAGATCATTGGGACTAACATTTACCCTAGGGAGCAGTTCATCTACTGTATTATTTCTTCTAGAAATGTTGCCTAGGAAATAAAAATACAAACTTTTTCCTGAGGTAAGCATTTTGGTCTGCAGAAATGCTGTGGCTAGCTTACCAGAAGTGAATTTAGATGTCATGGACCTAGGTCTATTAGGTTATAACTCCCTTATGCAGTCTAGTGGTAAAATGAAACAGGTAATAAATGAAAGTAAAATCAAGAACGGTGTGAACTGGGGTATCCACTCTGAAGACTGAAGTTCCAACCCTATAAAAAGCTACAAAATAAATGTCGTGTTAAAATATGGGCTAAAAAGGGCAACATTGGTGTTATTGTTTTTTCTCTACTGTCTTGGCATTACAATACTCTTTTACTGTCTCTAGTCTTGTGTGGGCTTCACTTCTCATTCAATTCATATCGGATTCCTCTATTTCAATGTAGCTCCTTGCCATTATTTCTAGGTCTTCCCTTGTAACAGCATCTACACTCAACTTTGAACAAGCATGGGCTAGGTTTCTGCTTTCCCAAATTCACTCCCACTCACAGTTATACTAATTCTTTCAACATCCGCCTCCTCTGTGGACAGGCTGTGATTTGTACGCTTTTGTCTTCTCTTCCTCCAAGCCCTGCTGTAACACAGCCAGCACTTTGTTATGTATGAGACCTGAGATGATGGGCCCTGACGCTGAGATGTCACACTAGTGTGACTCGAAAGGGAACCCTGATTGTCATTCAGAGAGAGATTTCAGGGGAAAAAAAAAAATGATAGCATGAACATTGTGCTTGTATTTTTAAAGTGTGCATCAGCAAGCCAATTTTTCAAGCACTGGCTATAACAGAAAAAAGGTGGATCACAAACACAAATTTTAAAATTAATAGATCTGAACTACCATTTTTTTAAACAACCTACAATTTAAACCTTTTCAGGAGGAAAAGAAAAAAAAAATCTCTGCTGAATGGTGCCCTGTGTGGGAGGATTGCATAACACCCACTTAAATAAATTGGACATTAGATGCTTTATTCTTTCTGTCATTCAGACCCAGTGACTTAAAGAAGCATGGTGGTTTCATGTGGGAATATGTATGTCTTTATGCATAGCAGCATAACTGATTGAATTACAAGCCATACTACACTGTAATCTTTTGGAGTGATATGCGTATGTGTAACACACTGTAGGAGTTAATGGAACACAGCTCATAATGAAAAGAAAAACTAATGTAGACAGCAAAGTGGGATTCCTCCTCTTTTCTAACTTTAGGATTCCAGTAGTTATCTGGAAATAATTTTAAGTCACTGCTGAAAAATAGGTATTGTAGTGCCAGATTCATCTGACCTATTTTATCTGTCTACTTTATTATGAGATAATTCATGTCCAAAGAGTTCTGGGTTGTTTGGGTTTTTTCACTCTCTAGTGGAGAACCTTGTCAGACACCTCAGATGTATGTATATATATTTTGTCAGATCAAATTGTAATGAGGAAGGACAGACAAACCTGAATTGGTTGAGTTTGTGTTGACATTGTTCTTACCGGTGGAGGAATACTAGGGGGAAGAGTGGGAGGTGGTGGACAGCAGTGACACATCCCGTAAGTGGAATTTTTGTGTTACAGAGAATGATTTAACAAAAATAGCCCTCACAAACCAGCATGAAAAGAAAATCTGGCAATCTTCCCAAATTAGCCTTCAGCAGACACCGAGAGACCCTTCAAAGGCAATGACTGTAGATGGCCTGCGTATCAGAGCCCTAAAGGCCTGAGGAGAACAAGGACATCATCATGTGTAGTAAAAGTTAACGTTCTACTCAATTAGAGCTGCTAAACAGGATGCACGTATCTTTATCTATTACTTGGAGGAGTAGATATTATTTATACCGATGGACTAGCTAGGGGGTGAACTCTCACTTTGTCTTGGCAATGGTAGGTGCTGTACCCCAGAAGGAATCTCAGGCTGCTGGGTTTACTTAACCTTTGAAGGAAAACTACCTGGTGTTACTTTCCTATGCTGTAGGCACTTGCCACAGCTTTCACTGAAGCTATCTCTTTACTTTGTTAACACGAGCAGTGTTGCATGGTTGAGCAAGGAACAACTTAAAATGGTGTTAATGCCACTGCAGCTTAATTTGTTGTCATTTTCCATCTTTTCCTGATGTTATTTCCCATTTATGCATGTGAGGAAAAGTTTGCAGAGTCTCTGACAGCGGTTATACAAATAATTCCTACTGGAGATTCAAAGGAGCTGGCAGGAAATATTTAAAGCAAAGAGAAGGATAGTCAGATGTCTAAATCTGCAAGATTGAAAATTACACCGTGTCCCATTGGCTAACACGCACTTTGCAAAAGACAGAGAGTCTTTTGCGCAACAGATTTCAAAGTCTCTCTTAGTTCCAGATGAGAGTGAAAATGGAATGTTTTCAGTTCATCACAAAGGAATATTCTCCTTGTAAAAATGTTCTGTGTGCTTTCAACATTGGAGTTAATTTCTTATGATTGCCTTATGTTATAATGCAATGTAAATTTAAAAATTGAATCATTCAAAGACAGAAAATATTAACTTCCAAATGTCAAAATTGAACAGTGGAACCAAATAGGAACTTTTTGTCCATTGTTTTAAAATGACATTTTGGAATAAAATGGTGCAACATCAAGTAGTTTGTTTATTTTTAACTCAGCCATCTATACTGACAGAACAATCTCATACATATTGTGACTTTTCTGTGCTCCAGAGCTTTATTAGGGAGGATTAGAAATTATGTCAGCCCAGAACAGGGGAAAGTGGACTGTGACTTTATTGTTCTAGTTCAAATGGGGAGCTCCTGCTAAACTTCTGTTTGTAATTCCTACTTTCCTTGATGGTGTATAGAATTGAATAAATCTGGCAAGATTTGGCATTCACCGTAGTATTATGTACTGTCATTGCCTCACTCTCTTTTAAATTACAGGATATAATTTTACCTGAAGGTCAGCTTGTTGTTTTGGTTAATTACAGTGATTCACAGGAATATACCACAGAGTACTTAAACCTTTTTTGTACTGGCAGGGCTCAGTTGGCAGATGAGATTCCTCAGAAGAAATTTTCTGGTAGCTTCGCTGATTCTGGGATTGAGATTCTGGCTCTGTGAAATGATGCTCTTGTGGCAAATTTTATAAGTTAGGTTTCAGATGCAAAACCTAGCAAACAAAGAACAATTATGGTCCAATAAGGGAAAAAGAAGTGATTAAAAATTATGTGGGTTTTGTTATTTACACAACTTGTTGTGAGGAGGGCAGGAGAAAAGAAAGCAGGTTATGGTTTCTGGTCCAATAAATTGTAATTAATTTTAGAGTTTCTATTTCTGCCAAAGAAATTATCTGTGTTTTTCTTTCTCAGATATATATCCATAGGTTTTTCTCATGTTCTGAGAAAAAAAACAAACAAGCAATCAAACAAACCACACCTGTGTTCTTCCTTTATAAGAATGGGATAGTACTTCTATTTACTGTTTTCATTATATGGTGCTACTTGTCATTAGTCAAAAGAATAACCAATCTTTTGATTTGATAGGTATTATTATTCTGCTCCTTAGACATTAAGATGACTACAATGCCAGCTTTTAACCATAGTCCCGTAAACCTGTTCGTCGATTGACTGAGATGAGAGAAATTCAGTAGGTTTTCCTCAGTTTCTTTAACCACTGAAATCTCAGTAATGGCTGAGTCCCAAGGAATGACTTTACGAAGTGCTAAACCTTTCATTCTTCCATGGAGGAAAGAGTACATTTTAATGGGTAATACCAATAAAAATAGATTTTTAGCTCTTCTCATTTGGGACAGAGATGGTCCGAAGAATGACATTACATGTCTTTGGCATCTAAGCACTGTTTCACTACCTTTTATTTTATGCAATGAATACTTAAAATGTCCATTCAAATGACAGTGTAATAAATTTTAATGAATGTCAAATGCATCTTTTTCCAATATAATTAATATTTTAGACAGCAGCACTGTAGTACTAGAATCCATTTAAATGTGATCTTACTCAAGATGAAATTGAGAAATTTGCATTTAAATGTACTGTAATAGAAAAACTTACCAGTTTGATTCTGCATGTAGTTGCATGGGTGTGAAATCTTTCTGGAAGTTCAGTGAACTCATGCAAGTCTGTCAGTGTAAATATCAATGCGCATCAGACCATTAATGTTCAGATTTTTCTTTAGTTGCAGTTTTTGGAGATGAAATCATGGAATTAATCAAACACTTTATAGTGACTATGGATTGTAAAATATGATATCAGCTGAGATCTCTGTCACTTCTTATATTTAGTGTTTATATTCTGAAGTCATGTCATTGCCAACCACTTCATAAGCTCTTTACCAAACTTAAACATTTTCAAAACATCAAAAGCTCTTTTTATTAGCAGTAATGAAGTTTCAAAAGAAGTGAGATTCAGAGATGTAATCAACGATTTTCAAAATCACTACTAATTGAAAGGATTTTCCTCCTAGCTTATGTCAGAGGAATTGTTAATATGAAATCTGTTAAAAAGAGTATTTAGAAATCATTCAAACAATCCCTAACATTTCCCATGTTTATCTCTTTAAAAGTGCTAATCATCAAACTAAACTTTGAAAATGGGATAGATTTAATTCTACTGTTATGTCCAGGAGAAATGAAGTCTGAAATCAATATTCAAAGAGCTATCATAGCTTTCACTTGATGGACCAAAAAATGTAAATGTAGTTTAGTGGATAATATCAAGCTAACTTTCATCTTTGAAGAGGTGGGTTTTTTTTTCCTACATCAAGTAGGAAGCAGGACACAGATAAATGAAATGGCGTATGCACCCTGCTGCTTTATGTTTATACTTAGAGAAATACTGCTATTTCTTTCTTCCTTCTTCATTGTAAGTCTGAAAAACTGTATAATGAGTTTAAGAAAAATATATTAAAGGATTGTACATGATACCTTTCTGCCTCAAGAACTGCTGTTCAGCATACATTAAAACTCCTAATAAAAAGAAAAAGAAACAAACACTTGAGAATGGTCAGGAATGCCGACCAGTAAATGGTAAATACTATTTATGAACATATATTTTTAAAACGTCTTTGTGCAAACAGTTTCCTTTGCCCTTACAGTTTTAATAGTTGTAGGTGCTTACTAATTTGGGGAAAAAGAAAAAAAAAGTAAGCTAATTAACTTTCAGTGTCCTCAGTCTAAAAATTTCAACCAGAAAATCTATAAAGCATCTGGTATAGAAAACCTGACTTTGTAGGAGCTTCCTTACTACTTAAATGACATATTTGGTGTATGTGCCTGAAATAAAACAGATTCTTCGAAGGTTAAAATTAATTTGTGGGTTTGAATATTTTATGTAAGGATGACAAAACTGACTTCTGGACTTGGTTTCCTTAAGTAAACCTGAGTACGGTCAAGTATAGAACAGGCTTGTGTTTAACAAGCCCTCCTCCATATAGGAATTCATGTCTAATATTTATATTCCTCTTAAATGCTATCCTCTCTCTTCATTACCAGAGAACTGATGCTCAACACTCTTTATCAAATTATATCTCACTGACTTTTTTTTTCAGATATTTTGACATATTGCACCACCCATCCACCTTTTCCTTTTCTTCCTCTTTCTTCTGTATAACTACTTCTCTCTTACTAACATTTCAATTATGAGACTCTTCCATTGAGATTATACAGATAATTTAAAATGTGAATTTTTTCTTGAGCCTCAGTCATAAACCAAAAATCATAAATGTGGACCATTATGCCTCCAGGGAGCTCCACGAACTTTTACTTGTGCAGTTTCAGTGATTACAAGATCCATTGTTTTTCCTGCTTGCTAAATAGGGCTGATTTACAGTTACTTCTGTAAGGTTTTCACAAGACATTGTAACACATGTGAAGAGTTTCACAGAAGAGAGAAGAAGAACAGTAATTCTAAGAAGCACCAGGGGTTATAAGTGAAAGAATAGCTGTAGTTTGGAGAATCTGTGGGAGAGCTGCTCGTGCATATAGAATCTACAAAATAACTGGTATTTCATTTGAATATGTAGCTGTATTGTTTGTTAGACTGTGATTTTACACTGCACGCTGTGTATGTTAACCTCACTGTCTGTGAATTAAACTGAGAATAAAATTCTCAGATGGATATTCAAAGATTAATGTTGTGAATCTGAAGGAGGCTTCACTTTCCAATTATGCTACCCTTCTAATTGGGTTTTTACATTTCTTACAGCTCGGTTTTAAAAACAAAATATTTATATATAAAAAAATGTAAAAATGTTATCTGTTTTCCCAGTATAAATCACGATAATTTATACATCATTTTTTCCTCTGGATAAAACCATATCTTCTAAAATAAAAGCTAATATGTATCCTAATGAATAACAGTACTAATAAGAGTCATTAACAGTATTACTGGTACCATACAGCTGTACCAGAAGGTAGTCTAATTTCTTCCCTCTCATTTCTGTCTTCTCAGTCCCTTTTCAGGGGACAGTTTATATTGCTGGTACGACCCTAGAATACGGTACGTAATTGGACTTGTACTAGTAATTACAAAATTGCATATATGATTACGATAGCAGTAAATAATAACTTTAGCACTTTTGGCAAGAATATGATAGATTTCTGCCGGCTCAATTTTATAAAGATCTTTTCGTTCTGATGGAAATGTTGACAGTCAGCATTACCTGCCCACCCTTCCCGAATTTGTAATATTTTAGTAGATTTTCTAAACATGAAGTCTAATTTGATATAAATTTTTTATATAAAAAGTCACATACCTGCTACTGAATCTTGTTCTTGCAGTCCATCTTGCCTTGCAAATAGTTTAATATTTCATAGTTGACTCTTCAAAGGATGCTGGACTTACAGAAATCAGGGTTGTTCTGTATGCCAATATATGTAAAATGTAAAATATGTAAAATATGTGCATGACATTCAAACCCAAAGTATGCTATCAAAATATGTTTCTGGTGGTAGTTACACTGTAGCATCCTTCTGAAGTTCATTAGAAGGAATTGCATTTCTTCTAGTCTCCTTCCTGTAGACTTTACTTGAATAAAACCCCCATTGCTAACTATAATGAGTGCCTTTGAACTAATGTAAGTGCTGCAATATCATTACTCCTTTAGTAGCCATAAACGTTCATCACTACCTCTTCAGTACTTGTGCTTTAAAAATGTAACTCACAGCACATTTTTGCTGTTTTTAATGACAAACCACTTAAAAAACATTGAGCCTGGTGTCCATAGTAAAACTGAAAGAATAATAGTTTTCTTTCAATTTAGGGGGTGAATTGAAAAACTAGGAAGAACTTAGTTCAAATGGAACCAAACTATTTTTAGTATTATTTTTGACAGAATGGAAAAATATAACAATGCCTATTTTTTAGTCAAATTGAAATTTTTGTTCAAGTTGCCATATTAATTATGAAAAACCTATCAGCAAAAGAATAAAAAATGAAATGGAAAAAAATATAGCTTTGAAATTAAATGTTGAAAAGTTTATTTTAAATTGTTTTCATGTTTCCAAATAAATATTAATTCAATTTTAAACCTGTTTTAAATGTTTACAGTTTTCTTTCTGAATTACACTACTCAAACAATCTTCTGTAGTGGTTAATGTCTTCTCAAATCTCCACTTTTTGGGAGAAACAACTTTAAGCTTGCCTAGTGCTAGCAAAGCTTTGAAATGCTTATGTAATATGAATGGCTTCTACTCCTGTGGAAGTTTGATCTTTCTACATACTGAATAGGAATTTACATGAGATTTCAATGTTCTTGTGTGCCTGAAAAAATTTACAAGGATAATTTTTTTGTAAGGTTTACTATACACTAA
The DNA here is from genome assembly GCF_963924245.1 of Chroicocephalus ridibundus. NCBI lineage: Eukaryota > Metazoa > Chordata > Aves > Charadriiformes > Laridae > Chroicocephalus > Chroicocephalus ridibundus. The sequence goes on along the minus strand of NC_086285.1, from coordinate 85,907,572 downwards.
CTCTCTAGGCTTTCATTTGATGAAAGAGAGTAGAGAAAAATACTGAGAAATTGAGTTAGCTACAATCTATGCACAGAATTCTAAAACCATCTAAAAAATAATCAAAGACTCCATGTAAATTTAGCTGTAGGCATGATCAGCATTAGACAGGCTGATAGGAATTTTCTCCTAGGACTCTGAACAGCCGCACTGTTAGAATTTACCTTAGGATTCAAACTAAGTTACCAACATTGCACAAAAAGTTCCCGTTTCCACAAAAAAATTCCCTGAGCATAATCTTTGGTTCCTCTTCAGTGCTCGGGAATGCAAGGGTCACCATGTTTGTGGCAGTAGAAGGGCAGTGCGCTGGGCAGACAGACTGGGAGAGGCAGGTCCCACAAGCTGATACCATTTTGGAAGAAGTGACCTTTAAAAAAATAATAAAATCACTGACTCTCATACCTTGTTTATATTCTATTTCTGGCAGTTTTCAGTAATTGTGCTTTTGAACAGGAAGTATAAGAATTTTTTTTCCCCATGTGAGACTGTTCTCCACTAATCCCAAAGTCTCAATATTACATAGCATGATGAGATTAATATTTTGAATAATTAATGTAGTCTCCAAAACTTTCTATAAAATGTATATATTTTTTACTGACTCAATTTCTGATTTAAATTCTTAAAGTTCTTTCCAAACTTGCTTTTTTCCCTTCTGTGTGTGAGGAGAGTAGACGGGTGTGTTTGTATGTGTGCAGATATCAGCATGCTTAAACTAAGATGTCTTATTCTTGTGAGAAAATTTAGATCTCTGCAATGAGAAGTCCATACAGTGATTTGACTCATTGTGCCACATAGCTCCCTGCAACTTTCCTCAAAGCTTAGATGTCATGCAGGCTCTGCCGTGATTTCCTGATTTTCGCCTTTTGACTCATATGCTGTCTTATTTCATTAACTGTCTCGACTGAAGTGGTCTTTCTCTAGGGACCAAACTCTGGTCTGTTACAAATTCTGGTCTGTGTAAATCCCGTGTGTGTTCTCTCTACGAGGTACTTTTTATTTATACTTGTGTTGATGCCAGATAATCTAATCCTAAAATTTTGATAAAACAGTTTGAATTATTACATTGTGTGACATAATTTAAAATCCACATGGAAGTACAAAGATTGCAAGTAACTGTTAGAACTTAACCCCCAGTGTGTCTGGGGGTTCAGAACATGTGAACAAAGTGCTTTGTTCATTTTTAGACACTTTAGCATTTGTAATGACAAAGAAAGAAAAATTCTACAGATCCCAAACAATAAGAAAAGACTTTCTCTGTGTCTAGGAATCAAAGAACCAGTTACTGAACAGACATCCTGGGTTTATCAAGTTGCTGTCCTGCCAGTGCAGACAACCACATGGTATAAATCAAAGAGAAGCAATGCATAGAAACATCCAGTTTCTTTGGTGCACAGATGCTTTGATCCATGTGAAAGCAGGGTATCAAAGTCTGGTACTGCCTCGATCACTGGACTTTTAGAGAAAGGGTGAAGAGTGAACAATTTCAGCCCTTCCTCTGCTTCAGGTTTAGAAATCTGGATTTCTTTTGTTGTTTCAAATGCCTGGAATTTTGGTGCTCTGTGGTTGTGCTGTAGTTCTTATTTGGCAGAAAATATTCATTCGGTGTGTCTCAAATTCACAGAGAGCTTTAGAAAGCCCCAAACTGCTATGCCAGTAAGAGATTATTCAGGCATTCCCCCATTTCTTGCCTCTTCCAGTTCCAATGATGATTTTTGCCTGGAGGCGCCGGTTTGTTAAGATCCCAGTAAGAAAAGCACTCAGACTTTGCAAGCTATCATTTGCAATGCTATTCTTTAGAGTTAACACTGTAAAAGGAGAATAGCATAGGTAATCTTGCATCGCTTTAGATGCTGGGATCCCCAAGCAGTGTAGTGTTGAACAGGACTCTCACCCACATGCGCGCCATGCAGACCCTCTCCATAGCAGAGATTCCCCTCTTTCAGTCATTCAAGTGATTATAGGATTTTCTTGAAAGGAAACAGCTCTATTCATCATTTCTACAGTCATGCTCTCAGGAGAACTTCTTAATGCTCTGTTAGATAAAGGCAAGGCCAGGCAGGTGGTATAATTGTCGGTACCAAGGGGGAGCTGCCTGCAGGCTCCTCTGTCATGACAAGCTGGCTGAGCTTCTCCTGCAGGCAGGGGATTGTGCAGCACAGCACAGACCTGGGCGTGCTCAGGTTAACTGTTACATGGATCACTAGCTCCTCCACGTGCAATAGTCTTCCGGTAAGGATCACTACAAATGGTCAGGGAGCCCAGCCTCAACGCTGTGCCTACTTTGTTGATAAGACATCATGGTTACAGGCTGTGGGTGCAGCTGCCCACTCCCGTACAAGAACCTTGCCTTGCGACTCTAGTAATTATCTGTGATATTTAGCTGCAGGTGAGCTCTTTGCAATTTTCATGGTGCCGGTCTCTTTTTCTGTGTGCCATTGGCTGGTGGCTGGGGGCAATAAGCAGAGTCTCAAGTGATATGGGAACAGAAATTAATTAATTCTGTCTCCCCAGGACATACAGAAAAGAAATTCTGTCATATCCTTGAGTTGTTTAGAGACGCATTCTTTTAAGCAAGGACATTTCTGTGGATAATGTTAGGAAATGATCTTTATATGTGTCCATATGTATGCCATTGCTTGATAGTGGCAATGTAGTACCAAGCCACTTAATCTTTTTCCTACTCTGCAAAGCTTTTTATAATGGACACATTTTCTTAGTGTAAATCTTTACATTCATGTATTTTCTTCATCTTATATAATGATGAATTACTCATTTTGAGTAACACTGGGAGCCTGTCTCTCCCCTGGGGAGAATAATATGTAGATTGTACTGTGGTGTGATTAAGAAAACAATATTAATACATATGTTTATAACACTTTTGTCTTCCTCTTACATCTTGAAAATTAAAGTGCCTTTTCTGGAACACTAATGGAAAAAAGAACAAAAGAAAAGCAAACGTAACCAAGCTGTAAAATAGTTTTAAAGTTTACCAAAATATTTGCAGAAAGCTGTTTGCAGCAGTCATCTAGCCTGGAGCAGTACTCATGTCAATAATGTGAGTCAGTGAGGGATGTTTTTCAGTAGTGTTCTAGAACTTGGAGTAGACCGCTTAGTTTTATTGCCTCTGTTGAAAAATTAAGGCAGAGTTTCCTGAAAAAATATTTTTTTCCTTGCCTGACTCACGTTTTGAACTTTACTCCAGGCTTTGATCATTTAGATACATATACTTTAATTTTTTTTCTGGAGTGACAGATTTCTTCACATATTTCATTTCCGTTTCTACCATAAAACTTCCTGCGATAGTGGATTTTTTTTTTCTTCTTGGCTAAAGATTAAAGACTTTGTTTTATCTTTATATGTATTTTTTAATCATCTTGCTCAAATTAGGTAAACCTAAAAATTTGTTCATCTTTCTGCTATCTTTCACAGTTATTAACTGAATCTATACACATCACTTGAGAAGCACAGCTGATAAAATGATTTGCCTGTACTCACTCAGGAAAAGTAGATAAATCTGAACTAAACAAAGTTTCATGAATCGCATTGCAGTGAGGCTGGTTTATTCCTGATCCTGGCTGGAACAATTTAACCTAGTAATCCTTCCAACAGCCTGTGTTGCTTTTTTTCCCCTGTACTATAAAAATTACTAAAACAATACTGTTGTAAAACATATCTTTTAACAAAGCAAATCTCTCGTAAGGACTATTCCCTTATATATAGAATGTTATAATAATTGGATCCTTTTTATTAAAGCTTTTCATGGATCATTGCAAACATGGTAACAAAACTGCTTTCTTCCCATTGTGTGAGTTCCCAGCTGCAAATAATAAACCCAAGTCATCCCTTGCCATGAACTTTCACTGACAGTGAGCTGAAGTACAAGGCGTATTGCATAATGAAAAAGTCCTTACATTGAAAAATCTTGCATGAAAAACTATCAAAAAATCTCTGTGCTTAAGTCACTTCTGTTTCTCATTTCCAAAGTCATGATATACTTAGTTTTCACTGGAAATAACACATGTGCATGTACCAACACAACCTGTCTAGATGGTGCAGCTCATTTTGAGGGAAATAGATTTTTAAACGTGTACCTGTCAATGTAATGCTGTAAGATAAAACCTTGGGGATCCCTGGAGGCATCTCTTGTGGATGCTTCACTGTTCCAACTAAAGCATTTTGTTTACTTCTTCTCAAACCCATCTCTATATTATGAAGATTACCAAGCTGACAATATGACATGCTGCATTAATTTAAACTTCTATTTACTGAAGAGACTAGCACTGCACATACTTATGATGGCAAAAAAGAGGAAGAAGATGGCATTTCTGAATACCTATCCCCAGTAAATGTGATTCTTTCTGAACTTAGCATAACATTACCATTAGTTTTTAAAATATGATCCTAGAAAAGTGATGCACTGTAATGAAGCAATTTATTACTGGGATATAAAGAATCTGATAAAGTCAGTTATTAAGTCTTAAGTTCATACCATATTAATTTTGGCAGGAGTATAATAATCAGCACTTTTTGCAATCAGGTTCTGTGGTTGCTGTTAAGATTTGCAAACTTTTTTTTTTATTATTTTTGTCATACTTCTGCACATCACTGAAGATTGAAACACAAAGTGTTCTCACATTATTTAAAATCCAGCCTCTAAAGAAGAGAGGAAAAAATATACAGTATTGTGACACAAAATTTTGTAAAACTTCATCTTGATTTTTCTTAAAACACTGCACTCAGAAAGGTTCAACCTAGGTATTTTAGTAAGAGAACATTAGAAAAAATGCAGTTAAGGAATTAAGAGAGTTTGTAAGGGTATGTAAGAATAAACATTATATCATCATTCATTTCCTTCATGACTCTGATGGAAGATACACTTGGAAAATAATTGTTCAACGAGTAATACTGTGCATAGCATAAACAACGGGAAAGAACATCAATGCAGGAAAGTGAAAAAAAGTAATCAAAGGGAAGTATTTCCAAATATTTACACATGCTCTGATGTGCTCAATTGACTGTCTTTCAGTGTTCTCAGTGCCAGACAGAGGAAAAAATAACAGGAGAAAAGGTTGATTTCTTAACCACTTGTGACCCTTCAGGAGGGAAACAGATGTTCTCACATTTCCTGTAGTACATTGCAAGAACAAGATGTATTCGAAAAAAGGGAAATGAATGAAATACTCTGAATCCCCAGAACTTCATTCAGAGTCGCTGGTATATTTTTACTTTGCAAAACTAGGGGAGAGCATCGGTGTCATACTGCAGACACTGGGAAGACTGGGGATGTGAGGGCTCAAGCTGCATTGTCATAAAGATGTGAAAAAATGTATTTTTCCTCCTGTTACCTGTGTTATAATAGGTAGCGGTTCCCATGTTAAAGCTAGATTATTTACTTTTGCAAGTTATTTATCAAGATTTTGCACCTCCCTCCCCCCGAAAAAAATATTTATTTAAAAATTAAGTTACCCTGGGATATCTATTAATATCAGGTTTCGATAGCAGCTGTTTGGTGATGAGGGCACTTTGGTATCTTGTGGCTTAAATAAAGGAGTAGTGTTTCTGTGCAAGGACCTGGGACTAGTTGTTCGAAATGTCAGTCTCTCAAATGCACTTGAATGAGAATAGATGTATGAAACATCTGTGACATGACTGTGAGATTTTTCCTTCGATGTTGTTATGAGAGAAAATTAGTAGAAAACCTTATTTTGCATTGAAACTCAGTAATAATAAATACTAAACTCTTAATGGCAGCATTACCATAGCTACAAAGAGTCCAGCACCTGTACATGAGCAGTTAAACGAGCACTAGGTTAGACTATATTTTGAGTGGCAAGTCCTTTGGCAGGACAATTTGATGGCGCAAATTCTTGTAGTTTACACAGATCACCTGTTTTATTAGAAACCTGATATAATTAGTAGTTGTTTCTCAATAAATTCACTATTTTTGAAAGAAAACAAAGAATCCACCCACTCCTGTCTTTTCTTCTTTAGGTATCAGACTCCTGAACATTTAACTGAAGTACCAGGAATTAGTAAATACTCTGACTGCTTTTGAATATAAAAGCCTTCTAGTGAGCCCATTGTGGGCAAAATCAGACATTTCAGAAGCTGTTCGTTGAGGATGTTCAATTTTTAAAACTTCTTAGTCTAGGATCATTTGTTGGGTTTATTCAGTAGATATATGGATTGTGAAGAACAGCAGTGTTGTGGGAGAGGTGCTATTGGCCTGTATGTACCTGAGGTAGGGTGCTTTTAGTTGTCAGCTCCACTCCATGCTTTCTGTGTGAATTAATCTCTCTTTATTTTGTCCTACATTCATAAGAGGGAATAGTAATCATTTGTTTTTCCTGGTTTTTCTCCTGCAGGCACAGGTAGTTAAAGTGATCATTGTGTGTTCTTGCAGAACATGAGTGTAGGAGATCAAAGGATGTTGGCTCACAAATCTCTGAAACATTTATGAGAAGACTGTGGAAATAAATATCAGGTGGAAACTCTGAAATCTATCCAAACGTTCTTGGATATTTGTTATTACGGAGCTCTAAAAAGTTGACTTGTCCTCTCTGGAGGGAGCATCACCATCGGTTTCTGTACAGCCTTTCTGTATGCTCCTCTACACACACACGAGTCAATTCACATTGCCACCCCCTTCATCTTGCATTTGTGCATATCAGAAGTAGTTCCACTGAAGTACAGTTTAATATACTATATTAAAACCAGCATAATAAAATCAGATACTCATTCTTTAGCTGGTGCTTTTCACTTTGTTTTCTGTCTTATCTTTTATTTCCTATCTTCCTATGTTATGAAGATTAGTGTTTTGTAATACTTTGTTTTCTACTGTCTTTTGTTATTAGCTGGTTCTTCTTTCTTCCCCCTTCTCTTCTTCCATCTCTTCCCTTTCTCAAGCCTTGCTTCAATAAACTGGATCTCCTTTTTTGCTATCTAATTGAGATATCTAAATCTCAAAACAATTCTGAGATAATCACTTAATCTTCTCTGTACTGATACTTTTCAACGGTAGCTCTTTCCCCCACAGCCTGAAGTTACTAATCGTTAAAAAAATCCTGCTTGTTTAAACTCCTTACTTGTTAGCTTTTACATAGAACAGAAAGTAGATCTAAGAGTTCCTAAGCTAGATAATGCAACAGACAACAAGAAAAAAAGCCCACCCTCTTATACTGTGCAATGAACACATTACAAGCAATGGGGTAAAATACATTCTGAATTAAAAATAATGAAATACCTTTTTCATACCTCTTATTGCGGAAAAGAAGATGTTTTGAAGAGTTATGGTCATTTGCCTTCTGTAAAGTCACAAGTTAGACTGATCCTACCAGGATTAGATCTGTTATTTGTAATTAAGATGCCATATTAATGAGTTTATTTGTAACCATGATAATAAATTTATATTGATATTTAGATTCTGGGAATTTCACATGGCTGATCACTGGTAAGGAAAAAAGTATATTATAAATACTATGTTTTCCTTGGTCATATTTCTGACCAAGGGAAAAATGACTGGTAAAGCAGAGTCTGATCGCTGATCCTGTTCATAATGAAAGATATGCTTCCTTAGGGCCAGATTTCAGCCCCTGATTTTCAGCTTACTACAGTGCAGCAAGATGGAAGTTGGGTTTTTACGACGCCAATGTTACATAGCAGGCATTAGAAAATGTAGGAAAAAACAATCATTAGTCACAGAACAGACAATTCATCCCCTGATATGAAAAAAAAAAGGTTATAATGTGGTGAAAAACAATGTTTTTGAAAAATTGATGTAGTGTCAGACAGGAAGTCTCATATGAACTTTTGCACTCAGACCATGAAATATAATTACAAATTATGAAGAATGGAGATCACGTGACTTCATTTGATTTCTGCTTTGTTTTCAAAGTTCTGTTGGACAAAAAGGTAAAAGAAAGGCAATGAGTGAGTTTTGTTTACATAGGAGAACTTTCCTAGTCAGACTAATAAAACACTGTTTGGATACTTTTATTAAAAATGTGACCTTATATAGTGTTCCCTTAAACTGCATCCTAACTGAAGTAAACCAAGGTGAAAAGAAATATTGCTTATATCACTAAGGTAGTTTACACAAGTTAATGTATATCACCTAAATCTTAAGGATAGCACCTGCTTATCCACTGGGAAACAGAACTATCTAAGGCAATGTTGTTTCATTAGATATTTGTCTTATGTGAACAATTTTGCATTTGCCACGGAGCAGGAAGGGGCACAATCACAGTCGTGCCCAGTGACTCATCTGTGGTGACTTGTTACTTTGTGATATATTTCTTTGTGGCTTTTCTTAGTTTTAGCATAATTGAAGAAGGGATTAGGTCAGAACTTGGTATTTAATTAGCATAAGACTTTTATGCCTAAAAATTTTTTGTATGCATTCAGGGCATAGAGAATTTTCTCACAGTAGGTGTGTCTCTTGTAGGGATGTTCAAAACACCTCAAGAAATCTCTAATTCAGATACAAATATACTCCGTAGGTATTCTATTTCTCTAAGTAAGCAGTAAAGTTGAATTCTGAGGCTAGAAAGGCCATGGTTTTGTTTCCTCTAATCCTTTCCAATTTCTCAGCATATAGATACAGGGGTTGGAGGGTAAGAGAAATATCTTTCTGTTGTCCTTCACTGTTCTTCCCTTGAACAATTCCAGAAAAAAGGAAGGTAGCTGCTGAGGTCCGTGAGAGTCCAAATGTAGTTTGCAATGAACAGCTAATGGGATCTAACAGTGTGCATAGCTGTGATAGAGTACATTGACCAAAAAACCTACATTGTATGTGAATCTAATGTGTGGAGGAGTATTGGTGTGTTCACATGCAGTTTCTGGTGTAGTGTCATTTCAAATAGCATATTCAAACCCCCACAAAAAAAAACCCAGACCTTTATGATTTGGACTGTTTTTTCATTTAGGGCATTGGGATTTTTTTCCATTCAAAGTGGACATTCCCCATTGAGCAAATTGGAGTTAATTATTGGATTCTTCTGGAACACAATAACAAATCTATGTATGCTCAGGAGTCCTTCACATATGTTTGTTTTGGAGAAGCCAATCCTCACAGTATGTAGCTACCTTCAACTTCGTGACAAGGAATATTTTGTGTCATAAGGATTGTATGCAAAAAATGCAGAACTGCAGACAGGTAAAAATTCTCCAAAACTGGCAAAAACTTTGTGCTGAACTTGGCTTCTCCTCATACAAAGAACCAAACCCAGTCATTTAAGCAAACTTACAAGAAAACTAAGGCCAGCCCATATTTTGACACGGGCTGTAAAACCACCCACTGTGCTCATTGGATCACATGTCCTTGCTGCACTGAATCAGCAGCATCTCTTGTCACTCACTTCAAAAAAGGTTTGCTGCTACAGAAATTTTTCAACAGAGCAGGGTATGAGTAAGGGACAATGCGAGGGATGCCTTTGAAAAGGTATAAAAAGAAAGAGACAACAAAAGGGAGAGCAACGAAAGAAGCAAGCAGAGAATACAAAAGTGAAGGCGCAGGGTGGGCTGGTGGGAAATAAAGAAAACCGCATATGGGTGGGAAATGATTAATTTTCTGCCATTTTATAAAAATAGGCAGTGAATCTGGAATCATAATTGAGTCAGCATATGAAAACTCATGTATCTTTATGCATGTTTTTTGTGAAGGAACATATTAGAGAGAAATGACTTCACGTCTGATGTGGAGGCTTCCTAACCCTGGGCTAGCCTCTCCATCTGTGTGTAGCACTTCTGTGCAAAATACTGAAAAAGGCAAATGAGTCCAGAAGCAGTTATTTTCTGTCACTCTGCTATTTTGCTGTGAAGTGTTACATTCTTAGGAATAGTAACACATATGGGTACTCCGGAAAATATTTTTATAATTATCTTTGAGGATAGGAACTCATTAGTTTTTTGTTCTTAATAAGAGCTCAGAAGAAAGCTATCTGAATATGTTTGCAACTTAATCACAGAATTCCTAAGTTAATTTGTGCAATTTACCTTCTCTTCTTCAGTTTCCTAAGTTTTCCTTAAATCAAAAAACGTAAGCTTTAAAGATATCTATGTCCCATTTTTCTTCAGTGTTGCTGGTATGTTTGATTTATGTTCTTTTAAATTTGTCCCGTGTTTAGTCCTCCCTGAGGAGTTCAATGAGAACCCCAAAGAAAATGCAATCTAGTTGCAGGAATATCAGAATTGTAGCAGGACAAGGGATTAAAGGAGAATGGGGACAGCAGGGTGAAAGAGGAACCAACTGAGCCATCGTGTCCAGGATTGACTACTATCTTGGATATGACACTGTAGCATCACATCAGGTGAACTTGTATTATGGGGACCTCACTTGCAAAATCTCACAGAAGATAGATACACTTCTTTCAGCCAGCAAGGAACACATCAGTCTTTTCTACATGTCCACTTTCCTGTTGCGATCCAGAACTGATTTCACAACAGCGTTAAAAACATAGCAGACCTTTATTTTATGCCAGAAGAAGACAGCACACCCAGGGGCAAGTGCTGAAGTCTATTACATTATAGGTATTGCATCCCTGAATTATATCATGGCTGGGATTGACCTTCATGGCAAGGATATAAAAGTGGTTTTAATTTTAATATAGTGTGTTTCAAGGCGTCTTGGGAACCTACTTGTGGAAAACTCTTCACACAGAGTATCTATCCTTGGTAGTTTGCCTCCTTTTTGAGCTCTAAGATTTGTCTTTCATCTTTCTCTAGCTTTTATTACCACTTGTTTTATTTAAAGTATGTATATGAAAGGACAATGGTACCTTCTGAAAAAGAAATACGTGCAACACCTTCAGTTAACTATGCCACGTGATCTGCAGTTTGCTGTCAGTTTTTTCTTTATTGTGCATTTTTCACGTTACCTGTTATATTGGTTTTTATCGTTGGTTCTAGCTCAGGCAAGTCCCATTTACTGCAGAATAACAAACATTTGCTTGAAACTAAGTATCTACTAAGTGCTGTAGTGAAGCTGTCTCGTTGTTAGGTTTCTTTTAAATATTACCGAGGAATTCAAAGGCTAACACAGTTCTTTTAATTCAGATATTTGAGAGACTAAACTCTAGTAAATCCAAAATGAGCCGCTGTTCCTGGATAACGTGTATATTAAAAACAAATGGGGATTAATGTAAGCTATTCACTGTCTTAAGGTCATGGTTTGATGAATGTTTCTGTTAGGTCAAGTTTAAATAAAATTATTTATTTTGTGGAACTCCCAGCATTATGGGATCAAAGGCATCTAAGTATTACATATATTAGTTGAAAAAAATAAAAGCTGAGAACACTTTATTAAAAAAAAAAAAAAGAAAGAAAAAAACCCCCAAAAAACTATGAAATTATTTTTTTATGAAAATAGCAGAATTTAAATTTGATGCATATGTCCTGTAAAACACACCATCATGTTTGTATGTAACAAGAAGAGCAGGATAGCAAGTCTGTGAGCATCATTTATTTTGATCCTACCTAAACTACAGGATGCAAATACCACCATTCCCTTCTTGACTTTGGTTTCAAGTGTCTCATTCAGGTTTTTATTACATATTCATTAATTTCTCTGTAAATCAAATAATTCAATTTTGTGACGCTGGTACTCCTTTTATTCATGCTGTGAACTTCCATTTATTTGTCAGAGAATAGGCAATGAATCAGAAGTCGTTTCACTGTTAGAAAAATAAGGCCAGTTCCTTGAGTTCATTTATGACATCTGAGATTTTGAGCAAATTTTAAAGATCTCAGATTCTGAGCAAATTTTAAAGAAGACAGACAATTAGTGTCCTGGCAGCCAAGAAGTAATTTGAACAGAGGTTGTTTCCAGTCAACTGGATATCTGAGAAATGCTTCATTACTTCATAGCCTCACAGAGCAAGTGATGGTAGTATGTTGTTGCTATGTTATGTTACGTTATGTTACGTTACGTTACGTTACATTATACTAGTGTTATGAGACTGCTATTTTTCTATAGTTATTATTTGTTATTATATTAGAAAAATGTTGATTTAATGATAGCAAATTTAAGCAAGTAGTTTTGAAATGGTGGATTCTTACTACAACGTATCAGAAACTGTACCTATCTTTATAACCTCAAACAGTATAAGTTATACTCAGCAATCCACTGATTTTAAGATGTTGATAAAATCTCTTGCACTCTTTCTGTTCCTTACACATCTGGAAAGGAAGTTCTTTCATTGTAACTCTGCAGAATTAGATTTTAAACTTTTGAGGCAGGAACTATCTCTTATTATACAGTGGGACAGGGACTACCTATCCTGGTTACTGTCTGTGACAGATACTATGACACAAGTAATTTAATAATAAAAAAATATTTTTAATTAAAGCAACTTAGTCATATTTACTTGCACATATTCTACTTCATATAAGTTGTGGTTCTGAACCGTTACAAAGTGAGGTGATGGGAACGTAAGCATCTGCTAGCATAAAGGTTATTCTTAGAATATTGGCAGTTAATTGCATAGACTGAGTTTTTTATGTGGAACATTTCAAGCCACATTGGCTGTTCTCATACTGAAAATAATAGGTGATGAAAACAGGCAATAAAAGACAGAAAGATATGTAACAAGGACAAGAAAACAGGAGGAAACTGCTGGGGATTCAATTTGTAAAGGAAAAATAAAATGAAAGAGTGTTAATATGAAAGTGTAATCAAGAACACTAGGAGGACTGTCATAGTGAATATGACAGCATGTGTATACTTAGTTGTATAATATTTTTAAACTTAATTTAAAATCCTTATAACCTCTTCTGAAGGAATTCTCAGTTCATTACAGTTCCACTCTACCAACATCCATGAACAGCAACTAAAGTTCATTTCATCAGGGCACATGCTAGTTTTGCGCATCCTTCTTTCATAAAGTTAAGTGCTGTCATCTGTTCTATTCATTCTGCCAGCTGCCAGTTGTTGGCTCTTAAGAGCCAGCTAATCCTACAGCAGCCATAAAGACACTCTCTGTGGAACATACTGGAACCAGGGGAGCACTGGTGGTTGGGGAAATTTGTTGTGAAGGAAAATGAAGACATGAGGATAGACCAGGATCTGAGACACATGATGGATACTGGGGAGGAAATTCTCACACTAAGATTTTGTCCCATTTGAAAACATAAAGTCAACTGAATGAGAGGGTAAAGTACCTTCTATGCATTCAGAATATAGCACAGTTTTAGTTCAAGGGTCCCATTAGCCAAAGCATCTCTACAAGATAACATCTACAGACATGCTTAAAGTACACATTCTGAATAAGAATAGACTTTAACCCGTGGTTTATGTTTGGTTGGGGGTTTTTTTCAGTTATTTTGTTTGTTTGTTTTGGTTTTGGTTTTGTTTGTTTTGGTTTTGGTTGGGTTTTTGTTTTTTTTCTGTTTTTTGTTTGGGTTTGTGGTTTTTTTTCTGAATAACAATCTAATTCAATAAATATTTATCCAGAAGGAAAATTCTGGTGTTTCTGTTGATACTTAGTTCAGAATAGGCATGCATTGTATTATAACGGAGCTTTGAATGTAAGGTGGGGAATGATGGGCATCTGCTCTGGAGGTCCAACAGGGGACAAATTCATAAGAAAGCACAAATTTCTGGCTCCTGCATCTTTTTGAGTTGCTATTATAGTAGGAGTGAGAAGCCCTGTCCTTTCACAGAGGTACCACCCTTTCTCTTTTAGAGGCAGCTGCTTGGCTAGGAAACGTTATGTACTCAATCAGGGTGAAACAAATTGTTGTCTGGCCTCAGAAGTCACAATGGCTTATAGCTGTGATGATTGTAAATCCCTTTCTCTTTCTCTCCACTGCCTTCAGGTGCCTCTTTATCTCCCTTCTGTTTAACATATAATGGGTTTCAGAAGGAAAATATCGTGTTTCTCGCCTGAAATACTACAATTAGTGTGTAAGTTCTTAAGGAAAGACATCTTTTCTGATAAACAGTCTAAGGCGGCTCTCATGTAAACTATGAAACCCCTCATATTTCATTCAGTTTAGAAGGGTTCAAGTGAAATGAAGCACCTCTTCTTCAGTCCTCTGAGGTGGCTTTTTTCACTGAAAGGTGAAATGCCAGGTAGGTTTTACTGTTCTCTTGTATTCTTGCAGAGGTGAAGATCTAGGATGTTGTAAAGAGTATGTTGTATACAGATTTTCTCATACTACGTATATAATATGCTTATACTACTGTATGCAGTATACAATAGTATGTATTACTATAACTCTTCTTTCCTACATCAGAAAACATGAAATATCATAGAATCACAGAATCACAGAGTAGTATGGGCTGGAAGGGACCTTGAATATCATCTAGCTCCAATTCCCTTTACCATGGTCAAGGACACCTTCCACTAGACCAGGTTGCTCAAAGCCCCGTCCAACCTGTCCTTGAACACTTCCAGGAATGGGGCATCTGCCACCTCGCTAGGTAACCTGTTCCAGTGTCTCGCCACCCTCACAGTAAGGAATTTCTTCCTAATATCTAATTTAAATCTACCCTGTTTCAGTTTAAAACTGTTACCACTCGTCCTATCCCTATACTCCCTGATAAACAGTCCCTCCCCACCTTTCCTGTAGGCCCCCTTTAGGTACTGGAAGGTTGCTATAAGATCTCCCCAGAGCCTTCTTTTCTCCAGGCTGAACAGCCCCAACTCTCTCAGCATATATCTCTCACAGGAGAGGTGCTCCAGCCCTCTGATCATCTTCATGGCCCTCCTCTGGACTCACTCCAACAGGTCCATATCCTTATATTGGGGGCCCCAGAGCTGGATGCGGTACTCCAGGTGGGGTCTTCATGAGAGCGGAGTGGAGGGGGAAAATCATCTCTTTCGGCCTGCTGGCCACGCTTCTTTTGACGCAGCCCAGAATGCGGCTGGCTTTCTGTGCTGTGAGCACACGTTGCTGGCTCATGTTGAGTTTCTCATCCACCAACACCCCCAAGTCTTTCTCCTGTGGGCTGCTCTCAATTAATTCTCTGCCCAGCCTCTATATGTGCTTGTGATTGCCCCAACCCACATACAGGACTTCGCACTTGGCCTTCTTGAACTTCATGAACCAAGGAGAAGTTCTTCTTGGCTCACCTCTCAAGCCTGTCCAGGTCCTTCTGGATGGTATCCCTTCCCTCCAGTGTGTCTACTGCTCCACATGGCTTGGTGTAATCGCAAACTTGCTGAGGGTGCACACAATCCCACTGTTCGTTTTGCCAACAAAGATGTTAAATTAACATTAAATTAACAAAAAAATAAATGCCACTGTCCTGGTTCCGGTGGGGATAGGGTTAATTTTCCCTGGTATTCCATGCCATGTGAGCCACGCCCACCCTGAGCTGCCGGGGGAGGGGGCAGGAAGTTGCTGCTTAAAAGCGGGCTGGGGCGTCCCGGGTCCGGCCGGTCGTCGAGCGGAGCGGCGGGGAGCGGCGGTTCCGTAATCGCGTTTGTATATTCCCCTATCCGTGTTGTTATTGTTGTTGTTTGCCTGTTCCCTTTGCTGTTCTGTTAAACTGCCTTTGTCCCAACCCAAGAGTCTTGCCTTTTCTTACGATCCTTCCTCTATTAGGAAGGCACGTGCGAGCGGCACGTGGTTCTTTGTTGCCATCTGAGGCTAAACCACGACAGCCACTCATCACTGCTCACCACTTGGGCATTGCGCCGTTGACAGCAACATTTTGAGTGTGACCATCCAGCCATTTCCTTGTCCACTGAATGGTTCATCCATCAAATCCACGTCTCTCCAATTTAGGGACTAGGATGTCATGTGGGACAGCGTCAACTTCTTTGCACAAGTCCAGGTAGATGATGTCAGTTGCTCTTCCCTTATCCACCAACACTGTAACTCCGTCATAGAAGGCCATTAAATTTGTCAGACATGATTTGCCCTTAGTGAAGCCATGTTGCTGTCACCAATCACCTCTTTCTTTTCCATGTGCCTTAGCATAGTTTCAGGAGGATCTGCTCTATGATCTTGCTGGGCACAGAGGTGAGACTGACTGGATTGTATTTCCCTTTTTAAATATATATTTAGACCTTGGCCACACCTTAAAAAATGCCTATACCTGTATTTTTTTTTTCTTTTAATCTAAATCCACAGACTATTTGCAAGATGTCACTCATGTAATCACAGGTACATCTCATTAAGCAATAGTCGATACTATGTAGGAAAGGTTTTTACTTTCACGGGCAGTGTTTTTTATTGGGAGTACAGATGGTAATTTGTGAAGGTTTCAGTTTCAGGAGTATTCGATTTCATTTTTATAGCCATAGTTACTTTTGCAAGTTATAGATAAGGTACTTGAAATTTCAAATCGCTGTTGTAGTCTTTCTCTTTTTTTCATTTTAAAGAAATACTAAACACACTTCATCGTTGCATGGAAACTGAAAGATACCCTGGTACTTTTTCATAACCATATAGTAGAAGCGACCACTTACACACATTTAAACAAAATATATCACATCTAATATTTGTTATGATAGTGGCAGTGAAGTGCAAGTGGCATACTGTTGTAAAAAAGATAGTAGGAATAGGAGAAATGAGCTCCTGCGGACAAAGACTGCAGGGCAAATTCACTATGGAATGCTCTGTTTCTTGTCAAATGTTTTACTAAATGAGGCTTATAGCAGAAAAGCAGCACAATTTGATTATATTATTTTAGATGGAATTTTTTTAAGAAATAAAGAGCAGAGCTAAATTCATGGAGGCTATGATGGGACTGTGGCAAGTGTAGTACAGGGCACACTCAGTTGTCCTGTTCCCCCAATCACACCTAGCAAGAATGTGACCATTCAAGGGCACTGCAGCCCCTTTTCAGCTTCCCTGGCTTTCTTCTGATGGAAATCATGTTGGGTGGCAGTGCGTGTCTGTGTTTTTGCAGACATTGAGCCATGATGCCAGTGGATCTCATATCTAAATGTAGGAGTTACAGAGACTTTCCTGGTCCCGTAGTTTAGGCATAGCTGGACGGACTTAGTTATTGTAACATTCGCTTTAGATTCTTAACAGAATTCGCAGCTGGAGCTACTACTCCTACTCTTATAGAAGGAATCTGGGGAGATTTTGCAACTCTGACCTGGACTCACAACAGCCATCTGGCTGAACAGAGGACCTCTTCTTAACACGCAAGTAAACACAGATCTTGTTAATTGCAATAGGTATGCTAAATATCTTACATTTAGGTGAAATGAAAAAGCAATGAAACTCCATGTGCAGTAAAATAGCTGAAAAAATAAACCAGAGCAAAAAGCTGCTCATGGGGAGTAATAAAAAAAGAGTAGTTTTAGTTTGTTGCTGTGTTTTCCTGTATGTGTGTATGAGACAAAAAGGAGAAAGAAAGCAAGCAAAGCCAGTCATTTGTGCTGAGAGGGGTAAAAGACGAGATTCCTTAAGTCACAGGACTGTCTGGAAAAATAGCTCTGAAAAACATTTTGTGTTTGTTCAAGCTTTTCAAGGAAGCAGGATTTAATGCTGTTTCTTAATAACAACTGAGAGCGCACCAAAAAGAAAATAACAGTAATATCTCTTCTTTTCTTCCCATCTCCAGACTAATTCCCACAGAGAAAAGTCTAGCAGAATGCTGGTAGGCTGGACAATACCGGCCAAGGGTGAGTGCTGGAGAGTGCTGGACATGGTTTCAGACTATGCTGTCAGGGCTTTGGTCCTCTTAACATAAAATTCCTGTTAATTTCTAACAGACTTATTTATTTGACCATGTTGAATGACAGTTTGTCATTTGTGTTCCAAAACACCGTGAAAATTTGACTCATCAGAGAATCAGTTTGATTTTAGAATATTGTAAAAGTTAATGCCCCGTTACACAATAAACTATAATACCATTATCTTGTTAGTATTTGCAATAAATGACATTTCGTTACCCTATTATGAAGCATCTGGTCCCAAGTCAAGAACTTTGTCATAGTGCAAATGTAAGGACTTTTAGAGCTATGTCACACACTGACATACCAGATGTCCTCATTTTTTATGCTGTTACAGTGAAGTATTAATCATGTGTGTGTCAGAGACATCCATAGGCAAAATAAAAATTTGCTCAAATAATTTAGCCGCAGTCTTGCCATAAACTGCATGAGAAAGATAGAGTGAGCTCTGAGAGATATGACTCAATAGCTGCTACTTGTCGTCTAAGGCTAGAACACTAAAAGAAGAATAGCTGGTGTTAGTAAAGGACAAGAAAATCTCTGGTGCTGGCTTCTGTAAAAAGTTTTGAGTTTTCTTAGGAAAGGAGATAAATGGAGCTGTGTTCCAAAACAGAAGGAATTGTGAGGGTGAGCCAACAGACTTTGGGTAGGAAGAGCTGAAAATGAGGTCAAAAGCTTTCTTGTTTGCTTGGCTATTGATGACCAAGAGCTTTAAGATTTTATAGTGGTTTTTGCACTGTACATTTTTGTTGGTTTATGACAAAAATAAGAATAGCATGCATGAAATGAAGTTATTTGCATGGGGTTGAACAGAAGGCTGTCATATGGAGCCAGGGCAAGAAACAGATGGACTTAGATACCAGCTGTTTGGAAGGAAGAAGAAGGCAAATTCAAGCTTGAGGAGAATGACTGTAAATCAATGACTGCTGGAGTACATTTTTCTCCAGTACTAGAGTGGTCCTGATATGCTTGGGTTAACTAAAGCTGCATATATTAGACTGTTTGATGGTAATCAGCATGAGGTTTTTAGGCAGCTGATTGAATTTTGATGTTGATGAAAATTTCTTTTGTTAGTTCATGAAAATGGCCTGCTGGATGTATAAGCTCTTGGGTAACAGAGTCTAGTCAATCTTCATCTTATGCCAGAAGGACCCCTTAATTTAAACATAATACAGGGTTTGGTTCTGCAAAGTAATTTTGATTATGTTCAGCAAGGGTTTTCTTTCTGTGTCACTGGAAAAAGAAGTGTATGACTTATTTTATGTTTTTATTTTTAAAGTTACCAAAACAATGCCAGTTGTTAAAATATATGTTTTGGACAATAACATTTCAAGAAGAAAATTTAAATTCTGTGGTGTTCTTCGTTCTATGTAATTATTGTCTAACTCCAAAGGTGTTGTGTACTCCATGCTATTAATGGGTTCTGGTCCTTTTATAGCCCTAATAGACTGATTTCAGATAGCATCAGATTGATCTTCTGGCCTTGTGGTTGCCTTACCAAGAATAACTTAATAGTCCGAACTTGATCCCCTTTATTTTCTTGTCAGGAAACTCTTGCATTCATTTCCCCTATTGTTCGTCCACACAGAGGGTAACAACCAGCTATTACTATCGGATTCCTTTAGCAGTTCCTCAGAGTTCAGTCATGCTAGTGGACTATGTGGAAGTCTAGATGATGCTTATGAGTGGAAAAAGAATCATATTTTCTCTATAACAACTTAAGAAATTGTACAAGCATATGAAAAAAATACCTCTGTGTAGTATTATTTACAAATACAGATTGTAGTGTTTACTGAAAACTAGAAAATGTCATCATTCAGGGTTCTCGTGACACAGCCTCTTGATATAGCTAAATGCCTTATCTTACAACATAAATTTTAAATGTCCATCATCGCATTCTCAGTTTAGATTGACTAACACATGATTTTTCTTTCCTATCTTAGACAACATGTGTTAAGTCAAATAGCCAAAATTTTGCTAGTGAAGTTTTTTTTCTTGCTACCCTCACTTAAGGTTTTGCTGTTGATTTAATTCTGAACCTCTTTACTTTTAGTTGAGTCCATTCAAACAAAAAATGTACTAGAGATGTGAGGAACACATCTTTTCTAAATTCCAATTGCCATGCATTAGGAAAAAAAATAATGCTGATGAAATGGATTGTCCTGCAGCACAGACATTCAAAAAGAGAAAAAAAATTACTCCCCAAATCGTTCTTTCCAAAATGCATGGATGCTTTGTTTTATTATGCAGTACTGAAAAATTAATTTATAAGCTATATAGACATAGGCAAATAAACTTTCCTTTAATATTCCAATTTTGTCTTTGACAAGATTTCTGTAGTACTCTTCTGCATTTTCTGCATCAGACTTTGAAAACTTTGTAATTAATGTCTAAAGCTCTTTCCTCACATACGTTATGTTGTTTGTAGCATTATTGCTTTTAATATTTGAAAGCGCTCTTTGCTGAATAGCAGAATACAACATACCAATATAACCTAATTCACTTTATTGTAAATGCTTCTAAAAGTCTGTGTGGTTTAGTAATCTTAGCAAATGTATTGTAGATTGCCTCAATACTAATTATTTTCTACACATCAAAATGTACATTATAAATCATCTTTGCTTTTCAAAGTTATGATTCAGAAGCTATAAAAAGACTATTTTCTGATCAACTCTATAGAATGATGGTTTCTTCCAGTATTATGTCTCTTGCCTTTCAATTCTCTTGGAAGCGATTTGTGTATGTAAATAAACCTCCCTTAATTGGGATGCCATCTGCTAGGTTAGCTAGTGATATGTCACTGACAATGCATTTATTTATGTTTCATATATCCCAGCTCTCGTGAATCTCTCTGGTGAAACTGATATTTCAAGGAACAAAAGCAGACTGCAATTAACGTTTCTGTTATCAATAAAGAGGTGCCATAGCTCTGCAGACCAATGTGAATTTTGAGAATTCACTGAAACAGTGGCCTGAATGGAGGAGAAATATATGACAATATCAAAGGTCCCCTTCTCATTTTATTATTGAACTGTGACAAAGGCTCTAATCATAGCCATAGGCAAAATAAGCAGTTGCCTGGGGCAGTAGACAATAGTCTCGTGACAGGCAAATGTTCCTCTTTGTGATTTTGTTAGTATGAGCTGCTTGTCTTTGCTCTGGGTCCGCTTTTATCTTGGGTACCTACTTACCTCTTCGGTGCTGGAGCAAGGAATAGGACTGCAGCAATTTGCTGTCACCACACTGATCCAAGATCATTCCTTATTTCCCCCCTTTCTTGCATAGCTAATGCCAGAGAGATATCAAGGAGATAATAGTTTGTGAAATTCCTGGCTCATTGGGTGGGTCCATGACCTTTCAGTGATGAACTAAAGTCTACTGACTTCTTACATCCAGCTGTTTGGCTGTCTTTGAATTATCTTAAAAAATGTACAAAACATCTCCTATCTTAAGTATGTACAAAAGACTGACCAGTGTGAACATTTCTGCATTTGCAAGAACAGTTTTGACTGACTATAGGAGTTGTTCTATCTAACTACAGTCTGGTCTATCTTGGAGTGGCAACCACCTGAGGAGTCTTTGGGATAGCCAGATTCTCCATTCAGGATGCTAATTAATGATTGAAGCATGCAGATAGTGCTTACCAATTTGTCTAGGCACAGCAGGAGATACTTGGGAGAATCTCCAAGACTGTAACAGTTAGTCAAATGTTTTCATGTGAAGGTGGGGAGGAATTCAGCTAATTCTGTCACTCAAGTTGGTCCATTGGTTCACCTGTGCAGAAAGTAGCTGTGGAGTTCCTGCACCACCCAGGGAATTTAGGACTAAATGCACTGTGTGTGCACAGCCCTGACACCCAGCCACACCAAGTAGTAACTGTAGGACAACTGAATTCTTCTGTCACGGTTACCACATGAACTTTGTAGCTTTTGCCATATGGGGGTGCGTACCATAAAGGATGCTAAAGTTACATCCCTCCCCAGGAAGGTATTGTGACTTCATTCCTGGTGTGAAAGAATTCAGTTTTTTCTACACCCTTGAAAAGTCTGGAGGTGACTCTGAATGTAGCTCTGAGGATTCACTGGGCCTCCTGGGAGTATTCATCAGCTTGTTTATCATCTATTTCTGTGCTATTTTGAAGAGCTGGTTTACATCTTGCATCTATTATAATTCTGTTTTAAATCCTGAACTCTAAACTAGTCTGCAGTGTTGGGGCATGGCACATTAGAAAAAAAAAAAGAATTAGAGAGTGGCCCACATACAGAGCTCCTAGAAGAAATACTCCCCCCCACAAAGGAAACATTATCATTAATCGAATCTGGCTGTGAGGTTCTGATTTGACATAAGGGGAAAAAAAATTACCCACCTTGAGCATAATTAAGCATTGGAATGTGTTGCCTAGAGAGACTGTAGAATCTCTGTCCTTGGAGGTTTTCACAGCCTATCCAGGCAAAGTCCTGGGCACATGCTCTAATTCAGTGTTGACTCTACGCTGGGTAAAAGATTGGATGTGAGGGTCTCTTGAAGTCCCTTCTAACCTGATTTATTCTCTGATTCTGTGATTCTATGAGAACTAGAGAAAATAAGCAACTGAAGCAAAGACATAGCCATCCAAAGATATGGAAAAAAAGAATTTTTTTTAGTAGGTTGAATCTAATTTGGTTTTTTTTTCCTTCTTTTTTATTTTAAAATGGGAGCAAACATCTCTGTTATAGCCAAAATTTCCTATTAACTAGAATATTGTATGCAAAACTTCTTTTATATCACCAGAGTGGGAGAACTGGTTTAGTCCTTTTTAAAGTGCACGTCCACACTGCACACAATGTCATTTGCTCAAGATGAAAAATAAAAATTAAGAACATCCATCAAAAAGGAAAGAAAAAGGCCATAGAAAGTGACAATAATTCTGTGAAAAGGTTTGACATTTGTTTACTCCACCTACTTCACTATAGAAGGTTTTTGACAAGGAGTTTCCATGTAATGGAGTTACTTCTGCAGAAAACTGGAGTAATGTTACGGTGAATATAGTTCAAAGAGGACTTTTTTATCTACTTTACACGGCAGGATCAGGTCCATAAATCATAGCAACTCTGGTCTGAAGGGAAAAAGATTTTCCAATGTCATATGCGTTTCTAACAGAATGAATTGCCTAAGGAAGGTATTTATGAAAACAGTAACCAAAAGTGTAAGCCAGAAGAAATCTTGTGGTGAAATTGGAGTAATATATCAAAGTGACAGAAATAAGACAGTAGGGTTTCTTTTAATCAGTGAGCTCTGTGTAATTAAATGTGGTGTAACCAAAGAAGACTTTTACTACAAAGAAATGAAAATATAGATGTGTTTACATATTTGTTATCATACATCTTTAGTAAGAGTGAAAAAATGAAATTGCAAGGGAGGGAAAAGTATATTTGTTTTCTTCATGGGTAAAGTATAAAGCCACAGCATTGTTCAGTGCATGTTGTTAGTACCAGTCAAAGCTCTTTAAATTAGGAATTCTCTCTCAAAACAAGATAGAGAGGCAACACATCATTTAACTTACTAGATCATGTAAGTCAGAAGCAGAGCCAGGAATAGTTGGGAATATTCCCATGTGTTTGCTTATTATGTTGCCATCCACAGATACTGCTCAGTGTG
Source organism: Chroicocephalus ridibundus (assembly GCF_963924245.1). Lineage (NCBI taxonomy): Eukaryota > Metazoa > Chordata > Aves > Charadriiformes > Laridae > Chroicocephalus > Chroicocephalus ridibundus. Next base: position 85,884,260 of record NC_086285.1, on the reverse strand, counting down.
AAGCAGACAAAATGTGTGGAATATTTCACAGCTACTCTTGAAACTCAGCATCATAGATGAAGAAAAAGTCGTTTCCTTCAAAGTGTTAAAAATGTCGTGTTTCAAATCATTGCCATTAAAAACTGAATAGTTCAATCATGAGAGCTGAAAGACTATATGGTAGGATGGCAAGCACTGCAGCAGGTGGGTGAAATAGATGTCTGATTTCTTTATAGCATGCTGTCTTGACGCAAACACAGTTATTGAGGATGATTCAAATATAGCTTCTTGAAATGATTATATGCAGTGCGGAAAGTTGATTTATGTCATGAGTTAGCAAGTGATATTAAAGTGTTTGCATTGCTGCTAAAACAAATAAAAAGCAGCAAAAACATTTCTATATTCAGTACAAGCTCAACTTTCATGAGGTCCTGAGGTTATAAACCACCTTGACGTATGCATGGCCCTGAAATGCCATCTGATTTCCGTGGACTTCTGAATATATTTCCCTTCACATTCTGCTGTTCTTTCAAGGATGATCTTTTAACCCTCTTTAAAATATTTTTGGTCAAAATTCAAATCTCCTTGTTCAGAATAAATCCCCAAGTCAGTAAGAATTTAGTCTGAAGACTGACTTCAAGATTTAAACTCCTTCCATTTTAGCTTGCTCACATTCAAGACATTAGCTTTCTGCAATGCTGCTAAGTAACCTTCTCCTTTCCGAAGTTTTTCCCTTTGCAGCTGTCTGGCTCATTTTCTCTCTGTTGACTTGATTTATAGTGTCAAAAGAGAAAGGAGATATGCAACATTTTTATACTGATTCATAGGTAGGAAAGCAAATGTTTTAGGGCCATCTCCCAAGGGTTGAAATCTTTCACCTTTACTTATCTCTTAAGTCTGTTTGCGAAGTGAGATATCACCTGGGGGAAAATAGGGGAAAATAATGTGAGATAGTACAGAAATATAAGCTAGAATTAGTCTGGGAAACTGGTGACAACATTCTCTGTTATGACGGCTGTTTCACAATACTGTTGTTTCAGAAGGTCAGCAGTGATGGATGCCTCTGTTTAACATCTAGCCTGGTGCTTTCTACGTATATTTATAAAGCTAACTGCAGACTTGAACTTAGGATATTGTCAGTATTTGGTTGCCTCAAAGCGAACTATGTAGTACCTGACAAAGGACCATCAAGTTTACACCTCACTGGATTAAAAATGTTTTTGGGAAAGCTCAAGAACATAAAGATGGTGTGTCTCCTACTGTTTATTCCTGGAAAGGTTCTTTATAACTGAACAAATCCACCAGTTGGTGTGCATAATGCACCAATATAGTGCCCAGTCTCTTTGGATTGCTATTTGCCAGATTTTTTCATGGACTGTAGTTTTAGGAGTCACTCTTTAAAAAAAATAAAAATAAAAATAAATCCTATTTCCTGGGATAAAAACTTGTGGTTTTCCAAGTATGAGCAGCAAGCAATATCTGCTCTCACAAACATAGACATCTAAGTACCTAGTACCTAAGTACCTAGTACCTAAGAAACTGTCCTGTACAAAGGGACTTAAACTGAACTTAATTATGATCAGGACATAATATCTTATGAAAATCTTCCCCATCATCCTCACACTAAAAGGCTACTGTGATATTTCTGGATCATAATCCACTTTTGCATGAACAGGCACAAAAACTGCCTCACCAGAAATTACAGTTTTATAGTACGATTTGAGACCACAAGGGAATCAGGATGTTTCTCTCTTCTGGCTACCTACTTTGGAATTACCTTCTCTGCAAATACAGACCCAACAAAAAGCCACACAAGTATCACATCACCACCTGAAGAATCAAATCCACCATGTGGTCAGAGAAGCCCACTAAGACGCTCAAGGGAATTGCCTACCAAACCTTACTGAAGCTAGTAAAAATCCAAAGCCCTGCATTATATGGTCTGTGTTTAGCTCCTAGTGGCAGCAGCAGGAGTGATGGAGTGATGCTAGAAATGGGGAAGAGAGAATAAGTTAGTAAGAGAAAAGCCAGCATGATGATATATGGACCTGATGTGTCAGCTGAACTAAAAACATAGATTTCCTCGAATTATTCTGGCAGTAACATTCACAGTGTATTTTTTAGCGTCTAGATTTTCACTACTTCAATCTCTGCTTTAAATCTGCAGATTTTTTTTTTTTAAAGAATTTTCTGTTTGTCTTACTATGTCCATTAGTTGGAGTTTTCCACTTAGTTGATTTAAATAATGTCATATCCGTTTTCGTAATTGTCCTTTGGATTTAACATCTTATTGATAGGAAAATTCATAACTGCAAGGTACGTTTTAGTAGCACGCTTGCAGGTTACAGTAATGCTTTTAAACCTTAAATCTGAGAAGAAGCATTTTAAAGCTATCAAGCATACCCAATGTCTTCAGTGTTTTCTGTTATTTCTGGGAGTAATATTATGTTGCCACATCATGCAAGAAGCATGCATAAGGAGTTAGCTTTGCTTAAATAATTTTTAAAAGTTTATTCTCACTAGTCAACAGAACTTCATCTTAATTTTTTAAAGAAATGGTATTTCACCCTCTGAAAGCTTAGTTGACTTACTAAGGAACATAGCACAGTGTAAGAAAGTCCTTAAAAACTTGTTTCCGTTAACTGTCAGATTCATCAGAAAAGAAAGTGCTTACTGAATGTATTTCAATCATAAATTATATAAAAGGTTTGTTGAGTGTTTAAGAAAGGCGAGGTCTTTTTTACTCACTTAAGAAAGCTTATATACATCCTCAAACACAGATCATAAACAACATAGATAAGGGTGAAGGAAATTTCCTTCATTGTTTGGCACTTCACGAGCAATTATTTGTTTAGGTAAGCCTTTGTGTTTCCTTAACATAGAAGCGTGAACTTTTTTTTTTTTTTCTGTGTTGCTGTGTGGAGTAAGAGAGAGAAGTAAAAATTACCAGTAGAGATTCAAACCCTTTATTTTAAGAAAAAAAAGGTTTGCGTATCACAGTTCAGAGCTTTGATAAAGTGGCATTCAAAAGGAGATGGTGAGATGAAGACCCTATATTGTCTCTTGCTCCCATGCACACCCTAATATGGTTTAATATCACCATGCAGTCTTTTTATATAAGTGATACTTGTGACACAAAGTTGTTGAGATCCAGACACTAGAATGCTCTTGATGATATTATAGTTAGGACCACACCAGCAGGGACTGAAACTAGAAGTCAGCAACAAAATAAAGAGCAAGAGGAAGGATATTAAATGTTTTGACAAAACTCTCCCTACTGCCCTTCATCCCAGAATTAAATTTGGGATTTTTCCGTAGTGTTCCATTTTTTTAATCAACTCCAAATTTAATTTCTAAAAACTGTGTTTTATCAACATTTCAGTATAAATATTTTGACTAGTCTTGTTTGCAGCATACTGACCTCCTCTGTGGCTTGACATAACTGTGAATTTTTTCTGCCTGACGTTGTCCTGCTTGAAATTTTAGCATGCAGCTCGCTATTTACAATTCCCTGTCAAGTTTTGTGTAGCAGAACCATCTTGGTTTGCTCTTCACCTGTGAAGCTTCTGATACAGCTCTCTCTACCAGTATGGCCTAGTGCAGGTACGTAAACCTGGGCAAGGTGGTTCATGTGCTTGAGTATGGCAACTACAGGGTCATCTGTCACAGAGCTACTTACCTTTTCTTTCCAAGAGCCATGCCTCTGCCAAGGTCAAGTTCAGACTCCTTTTTTTCCATGGTTTTCACATCAGCAGCTACTCTCTAATTGGGTTCCAGTCTGCCATTTGTCATCACAAAATCAGGAAAAGAGAGTAAATTAATTGCAGTGCCCTCTCTTGACTTATGCTTATCCAGTTCATTGCACCGTTAAGTAATTCACACAGAGTATTCCCAGGGTAAAGCTACATATTTTATGAGTCCCCTTTCTAAGGTTCCTTTAAAAACTCCTTTTTTCAGGTTGCTTGCTTATGCTATTTTTGTCAGAGACAACAGCAAAATCTACATGCTCTATTGTACACAGGCATAAAAAAAATCCCAAAGTACAATCTAAGCACAGAAATGTGGCCCATACAGATGTTCACATTCCCCAGTGCTTTACATTCTATTAATATATATAATACACATCTTTTGTGAACATTACATGAGATTCATTTTAAATATAAGGCAATATAGAAATGGCATCAGCTTAGGGTGCTGTTATTTTATTTTTTTTGTATTATAACAGTTTATCATGAATCTTGTTAAAAGTTTTGTTCTCATATAACCTTTATTACTCCCTTCTATGGTAAAATAATGCATAGTAATTTCCTTTCTGTTATTGCCCTCTCTGATCTGACCTTCAAATGTCAGACTTGCTGCTTTTTGGTCATGCATATAATATGCACCTTGACTCACTTCTGTGAAGCTATATCAGACAAAGGTCCTTTCTTGATTCAAGCTTTGAGTGAATTAATCACGTTATATCCATCATTTACACCAAAAGAGCAGATATTTTTTCCAAACAGCATCTTTCCTACAGATGTAAAATGAAAGTGACAGAAACACTTGTGTTTAAAGCACAAAAACAAACGTAATATATGCTCCTTTTCAGACACTAATGGTTAAGCAAAATCATATTGGATTGTTTAAAAGCTAAAGTAATTGTCTTACAAGCATACTTCAGTCTTTAGGCTATATTGTATTTCATGCTACAGGTGTTTTCAGAACTGGTTCAATGCCTGTGTAATGCCTCTATAATACCATTAATCTCTCCAATTATTGTATGTTAGCACAAAAAACCAAAACATTTTCTTCCTTGCATAATTATTTAGCACCAGTGTCTGCAAATTATTAAGCATCAATTAAGCTTTAATTTACTTCATTATCAGTTGCATTTCTCTTTACCAAAAGAAAGTTTTATATAACTCAGCAGGAGATGTTCATTTGTTCCCAGGGTAGTTCAGCATAACGTCATTTCAGATTTTGAAAACTGGAAGACATTAAAAATAGATGGCTAACAAAGGAAGCTTATGCATAAAATCCACTGTATGAAAACCTGAATATTTTCAGAGCCAATGCAGTCTGTATAGAGCTCTCTAAATCAGAAAAAAAAAATTAGGGAGAGCTTAGAAGGCCTCATTTTCTTATCCTACTTAGCTGTCTAGATCAGAAATTGCATGCTTTACTGAAGTCAAAAGAGTTACAAAGATGTAATAAGGTTGTGAATAAAACTGGTTTCTTGGAAAGATTTAAATTTGTTAAAATTTGAATTATTACTATTACTTCCCTTAAAATTTCTTTACAAGTGAAATCTGTTCCTTGAAAGCTTGGAAGTTCTATTTTCTTTCATCGGGATGGAACATTAAATTCAAGAGCTTCCACAAGAAAGTATTCCCAAGGAAGCAAAACAATGCCTGAAGGTACGTGATCAGTGTTGCACTTCCTCCTTATTGGCAGAAAAGGAAAGAAACAAAACTTTTCCAGTTCCAGCTGCTAGGAAGATTGACCACTATCTTGATAGAAAAATTGTACTTATTTTGCTCTCTACTTTTTTACAGAAAAACTATTCTATGGAAAGTTTCTATCAATTGTAAGTTCTTCAGCATCACCAAGCTTTACACACTGTAATACTCAGCAAATTAAATTACTAACTAACCAGAAGAATTATTATTATTTTTTTTAAATTCAGATAAGCTAGGAGATGTATTGAGAACTGGAGTGCCCTGGGATGAGGCCACATGATGGGATAGAAATACCAGTCCCTGAGTGTTTCCAGGTCATTTCCATGTGGGAAGGAATTTAGGCTGTTCACCACTAGACAATCATCTTTCTTTTCCGGTGAAACCAAGACCTCTAGGCTGTTGCAATGTGCTTCAGGGAGTTTCCCACTGAGGATGCCTGGAAGCCAAGGACTGAGATGAGCATCTCACAATGCCCATTCACTACTGGTTTTAATGTAGGTAACTAGTGCAGGACAGGATTTCACAAGAATCTCCCAGCAGTATACGCAGCTGATTAATGCAAATGTCCGCTGAGGTATAACACTCTTCTCCAACCTGTTTTCTCCCAGTATTTGTTGTTGTTGTTGCTCTATTTACTTGGAACTCTTTTATAACCAGAAACTGTTATTATAGTTGGTTCTTGCTCTCGCTCCCCCTTTTAATATGAATTTTTTAAAAAGAAGAAAAGAAGCCAAATATTTGTTAAGAAGATAGTTTATTTTGAAAGCATTTGGTAAAATTTTTCACTGTTACAATCTTTATTCTTCATATTGTATAACATTTTTCGTTTACATCGCGTCAAGTAATTATATGTTTGGATTAATGGGTTTCATTAAGAGTTATTGTTAAAGTTTTATGAATGATGATTGATACCTTTTTCTCTCAGGAATATAACTCTGATTCATTTTATCTGAATGTTTACATTCTCTTTTCAAACACATGTAGATGCCTGTATCATAAAAGATGTGTCATTACTCAGTTTGTGGCATATTTGGAGGACTATGATACCCCAGTGGTTTAAGATTTCCCAGAAGTGATAAACTTGTAAGCAAGAAAGGATCTGTAATTAGTGCTTTTGTCAGGAAGCTTTCTAGCGGAAGGGTAACCTTAAGCTAGATGTAGGAGAAAGAGAGTGCAAATGTATGTCCTTAAACTACCGTGAAGAACTAGACTGTTTTAAAGGCTTTGTCCTTTCAAGGTATTGGGGCCAGGACATTTATTTCAACCTAAACGGGAGAACTGAATTTTTGAAATAAGAGGTGGAGACTCATCTTTCACAATTTTCAAAATCATCTGTTTTAAAAAATGGGATTTAGGCAATTTATTATGAAACCAGTTTGTGAAAATTAAAAATCACCTCTTGCTTCCAGTCATCACTGTAAACAGTTCAGACCCGCGTCTTTAACTGGTTTTTATATCACTATAAAACTAAAAAAATTATTCGAGTAAAAGACAGACTTTTAACCGCAATTGATTCAGTTAATCCACAAACCCCTCTTTCATTCACACCATTTCCTAGGAGTTATTAATGGATGGAAAAGGGAATACAAGTTACGCGTTGCTGTTCCTTTTAGGAACAGTACCATGGATCACTGACCCGTGCACCTGGACAGAGCACGTGGGTGAATATTTCTCACTGACAACTCACTGGCTTGCATTTTGCTCCATGTCATTTGCCATAGCTTTTTGCAAACAGCATTAGGAGGGGCTGATCTGTGCTACAGCTGCTGACGTGGGGGGCTGCCACCCCAAAGAAGTCTAGAATGGTGTCTGATACAGCAAAGTATTTGAACACTACCACTCCCTTGACCAGTGGACGCAGCTACTTTATAAAAGGCAGAAGAAATGGAATTGAAGATGGCAATGCTTCCAAGTTTGTTATCACAGATTATGTCTGTGTAAAAATACATGAAAGGCCTGTGCAATTGAGGAGGAGCAATAACAAACAAATTAATAGTGTCTCTAGCATTCTGGAAATAGTGTGTTTTAATTTCAATAAAACCGGTAATAACTGGATTGCCTTACCTGGAGAGAATAGACCTAAATCCAGTGAAGGGTCTGAGGTTTATCAAACATGAAACTGCCATCTTATCTTTTGATGATGTAACTCTGCTATTTGCAAGGTAAAACAGATTCATACATAATACATGCAGATTCAGTTTGCAGTACTAAACCTTCAGATTAAACCTTCCCTGCAAAATGCATGCTATTTTTAGCAGTGCTCTGTATCTGTCTGCAGGTAAACATCTGACAGGCAAAATGACAGTAAGTAGCACTTACCTATATGCTATTTTATTTGTGTGCTTTGTAGAATGAACAAAAATAACAGAAAGCTGTGAATGGCTTTTTTTGGTATTTCTTTAGTTTGGCTCATTTGGAGTTGCATGGATGAGGAGAGTATATCTGTAGTTTAAGAGACATTTTGCTACATATCTTAGCAATGCTACATGTCAGTTTTCCCTTATCATCAACTGAGTTTCCTGCTTTCTTGCTGTATGCGTTCTGAAAAATAATCACAGAATCACAGAATGGTAGGGTGGGAAGGAACCTCTGGAGATCATCTCGTCCAACCCCTGCCAGAGCAGGGTCACCTAGAGCAGGTTGCACAGGAACGCGTCCAGGTGAGTTTTGAAAGTCTCCAGAGACAGAGACTCCACCACCTCTCTGGGCACCCTGTTCCAGTGCTCTGCCACCCTCAAAGTAAAGAAGTTCCTCCTCATGCTGAGATGGAACGTCCTATGTTGAAATTTGTGCCCGTTGCCTCTTGTCCTGTCACCGGGGACCACTGAAAAAAGACTGGCCCCATCCTCCTGACACCCACCCTTTAAGTATTTATAAGTGTTGATAAGATCCCCCCTCAGCCGTCTTTTTTCCAGACTGAAGAGACCCAAATCCCTCAGTCTTTCTTCATAAGAGAGGTGTTCGAGTCCCCTAATCATCTTGGTAGCCCCTTGGTAGCACCCTCTCCAGCAGTTCCCTGTCCTGCTTGAACAGGGGAGCCCAGAACTGGACACAGTACTCGAGATGCGGCCTCACCAAGGCAGAGTAGAGGGGGAGGATGACCTCCCTCAACCTCTTTGCCACACAGCTCAGATACATGGAGCTCTTCAGACAGGTTGAGAGTTTGTGAGTCAGGATTATAGAACAGAACAAGCACAACATCGTAGTAAGAAGTTTTTACAGACCAAGGTGATCAAGGTGAGCAAGTGAACAAAGTCATCTTTAAGCAGCTTGAAGAACTCTCCAGATCACAGACCATTGTTCTTATGGGATTATCCCTGACACATCTTGAGAGGGCAACACAGTTGGACTCATGTTATCCAGGAGGTATCTGAAGGGAGTCGAGGGCAACTTCTTAACACAAGTGCTAGATGGGCCAACCAGGAGTGGAGCTTTCCTGTAGTCGCTACTCACAAAAAAGGAAGAACGGATTAGGCATGAGATAAACAGGGCCATGGCTGCAGCAGCCAGGGAGTAAAAAAGTACAAGATGCTAAAGGGAGTGAGGAAAGCAAGAAGCACAGTACAGACCCTAGGATTCTGGAGACCAGATTTCAGCTTTTCAGGGAACTGATAGGTGGGACCTGATGGAAGCAAAGGAGCTTAGGACAGGTGGCAGGTCTTTAAGGACAGTGTCATCCTAGTGCAAGAATTGTCCATCCCAGTACTGAGGAAAATGAGTAGACTTACAAAACAGCTAAGCAGGGAACTCATGGCTCAGCTGTAATGCAAATAGGCTGTACGCAGGAGGTGGAAGCAAGGACATTCTACAAGTAGCAATGTAACAACATATTGCCTGAGCATGCAGGAACAGTGTCAGGAAAGCCAAGCTCAGCTGGAGATGATACTTGCAAGGGATTTAACATGAAGAGCTTGCACTGCTACATTAGCAGTAAAAGAATAAAAAAGGAAAATGTAGGCCTACGACTGAGTGTTGAGAGTGGTTTAGTGACAGCGTGTGAAGATAAGGCTGAGGTAGTCAGTGCCGCCTTTGCCTCAGCCTTCACTTACAAGATCTCCCAGGACCTCTGTACGTATACACAGGGCTCAGGGAAAAGCATTATTGGTAGTGGAAGAAGACTGATTCAGAGAACTCTTGAGAAATCTTGATCTACACACATGAGACCTGATGAGAGGCACCACAGAGTGCCTAAAGAGCTTTATTTTTCTTTCTTTTGGCTATTCAAACTTGTAAATTCTGGTTCCTTCCTTTGATCTGTTCCACAATGAAATCTAAGGCGAGCTCAGCCTGCAGCAGCATAGGAAATGAAGGGGCTGATTTCAATACTTCGTCTACTGCCCTTAGACAGGATAGAGGTAAAACTACTGAAAACAAATGTGCTAGAATTCTTGGCATAATTTTAATGGAATTTTCATTTATTCATATAAATATGTTGGCTTTCCTTGGAAATAGGACACGGAGATAAGAGAATTAATATCATAAACCAGTTTTACCACATCAACAGACCATAAGTATTTTTTTACTTGCTATGCCAAATTTTTGTGCAGCATTAAGACAAACAATGGACAGTTAAGTCATTGACTATTCTTGTCTTACATCCCATCATTGTAGATGAGAAAAGGCTATCTTTCTTAAGCCCTGAACTTTCCACTTCCTTATTAAATAAAGCAGGACCTTCAGCTTTACTAATGCAAGCAATATTTCTGGCTTTATGTTACAGGGGATTTTGCTTAAATGATGACTGACATTTAGAGATCCTAGCAAGTGGTTGGACCTCAAATTAGATGAGATTAGCTAGTACTAGCTAGAAATCCTGCCACATATTGACCTCCTAGTCCTAAGCACTGAACAAATCAGAACAAAAATTCTATTCCTGCTCTGAAAAGCTAGTAGGAGAGGTAGATATTACAGGTATATACAACCCTTGAAAAGTGAAAGAAAACAATTCTATAATGAAATAATATCTTGAGGGCTATATGTAAATTACTAAATTAGGTTAAGTATCTGTCTGTTATAAATACACTGCAGCTCTTTGGAAGGCTGTGCATGTCTCAAGTGCATGTCTCATCCATATCCCTCACACTACAACATTGTTTCAACTTTTCTGACAAACTAGTTTAAGCAACTAAATTGTTGTGGTCTTTCAAAAAATGCTATAGTGCTCTCTACATGACCAGATTTATTTTTTTTAGTTTGGCCTCTTGAGAGGAGAAAAGAGAGATTAATTTTGAATAATCTGAGAACCACAGAATTATAGTAATTATCTGACCACATTTTGCAGGCCTTTTTCCCCCAAAGCTTTTCCAGCAAATTGAATTAATTTTACCAGCTATGAAATGCATTGTTTTATTAGAAAACCATAGATTTTTTCCCATATTGACTTTCTCTTGAAATACACACGGTATCTGTGAACCACTGATAAAGATCTGTCATTTAAAATTACGCTTATGTTACTTATTGATCCTCTGTATTTTCAGGAAAACACAAACTATGCTGTAAATATATATGTTTATTTGGACGTTAAAAATGACATGCTGGGGAATTTTCAATTTTAAGAGGATGCCAGTTTGAATCAAACCATTCAATCTGTTTAACAATTAAATTTATAAATGAATGCTTAGATCCTTGCAGACATATGGTGGCATGGGAACTGGGCTGTAACAGCAGGGGCAACAAATTTTCATTATGAAAATTCCAGAAATGCCAGCTGAGTCAGAGCAGTGGTGCCTACCACTGTGCTTTGTCTCCAGCAGTGATAGCAGGAAATACTGTCTCTGTAAACTGCATGAGTCTGGCCACTGGCCATTGCCCGTGGCCCCATACTTCCCAGTGCTCTCATCAGGCATTATTACTCCCATTGGGCCGCTCATCCCTCTGAATAGGTGACTTCTGCTGAGCCTTGGGCTCTTGAACTGCTGCAAATACTATGCCCTGGTTTTAAAGCAAGATAGCTTTGCCTTACATTAATATATATATTCAGCTGTGTTAATTTAACTGAAAACTGGGGGTTCAGGGACCAATTAACAATCAATTGAGATCTTCCTACCTTGAGTGCGGCATTGTCAGTTCAAAGGGTTGTTTGAATATTAGAGGTCATATTGATAATATCCATTAATATTTCTTATGAATCTGGGCTAAACTGTTTTAAGAATACATACAATTGTTAATTCATTAGTATTTTTCTCCCATAACCTTCATACTAGTTTGTTTAATCTGCTGGGCAAGGTAAACAGCTGTTCAGTCAGGTTTAATGAGAAAATGACAGACAGGTGACATAATTTATAGTCCATACAGAGCTGTTACTTTTGTTATTACAGGTGGTAAAATAATCTAAAAAAGTAGTAGTATACAAAAGCAGCAGCAAATAACTATATTAGTGTATGAATACAACACTACTTAATGAAATATTTAAATTGAAGGAAGTACAGAAATATTTTTTTTTCAAAAACACCCTTCAAATGTGTTCGCACATGTAAATGATACTTTGCGGTCAAATGTTTTGGTCTTTTCTGAGACAGAAAGGTTACCTTCATTGCCTGAAGGTTACTTTGAAATCTGATTTTTTTTACATCTTAGTTATATGCATTTTATCAAGAAGTTTCATGTGAGGATGAATATTTATTTTGCAGTTTCATTTTTGATTTTTTTTTGAAAAAAACATTTTCTGGTGGTTGACGTGTTTTCAATAAATGAGAAAATTAAAAGAAAGTTTCATTGTCAAAGTCTTGTGATTTCAAGATGTCAGAAAAGTTTTAAATAAAAAACAGAAACAAAGTAAACTACTTAGCTGGCAGAGAAAACCTTATAAAACCATCCCAGAATTACTGCTTTTAAAAAGATGTTTAAAAAGTAACATTTTTTCATGGAGTGTTTCCATGAGGTAATTTAATTATAACAAACACAGATTTTTCCAAGTCCACCGCCTCCCTCTGTGGAAGGTTTCCATTCACTCTATGAATAACGAAATGACACAGATTAATGTGCAAGCGTAACTAAACAAAGTGAACTACAGATGAAAAGTGCTCTCCTTAGCGTAATGATGATGAAGATAAAATTTGGGAGGTTTATTGTTAAGTCATGATTCTGTATCAGTTTGGTTATACTAAGGGGACTGGGGGAAAATTCAGTATGGAAACCCAACTCTTAGGTAGGCAGAAGCACTGTAAATTAATTGTCATCTAGAAAACAAACCCCTAGTCTCTTAAGTGCCTGTTTCTTGCTGGTTTTAATTTGGATTTTTGAAGTGAGTGGACGTTCAGCTGTCCTTTATTATTTCTGTTTTCTGAATTTTTGTTTAGTGCCTATTTGTGATGTTAGTTTTATTGAAGTTCTCCTTCCCTTTCTCTCCTCTCCTCTCATTCATTAGATGCCCCGGAATAGGTAAATGGTTTGCTGTCACTGTCTACAGTAAGCCTGCCACCTAATATGGGGATGATTGTTTGTCAAGATGATGCTGTACCTGTTTCTTAGTATCCTGTGGGAGAGTGTGTATCTAGACTTTGTGAAATAAAGCAGTAGTTAATGACTTTTCTCTCTTTTTTTTTTTTTTTATCTAGCCTCTTTTCTAGTTGCATTAGTCCAGCTGCAAATCTTCAGGTGCATTGCTTTGTTTTGTGAGCAGTGTTGTAATTTCAGACGTGTCCATTTCAGCTGAGATTGTCCTTAGTAGCTGATGGTTTTTTATAGTTTGGTGATCAAGCATTTGTTAGTTACAGTCAAAGGCTGCCATTTAATAGAGTGCATTTTATCTTCTTATTTATACGTGATGAAGGCCATACAGGTAGGCAATAGGCCTTTGCAGCTTTGTTCTTCTATTAAAGGAAATATTATCTATTAGCTCACTTATTAAAAGGCATTTTATTTCTTTATACGTGCATAAATGGATTTAAAATTAGAATTTTGAGGGTGACCTCTTCTGCTTCACTGTTTCTTTTACAATCCATCACAATCACGTTATTTTGTCTAACATAGCTTTTTATGTTGTACAAAGCATCACAAGTAATTGACCCTTGCTTTTCCCAATAACTTACTTCTCTCAGCGACCTTGCCTTTCCATATTGATTATATGTCACAGCGACAGTAAACTGCTATACACAGTGGAAGATTTGGATGTACAGAAAAATGAATTCATATGAGCTGAATGAAGACGGGGATTGTGAGGGTAGGCAAAACTATTAGCAGTAACTGACCTCGTCTTAATCTCTGGAGGCTTCCTTTATGACTGACAGAGAAAAGAGACAGAGACATACACGCCCTGACACTCCCAAACCCGTGGGCTCCCTCTCTCTGTCCTCATTCCTTCTCTCACTTCCAGGAAAGAACCTAAATTAGTTCCCTGCTCGAAGCTGCATTTACAGCCACCTTACTGACCGTTCAGAGGGCTGAAGAGCCTCCTTGAGCTGAGGGAGACCTTTTCCCTCCCTCCCTCTTCTCTTTGCTCTCTGTAGAGGAGCAAAAGCTGATCTCACAGAGGCAATAGGTTTCGACCACTCCACTTAGATCCTAAAAGCTAAACTCATTTTTTGTCTTTTTTTTTGGTTGTTAAATCAGTCTTTTCTACACCTGCATGCAGTTTCCCCTCTTCTTCTTTCTTTCATGTCTGAAGGACGCAAAAAGCACTTGTTAAATCTATTTTTAATCACTAGGGAGAAATGCTGTTTCTACAGTGAAGCCATCATTAAGTACTCATTTCCCTACTGACACAGGCTTACATCTCTGGCTGCTTTCCCGAAACTCATAGGAACTTGGCTGTGTTTGATCTTCTAACATCAGCACTTTTGATGGGATACTCCTGCCAGCAGGATCTTTTATTAGATCTGTGTTTGCAATAATTTCTCTTCTTACACTCAAACTTTTGTCATGGGTCAAAGGGAACACACCATTTATATGGAGCTAGGAACGTGTGGTTGTTTTGAAGTAATAATTTTCTAATTAGATACTAAAAAATATATTGTAATTTACTTTACAGCCCTGTCACTAAAGATTTCTTGAGGGATGAAAATTTGGGGATTTTTTTGCCAAGATTTTGTGTCAAAATATTATGAAACCTGCTCTGTGGCCATGCTGGGCTGCGTGTACCTGGTTTTAGCACCTATTTCATCTTTAGCCTGGCTAGAACTTGGACCAAAGACTACTGAACAAAATCAAACAACTTTTACCAGTGATAAGAAAGGCATAAAATAGAGGACATGGCAAAGCCTTTGCAAATATAAACCCACAGAAATCAGTTTAGAGGAAATATTTCATTAAACTAGCTGGCTTGTCCAGATGAGAATGAAAAATAAGAAAATCACGAATATTATAAATTTGCAGTTCATGAAGATGAACTCAGTTAACTATATGGTTGATTTAGGAGTCATGGCATTATTAAAAAAAAAAAAAAAACAAAGTAAATACTGAGCTTTTTAATTTGTCCCATGGGATTTAAATTCTTTATCTTTACTTTTGATTGAACTGGCTTTTTCCTCCTAATATTATGACTCAAGGGCTTAGAAAATCTGAGACGATTCTCGTGTTGATTGTGAGGGGGAATGAGCTGGCCTTCCAGACCCAGTTAGCGCTACCATCAGTTGTTCATGCACCTACAGCTGAAGAAAACCATTTGGCTCAGCTCTACAGGTATTTTGTTGTTCTCATTGTCCCATCAGTTCTAAAAGCAACTCCAGGAACACCCTGTGATTCCCTTTCCCCCATGTTAAGAAGTGTAATTTGAGATATAGACTGGAATTGAAATTAGGGAAGGTCTTACCCTTGTCCAATTTCACCAAGAGCCCCATAAAAAGAAACTGTAGTAACAGCAGTAGAGCTGTATACCTCCTTAGGTTTCTCTGACATGATCTTCAAGCCCAACAAATATGGACAGTAGAAAAAAAGCAAACACAGAAGCTCTAGTCTCTGCACGTGTTTTTTGATATAACCTTTCTGAGATACTGACAAACAGATATTATAATAATGAGCACTTTATTGTAACTACTGTAAAAATAATAGAAGTCCCAAATGGTGCTGCAGTTGTTTATGCTCTCTGTGACGGGAAACCTGGCAGCTAAATATTGAACTGAGCGTAACAACACTCTGCTAGTTATGTTGCCAGTGATATTAACCTTATGTTTGAATAATCGTCACTAGAATGTATTTCGCTTTTTCTGTCCTCTTATCTCTTGGCTTTTTCTTTTTTTCTGACAAAATAACAAGCAAAAGTGGTAGAATAAAAATGACATTTATTCCTTATTTGTTTTAAATCACAGTGAGAATGGGACACAACAGGCCAACAACTGCTAAAAATACTAGTTGTCAACTGTTACCATCAGCCTGGTCTAAATGTGGGTAAATAAGAAGAGCTGTTGCCAGTTTAATGTTTCTCTTCTGTCTTTGTAAGGAGGTGTGCTGTGATGGTAGCATCTGATTGCTTCCATCTAGTGTTCAACTAGCTGATTAAGTGGGTCCAGGTGAAGACTGGGATGAAAGGGGAGTTGAGCTGGGCCCAGGTGATGCATCATGTACCTTACAGCCTATTGACTTCTGAAGGACATCAGCAGCCTCTATGGTGCTATCAAAGGGTAATGTAGTTTGCAGTCATTTGGGTGCCTGGTTATTTGTTTGGTGTCAGAGGAGACAGAACTTGCAGACAGTGATGTGTTATAAGAGGTCATGTACTAGTAGGAGCTCAGAGAGCCTGGGCACGGGGCCAAGGGAAAAGCAGGGCTTCACAGAGGCATCCTTCAGTGAAGGACAGAGGGGATGGCTTTGAAATTCCGGATTTGTGGTCTGGGAGCAGGGCTCGGCCTCCTTTGTCTTTTTCTTCAAGCTCCCAGGGAAAGAGCTTTGTTTGCTGGGGCTGGTACTCCACCTAGCAGGAAGAGTGCAATGTACTTACTTGCAAGGAGGTTAGCTGCTTTGTGGTCTAAAGAAACTGGCTGCTGCGTATGTGTTTCACATCTATGGTTATAATTAAGGCTTAAGCACTGGCTTGTAAGTATCCATATTGCTTAATCTGTAGCATGGTAATGGGCACGGTTTTGTGGATAACATTAGCCTAGGGTTGCTCTAAGGAAGCAGCATGAGCAAGACCGCTCTGAGGAGAGGAGAGTTTAATCGTGTTGACACAGGCCTGCCTGCTGCTTGCCTTTCGGGCCTGAGAACAGGCCTGTACGTTTTTTTACTTACCTGTACAAATGTAGATCCCGGGCTTGATTTGGCAGGTCTGTGTAGGGAGTTAGAAGCTCAGACTCGGACACGTAGATGAAAAAGAAAAATCAGTTGAAACCCTCCAAACGTTTCTGTGGCATTCATAGCTTCAGAATTTGGTCAAGAAAGCTATATCAGCTCACATATGGTGACATTTTCCAGTAACTTTTGTATTTCCAAGCCTGATCACTTGCCTGAAGTTGAAAGCAGTACCTTGATTACTTGTGAGCCACACAAAAATGTTCAGGCTCTGCGAGCTGCAATCATTTCCCATGGTCAATGGAAATTCTGAGCACTGAAATGTAAAAAAAATAAAATTGATTAATCTATTGGATTAACATGCCCCTGACCTACCATCCAACATTTATATTAATGAAAATTGACAAGTTGTTTTAACTCAAGGATGTGTTTGCTTTTAGGTAGGTTGCAAATAGCGCAAACGCATTTTAGGAGTGCAATGGAGAAAAGGAAAAGTCTATTTTTGGATCTCTGATTCTTTGAACAGTTCTGCCAATGCCATCTGTGGTTTGTGCATTGGGATTTCAAAACTCGGCAGTGGTGATAGGGATAGCTTTCTTCTCTGTTGACCATCTGTCACAGGTGCAGGAACCAGAACACATATTATTAATTCTATAGATTAAAACTTCAGTTGGACTGGCATGCTGGTTTATTACTGTCTGCTAGTACCCATGTCTCTGAACAAACTATATCCTGTTGAGCCAGGGGTTTTTTGTTGTTTTGTTTTTGGGTTTGGTTTTTTTTTTGTGACATCCAGAAATGAGTTTGCGGATCGCAGTTGTGTCTCTATAAAAAAGGAGGGAAAATGTTCCATTAGGTTCTTACTGATTTACGAAGCAGAAACATTTGCAGGAAGAACTCTTGAACAGCTTGTTTGTTCAGCTCAGCAGCAGGGACAGCCTGCAGATGATTAGTTCTGCTCCTGCCCATATGTGTCATGACAGTAAATACTGATTATTACAAAAGGTTTTGTGGGAGATGAGGCTAATTGAGCAAAAGTCAAAAACAAATGTATACTGATTGTTTTAAAGTGTGTAAATAACAAGGGTTCTGGTTCATGTTTGCATTATTGCCTTTAAAGGGAGAAAAGTTATGCAAATGAATGCAAAATTCTCTCTGGAGTATTATTGGTTATCATGTGTCACAGTTTTCCATTTTAACAATCTGTCTCTTTAAGGCAAGACTTAAGGACCAGCTTTCCAAAAGTGCTATATACTAGAGAGGCCTTGAGAATGTGACAGATTCATTTCACGGTGCTTTGAGGTTTCAAAATAGTGGATTTATTCCATAATGGGACTAAAATCAAATGCATTCCATTGCTTTCATTAAAATGGATGGCTGGGAAGAATGGTTTTGTCATCCCTGTACAGGTACCACAGTCACAGTTTCCACTTCAGACTGTTGTTGTCTCTCCAGAACATTCTGAGTCAAAACAGATGGGATTTGTTAGATAAATGTTTCTTTTCATGATTACTGTAGCATAGTAAGCAAACAACTGCTTTTTAAATTGTCATTTCAGTCATCATACAAACAGTGCAAGCTTAGGTATCTGTGTAACTTCTAAGAGTGCTTACAATGCACAGGAAATACCTGATTTTTAATCTTTTGATCGAGACCTCACAATGCAGACTGAAATGCATAAACGGTAGAATCTTCCATTTAAAATCTTCATGATTTTATTAAGGATAATTACTACTCCACTGTTGTAAACAATTAGCCTTTATCCAGGGCTGAAATACTTGGAAGGAAGTGATACTAACCTTTGCTTTCCCTCCGTAATTCTTGATAGTTACCATTGTCTTTTTTAATACGAGGATCTCACCTTATCACACACTTTGGAAGAATGTCTGCCATTGCAAACAGGCAAGAAGTGTAACATGTTGCCTCTGAAAAAGTCTTTTTTCCACACGTTATCTTGGATACCATCTTCAGAAATAGTTTAAAAGCTGCTTTTTACAGAGGAACCTTGGAGATCTGAGTACTTCTGTGCTGCTGCACCCTCCTTTAAGCAACATGGCATGTGTTTGGTGGAGTGTGTTGGCTCTACCTTTGTTTTTCTCTAACTTCTGAAGCAATGTCTGCTTGAGTTTGTGAATAAGTGCATCAATTTGTTCAGAGACGTATTTATCCTCTTTCTCCGTGAACCTAGACAGAGAATTTAAAGACCAAAAGTCTTTAGTAAAAGTCAATATTAATTATTACAGCATGGCTCACTGTCATTGCTGACCTGGCTGAATGATGGGTTGCAAAAAAAAATTACAGCTTTTAATAAAGCTGTGGAATGTTAACAAATGGGTTAAGGGTTTGTGATTTTAGTGGATAGATTGTAGTAGCCAGTATGTAATGGCCATGAATATGTATTAGCTCTAGAAAAGATTATCACAGCTCTTCCTTTAAAAAAAAAAAATAAAAATGAAGTGTCTCCTGTAAATCTGTTTTATCATAGTCAAGAAAAAAAATGAAACTGTAAATGAGTACAAAGAAGAGTTATTAGGGTGAGTAGAGAAATGCAGTGTCTATTTAGCAAGATAAAACTGGAGGCACTTGCCTTGTTCAGTCCAGAAATAAAAATAAAAGGATGGGGGATAAATGTCTGTTGTCTGAAAGCACAGAAAGTTGCAGAATGGGCCAGATACCTGGAAAAAAAATTAGCTGTTGATTCCAAAGTGCAACCCCTGGTGGAGAGCAAGGGATTAGCTAGAATATTTCTTAATATTGTGTTGTATTTTTTTGTTTGCTTCTGAAGCAAAAAAATAATATTTAATTCTTTGGAAAAGTTTGTAGAAGTGTGGGAGGAGTTTGCTAGAGGCTTTCTGGCACATTTGCAAATTCTATATAAAAAATAAATAAATAAATTACAAGGAGTTGAAGAAACACCTTTTTTTCTGGGGCTTCCTAGAAGCCTGTTTCAGAAATGAGAACTGAATTTTTAATTCTCAGAAAGCTTTCCTCCCAAATTCCCCATGATTCACTTCCTCAGCTGCATTCAATGTTTAGCCAAGAGATTTCCAGCTGAATTTTTCTGCTTGAGGAGGCAAGATGACTACAGAGGAAGAGAGGACTTTTTGGTGAAGGGATATTTGACTGTGGGACTCTCTTGTGGGGGAGATCAGATGAATATTTGTCTTTTATCATCTTAAAAGCATGAGATAAAACTCAGTTTGCCCTCTTCTTTCCCTCTGCTTAGTATGTGATTGAGCAGTAAGGAAAGTCCACAACCGTATAGCAACACACAAGGGTGAAACAGAAAAAAAGTCATACTCTGCTGAAGACTAGCATTTCTAACTATGCTCCATATGATGATTGGTGCAGTTATATATTACCCTTTTATAATTGATATTTCTGAAATGTTGCTTTTTAACATAAAATGAGTGAACTGATTATTGTATATTAAAAAAGATTTAATTACCAACTATGCTTTCCCTCAATTTCAAAGCATCAACTTTATGTCCCACATATTTTTAGGTGGAACATTTTGACATTTTTGATTACTATGGTCTAACTAATTAACCTGTTTGTTTGTCTGCCAGTGGCTATTGAGGGACTTTCCTATTTTTTTGTTGTGTCTAGATAATCATAGAATATCTCGAGTCGGAAGAGACCCCTAAGGATCCTGATCCTTGCAGGACTACCTAAAGCTAAATCATATGACTAAGAGTGCCTCCAGATGCTTCTTGAACTCTGACAAGCTTGGGGCCAATAAAAATTGCCTTTCTTTATATTTGTCCACATTGAATTGCATATGCCAATTATTGGCTTTATACCACGTCTGTACTCGTGCTGACAATTATTTCCCTTCTTTCTTGCATTGCCTACCCTCTATTTTATAATGGTTTAGAAATGCCACTCTTCTATCTATTCTTTCTACAGAATATGGAATTCAAAACCAACAAATTCAATGACAACAAAGCTGTCAGTAGGGAATGTGGCGCTGCAATCTGTGCCTCAGTAAAAAGCTCAGATACTAAACAGGCTACTTGCTGAATTTTCTCTGTCTCTCAGACATAGTTAGGCTGTTTCAGGGTTGTAGTACACTAGCAAAACAACTTGGAAAAAGCTTTGATACCTGTTGCTATTCCACAGAAAAACAGTTCAATTGGCAAAACTGTCATTTGGCACTCTGTATTTACCATTTAATGAAATTAATCTTCCTTTAAGGAAAAAGCTTGTATTGTTTATGCTTTGGTTGAAGGTTTTTTATCTTAACTAACATAACCACTTTGTGGGGAAAAAATTGATACACCTTAACTGAGAGCAAAGCTCCCCAACATTTTTTTTTTTTTTTGGTGTGGGAATGAGTGGGACCGGAAGGGGTTGAATTTCCCATGCATAGCTTTTTTTTTTTTTCTTTTTTTTCTTTTTTTTTTTTTTTTGTAAAATCCTCCTTCTTAGGAATAAAGACATTCCAAAAAGTATGACATTCAGATTCTTTAGAAGGTGAAGAACAATGAACTCTTCTTTCATACTTTGTGCTCTGTCAACCTTCTTGGTAACACGCATGTAACAATTTATGTCATAGATGAAACCCATAGGAAAGAGCTTATTCCAGCTTCTGAATACCTTGTGTAACACTGCAAAGCAGAAGCTGCTGCCAAGCCTCAAATAAACACATGTAAACCAGTATCTCCTCTTCATCTCTGCTGTAGTCTTCACCCAGCCTTTCAGCTTGTTTTATCGCTGCACCCATTTTTCTGTTATCCATTCAATTTATAATTTCTAGGCTCCTGTAAGCCCAGAATATTACTGTTCATTTTCCTGCAAATTCAATTTCACTCATGGTGTAAACACGACTCTTGACTAATGTAATCCTCTAGGAATTTCTCAGAATATAATTTCTGAAATAAATTAAAATAAGTTTAATAACTGAAGCCCTTAGTGTTACACAGAAAATCCTTAGTGTTTATAAAGTGCTTAACGGGTGATTAACTGTTAATGTGTCTATTCACAGTTAGAGATAGTCTAGTTATAATAAATAAACAAGAAGTAGTTGTTTATTCCCAGCATAGTTGGTTGTGTGTTGTTTTAGTTTTTTTTTTTTTGGGGGGGGGTTGTTTTGGTTTTTTGGGTTTGGTTGGTTTGTTGTTTTTTTTTTTCTGTCCTTCAGATTGGTCAGTTATTCCAACTGTTGGAGAGGCAACAAAGAGTCAGCTTACACATCATTACTTGAATTTAATCTGGATATATGTCTTTTGCCTTCCTTCTGTTCTTGCTCTTCCTGCTCTTAATTATTGTTCTTTAATTTTTGCTTAACTTGTAATGGTAAAGTATCCAAGAGATACTCCCAAACTATAAAATAAAACTGTCCTGTGTTATGTTTGACAGGGTTAATTCCATTTGGGAGAAAAATTGAACATGAGTCCACAGTATACTTCTGCATTTCAGTAATAGATAAATGCATGGTTACTGAAGCTTATTCCTTCCAGACATACACTTGGAGATTATATTCTCATATGCTTTATAATAAGTGTGTGGAGGAAATATAAGAGGGAAGTACTCATGTTCACCATACTGTAGAAATAATTAATTCAACTGAGTGTCATTATCACTAAATAGTCCCAACTGTCTTCAAATGATATGTCCCAGTACAGCATCTCTCTCTACTTTTCAATCTGAGGGGTTAACTTTCCAGTAATACTACTACTGATATGCATATGAAATGAACAGTCATTCTGAGAGTTAAAACGTTACATAATTATTAGTGTATCTCATCCAGCAACAGGACATCTGTGCTCAGTGGTCTCTGCTGGGATCCAATGGCTGGACTAATTAAATGGTTTGCAACTAAATTCTACCATTTCTGAGTTGCTGTTATATTAAGTGAAGAGGTATATGGGTTTGTTTAGGTGTGTTTCTTTTTTTTTTTTCTGAGTTGTGAGAAAATGATGAAATGTGAGGTTGATGAAATGCGAGAGATGAATTTCCAAGGTTGATTAGTGTACTTGCACTGCTTCGGCTGCTCTTAGCTAGCATCTTCTGTGGTTAGCACCACATTGGTTAACACCAGTTTCTGACTTCTATCTGTATTCTTTTTTAAATTTCTGCAAATTACACGCAATTCAGTACTGGCAATGTGATGTGTAGAGGCCATCTGTGTGCTTGATATACCACATTGGCTGCAAAATCAAATGAACTAAAGCTATAAAATAAATGGTATGTGGCACTTCTTTGTTCAGCTCAACCAGTAGAAATCGACTGTCACATATGCAACTTTTCAGCCCAAGCTAACTACCTGTCTGTGCCCAGGATGGAGCTCTAACTCTAATGCAATGCTGGGAAGCCAACCTGCTATCAGTCTTAATAACAGAAGCAACTGTATTTCATTGTGGGAAATAGCTCAACCCAAACAGCTCCTGCAAAACAGGCTAAAAGAGTATAGGCTATTTATACGTGCAAATACAATAAAATATAACACCGGCTGATTTGAGAATCAGCTCTCATCCTATTTTTTGTTTGCTCTTGTAGGATTAAGAACCTCCCCACTCAATCTGAGGAACAGCTTTTTTTTAAAACATTAAAAAAATTTAGCTGGTTTCTATGTTGATTCATCAGTACCTGAGGCAATTGCTTTCCATAATATCCATCCATAACTGGAAATAGTTTCCCATCCAGGAATACATTAATATGTATTAGTGTCTCGTCATGAGTAAACTGATGCTTCTCAATAATCCAGTTGGTACTCACTGGAGTAGGAACCATGCAGATCTCTTCAATACTACTGGGGAGGCGGAGGGGCAGACGTAATATCTTTGCATCAACACTTTCCACAATGAACGTAGTGAGGTTTTTGAAGAGAGTCAAATGGTTTTGCAGTCATCTTTCAAAGTCTATTCTAGGCTAATTTTTTTGTTATAGGTCTTGGAGGTGACTGTGCATCCGAGAGTTCGCATCAAGACAATCTATGCATTAGTCCAAAAACCTGGCAAAACAAGGCGATGCACTACATGTGGTTCTGTGCGGGTGTAGAGGAGTAACTGCCTGGACACAAATTCACCTTCTCCTTCATTCCATATTAAAACATATTTCTGTCTTTGTTTCTCTTTTGTCTTCTCTGTATTTCCCTGCCTCCTGCCCTTACTATTCTAGCCTCTAGTTACTCTATTAATACTCTGCTTTGGTCCACTTATCCTTTGTGCGCAGTTTACCACCCTGTGCTGTTTTATTTTTCTGTCATACACTTAGTTGAGAGACCAAGAGACGATGACTGTAATAGAGAGCCGTGTACCTCTAATGCACAGCAGCAATGGGAAGAGGTGGGGAGAGCCAGAATACGGAGGCTAGTGGAGTCTTGTGCCATGGCAGTGAGGTGTGTGATGGCCAGAGGGCATTGTGGTGGCATGCATGTACTAGGCATGTAGAAACATTGTAATGTGGGAAGTTGTCAGGGGCATTGAATAGGGTGGGCTGCTAGAGGTGAAGGAACGTGACATCTTTTAATATTCATTGAGGTATGGCCAGCCAAAACTACTAGAAAGAAATAATAGCTACATATTAGAAAAAATGAAAAATCCTCCGTATTCAAGTGGAGCAGGTGGAGAGATTAACACTGTGCAATACCACTCTAAATAATATTTCTTCATTTTATAGAATACTTTATTAACATTCAATATTAGGTCAATATTATGCCAAAGGGAAAAAGCGCACTCCTGGTAATTACTGTCCTATAAACCTAAATGCTAAAATTAATGTGGAAGTGTTTAACAAGGAGTCAGTAAGAGTCTAAGGCAATTTAAATTACTTTTTCTTAAGTAAACTAATACCGGAAACTCAGAATACCAAGTTTCACTGAATTTGCACATTTCAGGTGAATTGTTTGTCTCATTATGCAAAGGAACAGGAGTCAGCATGCTTTTGGGCCAATACATTTAACGATGATGACTAAGAGAGAAATCTCAAATCACACTCAATTTATAGCCCTTTGCATAATCCATTGCTTCTTATGAGTGATCATTCATTAAGAATCAACACGGAAAACAAATTAATCAGTATATTAATGTAATTACATAAAACAGGGCATGCATATGTTGTTTTGATTTACACAAGATTAATGCATCTTTTGAGATGTTTTAATAAGAAGAAACATTGCTGTTAAGGGATTATTTAATTGAACTACTTCATGAGTACATTATTAAAAGCATTATGTTTTATTTCAGAATACTTTAATATTTATTCTCAATAAGCAAATTCTACATGCTATACAAAATTTAAACACTGAGGATGTTATATTTGTAAGTTAAATACTTTCAGTGTAGAACATAACCATTACATTAGGAAGCTTATTCCCCACTATGTCACTTCTTATTCCTGTATTGCACTTCACACTGTTTAGTAACAGACTCACAGGCTGTTTTTTGACTTAAATTTCATATTCCTTTTTATACAGCTTTTGTTGATCCATGGGGTGTAGATGTCTTCTGTCTGAGGGTAATTCTCTATTTCATTTTTAGAAAAGCTATACTGGAGGAAGACAGTTTCCAATCAAACTGCGACACCCTTGAAAATGTGTGGCAAGCAAAGCTTTACTTTTTATGTTTTCAGTGTAATTGTATTATTTTATTGAGAGAATCATCTCCAGTCATGTGTTGTAGCTGATCATAGGTAATGCCCTTTGTCAGGGTCCATTTGGATCTCTCAAATTTATAGGAAAATTTACTTTGTAAATTAAACTTTATTTTGCGAGAGCATTAAGAAAGAAAACAAACACGACATCCAAAGGCTCAATTCCCTTTGTACAGAGTAGACTAAGGGAATTTATTAATTCATTCCTTAATTCTTGAGGTTTCTAATACACAAGTTCTCTAACCTGTAACTTGCAACTCATGCACCTATGAGCAAAATAGTTATTTAGCTGATGGTGGGAGCGCTCGTCCTTCCTCCCCCATCATGGCGTGGGTGTTCCCTGTATCACACCAGGAAGCACAAAAGCCTTGCCATTCCAGCTGCTGTTGAATTTGCTTCAAAAACTTTTTGGGTAAGCTGATGTATTTCTACCTTCCCGCTTGGAAGTTTGGTCTGTGCCGTTTTCATGAGTTAGCAGATTCTGAAGAAACTGCCAAACAATCAATATGCAAGGATTATAGCTGCAGGAGACAGCAAGCTGCAGGTGATATTGCCTGCATAATGACATTTAGCCCTTTCTGGCCACCGTGTCCTGCCTACGTGTTGCCCTCGCTTTCACCTAACGGCACTGCTCCCAGCAGACATCAGCCCTTAGAATGAGCTGCGCGTTAGCCAAAATCCGAGCAGGAGTTGAGTGAACAGTCACACTCCTACCATATTATTTCCAAATTCTTGTTTATGTAACAAATCTGACCAACGGAGATGCAGCTGTTTTCGCAGTATGTTCTTTATAGAAAGAAAGCCTTCTGGGCCCAAGGGCTCACATAGATCTGTCTTAGCTTCTTTTTCAAAGCATACATCACAACATCACAATTCTTTTTCTCCTCAGATCACTTTTTTTTTTTTTAAATCTGTTAAAAAAATCAGATATTTTAAATAAAATTATTATTTTTTGAGAATCTGGATTCCCAGAGCATTTCATAATCTTTGTACCATATAAACCTATTAGAATAAAGTTGTCCACAGAATTAAATTGTTACTAAACTCCAGATTAAAAGATCTGCTCATGAAGACAAATGAGAGGGAACTTTGAAAGGCTGCTAGGCAGTTTTAGCTCTCAAAAATTTAAAGAAGTCTCGTACTGCCATCAGCAAACTAAAAATCATTAGTCATAATGATAAAAACTGTAAGCAGTCATAAAGTAAAATACTTACAGGCATTGATTAAGACAGATAATGTCATTCACTTTGTAGGCCACATAGGAAAGAAACAGGAGCTTCTGCTCTCTCTCAACTTGAGCTCAGCCTAACTTTTACTTTGGGGACCCAAGAAGATTCTATCAACTTTTCCTTCAGTTGAATGAGCAAATGAAAATTAATTCAAGCCATGGGTCTGATTTTCTTCCTTCACGTATACCTTTATTGCAGATGCCAAGCAATCCATTATCCCACATGTTCCATGTCAGTTTAATACACAATTTTGTCAAATTGCCATAAACTTTCTCCTCAGAGAATGGAAAGCAGACCTGAGGAGAAGGACTTGGGGGTATTCGTTGATGAGAAGCTCAACATGAGCTGGCGATGTGCACTTGCAGCACAGAAAGCCAACCACATCCTGGGCCGCATCAAAAGAAGCGTGGCCAACAGGTCAAGGGAGGTGATTCTGCCCCTCTACTCAGCTCTCATGAGATCCTACCTGGAGTGCTGCATCCAGCTCTGTGGCCCCCAACACAAGAAGGACATGGACCTGTTGGGACGGGTACAGCGAAGGGCCATGAAGATGACCAGAGGGTTGGAGAACATCTCCTATGAGGACAGGCTGAGAGAGTTGGGGTTGTTCAGCCTGGAGAAGAGGAAGCTCTGGGGACACCTTATAGGAGCCTTGTAGTACATAAAGGGAGCCTACAAAGAAGGTGGAGAGGGACTTTTTGCAAGGGTATGTAGTGATAGGACGAGGGGTAACAGTTTTAAACTGAAAGAGGGTAGATTTGGATTAGATATTAGGAAGAAATCCTTTACTATGAGGGTGGTGAGACACTGGAATGGATTGCCCTGGGAAGTTGTCAATGCCCCATCCCTGGAAGTGTTCAAGGCCATGTTGGATGGGGCTTTGGGCAGCCTGGTCTAGTGGGAGGTGTCCCTGCCTATGGCAGGGGGGTTGGAACTAGATGATCTTTAAGGTCCCTTCCAACCCAAACCATTCCATGAAACAATCAAGGCACAAACAACATGCAGAGATAATCCCAGAGAAGACATCAGATATAGTCTTTAATTATGAAATTTGAGGGTTGGTTTTGGTGATGTGGGGTGGTTTTTTTTTTTTTGGTAAAGTCATTCTCTCCTTGATGCAAAACCATACAGATGGAAGTATTTGAATAAGATGGCTGTGCAGGTAGGAGCTAGAAGTAGGGTATTGTGTGTTTGGCACAAAAGTAAAATCTGATTCTCTCTCTAAGGTAAATACACAGCTCCTACTACTCTGGCAGTGAAAGTCATCTCAATGTTATACCTGCATTACCACCCTGAGGAAGGAAAGGTGGTGGAAAAGACATAAAAATATACTGAGCTGGCTAAGATTTACAAATTAAATTTGTGCTAGAGAAGGGAATTGACCACAGGTTTCCTTGAGTTTCAGAAACTCCTCTAGCCCTGATAAATGTTTCCTACAGACCTCAGTTTCCTCTGTATTTCTGCAATAAAAAGGATGAATTAGTTATGTGTTCCTAACTATCAGTAGGAATTTCGAGGGTGCACAACTGGAGATTAAACTTGTGCATGCTGAAAAGGGAACTGAGGAGGTGAGAGTTTTTTGCAACCACAAAGAGAGTATGTGAGGGGGAAAAAGAAGCTTCCAGAGTACTCTTCAATATATGTTACTATGATGTTTCACTACTTTACTTTTCATACATAAATGTTAGTCATATGGGATTACTCAGTGATATTTAATAAGGGAATTCCACCTCAAGTAATTTAATCCAAATTACTTCATTTCATTTTCAAAACTTTAAAATGCAAGCTTTCAGTTGTAGCATTTCACGGATTTGTATGCTTTTTTAGCAAATTTAAAGATAGCCATAGTATTTATTAATAGATTCAACTACTGCCAGATTTCCTTCTCGCTTTATAGTTAATGTTAGTAGTAGATTTATGTTTCATCTTCTACTACAGTGATGTGCACCTATATTTTTTTGTGCTTGATCTTCTATTCATTTGGAAGACAATGTCCTTCAAAAAGCAGCTTCAAAGTCTACAAAATGCCACTGGCATGGGGACAAGTTTTAACAAGCTGTGTCTTTGAGCATGGAATCCAAATGGACTGAAAATTTCACCTTTTTGAATGCATAAAGAGAAAGCGCAAGGGAAAACCAGCTATATGCCTTATAAAATATTATCATTCGTTCAGAATAGATATTTCATCAAAATGTCTGTGTTGCCTTCTGTAAATTTGGAAAGAAAGCAAAGGCATATTTTTATAAAAAATACTCTTCAGGACTTTTTTTAAGCTGAAAAGTGAAGTACAGTAGTACCATCCACAGGAAACTGTATTAAAAAAAAAAAAGTATTAAAATTGCTGTATCAGACACTCAAAAGTGCCAAGAAAACTTGCCTGTGGCAAAAGTTATTGTGTGATGCTTCAAATACAGATTGTTGTATAATATGTATAAGCAGTATAAAACTGAACTAAGTTTCCTCGAGCAAGCATGAGAGTATCCTAAGCTTTGAGTATTTGACTTAGTCTCAGTATTCATCCACTTATTTAGGTATATACTTTCCAAGGATGTATTGCCTTTCTATGATATTAGCTGTAATTTTTCCAGTTGCCTAGACCCTCTACACCTGTTATATAGCTTTCTGTTAATGTTGTACACTGATGAAGAAACCAAGGAGGTGGTCATCCCATGGATGGGCTCAAGGTGGAACAGGGTACATACATAATTATATATATATAAAAAATATATATATATAAAAAATGTAATTATTTATATGATTCTTTGGACAAAACTTAAGCTTTAAGACTCACCTCAACTTGCATTTGGCCTGCTACTGTCCCAGAACTGGGTCTTGGCTGTTCTGATCATGATGTTCAAAATTTCCTGTCCCCTTGATTGCAATCATTTTAACACTGAGGGTAATCCGGTCCTCAGCTCCTCAGTTAGTCACACTGGCCTAGCCTATGGCTAATTTATTTCAAGTACTTTCATTCTTCAATTGTTACAAGTTGCTTTTCTTTTGAATTTTCTCTGTTTTTTTCTGCTTCACATCCTTCCCAGTTTACCTCTGGAAAGCACAGAGCTCTCAGTCATGGTAGCGCTTATCAGTCATTTCAAAGGTTATTGAAGGACCTCTCACGTACCAAAAAACCCAGAGTCTGTAGAGCTTTAGATCCAGTAGGCAAAAATCAAGAGAAAGGGCCTGCCTATTGTCTGTACTGGCACACAGCAGTTGCTCTGTGAAGGCTGAAGGCATTTGTCAGGTACCTGTAATCAGTTAGCAATATTTGCAATTAGTTTGTTTTACAGAGGGATTTGAAAGGTTGATTTCGGTAATTGAAATATAAAATCTATAATTCTGTATGCAATTATTTTGTCATCCATTGGAGTGGGTCAGAGACTTAATGTCTGATCATGGTCACAGAAGTGGTAAAATACTTGTCCAATAGATTTCACAGATATTTGATGACTGCAGAAGTATGCTAAGGTTTCAAGTGTTGAGTTTCTGGACTCAACCTCTGGATGAGCATATGCTCTATTGTGGATGAACCTTCTGCCCGTTACCCTTTGACTTCTTGTCTCTCCAGTGTTCATTTCTTCCTCACTCCTGGCTCCTTTCTCACACATAGGAGTTCCCAATCACCATTATTTTTTCATGTTTCTCTTTAGCGGTCTTGATCTTAATCATCTCATTTGGGCTGCCTATCTCAGTTCTTGGTTGTGGGCCTGGGTTGAAAGCATTTGGAATAGCTTTTCCAGGTAAATTCTTCCTTGAATTTCAAAGATATCCTGTAGTGCTGAAGAAAGAATGCTCATTTTAATCTGTGGAGATTCTGTTCTGTATCCTGTACAGTTAGAGGTAGGAGCTGCAAAGGGACAAAGAATGATCTGTGCAGATGGCACCTTCTGAGACCTTTAGAGCTTGGCACCTAATGGTACTGTTTGGATAAATCCAAAGTTAAGAATTTTTGCTTTGCTATTAGAAACTCTATGGCAGAGCCAGATACAAACTTTGCCTTTAATGATTGTGTTTCTTATTTATTGAGAGTGTTTCTAAGTTTATTAAATACCTGAAAAAGCATTAGCTTTAGCAACAAAATCCAAGCATTAGCAAAAAATAATTTTATAATGGTTCTGTGATAAGACTTCTGCACTACAGAACTATCCCAGTTTCGTTCATTCAATTCTGTAAACTTTTTTAATATCAGAGAATATTTATATTGGTAATAACAAAGTTTAGAAATATATCTGTTGCTGTCCTGGTGACTTCTGGTTTCTGAGATGCTGCATGATAATTTAAAAGATCAAAGTACTCTGTTGAAATAGGAATAATTAAGATGATTGTTACTTTGCAGTGTAAGGGGTGGGGAGAACAACATTAGCAATATTAAACTAGCGGATTTCTGTTCTCTCTGCATCTGACTACCATTCCAGAAATGCAGATACAGGGTCTTTTAATGGTTCAAAATTGATAACCAGTATACGTGAATGTCTTTCTTAAATAGCATGAAGAATTACATTTACAGTGAGGACCCAATAAGATTTTGAACTGATTCTCATTTACAGCTGCTTCTAAACATTTTGCCTTTCCCTCTGAGTAAAGACTATGTTTGTAATTCTTCATTTTGTTTCATCCAGTTCAATCGACTCCAAAAGTGGTGTCATACAGATTAAAGGGAGCAGAAGAAGCGTAAGAAGAAAAGACTATTGTATGTGACACAGTTCTGTGAGTTTGTCTGTGTACTTTCCTCCTCATAAACTATTGTGATTAAAAGATCAAAAGGCATCATATCAGATTCATATCCACTGACAGGCTACGGAAAAATATTCTGCTGCCAGGCAGGTGTATCACACTCCTGAGATGCTGTAACAACTGCAAAAAGGCAGACTGGAATCTGAACCCTGTGTGAGCTGATTCCATTTTGGTATCAATATGCTTTTGACAGATTTTTCCCATGACCTCTGTATCAGTTAGAGAAGTATTAAATTGATGTTTTAGATTTTGAAATAAAATTGACCAACAGATACCCACATTTTTCAGACAGAATTTGGATTTGTAAGATGATGGAAGACAACCGTGGATGCTAAAATACTAAAGACTTAATTTTGACATCTGCAACACCAGAATTTATATTTGCATACAACTGATGTGTGTTCTTTAATATGTAAATTATCTCAGAAATACTAGGAATCTCCATTACAGAGTTTGCTGCACACCCGATTTAAAGTGCACGTTTAAACGAGGTAATTTCAGTGGGTGGAAATTCTTAGGAGCATCCTTAAGTTTACTTTAAAAATTACTATTTTGGTTCATTATTAACAAATTGTGATCCATATGGCTAAGAATTCCTGAAAACCTTACCTTCCATTCAGTTTTGTCAAAGTCACTAACAAATCATCTTGATGTGGTATCCAGTACAGAGCAAATATCCCTAATCTAGAGCCAGTTGGAGCAATATCTCCACACAGCATAGTGCAGCAGTTTTCATCAGTAGTATTTCAGTCTAGAAACATGAAAACTATTTTAGTGCAGAAACATGCCTAAACTTCTAAACTAGAGACCATTACAAAAGTTGTCGGAGTATTTTTTTCATGTTTCTGGACCCAAAGAAGACAGTTTAAACTGGAATACGCTCAGTAGTAAAACAAACTTAACAGATGTTTAAAACTACTTAAACTAAATCGATATATCGTTCCCAAATAGAGAAGGCACAATTACTAAATTAAAAATTATGTATTTTGAAGTACCCTTTCTGTACAGGTGCAGTGTATTTCATAAACTCGTAGAATCATAGAATGGTTAGGGTTGCAAGGGACCTTAATGATGACCTAGTTCCAACCCCCTTCCATGGTCAGGGACACCTTCCACTAGATCAGGTTGCTCAAAGTCCCATCCAGCCTGGTCTTGAACACTTCCAGGGATGGCAACTTCCTGGGCAACTTCTGTGGGCAACCAGTTCCCGGGTCTCACCACCCTCACAGTAAAGGATTTCTTCCTAATATCTAATCCAAATCTACCCTCTTTCAGTTTAAACGCATTACCCCTCATCCTATCACTACGCTCCCTGATAAAGAGTCCCTCTTCACCTTTTCTGTAAGCCCTCTTTAACTACTGGAAGGCTGATAAAAGGTCTTCGCAGAGCCTTTTGATACAGCCCAGGATACAACTGGCTTTCTGGGCTGCAAGCGCACATTGTTGAGCTTCTCGTCAACCAACACTCCCAAGTCCTTCTCCTCAGGGATGCTCTCCATCCATTCTCTGCAGAGCCTGTATCCGTGCTTGCGATTGCCCCAGCCAATGTCCAGAACCTTGCATTTGGCCTTGTTGAACTTCATGAGGTTCTCATTGGCTCAACTCTCAAGCCTGTCCAGGTCCCTCTGGATGGCATCCTTTCCCTGCAGCTTGTTGACCACACCACAGAGCTTGGTGACGCTGTTGTCTTGGTTACAGCTGGGACAGAGTTAATTTTCTTTCTAATTGCTGCTGTGTTTCAGGTTTAGTATGAAAGGAATGTTGATAATGCATTTTAGTTGTTGCCAGGTGATGTTTATGTTAGTCAAGGACTTTTTTCATCTTCCCATAGAAGCTGAGAGGGACCATAAACAGAACAAGCTGGCCAAAGGAGTATTCCATAGCATAGACACTGTGCTCAGTACATAAATGGGTGTTGGCTGGAGGACAGGAATCTGTAATCAGTGCTCGGGACAAGCTGGGCAACCAATCACTGGGTGGTGAGAGCAACTTGCGTTGCGTTACTTTTTGTATATTCTTTTACCATTACTATTATTATTGTTGTTGTTGTTATTGTTATTTTCTTTTCCTGTTATTGTTCTATTAAACTGTCTTCATCTCAAACCACAAGGTTCTTTTTTTTCCGTTTCTCTCATTTTCTCCCTCTTCTCCCTACCCTTCCAGGGGGAGGAGGAGAAGTGAGCAAGCGGCTGAGTGGTCCTAGGTGCCAGCTGGAGTTAAACCACAACAATTGTTTAAGTCTAAATAAGCATTCCTTTAAATTCTTTTACAATAGATTGACACTTAAAGTATCAGACTGACACATAAAGTATAAATAAATCCTATGAGGTCCTGTAAAACTTAGAGCACTGTAAGAAAAGAAAGGTTCAAATTTCGTACCTGCCAGCAGAAGAACAAGGAGAAGGAGCCAGGAGACCAGTAAGCTTAGAGTTTCATATTTAGCTGAAGTCCCTAAAATTGGAGTGTATACATATAAATGGTAATATTATTACTCTATGAAGAATTGTTTGTAGTCTGCATATTTACATACTACAGACAGGACTACATTAAATTCTACTCTGTAGGTGTGTCTTGCCTAAACTAGGAAGGTCTGACTCAACCTAGATGAGCATTTCTAAGATTTAGAAAATGATTGATTAAGACCAAAATACAAGGTGGTGGAACTAAATTCTCAGTTGCCTCCAACATCCATTATATAGTGAATGCAAATGAAGGATTGTGTTTACAGTGTCTTCTTTATGAGGCAACTTCTGTTTGTGTACAGGGTCGTCTTAAAATGGGTGTGGGAGCAAATGAACTGCTTATACTCTGTGTGGGGGATTCTGCTGTGTTAAAGAACCAATGTGGTGACGATATGTTTAGAAAACACTCATGCTGGATATGGTCCCACGCTTCAAAATCTACAATAAATTTTTTTGTCTCTTAATCTGCAGTTTTGTTTGCTAGTACCTCAGGAAGGATTTCAGGATCATGTTTTCCCTCCCCTAGACACCCAGAGATGGTTGCAAAGTGGTCATAATACTTCCATCCTGCATTTCATGCTGACACACAGGAGTAATAACAGTTCAGAAGGAAATGTGGATTAAAGCCAGAAGTTTTGTGTGAATGTTGTAGGGAAAAAGGTTACGCCATAACTGCGAGTGGGGAGGAAAGAAAAGAAACAATCTTCAGCTATTGTTGAAGGTAAAGGTTTTCAAATAAGTAAGTCTGCAGAATGAAATATTTTTTTTGAAAATTATGAAACGAATGAAATGAAGAACATTAGGGAA
This sequence comes from Chroicocephalus ridibundus, assembly GCF_963924245.1. Classification (NCBI taxonomy): domain Eukaryota; kingdom Metazoa; phylum Chordata; class Aves; order Charadriiformes; family Laridae; genus Chroicocephalus; species Chroicocephalus ridibundus. The sequence goes on along the minus strand of NC_086285.1, from coordinate 85,849,850 downwards.
ACAGCTTAGTGGTATATGAGTTTAAAAATCCAGAGGCTTTCAAAGCTCTGTAAATGCTAAATTCAGAAAGGGGGTTTCAGTGGGATTTTTCTGAGCTTCAGTGTTGTGCTATTTTTGGAAGAAAATAGACAAAAGGCGGTTATGTTGGCATATGAAATGTTATTCCTTTGGGAAGAAGGGACTTGAATTAATTTCTTATCCCCTCCCCTTCTCCCTTTCTATATACAGTTGGAGTGCAGAGAGAATTGATCTTAAAAGACCTGGGTAAAACATGAACACATAGTGTTCCTGTGTAAGTACATAGTTTAGTTTCTGTACCTGGCTGTCACACAGAACAGTTTTAAGTTTTAAACATGCTAGGATCATACAGGGTTAGAAGAAGAGCAGTGAAGATTATGGAAGTTGTCATTCTCAAGAAGCATTCTCAACAAAAAAAAAAATCTCCAAGAAAACAGAAGTTGAATATTTTTTAATGGTAAAATGTAAAACTAAAAAAAAAATAATTCTGCTATAGTTGAAAGAATGTGTCATACTTATTTTCTTTTTATATGTTGTTCCATTTACCACAGCCGGCAAGATCGTCTTTTCTGGTTTGGTTTTGGTTTTTGTTCTGGTTTCACAGAATCATAGAATGTGTTGGGTTGGAAGGGACATTTGAAGGTCATCTAGTCCAACCCCCCTGCAGTAAGCAGGGACATCTTCAACTAGATCAGTTTGCTCAGAGCCTCATCAAGCCTGGCCTTGAATGTCTCCAGGGATGGGGCCTCCACCACCTCTCTGGGCATTTTGCGTCAATTAATTTTTGCATGCTGTAGGAAGAAGCTTCTAAAGAGCACAAAGTGGATTCTGAGAAAATTGTTAAACCCTTTACATTTTATCTTGATTACTCTACAAATATAGTTGAAGGGTCAAGAGGAAATTCCCAGCTTTACATAGCTGTCATTAGAATTTTTCATTTTTTGTGAACTGGCCTGAACTTTGGGCCTAATGGAATTGTTGGCTTTCTAAAGAGGTGTCTGTTGGTTTCAAGACATCACCAGAAAGAAACAATAATTACTAAAGTAAATGGCAACTGGTGTCTTTCTCTTTAAAGATTTTAAACTAGAATATGTTTCATGCTTTATTTTTTTCTGTAGTGCTAAACATGGAAACCTTCAAGTTCAAAGTGAACCAAAAAAGACAAAAAAAACAAAACAAAACAAAGTTTTTGGTATTCCCTTCCATACTGCCAGAGGCTGTTTTGCCCCTTTTTATTCTCGAAGGTTGCCTGGCAGAATTTCTGTGTGTTGCTGAGTGCACTGTGTGGATCCAGCTATTTGCTGCTTCTACAGTCTACTGTAGGCTAATCGTCACTTTGAGAAGTGTTTGTTATCTTTGCTGTTTCCAGATACAAAACTGAGATGCCAGGAGTCCATAAAGTCATTTAGCTACAGTGTATTTCAAACAACTGTGCCGATCCTGGCAGAAACAGGAGATTTCATGTCCAGGAAATTAACATTACTAGTGGCAGGTTTATGCAGTGAGCGTAAAGTCAGTGCAGTAAGAAGTTTCTAACAAAAAATGTGTGCAGGTGTTTACCGTGTTTGTGTACAAGAGAGTAAATACTGATTACATAACTTGAAAACTCCTCTTGTATTTGCAAATCATCAATCAATATACTTGGCAATCTTCAATAAATATATTTCCAGAAATCCTTGTACTGACTTGAGTAGTTATCCTATCATGGCAATGTGCTATAAAGGTCCGTCATGGAAGTATTTGAAATAAAAAACTTCCTTTCCCTTTTTTCTGGAGTCCATTATGAGGAAATGGACCTCGTTCAACTCTATTCAATGATTCTTTGACCCTTGAGAGTTCATGACTTCTCAAAATATTTCTGAAATTGCTTCTAACTTTTCTGTTTCTATCTTGGTGTCTCCTCATGGGCTCATAATTATTTAATGCTTTTTCTTAACCTCTTCTAAGAAATTTGAATGTTCTGTTTGTACACACAGACAGTTTGGTATCACTTCAGTATCCCATATTTGAACCTGGAGACCGAACGTTTGGTGAAGTTGGCTGCCAATTTCCTGTGTGTATTGTTCTGTCTTCAGACACTTCCTGGGTTTCTAGGAACTGTATCTGCCAAATTTCAGTTTGAACACCTCTACTCTTAAGTGAAACTAAACTTAAACTTTTGAGAGACCTGGATATAAAGGCTTAGACCTGTGCAATAGGTGTCTTAGTTTCCTACCCCAAAGCTGTCAGTTCTTAACGTTGTCTCCGCTTTTGTTAGAAATGGTGTAGGGTTGTTTTTAATTCTTTTTCTTTTCAGGTTTCTACCTTTAGCCCCTGAAAACCTTCCCTACATAGAAATTGCAAAACTGCTCTGCTTTGTAAGGATGTTGCGGTGCACTACATGACGATTTCCATTGATGGCTCAGTTTGTGGGAGCATGCAGCAGCTCTGGTCCTCCCATCAACATTTGCCATAAATTTGGAAATCCCAGACATAAGCACCATCTAGCTGTGCAAGGTATTCTCATAAGCTGGGCACTTCCTAATTAGCTCGGTCACTGTGGATACGTGCAAAAAGATCTATGCTAAGCACTGGTGTTACTGAGGAAGAGCTAAATCGCTTATATCTAAGGCAATCTTTTGTGATACAAAGTACAAGTTTCATTTTAAACATGAGTGCTCTGGTTATCTTTTTATATGATACATTAATACTTTGCTAAAGTAGGAAAAATACAAGAAAAGTTTAGCCTGAATGTAGTTCTATGCTGAAAAGTCCTTGTCAAAAGAGGTAACTTGCATTCATTCAGTAAATTAGCTCATAGATGTTTGTTATTATAATAGGCTTGAAAAGACATCCTCTAGGCTGAAGGTTTTTCTGCTTTTGACATCATCACAGTGTACTACAGGGGAGTAGCAGATGCTGTGCAGCAATCTCTTACCGTGCTTTGTCTGCTGTTTAAACATATTTATCAATAACTCACTGCATGGGTAACTGAAAGATTTCTAACGTAGATCAGTTGATAGATGTTCTCATTAACAAAAAGCTGCAGGCCGTGTCATTATCATCATCTTCTTTCTTCTTTCCAGCATTACTAAATGCGTTTGTATATGTTTGGGAGAGAGGACAGCTCTGCTCCCAATCCCTTTTATCAGTTCATGTTCCTGGTGATTTGCCCCTCCTTTCTCTTCCTCTTTCAGGTTGTGGTAGTGTAGCAGAATTCTAATTAAATTACATTTAGGACAGTAGATCTAGACATAGATTGTTTGATAGAGAACTGTGTTAGAAGACAGTGTCCTTGAGTACAACGATGATAGATTTGCTTTGTCTCCTGGTGTTATTCAAATTGGAATACAAAGCTATAAGGCTAAATCTGGTTTCTTAAAGATGTTGAAGATAGCTAGCTGAATACTCACGTAAAAATTCTTCATGAATGTTTGCTCAAATTTCAAATGTCTGGTTTTGTTGCTGTGGGGTTTGCTGGGCTTTATTTTTTATTTTGTTTTTAAATACAGACACTTTTGCTTTCCTTACACTTTGTATCTGCTTTTTATGAGTGTTTGTAAGAATGGCTGCACTTTTTAAGAATGCATATACCCCTATGCATACAAAAAAGGTTCATTTTTTGTTGTTGATTATTCTTCTAATAACGTTGAAGTCAACCAAGCCAGAAAACAAAGCAATATCACTTTGCCCATAATCCATCTCCAGTAATGAGTACTGCATGCTCTTGGTGTGTTAAGACCTACCCACCCATATATTCTTCTACAATCAATACAGGCACAATCGTATTGTTCTGTGTTGAGTACACAGAAAGCCTGCAGAGAAATGAATTTGAAATTACCGTTTTCAGGGAATTAATAAAATCAGAGTTGTCTGGATTACTTCTTGGACAGGTTTTTATAGCTCAGTAGAAAAATAACTAGAGATGTTCCACATCAAAGTATTAAAGCAATATGACCACTTGACATTTTTGGAGAAAGTGATTTTCACAGCATCATAAGTCTGCAAACAATTGCAGAGAAGGAAAGAGTGGAACAACACCTTCTGGAATAATCTTTTAGAATCTACCAAGGTTGGTAAGGACTCGATTCTTTCAGAGGATTTGAAAAACCCGGCTTTCTGTTAAATTCAATTTCCTTTTTTAAAGACTTTCAGGCCTTAATTATTTCTTTGACTTGAAGGAAAGTTTAGATAAAAAAATAAAGGGTTTAGGATATTTTTTTCCTTTTTCTGGGTGAATCGTTGAAACACCAAACCTGCTGGAGTTTGTTAGGTATTTTTTACGTTTGTAAGCTCATCAGTAGTAATGAATTTTACTCCAAGCTCATGAATTCTCTATTATAGATCAATACAAGCTATTTGAAAACATGTATTTGAAACTTGCTAACCAAAAAGAAATGTGTTTAAAATTTTCTTAAACTGATGTCTTTTCTAAATACTTTAAATCTGTAATCATAAAATCCAATGGCTTCTGCTAGCTCTCCTCCTCTAGCTTTTCTTTGATTCTTGTCAAGTCTTATTAAAATATTTTAATTATTCCATCAAAGTTTTATATTTAAGCTTAGCAGTAAGACCTAATTCTGTGTTTTGGCAAAGTTCCAGCTTCATATTCTTGAGGCAAACAAGCACTGCTTATACTAAGGTTCTGTGGCACTGATTTAAATTGGTCTGTCTTCAACAGGTCAATATCCTTTGCACACATAATTTCCTCTCAAGCAGCGATAAAAAAAAATGATGGCAAAAAGTAATTTCTTTCTTTTTAAATACAAAACTTAAATTAAATTCATGGTGAAAAAAAAACAAACAGGTTTTCCATTTCTCGTTACAGGTTGGGTTAAGGTTCCTAAACCAGTAAATTCTGAGTTTATTTTTCTTAAATCAGGGTAAATGCAAGGAAGATATGATATTTGTGTAATAACTCAAAACTGTATATTGAAAGCAGTAACATTAAGAATTCACCTTTTATTGCTTTGCTGTACTTCTTGCCATGAGATGGACCAATCAGCCTGTAGAAAGCACTAGTAACTCTGGTAAATATCTCCAAAGCTTCTGAGGAAAGCACTTTGCTACTGTTTACAATTTCAAAATTGCCAATAATGCTCAAGCAGAAAGAGAACAAGCTCTGGAAAAAGGGGAAGAATTTTTTTCTACAGAATTCTTGTTTTATTTTGCATTTAAAGCCTCCGCTCTGGGAATCACGTGAATGTCTGCACATATTTAAAAACATAAAGGTGACTTTAGATGACTTATGGGAAAAGAATGTAACTACTAAGTTTCCAAGCCAAAATGACAAAAAAATTAAATTCCTAATTCTTTATATTGTTTAAATATAAAACATTTGAAATAATTTAATAAGTTTTGAATCCATTGCAGTGCAATAATATTTTTAGCCCTGCAGAACCAATATTAACAATCCTCAGACATTATAACACACTCAGCTATATCCTTTCTTGTAAAACTGTTACGTAGATGTTTCATGTCGTGTGTGATGTTATTTTCAGAAATGACAAGGGTATGTAGGCCATATTTTTAGATATATGGGCTTACCATTTCATAGTCTACAAAATGGTAGAGAATATTGCTTTCTTTGCTTTGTTGTGTTGCTTGCTCGCTGTACAGGGCTGATCCCAAGCCAAGCCTGAGGCATGAGTGAAAACAGCTTTCCTTGCCTTACAGGAAGCACTAGGGAACGACTCCAAATACAGAACTTGTAAAGAAGGACTGGCAGAAAGCACTACTGAAAGAACACAAGAGAACGTATTTTCAAGGGTTTTTTTCTCTTTTCCCCACTCAGCAGTGATGTCTTTCCTCTGGAAAGCTGTAGTATATGGGACTTCCGTGTTCTAATAAAACATAGATTTAAAATACTTGCTATCTTTTGACATACTGTAAGGAAGAGGGAGCACAGCTGATCCTCATGACCTGTCTGGGACCTCATCGCTACTTTTGTAGTCATATTCAGTGAAAATTTTTTAAGCTCATCAGCTATACAAGCAACTCAAAATCTGTCTTGCATTTCATGGTCAGATCATAAATGTAATAGCATGAAGCATACATAAGAAATCTTTTGAGTTTCAGATATGAAATAAAAACAACTTTTCCTGATCAGCGAAGAAGATTAAAAACCTAGTAAAGCAACCTGCTCTGTATTCCCTACAACGCCTTGGCGATACAGGCTATTTCCTGCAGAAAGCAATGAACTCTCCAAAACCTTTGCATATGTTACTGCTCAGCAACCACTCTATCCTGCTTATGTTAAAGAAAATTACAATAATACAACTACATTTGGTTTTTACAGTACAAATTTGTAACCTAAGCATACCAACATTATATGAATGTAACTTTCAACTTAAACATCTCAGATTCTAGCAGTAGTGTACATGAAAAGAAAGAGGTATCATGAGGGAGATCAGCCCCATGTTTTGGCAATTTACTCATTAAAGCTCTTCAGTGCAGCAGGGTTGAGAATCACCAATTCAGATCACTGACTACGATTTGGATGAATGAGCTGGTGTCAGAATCAGTCACCATTCGGTCCAAAGCACTGCAAAGCTGGACACTTGAATGCATGAAAACAGATTTTGGATATGATAGATGTCTGTCCTTCTGCGCAGTAACTCTTGAATGGGTTGATTTTTTCTTACTTTGGAATGAAAATAAACTTTTGTTGGCATTGACAGATGAAGTAATCATGAAAGAAATTGTGTGGTGTCTTGGGATAGAGTAAATTTGTTCCTCTGCTGGTTTACCTGAATTTCTTTAATATTTGTTCCTTTTTCTTTTTTTAAAAATTAATCAAAGAGCTCCTGGACCCTACATCTCAAAAATCCAAGGAACAGCTCATGACCTTTGGTTTGCTGTCTCATGACACCAACTACTTGGGGATCAATTCACAAAAAAATTTAAGTGTTAGAAACTTTTGCAGGACCTTCTAAGTTGTAGATTACTTTTACCATAGTTGTGAGTGAGATACAGCATGCCCTGTGTAATATTTTGTATCAGAGTGGGATGCATGAGTGCAAGCACTCTCATTGGGAGACATAGTAAATGACAAATATTATGGAAATGGATGTCTTAAATTCTATTCCTTTCCGCCAGGTAGGGCTCTTTCCTAGTCTTAAGGGAGCGCTACTGTCTTCTTGGCAATCAGAGCCTACATCTTGTCCTGGAACTGACACTTGAATTTTGTTTGTCATCTTGTTTTCTAAAGGAATTATGTACTTACTTGTAATGCTGCCACTTGGACTGTTTTTATTAAATAGTTTGAATGTTTAGGCATTTGACTACGATGAATGTGTAACTACTTATTATCCTTCCCTGTCTAAGCATGGAATAAATCTCTATCAATGTTACTCCTACAGATCATTTAACCTCAGAGAATAGGTGAGAACATCTTCCCTTCTTTCTGTTGGAAACACCTTCTGTCCCAGAGAGATGTTCCTAGATCTAGCAAAGCGGTCAGGCTTGGCGCACCCATTCTCACATCAGGTTGTGTTTTCAGCCTTCATGTAAAGCTCCCCAGAAGCTACACGTGAAAAATCTGGAAAGAGGTTTGTAAATCAATGTTTCTCATGACATCTAATTTGCAAAGTTACACTACTACGTTTTATGTGGCCTGTATGTGGAGGAAAACAGCCTCAGGCCAGATGCAAGGATGAGTCTAATTAAGATACAAAATGAAATGTTAATTAAGAGTTCTTGAGGACTAGAAGAGAGGAAAAAGGAAATAACAGAATCCTCTGCACGGCCATGTGCTGCATCACTGCCCAATAACAGCACTGCTTTCCCCATCTCTTGTGAAGGGGAAATGAGTAAGCCTGTCATTGCTTTTTGGGATAAAGCAGGGGCATATTACACAGGGTGGCTGTACGAGGTAGTCTTATCTCTCTATGAGAGCAGGAAATATTTAGAACTATTGAGGACATTCAGCTTGGTATGACTTCTAGATCTAGTAGTACAGCCTCACAAACATATCAAGATGCTAGATTAGGAAACTGAAAGGCTTTAAATTTTTAATTTAAATCTTGGTCATATGTTTCTAACTGTTATTGTGTTATTATAACTGTTTTACAAACACACATGTTCTTTAATACTTTCATCTTGCCTCATCGTAAAGCTAATTCTTAGTAATCTGACAAACTCTGTGGACAGCCTAATCCATTCTGGCAGACTGCATTAGGCAGCTATTTTGAGAGTCTCCTACACACAGAGTTGTGGACTTCCAGAAAGCCTGTAGAACAAGCTGCTGAAGCCTTGTCATAAAAAAGCATGACATGCTTCCCAAATATGAGGAAGCCTTTGTCATTAGTAAGAGTCCTGCTGGCTAGCAGAAAGATAACATCAGAGGAGACCAAAAATGTAACTTCTGAAGCTGCTGGCACACCACTGTCCAGGTACAGCATATTTAAAATTATTTAAGGTCATTGGCCTGGATAAAAAAATGGGAAAATGATCATGACTTTGAAGCCTAGTGATTACAGCACTTGTGAGAAAGTGTTCACATCTTGCTTGACTAACTGCTTAGTATATTAGCAAAGGGCAATTTAACGTATAATAACTGAAAAATTATTGGGGGAAAGACTGCAACTCAGCTCCCTAGTGAATATCCTATCACAAGACTAGATAGTCAAGATCACTTATGTCTCTCTGAGCCTCTCAGTTCATTGAATCATTAATTGTTATCTCCAAAGTCAAGCAGATTCAAGCCTCCTCCTCCCATCACAGCGTATGGTCTGAAAACCATTTATTATTCATTATTGTAATGCATCTTGAATTTCTTTTTGGCATAGCACAAATTGTTGTGTGGAGAGTTATTAGCCCATGACAGACTAAACTCTGGAGTCTAGTGTACTTCACAGGAAATTTGGAGGTGGGGTTGTAGTGGGAAGGTTGACTCCTTGGAGCTGAAGTGTGCATTAAGGTCAGCATTTAAATGCACACAGGTTGTGGGTGTCCCCAGAGTTAGACAGTAGTGGAGTTGTAGTTGTGAATATAAAAATAGGTGTTCCTAAATACCTGGTGCTAGACTAAAAGGTACTAGGCTGGGCTTCAAGACTGAGTTTTTTTTTTTAATGGTCTCATTCCTTAGTCCTCAAAACAGGAAAAAAACACTTTTCCTACCATGAGAATGCGTAAAATTTGCTGCTAACATCAGTGGTGGCTGGTTTGGATCCCATTTTAATCCTGTTGAAACTTACAACAGAATTTCACTGAGTTACATAAAAAAGTGGATAAAAATGGAGTGCATCCTTGCAGACACACAACGTAGTTCATCTGCACTGGTGCTGAGCATTGTCCCATGACTGGTGTATGTCACACTAAGGGGTCATTACTAACTTACTGAGGTGCCAGTTAAAGGTGCCTAACGTTACCCTTTTCATTCTTCTTATTATTACCCTTATTATCAATACTTTATATCAGTCTATGCCCAGCAACAGGACAAGAGGTAATGGGCACAAACTTGAGCATAGGAAGTTCCACCTAAACATGAGGAGGAACTTCTTTACCCTGAGGGTGGCAGAGCACTGGAACAGGCTGCCCAGAGAGGTGGTGGAGTCTCCTTCTCTGGAGACATTCCAAACCCACCTGGAGACATGTTCCTGTGCAACCTGCTCTGGGTGACCCTGCTCTGGCAGGGGGGTTGGACTAGATGATCTCCAGAGGTTCCTTCCAACCCTACCATTCTGTGATTCTGTGAAATGCCTGGCATAACCCAGAAAGAAAATTATAGTACTTCAATAGTATATGGACCTGGGTTTCATGGATTAGGACAAGACTGATAAAAAAATGAATTTGTATACATGGTTAGCTTCTAGCTGGACTGAGGGAAAGCTCTTTTCTTTTCACAACAGTCATCAGTGTTAGTTTGCATAAACCATTTTGGCCTCTAGCAGCCAAAATGTTGTTTTCCTCTTGTGCCAGACCCCTGTGATTGCAACAGTGTCCGACTGTCACTGTGAGAAACACAGGGAACAGTCACACTTGCCTTCTGAGTGCCAACTTGGCAACTAACTTTGTTTGGCATGTGAGCATGTTCCTGACAGCATGTGAGAGCCAGCTCCCAGCCGAAATGGCACCTGCAGTGCGCAGAGAGCCAACTGCTATTAAGAAATGAACAAAGGTGTGCTCTACGATTTTAAATATACTTTGGCTAATTTGGAGGTCTTTTTCCTCCATTAAGAACTCACAGAAAAGATTCCTTCTTTAATATGTGCCATAGGTTATAAGAGGCTCAAAAAACATTTGCTTAACTTGGCCTTGGTGATGACAGCAAATCAAACAAACAGTTTATGATGTATATGAAAATGAACAAAAAGCCAGGAAACTGATAGGATTATGCTACCCAAATTTGGAGTTATTGTGAGAAAAGACTCAGGCCAATAGATAGTCCTACTCATTTTAGCTCATCTTAGGATCTTTCTTTGCTTTCTGCCACGCTCGCTTTCCCTTGGAATTTTACTTTTTTAAAGTAATTGTCACATATGCCTCATTCTCTTGTGATGATGGCATACTATAAATGCAGATATTTGACAAATTGTAAAGTTACCAGTTCCCTTTGCAACTGGTTTTACTTAAAGGAAGAAAATAAAAAGTAATAATAATTTTTTGGATTAAATAATACCTAATCTTCCATAATAACTATCCAAGTTCCTTCCCTATAGTTACAAAGCAACTTCCTGTATGTCACATCTTGGATTCTCTCTGAATGAGAAACTTTCATCCATATGCCCTTGGTTTCTGAAGTCCAGGACCGGGTCCAGACTGATTACAAACTTGGGCTCTCATCCCAATTGTCTATTTAACTTTAAGACATGAATAATCACATCTGAGAAGTATACAAAATCAGAGATTATAACAAGATGAACCAAATTAAATTCATGCCATGTATAGAGACATCTACATCTGGGCTAAAGCCATAAAGAATTGTCCATCTCTAATTCTGTACTACCTAAATAGGTTTCTATCAGCTGCACTCCTAAATTTAAGTTTCTAACACAAAGGGCCAAGTCATTGGAAATACGCTTGCTGTTTTCTGGCACAGGTGCCAAACACTAATACAATTCCAGGTCAGATTTGGAGCTTTTAAGCACTGGTCCTGTTTTAGCTTGTCTCACCACCAACAGAAGTGGCTGAAATACTGTGTCTCTATTGCTCCTTTACCACTCCTGTGGCTGCCGGATCGCAGGATATCCCTTACAGCACTTTGTGTCTGACATCATTACCATGCAGTTCATTTCTTCTCTCATCTTCTCCTCAAAGATGGAATTATGAATAAAGGCAGGTTTGGTAGGTTTGGGATGATCTGCTTCTATTTTTAGGGGTAAAACATGTTTCTCTGCTTTGAAGAAGGCAGGTTAAATGGACTTGGAGCATGAGAGAGCTTTGTAGTGACCACCACAGCTTTGTGGCAGTTTTTAATACTCAAGGGCAGATTCATTTAACAGTTTTGGACAGTCTGCCTGTAAGACTTACTCTGATGATAGAAATCTGTATTGCGTTATGTGGTGGCAACACTTGGGCTTGAGTCCCAGAGCTCGTAGATGTTCTGGGTTCAGCCCAGAGCTTGCTAGGTGAAAAATCTTGTTTATGGGCAAGGTTGCGGTATTTCTACACAGCAAAATATCAATAATAGTAATAATACAATTAAAATGGTAGCACACACACTTTCTTAGTTTCTGTACCCTTTCTTGGGGTAATACTCACCCTCCCGTTCTTTCTCTGGGAGCACACAGTTGGAGAGGTTAGCAACATAAGCCATTGCCATCTGGAGTTCTCCATTAGGAGGAATATGATGTTGATGCTGCTGGTATCTTCTTCCAGCCCTGAGATCCACTTGAGGTCATCTTCACATTTGCTAACATGCTTTTATGCCTCATTGTTCTGCAGCTTCATGTTACATCCAAATTTACTATATATCATGTATGGCTTTTATCTGTGTTAGATTCTACTTCTTTGTTCTGTTACGCAAACAACCAGTTTTGCCTAGCTCCAGCTCTGCCTTTCTTCAGCTGACCACTGGCAAGTTGTTTATAGCCATGGGGTCTCCACTCACTGCAAGGCTATGCCTCATCCTTTCTCATCCCACGCCTATATACCTCTGTGCCACATCCTGGGTCTCTGCTTCTTGGTGTAGAGCTGCTATCATGCCAGGCCTGTGTTTCTCTACGCTACATCATTATTTTAGAGTTGCAAGTATCTCCTTCTACATAGAACAACTGCTTGTTCCTGCTGTCTCTATAAAAATGTGTTTGTACCACACAACGATAAACAAAAGCAAAACAAATTAGCTATAGACACCTGGTCAACTAGAAAAATTGCTGTCAGAGCTAAGCCAAGTAAAATCAAGTTGCAGGCGGGTCAAGAATAGGTCAGCCTGAGCAAGTCTGACAAACCTCAGTCCTGAGGTCTTACAAATTTAGTGCAAAGCTTGTAGCCTGTTATTGTCAATGGCAATATGCTATTACAGGGCTATGTGATTACAAGCTTCACTCCATTATGGCGTAATACAGCCATGAAAAACGTATCCGGAGTCCATATCATAGCACTTCATCAGTCTCAGTCCAAAGTGCCTGTGAATTTACCTCTCAGTGAAGTATGCATAATTTGTGCCAAGTTTGATGATAACAGAAAATACATTTTTAAAGCAGAAGCTTGTAAAGACTTTAGTGACAATGACGTAATCCATCTAGAATAGTATATTTAAAAGGAATATCTAACTAGTGTGTGTTCCCAATATGGCATTATACCTTCAGAGCATGCACAGAGAGTGTCTGTCACTTTCCATCAGTGATCTGCCAGTTTAAGCTCCATTATTTATTTAGTGAATTAAGAGCAGTATTTGTGTGTTTCCATTACAGAGGTAATAAATTTTCTGTCCCATAAGAGTTTTTGGGATTCCAGGGGTTTTTTTTGCAAATCATAGCTGAATAGAAACAAAATTTAAAAGCATGTTTAACATCCAACAGACATAAGATATTTTGGGGGATTATTAAATTGTTTACCTTTGATAATTTGTAAATACTTGATCTCATTTTACTTTCTAAGATCTTTTAGTTTTATGCAGTTTTAGTATGCAGTTTAGATGTTAAAGATTAATTTGACCTGAATTGAATATCAAAACTGTCTAAGTGGAATGTTTCTAAACTTAAATAAAAGCAAGATGTTACATAGCAAGGAGGTAAGTCAAACCCAACCAGGTTTTACTGGCAGTTGCTTTTAATGATTCAAAGGATTTCTCATTAGGTTAGTTTACTTGCAATACTTGATAATACTTAGTTACCTGCAAATACTTGATAACAAACAGTATTCATAATCAGAATGTCTGTTTATCTTGAAAATCTTTGAAAATGATCTCTTCCAGTTTAGATGCACCCCAGAAGCTCTCCAACTGGAATTAACAGCAGTAGATTATTTTTTTTTCAAGAGAGATACTACCTAATCCAATTTCATTCCCCTTTTCAGAAGATACTCTACTAAGGTAAAATGAACAGAAACAGTAAGTTGCCGTCAACTGTAGATATAGTATTCTGCACCATGTAAGGTTTGAGTCACTGCTGAGATGACTAGGGTAATAGCATTGATTTCATTAGAAATATTTAAGCGTAGGAGTGGAAAAATGCAGCAGCCCAATGCTTTTAGTTGAATACATTTGAAATTTAGTTGAAAAATTTCTTCTGTGCCTGGGCTCCTCACAAAATGAGTGTCTTCAGCAGGTGTGAACCATTGCAGTTCAGTGGATATTAATTATTCTTTTTTCCCATTTTACACCACTTTAGGACAATCAGTTGGATCAAATGTGAAAGAAATGACAAAGTCTTGCCTTGGGAAGGACAAAGTGATAAAATAAAATGGCAGCCAGGATGAAAAGCAACAATAAAGGGATAACTGTTCTTAGACTTTTAATACTGTTAGCTCTTAGAGCTTTTTTTTTCCCTAGGATGAAATTTCAAAGAATTTCAAAGAAACTGCTTGACTTAAACCAAGTTCTGACTAATGCTGCAAGAACAACCATTTTGATAGCATGCAAAGCAGTTGAAGCTTTCATTAATTCTTACTGTTTGACACTCCTATTTCATGCAAAAAAGCCTTTTACTAAACAGTACTTGCTAAGAAATCTCCACAAACTCTTATGCTCTTATTTCAAATGACGATTTGTTTCTTTTCATGTATGTTATTATAAAGTATAACAAAAAGGTTTAAAATAAATCACCTTGTTAATTGGTTACACTTACTGGATTTCATATCCTCAGTATAATGTTAATATTTTCATCAACTAGAGCTATGGGAGTTTTATGTTTGAACCAACTTTGCTATTAAGGCAGGTCATTATAAACACAAAGGGAAATTGTTCCTCTTGAGTGAGTGTACAGCAGGAGGATTTTATAAAGGAGGATTATAGGGAGAAAGTAAAAGGAGGTAAGTTATTAAGAGCTAAAAGCAAGTGATCCTGATTAAAATTTCTGTTCTAAAGTGGAGGACTTAGTTATTAAGATTATATCCATATTTTCATGAGAAGCAGGACGTATCGTTTAGATATTACTCATGTAGATTTATTTTTTTAAAATTCTTACCTCCTTTCTTTTTCTCATAGATTGACTACTCTCTTTTTACTCTATTTGGAAAGTCATGTGCAAGAGTCATTATGCCAAAGAGTTGGGTAGTTTCCCCTTTTTTTCATGGCACATAATGAACCATATTCTCATAGAGAATACATCCATTTGAACTGTACTGTCAATACATCTGGCTAATGTGGACACAGACTGACATTCCCAATTCATCAGAATACCCATATTCATGTCAAAATTCATGCATTTTCCTAAGGATTGTTCTACCATACAGTCACATATTTCTTTAAAGGTCTAACAGAGATACTGCATCCTTCTGATTGATAACAGCGATGAATAGAAGAAAAGGTACACGTCAGTCATCTCCCAGAACAGCACCAATTCTACATCTGGGTCTACAAGTTGATGTTTTCATGACAGAAACATTGGGAAGCACCTTTTGATCTTAAAAGTCTAGAACTGTGGGAGTGCAAGGCAAATTTATATAACTATATATACATGTGCCCTGGTGTTAAACGCTGACTGAGAAAACTTGAGATTAGGCCTGGTGATAATCCTAGAGTTGAGATAGCTTCATTATTTTTTAGCCTATATTTCTTTTTCCTGCAATTTGTTCTTAATGCTACAGTGGATTTTCACCATTGTTTCCTTTCTAGCAAGTTTGTCTTTTTGTCACTTGATGGTACCCAAGCCTGGTGACTGCTCATTTTATTTTATGTCTCTTCTGTGGCTCTTTATCTCTACATTTTGAAAAAACAAAAAAGACCCAAAACCGTGAGCCAAGGAACAGATTGACAGGCGCTGCTGTTGTTGTCAGCCATTTTCAAGCAGCACGGCAGGACAGCGTTATTAGACTCAGGTCGACCAAAGTGATTGTGACTTACCATCAGTCATTTCTTGACCTCTCCATTTTTTCTTGTCTCTTCTGTTATCAAAGACTAGTGGATGACTGCAGATCTATGATCTTCTTCCACTATTCTCTTGCAAAATAGCCTGACATGTGTTCAGTCTTCTGCTACTTCTTTCTACTTTTGTTACTTAGTCTGAAGGTTTTTGTCTTGTCTCTTTTACTTTTCTTACTTTTTTCAGTTCTATTTTTATGTAATTTTTTTCATTCTCCATTTCCTTTGGATAGCAAATGTGAGAAGCAGGTGGCCCTGGTTAGTACAACAGGACATAAATCTACAAGATACAGGTTAATAAAAAAGTAAAAATGCGGGCGGGGGGGGGGGGGGGGAGGGTTGTGGAAGCAAAAGAACAAGCCACCTGTATTTTCCCCCAGAAAATTTTCCCCTCCTGTATACCCCCACATCATAGAATCATTTGGGTTGGAAGGGACCTTAAAGATCATCTAGTTCCAACCACCCTGCCATGGGCAGGGACACCTCCCACGAGACCAAGTTTGCTCAAACTGCCATCCAACCTGGCCTGGAACACTTCCAGGAATGGGCCATCCACAACTTCCCTGGGCAACCTGTTTCAGGGTCTCACCACCCCGACAGCAAAGAATTTCTTCCTAATATCTAAGTCTACCCACTTCCAGTTTAAAACAGTTACCCCTTGTCCTACCACTACACTCCCTCATAAAGAGTCCCTCCCCATCTTTCCTGTAGGCTCCCTTTAGGTACTGGAAGGCTGCTATAAGGTCTGCCTGAAGCCTTCTCTTCTCCAGGATGAACAACCCCAGCTCTCTCAGCCTGTCCTCATAGCAGAGGTGTTGCAGCCCTCTAATCTTTGTGGCCCTCCTCTGGATCCACTCCAACAGGTCCATGTCCTTCTTATGTTGGGGTCCCCAGAGCTGGACGCAGGACTCCAGGTGGGCTCTCACAAATGCAGAGTAGGGAAGAGAATCGCCTCCCTCAACCTGCTGGCCACACTTCTTTTGATGCAAGCCAGAATGTGGTTGGCCTTCTGGGCTGCGAGGGCACATTGCCAACTAACAAACCTAAGTCACTCTCCTCAGGACTGCCTTCCATCCATTCACTGCAGAGCCTGTATTTGTGCTTGGGATTGCTGCAACCCACATGCATGACCTTGCATTTGGCCTTGTTGAATTTCATGAAGCTTGCATTGGCTCACCTCTCAAGACTGTCCAGGTTCCTCTGCATGGCATCCCTTCCCTCCAGTGTGTCAACTGCACATTCCAAAGGCTCACCTTGCATAACTTACGTATTGCATACTTACATGGAAGAAAGGCTGAACAACAGAAATGTGTGACAGTTGCTGAATGTTGGTGACAACAGACACAGAGAAGATGTTTTCTTTGCATCTTGACCAACAAGGTCTCTCAAGCCTCTGTGTTTAAGAGGCTGAGTTCAGGGAGGGGAAGAGCTACCAATAGTGGGTGAGGGTCGTGCCAGGGATTAACTGCAAGGATTTGACTCACACATGTCCTTGGGACCCAACAGGTCATCCAAGGTGCTGAGAGAGATGGCCAACATCCTTTCAAAGCTGTTTTCTATCATCTTTGAAAGGTTATGGAGATCAGGGGAGGCCACCAATGGAGCTACAAGCTGGTTGACTGACTTCAGTGTCTGAGGCAAGTCCTTATGGAGCCCATTTCTGAGCACAGGCAGGAGAAGATGATTGGAAACAGAAACCATGGATTTACTGAAGGATAAATCATGCCTAAGCAACCTGTTTGCCTTTTGTGATAAAATGATGAAATTTGTGGGTAAGAGAAAACAGTGTCTGTCTTTTATCTGGACTTTAGCAAGGCTTTTGCCATGGTCTGTCACTCTGTTCCTGTATCCAAGTTAGGATGCCTGGACAGGCAAAAAAAATGTGTGGATGATCAGGCTCAGAGACATGTGCTTAGTAGTCTGGAGTCTGGTGTCAAGCAGAGAACTAGATAAGGCTGTCCTGGGACCAGTCCTGTTTAACATATTTTTCAGTGGACTGGAGGAGGTGATGGAGAGCACTCGAGTTTGCAGATGACACCAAACTGAGGGGGGACCAGGTGGTACTCTGAAGAGCAGTGCCACCATCCAGAGGGATCTAGAGCGGATGGAGGAATGGGCCAGCAGGAACCTCATGAAGTTCAACAAGGGCAAAGCCAATTGTTGTCCCTGGGCAGGAAGCACCAGTGTAAGCCATGCAAAAGCAGTGTCTTTTCATTACACGGTGCCTATCGTGGGGAAGGCTCTGGTTTCTGGTAGGACTAATATACCTAACATTGGCATACCACTAAGTCATGGACAGTCACACTAACAGAAGATAAGTGTGTGCCAGTTTCCATAATGTAGTTTTAACCTACCTAAAATCAAACTTGATCTCAAACATAGCACTTCTTCTGCCGTTAAAAATATGGCCTAATAGATACGCATCAATAGGATGACATGGAAGGTATTTAAAAAATAATACTAAAGGATTTCTTATATGTAAAATACAGAAATAAACAGAATATATTTTTACATAATCTTTAAAGATTTAGAAATTAGTTTTCTGGGGGTTTTTTGTTTGTTTTTGTTTGTTTAAAAATCTTCTTCCCCCATACAGAAAAATGCTGGTAATAATGTGGTCTTAGGAACTTTTGTTAAACTCCGCATTAACAATTTACAAAAACAAAGATCTTGAAGAACTACTTTGAATTGTCTACTAAAAACTCCAGTTCCTCTGGCATTCAAACATTACTGGTTTTGTCTTGTGAAGTGTTGAAAACATGCTGAAATGAAAATTATTTTATGTCTCTCAGTACAGAAGTGCTATGAGGGACTGGATTTCAGACAGGACCTCTCCTGAGTAAACATGAATGGGTTTTTTTGTTCCTTTACCAGCTATGTACACAGAGTTAGAAGCTGATGTAGAACAGTAATTTTTCATGGGGAGTAAAAGTTCAGCTTAAGAAATGGGTGCAAAAAGTCAATGGAAGCACAGTAACATTTCTCATATGTGTTAGAGAAAGAAACTTTATCTTAACCCTTTTTTGTGTAACTAGAAAGACATAGAAAAAGGCAGGACTTGTGTTCCTATGTGGGGGCAGTGGGAGGAGAAAATTTTTTTCTGTTGCATCTTCCTTTCCCCTCTGCTGACCCATATTTCAGAGAGGCATAAATCATGTTAACATACATGCACACCTGCTTTATATTTACAAGCATCTGGTATATGAGAACCTTGTTTCGGTGAAAATCTATAAGCTCCATTGGAGCAAAACTCCAAAAAAACCAACCCAAAATGAAACCAACCCAAAACAAAAAACCTCAAAGCCAAACAACAAAGGAAGTCTAAACAATATATTTTTTTCTTCCAATTGGATTGATTTGAATGTATTTCAGTGGAATCTAACTGACACTCAGAATCCAGTATTACAATGAATCTGTCTTTTTAAAAAACGAATAAAGCCTTAAAGCATTTGGAAGTTTAGAAAGGAAGACCCAGACCATTTTTCATTGTGTTTTATATCACTCGTACTTAAGATGACCTCCAAATATTTTGTCTGACTCTGTAAAATTTGAAGTAAGAGACAACAAGGTACCCATTTCTTACTCTGTGAAATCATTCTCCTAATACCATCCTATAACTGCATCAAAACTTTGTAGAATCATGAGAAAGCTTATCCCTTCTGAAGAGAATCCCTTTAGAAAGCAGTTAAGAATACAACCCTATACCAGTTTCAGCTAGTAAAGGAGAAATGAAAGATTATTGGGTGCGGAGTATTTGCGTGCAGCTGCTAAAACACTGTGGAGTTATCTGGATTGTTGGCACGACAGTGAAGACCTGAGGCAGTGGGTTTCTTTTGGAACTGCAGAAATGCTAGATCTTTTGGACTTTATGGTGCACACCCTATCCAGTGCCTAGTAATACATGCTCCTATTTCCCTTTCTTGCTGTCTCTACCTTACTACTGATGGACACATTGCTCTAGACTTAGCTGCAAAAGGGAAAAAAGTAATTTCCAAGACTATGCCTGCAATATTGGTGAGCATGAATGGGTATAAATTGAATTTGGTGGAGCTGTGCTTTTTTGTTGTTGTTGTTCAGGAATTGGCCCTACATGATTCTCAAAGACATTGGAGTCAAAGGTGTAGCCTGTTACATGTACCATCTTTTAACATGGTTGGCTGATAGCACTTGGCACTTTGGTATGTACAGAGGCTTTGGTCATAAAGCTCATCAATAAGCACCTGTTTTGTAAAGGAAATTTATATTTATTTTCTACCATAGTCTGCAAGTATTAAGAGATTAATTATGTCAGAATTTTAAAAATTAAAATGACAACTAAAATAAATGGTTTATAGCTCAGAAATAAGTGGCTTTTCAAACAGCTCCTCTATAATTTTTTTGTACCTCAAAGAACTTCTTTTTCTTAGAAGCGTATTCAATGCTTTGCCATAAACAAGAAAGAAAACCGTATGTTTTATTTTGCAAAGCTCTATTTAAGCAGTAAAAGCCCTTAAGCCCTTCTCATGGCACCATCAGAATTTAGAAAATTGCAGCTTACCTAACACAAAACTGGCAGCTGTTTACCATCATTTCAGTTCTTCTTGCAACATAGATTTTCAGATGCTTTGCAAGGGCTTCTTTTCTAGATAAAAATATAGTTTCTGATTGAAAACACTGTTTCTGACCTTAAAGCCATTCATAGATTGGCAGCATTCTTTGAAATTCATTTCAACCGTTGGAACAGGCTTCCCAGGGAAGTGGTTGAGCCATTATCTCTAGAGGTATTTAAAGGCATGTAGATGTGGCACTTAGGAACATGGTTTAGTGGTGGACTTGGTAGTGTTAGGGTAACAGTTGGACTCAATGGTATTAAGGGTCTTTTCCAACATAAATGATTCTATGATTCTGATTCATCTGGGTTGTATTTCAAGAAAACCTCAAAGTAAATTTGCCAACATGACTCTGATCTCCCAGGATAATTACGTTATCTTCTGGAAGAAACTTTGCCCTTAAACATGATGTATAGGGACAGTCTTCCAGCCACTGGTCTAATAAGCAATAGGTCCTGATATAATTCCATGAAGCCATAAAAAAAAATTAATTTAAATGTTGTTGTAACATTCCGTTCTTCTTTGTGCTCCCTCTGTCCTGCACAGTAATCGCTCTTGAGTAATACTTGGTTACTGTTTAATGAAGCATGAGTGGAAAGGAGGCAGAGAAGAATCTGCATGCCATGCTGAAGAAGGCTCCACCATTTTTAGCAACTACTAGGGATGTAAAGATCAGCGAGTGGCAAAGAAAATATTACCTTTACTCAGAGTTAGAGGCCTGTGCTGTTTCCTTCACTTGATGATCAGCTCAGACCAGTGCTTTAAAACTATGAGCAGAATAGCAAATAAGGTGGAAGGCAGTGAGTGAGAATGATTGATCACTGCAAGGTACTCACTCATTTACAGCTGTGGACTGTGGTTCCACAGTGTGGAAACTAGATCTGCAGTTCCCAAATCTGCCATCTCTCTCCTTCTTGATCAGTGAGCAAGTGTTTTTAGATAAAGGCCAGTGAGGCTAAAAGGGCTGAACAAAACTGATGCTAATGCTGAACTGTACTTTGAATATTGACAACAAAAAGACTAAGGGAGTTTCTGGTACTATGACAGCTGCTTGCTTGAAAGGCTGAAAGTGAGCAAGAGGGTTAGTAAGCCTTTTAATCACATAACTATAGTAACCAAACTGATTAATGAAGATTTTCTTCCACTTAAAGCAAAATTAATATAACAGTTGCATATCACACTGCCATCTGGTGTCAAAGACTGAGAAACAGGAAAATTAAAGCTTGTTTTCTGAAGATGCTTTCTCCACATTAAATGGTAGCACGTTTACAGACAGAGGGAACATTTCTAACTACGTAAGAGTTGATGGGACCCATGAATATTTCCAAATTTGGACATGCTTTTTATCTATATTATACTCACATATGTTGCACTGGTCTTCCAAAATTTTTGGATTTCAGGATACTGTAAAACTCAGAAATTTGTAGAGTTCCTACCTTCACGTAATGTGCAATAATATTAGAGATGGAACATTAGGGATTAATAACCATAAATTACTGTAAATTGTGCAATAAAGAGTACATTTGACATTTCAAAAGCTTTTCTTGAAAGCAAAAAGTTGGGGTTTTTTTCTTCTGTAGTGATGCTCACTAACGTAGCAACATAAAGGACAAGGATTTCAAAGTTAGTTTTCTTTTTAAGCTGGCTGTTTCTTTCATCGTATTGGAGTCCTAATTCTCTATTAATTTACATTAATGAGTCATTCCTGTGACACCATCTGAAAATGCATATCTTGAAGGTAAAATAGCGCTGTCTCTGACTCAAGATAATGACTCACTTGTCTCCCTCCCACCTTGACTTCATTATGGGTACAATACTGGACGTACAGCTGTATCATATACAAGGTGTAAACAGAACCTATCTAAAAGTATGTATTTGTGCATGGGCTACCTAGGAGTATGTGTATGGCTATTTGTATTATAACACCTGGGGCGTGCTTGGCTATTTGCATTAAAATAGCATCCTGTGGCCCCAGGGAAGACTGAGGTTCATTCCACTGACTGCAGTTCATAACGATGCAGATACTGCCCCAAAATGTCTTTAAATGTCTTTATGCGCAGGTGCAGGTGGTCATGCAGATCTTTTGTTCCTGCTCCAAGACAAGCTGATGCAAGCTGGTTGTACCTGAAGCGGTGTAATAAGGGCAGTGTGCCATGCTGAGCCCCAGATGACGAGCCATAGCCCCAGATGATGAGCCATAGCAGTATGTTTGAACAGCTTCCAGCCACCTCCGAGCACAAGAGGAGCAGATGCACAGATGTTTGCAGCTGTCCACCTAGAAACAGCCTCAAAGATGAGTTCTTCTATGTTATTTTGTACCTGTAGTATTGAAGGCTGAGATCCTCAAATAATTACTGGTTTTAGCAGTTCAGGTTACTCTTAAAACCTGCTAAGACCTGCTAAGTTCACTGATAAACTAGTAGTTAAGGAGATTCTCTCTCTTTTAAATGTGCACAATAGTAATAGCTGTAAAGCATATAATATTATAGAAGTTTGTAATGGCTAGAGGAAAGGAGCCAAAGGGCTGGGCCAAGTAAGAGCTTTCAACAACAAAAAGCTACTAAAAAAGGGAGGGAGTAAACTGTTCTTCGCATCCTCTGGGAATAGTCATGATGGGCTTAAACTGCAGCAAAAGAGATTCAGACCTGACATTAATAACATCTTTTTAATGGTGAGGATAGACAAGCACTATAACAGATTGGCTAGGGGGCTGGGAATCTCTTTCTTTTAGAGCTTATTATAGAGATGTTAGACAAATATCACACAAGCACTTTTGAGATACAGTTGATTCTGCACTGGAGCAGAAGAAATGTACTGACTTGTTGAGTTAACTTCTTTCATCTCAAATCTTCTAGGCTTTTGTGATTCACAGATCTGAAAGAAAGCAGATAGAGTAGTCACTGAAGATTTACAGCCTGTGTCAATATTACCTTGTGAATCATACTTTTCTAGGAGAGATCTGAAGATCCATTTGTGCCGGTAGAGTTATTGTCAATGAGCTGAGATGCTGAACCTGTTTTATATAGATTTTCGTCATCTTGATCACCATCTGTGCACCTTCAAAAAGCCTAAAACGTGTTCTCTAACTTTGCCAGTCTCACTCAGCTTGTTTTTACCTTCCTGCTGCTGCCAAAGGTGAAAAGAAAGAAAAACAAAAGGATTGTGTAAAACTGAGTACTGTGTTTTGTCAGAGAGGGAGTTTTTTGTATTGTATTTATGTGCTGTATTCACTATAATTTTGAAATTAATTTAGCCACCAATACATAAAAAAATGGGGGTTTTAGAAGATAGACCTGGCTGGGAAATTTGTGACAAAGCAAGATTTCAGAAAAAAATGCTGTTTCACAGAACCAGATAACTTTTAGCTTCCATGACTGTTTTCTGCCTGCTTTCCAACTGGAAATTAGGCCAGAAACTCTAATTTTCTAATGATATATGTTGACTAATCCATTAGCGAATATTTCCTTCAAATAAGGTTACCAATGCTTCAGGCTTAACAGTCTTACTGTAAGAAACACGGACATGTGAATGACCTGTAATTCAGTGCTTTCTGGCTCCTTTTCACGGACTCAGCAGTCAATTTAGGAATAAAGTACGTGTTTGAACAGACTTCAAATTACAACCGAATTACAACTGTGGTGTTAAAAATGCAAATGCCTAGTGGCTTTCAGAGGATGTAGGACCAGATAGATATCAGATGAGCCAGGGTTTGGGGCTTCTTCACTGTAGCTCATAGGAAAAGAGCTCTACTTCTATTGTTATTCTTTACATTTCAATTATTACCATAAGCAGGGAAGGAAAGCTTTCATTTTTGTGCGTAGTGGTTATGTTCACTTTAATATGCACAGAACCTTTCACAGATTTTCTTGCCTATTGAACACCCCCTTTGAGAGTCCTTCCTTTCCCATGTTCCATACTTGTGCTTTTGCTTTACTACAGCTTGATGTCTAAAGAGATTTCCCCATCATAGCGTGCATGAATTACATCTGTGAGACCCTCAAAGGGCTATTAATATATAAGACACCTCATCAAGGTTACACCAAAAGACAGCCAGAGAGCAAAGAATTCAGCCTGCATTGTCAGCAAGCTGATTCACTGCCATATGTGCAGAACTACCTTTCTGCTCTGTAGCTGTGTCATAATTTTCAAGTTGTGCCAGAAGGCAGAAACACTGAATGACATGCTCTCACACTTAGCTTCACTTATATCACCAAGCACCATAGGTGCATCTTCTTCTTAGCTTCTAGAGCAGTACCTTTAATCCTTCTCAGTGTTTTTATGCCATCTACAGGTCTCTACAAACTGCTGAATTCTTTAAATATTTTTTCATATCGGGCTTGATGGCAGGAAGCTTTATTTTCAAATCAGTTCTCATTACTTTGTAAATTTATACACCACTTAAATAAGCTTCTTTTTTGTTAATTGCTTTTTTTTCTGTAAAATCCAGATCAGAGAAAATGATTAAAATGGCATGAAGGCTCCAAAATCCCGATATTTTCAATATTTTTTTTGTTTCAATTTTTCAGCGCAGAATAATTTTATGGTGTTTTATGATATAAAAGCCTTTGTCTTAAATCTTTATATCAACAATTTTGTTAAAATAGTATTCTTTCTAGGAAAAGCTAATTGTGAAACCTAAGGTTTCAGGAAAGATAACTTTTTAAACCTAGCCCAATAAAAATTATAAATGTATCTATAATATGTACATGTTAAATGCTATTTTCATCTAAGAATTAATAGAAAAAGCAGAATATGCAACTTTTTCAAATAAAAATTTGATCAATGAGAATAATTTTGTATTCCAAGGGATACAACAAACAAGTTTCCTTCAATATACTTTGATTACCAAAATACACCGCAGTCTAATTCGGTACATGATCAGACAAGTTGTGGTGACAAGACATAAGGTGGAAATATGGTGTAAGGAAGCACAGAGATTTGTGACAACAGGATTACATGCATTTCTTGAAAGTGATATGGCCTTTCAATCATTTTTGTGCCGTGTACAGTTAAAGAATCCACTGGTGCCTTTAGCTGTTCTGAATTCTACGTGCGCTGTCAAGGACAAAACTTGTCTTAACTCTAACAACCTCTTCAGTGAGGTTCGTTGTGCTCTGTGCAGATAAGGCTAACCACTTAACACTGACAAAAATGTCACAGGGTACTTCCAGATGTTAGTACAAATAAATGAATGCATGAAAATCAAAATACAACAAGAGAAATGTAAGTATGAGTAGCTGGATCTTAGATAGAGATTAATCTAAGTCATAAATATTCAAGGCATATTATGATATAAAATATGGTTGAAAACCATTTTTACTGAGAGATGCTCTTTCCAACAAGCCAGACACAATCTGTCTTTTTTTAACTTCTGTTTCCTCCACATGCAGGAAAATTCAGTCATGGAAATTTGTCTGCGAGTACTTCGCTTGAGGTTCAGCTAGAGGTACAGTGACAAAAGTCTTTTTATGTGCACAGATGATTTGCATTAACATGCTGCATAGAACCCCAACCATGGATGTGAGGTATATTTCCACTAAAAAAAGAAACTATGATGCACAATAAATCCCTATTGTAGACAGAACCAATAGTTTTCTCTAAACATTCAAAACACTTCTTTAAGTCTCTTCTACCAAGAAAAAAGAAGTAACCTTAATTGTACTGTTGAGTATTTCATTTTTTTACAAAGTATAATGCCATTTCTATCTCATATCTGAGGGAGAAGTCTTGAAGTGACCTTGTTTCCCAGCAGACTTATGATAAATTTTCCAACCAAGAGAAATGGGAGTTCAAAACTACCACTGCAGTTATGCAAACTATGACTAATCTGTTGTACAGATTGAATGAAATGATAGGTGAATGACTGACTGATTCCTGGGGGTGTTGAGCTTTGAAAAGAGGCCAGCGTGGGGCATGTTTACAGGATTGCCAAGGGAAAATGCAGAAGCAGGTGGGTTAATTGATTTGCCCAGGCAGCAGCGTGGTCTAATGTATTAAGTTTGGACCTGGGCCTCAGAAGACATGGAGCTGAAACCTAACTCACCTTCTGTCTCACAAGGGTTTTGTGAGACTTAATTAGGGCTTGCAATTTACTTCAAAAACGGTTTTCAGACATGCGGTCCAGCTTCAGCTGTAAATATATATCTATAACTGAAAGACGAGGGGAAGCAACTTAGGCAACTGAGTTTGTTAATTTAAAATAATATAATTATTTTCCCCAATTAGTTAATTCTGTACTGACTTATTAGTTATCAGGGTCAATTAGGTATCAGGGTAGCCTTCTTACTGTGTGTGTCCCCATCATTAGCACATACACCTTTATCTATCCCCCACAAAAAATGTCAAAAAAATCCTGGACTTCTTGCAGTTTCATCTATGTAAGGACTATAATTTACCATTTAAAATGTCACGTTGCTCACAGAACTGAAAAGAATTTCCCAAAAAAGAGAAAGCATAGAAAGAAAATACTATAAACTTAAGAATATCTTTAAAGAAGCTATTTTTCATGTATTTTTGCCAGTCCAAAGCTTTACCAGTTGAATTTTATTCAACAACAGTAATCTTCTGGCTTTGACTGAAGAAAAAGGTCTTCAGAAATAGGAAATGCTTGACTTGATGATCATTACTCTACTGCATTTTCAGATTTGTAAGTGAGAGGGAGATGAAAGGAAGTGAGCCACGAGCAGAGAGCCTCTGTTTGTGATTCCCCATTACCAGAGCGCTTTCTTGGATGCACAGGCAGCTTCTACTAGAAACATGACTTGAAGCAGTCTCAGAGCTGCCCTAAATTTAAATTACCCTGTCACTTTAATAGTCACCAGATGACCAAAATAATATGCAACTATATGCAAAATAACAGCCCAGGCAATAGAAGTGTTTGTTGTCTCGTTGAATGCTTTTTGAAAGAGTTTTCAAGCTGCTTATGCCCATGCAGTCTGCCGCATACAAAGGAACCAAATTGCTGCATTACCTTTACTTTTCTTTTTTTTCCTACAAAATTTTATGGACAATTTAGTAGTCTGTAAGTCCTTTCATCCTGGCTGATCTTAAAGTCTTTTGTTATGACAGTCTAGTGTAGCCAAGTTGAAAAACTTCAGTATCCACTGGCAGAAGTGCTGGGTATTAAGGATAGAGGAAACAACTGCTGGATTATGAAGAAAGTACAATGATGCAATGCTACTACTCTTACTAATCTAACAGTGGACCAGAAGTTGAATATATGCAGAAATCTCCCTCAGTTGAATCAAGTATTGCTACCACCTGCAACTTTTGTGGCAATTTTTAGTAGCTTTTTTTCTCCCTCCTGTGTGCATGTTGCCTTTATGAAGCATTTTGAAGTTAAAGACCTGTAACACTTTGGTTCCTTTTGCATAAAAAAATTTGACTTTTGGAATTCAAGTTATCAAAACTCTGAAGAGCATATATAGTTTTATGAATGTAAGCAGCACCATAGACTATCATTGAAGCATCTTACGCTTATAAGAACATTCTATTGTGTGTGACGTATGTCTTTGAAGGGAAGAATACTATTAGCATAATCCTGCAATGTGAATTGTTTGAACATCTGTTTAGCTAACATAGGATAAGAACAAAAAGGTCTTAGGAAGAAAAACCTTCTCTGACTTGGGAATCGGAATAAAGAAATATTATAAATGAAGGACTGGCATCTTTCAATGTTGAGCAGAATTATCTAACAGTTATTTGCCACTTTTAAGATTGACTAGTTGCAACCTGTGACTCTTAGCTGTGGTGAAATGGCACATGGGAATCACACTGAATCAAATCTGTATCCCACTGAGTATAATCTGAAAATCTATATGAAGAAGGTCTCCTAGCGTGCTCCAGGTAGCAAAAATGAGATACAGAAAAAACACATTTATCACACACACATATACACTTCGTGATTGCAAGCAGAGCCTTCACCAATAGACAGACTACCCTGTTTAGTTAATGTCAGTTACAGTACAACATGTCAATAGAATTTAATAATCCATTTGGGTGCCACAGTATGAATGAAAAAAAGAGAAATCTGTAATCGTACTGAAATAACGTAATCAAAAGAAGAGCAAATATAACTTATGTGGAGTCTTTGTTTTGTATGTTTGTAAACAGGATTCACTAGCACAAATGCATTGAAAAGACTGCAGTCTTGTTCAGGGTACTTAATACCAAATTCTTGTTTGTCAGGGCTACGCACCCATGTGAGGCTGGATTATCTTTTGGGAGACAGCTTTATATAGAGTTGTTTGTTGTTGTTTCAATTTTTTTTTTCCCAAGGGTAGTTAAATATAACCTAAAAATATAGTTACATTTTTAAGTTGTTTTACATTGTTATGAGTTCCAATTCACATTTCTGTGAATCGGGTTATGTCTTAGGTGAGTATTGCAGAAAGAAAACTTTTATCTACACCATGTATTTTTGGCATGTGGTTAAGAATATCGGGAGCTAACTCTGCAATTATTTTTGTACATGTAATAATCCACTAAAAGGAAAAAAAGCCTTTGCTAATTTTTAGATAATTGAAATTTTAACAGTCTGCAATCTCCAGAAGTACTGCTATCCTTGCCATTTTGTTGTTTTACTGAATAGTAATACACATGCCTGACTAATAATGCCATGTGCTATATTGATTCAAGGTACTATAACTGCCAAGATGATTGAAATGCTGTCTCCAATGGTCCTTGACACCTCATATATCTGGATTATGATTTGCATTTATTCCCGTGGGCATTTAGTGATTGTCTGTATCTGTATGCCCTTTGAGACGGATGTACTTTAGATCTCTAAGTAGAAGAAATCTGTGTGGGTGATGAACCATTTTATTCATAGCCCAGTGGGAATCCATAAACATAATTTGTCCTTTGCTGTCAGTTCACTGGCTCCTAAGTACAAGTTTCTATGGCTTCCTTCCAGGTCACAGCATATTTTGTGAGAAAATTAAAAAGCAATGAAGTTTGAAACATCAGTTTAAAAATCACATTCTGAATCGTCATTGTAAATAATGTTCTGAAGTTCTCTATACCATAGGTGTGCTGAAAATAAGGAAGACTTTTGTCTTCTACTCTGCTGCAGCAGTCATCTGGAAATGTTGCAAGTGTTTGATGAGACAGTAAATTCGGGTTCACGTGAAATCAGTAGTTTCATATTTTATATTTTGAATTCATTTCTGACTTACTGTATTTCTGTCAATTAATACACAGTTATGCTTTCTGTTCCTCATGGTTGATTGAAGTGAGTTGATCAGTGAATGTCCTGTGTTGGTGTTGGTGAAGATTTGTCAATACCTCTGGGAGAAAGTGTTTGATTTATACATATATGTATGTATGTATGTATGTACGTCTCCGTGTAGATATAGATATACATTTTATCTTTTTTAGACATCACTTTACCACCTATTTCCCTATTACATTTAACAGTTCATGAAAAATATGGAACTAAAGTATGAGTCGAACCATAGTATTACTCAAGTCGAGCAAAATTGTTTCCAGTGGATGCTATTGGAAATGGTGGGATATTGCTAAGAGTACTCTCCATAAGATTTCAGATCAAGCTGTGTTACTATTGTTGATTTGCGATCTATTCTTAGACAAAGACCATGCTTCTAGATGATCAACTTTTGACTGCTTTTGATAAATTTTATAGCTAGAATTCTGTTACAGAGCTAGTATCCCTAATAATTTTCACATTACTATGAAGTCAATATGAGTTATGATGAGTAATATATATATTGCCCTTTAAATAGAAAGACGTTTCCTGGATTTTTTTCAGTATGAGGCTATTAGCAGAATTAGATGACTAAGCACAGTCTGCCAAGAAATACTGGTGTGTCTTTCATCTTAAAAAGATGCCCTGGTATCTTTTCATTGATAAAATCCCTCACGTACAGGTTTCTTAAATATGTTGTATGATTTTTTTAAAAACTGGATGTGATGTAGCTCATTCTCACAAGACCTATATCTCACATTGTTCTAAATCAGGATAAAAATGATTGCGTAAAACAAAACTGTCTAAGAAAATCAGATTTTTTGAATTACTCTTACAAGATTCTTCCATTTGTGTAAAAATATAGATGTCTCTGTGAGAAAGGTGGAAGCCATATGGATCCCAATCATGCATAACGCTTGCTGAAAAATGCATTTATGTGTGGGAACTTTGCTGAGAGGGCAGATTTTGTTCTTACTGTCTAGCACAGCAAAATTTGACTGACTGGTACTTTGCTCTACTTGCATAGATTTCTACTGACTTCAGCATGCCTGAGCTGTGTCCTCCAGAACTGTACACTCGGTATCAAGATCTGTCTTGTGAATTTAGGAGAAAAATATTTTCTTTTTCTGGAGGAAAAGTGCCTCAGCTTTAGCTGGTATGAGAAGGGACAGATTTTTGTATCTATTTAGGTGATGTTTGTGCTGCTGGTCTTGAAGAATTTCCTTTCAAACCCTGAAAAATTTTCCACGGTATCAGCCAAATGTGTTCTACAGAGGATATTCTTTCCACTATTGCACCACATGGATTACATCCTCATTACATCACTGAACATGTTGTTTTTCAGAAACAATGCAATAGTCCCACTTTGTAGCATGATTACTGATATCATATTTATAAAGGATTCATAACTGTGTTTTCTAGACAAGAAAATTATGTGATTGCAAAATCCGTTACTACATAAGAAGATATTGCAGGTTTTTAATTA
The DNA here is from genome assembly GCF_963924245.1 of Chroicocephalus ridibundus. NCBI lineage: Eukaryota > Metazoa > Chordata > Aves > Charadriiformes > Laridae > Chroicocephalus > Chroicocephalus ridibundus. Next base: position 85,819,107 of record NC_086285.1, on the reverse strand, counting down.
TCTATTAATCCCTTAAAAACTTTAAAACTGGAACTGGATTTCATAGACTGAGCACGCATCACTGTCCTGTTCACATAGAAACTGCTTCTGTGGGACTCCTTTACAGTTATGCAAACACTGACAAATGACTGCAGGTGTTAATTGTGGAATATCATTATCGAAAATGTCATTGGTGAGTCTTTTAAAACTTGGGCCAAATTTGCCAATATTATCAGTGGGTGCAAAATCATTCATCGTAAGGAGTCATGTGAAGGCTTGTTGTTGTTTTGGGTTTTGTTTTTTTTCTGCAAAAGTAAATAAGGCCCTTGGTTTTTAGAAAAAGTCTTTCAGTGTTTTCACTTCCACTGGAAAATATTTATTCCTTTTCAATCACAAAAAGCCAAAACTGAACAATATAGGGCATAATCAAGTATGTTATTTTCTTTTTGTCCTCCTTTCATCACTGTAAGGGGGAAACAAGCCTTGTTACAAAGAAAATCATCTTTATTATTCTACCACTTTTAATCTGGACTGCTTGAGTCAAACATGGTTCTAGAACTGGTATAGATTAATTTTATGAGTTTTTGCTTTTATTTCCCAACTCTAGTTTATATTAGGGTATGTATAATTTTGACATTAAATTGGCTGCCACGCAAGACTGCCTGAAATAAGAAAGCTTGAGGCTACACAAAATATCAAAATATTTCCCTTTTTTTTTTTTAATTCATCCTTCAAAATTCATGATAGAGAATGACTGCTGCTAACAGTGCCTTTTAGGGTTAAGTTCTTTAAGTCTTTAAGTTCTTTAAGTCTTTGGTGCAGACTGTGTATCGATACACTAAATTTGGGAAGCAGGGTCTTCCAGTAAAAAGAATGTGCATAAGAATTCCAACTTGACTCATGCTTCATATCAAGGATATTGGTCATAGTGTGAGTTGCCTCACTGTTAATCAGAAATATCTGTCTATGAAAACTTAATATTGAAATGGATTTTGCAACCTTTACTCTGGCTGCTATGGGATAAAGCTATCTTTAATCTTGTTAGAAAGATAAATACTACTGAAAATTACAGGTGATACTGACTTTCTAGGCAAAGCTTAAAGAACAAATTATATTAATAATAACCTTGGATCAATCTGGATTAAGTTGATTTCAGTTTAAATTAAATTAAATGTATGCACTAGCAAAAGTAAGTCTAACTATTGCACTGAATTTCAAAAGACAAATAATTATGAACTAGGGGATATAGATCGAGGAATGCATTAAGTTGCTCAAAAATATGAATATGGCAGGGCTCTTTATGTCTGTAGAACTAGATCTATCAAAATCGATACCCTAAAAAATGGTGCCTGTGCAGAAATTTGTAGAAAGAGCCTGAAGATCAGGGGATTCTTGTGCATCAAATAAGAGTTCCATTTAACATCCTGTGGTCCCAGTCCAACAGTTGGATTTAGATAGGCAGATAAGTTTATACTGAAATATTTTCACTGACTGGGGAAATGTAGTATTACGTGGGGCTAAAGAGATTTGCCATCCTGCTTTGTTCCAGGTTTGAGTTCAAAAAGGGAAATTCACCCATCTTCCAAGCACAAAATTCACATTGAACACAGCTTGTTGTTTATGTAAGACGTGGGCTTGTGGGGACAGGGGGAAGCATTCTTTTCAAGACAGGCAAAAGTAGAAGGAACAGACAACTTTGTAAAATATTCTCTAACCCAGCATATAAAGGGGGTTTTGTAATTACGTGTATTGCCTCATCTATAAAACAAGTTCTGTGGGCATTATTCTTCCAGCTTCTAAACTCATTGACTTTCATTTTCAAATGATTCTGCAGCTAAGACTACAAGAAGGGTCAGGGGAGAAATCAATTTCTACCTGTAGCAACAAGTTGACTCTAAAATATACCCAAAAGAATGACTTGAGGAACTTTATAGTCAAATCATATTTTCAAAATATTTTGTCCTCTGATTCAACTTCATGAAGTTTTAAAAGTAACTATCTATCTCATACGTTTTCATTCTTGGCTTTCAGTCTTTCCTGACCGGTATGACCTTTTTTTGGTGTTAAAATTCAGAAGTGTAAAAAGGTTTCTTATTTTCAGACAAGCCTTCCCAACAACATAAACTATCTTATTTTCCAAACAGGTAGTATTGCTCTTGTTACTAGAAAGATAACTGCAAACACAAGGCGAACTTGTGAGAGTAACACAGCGGTGCTCTAGGATGTAAAGATACACCTATGTCAGCACTTTAAGTCTTACTGTAAGTGTGATTTGGAAGCACATCTCCTGATTGTCCCTACTAACTGTGCTTTGGCTCACGTCATGGAGAAGTCCTGGAGCAGACGAACTTAACTCCTTTCAGATGAAGATGAAGCAGAAGAGGTACTCAAGAAGCACAGATCACGTACCCATCTCACAGTGAACACTGACCACAGGACCCAGCTGGGTCTGCACAGCAAAGCTGCCTGCAATATGGATGGTGCAAACATTGTGGCCTCAGCACCAGCTGTCTGGTTTTACAGCTCTGCTCTTGCTGTTCCGCACTACTTGCTAAAGTCGGCATAATATATGATTGCTTAAATTCAGGAAAACATTATCTACAGCACAACGCAATGTTAAAATTACCTAAGCTAGCATAGAAAACCAGGTGCGCTTTCCCCGAATCATGCAAACAGGCATATCAAATTGTATCTGGGAAAATGAATAGTTGCCTAGCTAATTGGTACCACTGCTCAATGCCACACAGATGCAGCTTCAAACCGCCTCAGACTTGAGAACTAGTTAGGTCTCAGCTGAGGTATCTCAGGATGGTGCTACACTGCGCAATATAAAAGAACTGCGTTTGCAAATGGTGCTGATCAAAGGACAAAAGAGAACTTCTGGTCTGTTCTTCTCTGGCAATACAGAACTTCACCAAGAACAATGGCTTTTTTAAAGAAATAATAATAGCCATATTTTTTTTTTTGAAGTGGCTACTTGTACTCCATATTAACTATTGACAGAACTCTGCCCTCTAATCCTTCCATAAAGTCTAGATTGGCAGCAAGAAGAGCTGAATTTGAAGTCAATCAGGTTACTATTAAGGCAGTAGCCCACAACATCTGATAAGCTAGGAAAATTAACCCAAGCATTCTGGGGCTTAATAAATTATTTTTTCCCCATTCATAAATGTGGATTTTACAACTTAAACTATTTTTATTTAAGGAGCAAAAATGTAAGAAGACAGAGAAACGGTGTAGCAATTGTGAAAGTGTAACACCATATTTTTTTATGGGCTTTTTCTTTGGTGAGACAACCTCTTTTCCTGCAGTCCAACAGTAAAATTAATTAATGTTTTAATATTGCAAATAGTGAAGTCCTTATTGTATCAGTAGGTATGGTTTGAGCTACACTCAGGTTGGTGTGACCTGATTCTGTCAGTTGCTTCTTACTCTCCTATGCTCCTCTTATCTGCCAGCTGTTGTCCCTTGCCAAACTTAAAGCAGCCTTTCTCTCTCATCAGCCGTCCTGCATCAGCCTTTCCCTCTTTTACAGCCTTTTCCTACACTAGTTGCTTCCATTAACCTTGACTTGCTCCACTATTTGCACTTTGCCACTCCTTGCTGCTATCTCCAGCAGCTTTGCTAGCATTTTTTATTTTCCAACCATTAGAAAACTGCATGTCTCACCAAAAAACCCAACCCACTAGCTTTTAAGGCACAGGAGGTACTTCAACAGCTCCCCTTGTTCTCCCTTTATGTGATGAGACATCTTTTGTTGTTGTTGGCTGGTTTTACTCCAGTCTAAATCAAACTCCGTCACTCCAGAGCTGGGAAACTGCTTTAACTCAGCATGACATCTTTCTCTAGGCATATTCAGATGTCATTGGCCTACACTTCTGAACACTATTACAAATGTAGACTTTTCTCCATTTGTAAGTGAAATCTCACTCAAACATAATAAAACAGCATGCGCAAACCAAAACCAGTTCCAGACTGGCAACTGGTCCTTTTTATTTATCTCCTATTTTCATCCTCAGATACCATGCAAGCGCACCTGGTTTTAGGCTCCTATCACTTCTGCAGTTATTGGAGGAAAGGCCACTTTTATACTAGAATGAATGCTTTGCACGTTTTCAGCATAAAACCAGATTATCTATTTTTCCATTAGCCAGATTCAGATGCTCAAATTTCAAATGTAAACTTTTGGGGTTTTTTCCCCCTCAACTAAATCCCCAAAACCCTACCAATATTATTAAGTATGCAGTTTCATTTTCTGAGGGAAATATGATGAGAAGCATGTAGTGGTATAAAGACAAGGACCTCCTTCTTTACCTCCTGTATGTCACAGAAACAATCTCCTTGAAAATAATGAAAACATGATTAAGCTATAAGGTCGACAGAATAAAACATTTATTTCTAGATAATGAGACAAAAGGATCCAGCAAATACAATAACTATGTTTCTTCTTTTGTCTCCATAGTAAAACTTTATGAAGACAGGAACATACCAACGTAAAATTTAGCACTTGGAATACTACTGTTGGAAAAAAAGGAATCAAGCCCACTGGAAAGAAACGATGTCTGCGCTGAAGCTGGGGAAGCAGTGTGTCAGCAGCACTTCACGGTAGTTAACTAAGAACCAGAAACTAGGTGGGGGGAGCGGGAAAGCTGCAAGAATTTCAGCAGTTATGTAGTACTTCTACTGTTAATCACAAATGTAATCAAATTATGGCCACAGCCTTAGCAATGCCCCGATGAAGTAGCTATTAAAACAGTGGATTCTTACAGTTATTTATAAAGCATTGCATGAGTTTGAGATTTGTTACAGTTTCAGTACAGCTAACTTAAGGAAGTCTGAATGCTCTGTTGGATTCCTTTATCGAAGTGAACATAATTAAGAGAATAAAAACAATATTTGTATTTTGGATAAAATGTTCGAGCATTTTTATTTTAACATCTTCCATAGGTGGTGTATTTTTTAGGATTATTTTTTAACTGCAATATGTCTGTACTAATATCCTACAAACAGTAGTATTTAAAATGTGGCAAGTGGTAGAATGACAACACCATCCACTTTCATCTCATACACTTAAATAAAATCTATTCTTCAAAAAAAATTAGGCAAACATATGTAGGTTGATTTACATCTGCTGAAGTTATTTGGGTTTGCAGTTGTCATGATGTATTCTAATACTTTTATTTTGGTAGTCTTAACAAGAATCCCCGCTGTACCCTGATTGTTCTTCCAAAGCTCATGTTTCAGTGTTAATGGACCTCTCTAGAAGAGCATAAATATGCTTCTGATCTTCAGAAGAACTATTTGTTTTACCCTGTCATGACCATTTCCATGCTGCTTCCAGCCCAGTCATCCTTCTGCAGAAACATAGCTCCTGCAAGTTCTCCAGGCCACTACAAGTAATCATTGCAGAAGATCTGGAAGAGGGGAGTATTGGGGCAAGAAGTGATGAAGATCCTGGTGGAGCTGGATGGGCAGCAGGACAGGAGTTTTCTCTGTAAGAGATGACTCAGAAAATGTGGATTTTGAAAAGTTCCTACATTTACTCTTGAGCTCACATTTGCCAAAACTGCATTAGAAAAATTTTCTTACTGTATGCAATTTGTATAATGTGCCTCAATTTTCAAACATCTCAGCTAATTTACATCCATTTTGATTAAACGTTTGTGCTCATGGCAGCAAAGGACAATTGGAATTGCCATCACAGGTCAAACCACTGATCTGCTAATCCAATGTGCTATTTCTGTCAGCAGTCAATACCAGCTGCTTCAGGGAAAGAAAACACCTAATAAGCAATTATGGAATAACCTGCCCAGAGGCAAATCATCTTACTAATCTTATCTACCTGTGTTTGTGTATCATTAATTGTGAAACTTAAGATGTAGAGAGACAGATTGCTCCGAGCAGGGAATTGCTAGGGAGCACTGATTTTAGGGCAATAAGGGATCAGTAAAATTGGAGTCTTTAACATGCATCATAGTAATACTTTATAACAGTTTTCATATTAATAATTGTAAACAAAATACATACTTGGTTTCACCTTCCCAATATCTGCCTTCATCTAAGGAGCGGTCCCTAAAATCACAAGAATGGTTGTATACCCTGCTTTTATTATCTTTGTTTGGTTTTAGGATGTTCTGGCTCTTAGCAGAATTTTGCTGGGGGTTGGGGGAAGGCTCTTTCCTGCCCACATGAGGAGAGTAGGATCACGTAACAAAACCTAATGTTTCAATTCATCTCATGGACAGTTTGCTTGAATGAGAATGAGCATTCCAGAACAAATTTCAGGATTGGGTTTTTGAAACAATAATTGTCCCTGCCTCTACTCATGTTGAATAAATATACAGAACAAGGTTCTATCTATATATGAAAGAGTAAGGTACATCACTCAACAAAATGTGCACGGACATATGCTTTGCTTTGCACTAGAATTCTGCAGAGATGTATTTAAATCCATTGTCTTTTAGTATTCTGTACTTGATGGGTTAGAGAGAGGGAGCTCTGGAGCAAAAGAAGCTACATAAATCACATAAAAGCGATTTCAGCTTGAATAACCTCAATGATTGTAATGGGCTCTGGATAGAGATCATCTGAAGACAGGGAAGCCTCATTTTTAAGAAACCAACACAAATTCTAAACTTTTGTTTCTGTAATATAATACAATAGAAACAAAGATGCCTGATGAATTTTAGGGTGTCCTACAGAGACAACATATGGCTCATAATTCTAAGTGCCTTTGTGCATCAACAGCTCTTTGTTTTTGTTGCTAAGCTGTGACTTTCAAAGCTGCCTAGTAGACTTAATTTTAATAGGAACTGGGCATCCAAATCTCTCAGGTGGCTTTGGGAAAAAATTCAGCCAAAAAAATTTTCTTCCTGATGGCTGAATATGCATCATAAATAGATGCCAAAGCCTTTTCACCTTACCCAAGCGAGGAAAGTCCTTCAAAGGCAAAGAGACCTTGGCAACAAGTAAACATCTTTTCCCAGTTGTGTAACTGATGCAGCACAGCTATGTGTCACCACAGAACTCACTTTATATCAGACCTGGTTGACAAAGCAAAATTTATTTCTAACAGAGAAAACATTTAATGGATGATTATCACTCATAATTTTCTTTCTGTTATGGTTTCATTTGTTTTATGTCAAACTGTAAAAAGAATATAATTTGATTAATTACGGAAAATAGCTAAAAAGTGGGTAAAAACAGATTATCAGCACTTCATGATTTTTGATTCTATGTTGAACTTTCTCTGAAACTTTGCAGAGCAAAGAATGATTGCTTGAGACTGATGTTGTGCATTGCAACAAGCAAATTCCACTCAGGGTCAGCTTCTGTTTTAATGGTTTTTCAACCTCTTTTCAGTTTGTAGAATCTTAAAAGTTTGTAATATAGTTATTTTCTGTTGCCATGGACTGCTGTATAATATTTATGTATTTCTTTTTGAAGTAACAAGCAGGAGATCCTTTCGCACTTTTCTGCAAAACCCTCCTTGTTGTGTTATGTGCAATTGCTTTGTATCAGCTTCTACTTGTGGTCTTTTAAGTAACTTTCAGTATTCTTGCCTCAGGTGCTTTTAATACATTTTCAAGTATTTCAGACAATGGGGTATATAGCCCAAAGACCAAAAAGATTTCCAGGTTTCCTGATGCATGGAAGCTTCATAAATCAAACCTTATTAAATTTGTCTTGGAACTTCTGCGTGATGGAGACCATCATTCTCTCTTTCATTCAGCCTTCTACCTTCATGGCGTTTAATCTAGTCACTGAGCACCAGGTAAAAGCATTAGTTGTCCTCCAATCTCACAGATTGTAGATAGTCACTACAATGGGAAATGCTACATTATGGACTTCTCTCATTTGAGGAAGCCTCAAAGAGCACATATTTTAAATGGAACAACTGGCCACAGCACAACAAAATGAGTTTGCTGTGAGCCCCGCTATAAGCAGCTTATCACCTTTAGGAGAATCAGAAGAAAGTTATTGAGGTACAGCCAAAGGAGTACGTGAGACTACTTTGTTTGGTATGTGAAGAAGCTGTGAAAAGGCTGTAAACAGAAAAGAGAAATAGGGGTAAAAAGTGGGCTTGGTCAAGTTTGTATGCTTTCCAGTCCTGCATCTGGCAACTCAGAGACTTACCTGAAAAGACTGACATATTGACATTCTGTTCTCAGCCAATTTTAATTTACTTTACTTAATGTCCTTGAAAAAAGTATTTTTTCCAAACTGTGGTTACCTTCCTAACTGGATATTACAGGAAACCTTCCTCATTTTTTGGTGGGATGTAATTAGTGTACCGATGCATCTTGTACCTAAAATTTGAAGAGACCTGTTGGTCCTTCAGACCATCCTCAGCGTAAGCCTGGTTTCCCCTGTGTGTTCAGAGAATTGTTGCAATTAAGTCCTTAGTACACAATGAGGTTTTATCCACAGCTATCATTCTCACTAGCAACAATCTATTTCTTACATTCTTTCTATGTTTTACCGTCTTCATTTAGTCCACTTATCCTGCTTGTCCTAACTGCTAAACCATAAATACTTCCTCTGTCACTAAGCATTAATTTCATAGGAGTCATGCTGTGAATGTAGTACTATAGATAATGCCGTGAATGTAGTACTATAGATATATAAAAATAGTAAGGGATATTTTCTGTTACAAAGAATTTACAGGGTAAAGAAAGCACCACTGTAAGCACAATACAGGATCACAGAAGGATTATGTACTTTGTCTAAATAAGACAGGAAATTGGTAAAAGCACTTGGAATTAAAATGAGGTCTTCTGAATGCCGTCCCGTTGTTTGTAACTGTTTTTGCCTGCTCCCTTATCCTTCTGTTAGCTAAGAAACATTTAGTTGGCAGAGGAACAACAGGTATAGCAGGGCTTTACAGAAATTCCTGGCACTGTACTGGTGTTGCACGCATTTCAGATTAGGCTCATGGCTTAAAGCTTTAATTCATTCTGTATAATATAGTAATTTGAGCTCTCTGAAATGTGTTGAGTTTTTTTGAACTTGAAAAATGTCTATATCTTTATGATAGTCTGATACTCACAATAAAATATCTCCAGTGCTATAAGAAGACCCCTATAGGAACAATGTCTCTGAGGTTAATGATACGTTGTCTTTGTGTTCAGTATTCGCACTTGTATTGGACTATTCTTACTGTCATATCATATTCAAACAAATGTATAATTTAATATTCATTACCAGCTCTCGACCCATCTGCCTTTTATTTTCTATATATTTAGAAAGTGAATTAACATGAATGGTGGTTTAGGCAGAGACTAAGTAGATATAGCTTATAATGTCCAAATTAGAAATAGGTAAACTGCTTACCTCAATTTATCCTTTACTAAATCCCATTCTCAAAAATGTGCTAGTGTCTATTTCCATAGGTGTATTTGATTACATTATATTTCCCAAAGAGTATTTGGTTCCCTTACTCCAAGCTGAATATCATTTTGCCTTCATTTTCTACTCGCTTTGAACTCCATAGTACTACAGCTTTGTTCCAAGTGTTTTCTGCAGTTCCTCTGTTTAGTGAGATTTATTTTGAAATATTTCATGAAATCTATTATTAAAATCTAAATCACTCCAATTTCCACTTTTCTTTTTTTGAGGGGCTAGTTCTCTGTTTTTGGAATCTAATCTTAACCAAGCCTCTTCATCATCCCATCTATATTTCTCATTTTAACAGTTATTACCACATAAAGGGAGGCCAAGTATCATGACCTCTCCCTGTTTCTGGAATGCATTGATGGCAACTTCCTTCTTCAAGTGATAGAGGAGACAATGAGGAGAGGTGCTGTGCTGGACCTTGATCTCACCAACAAGGAAGGACTGGTGGGGAATGTGAAGCTCAAGGGCAGCCTTGGCTGCAGTGACCATGAAATGGTGGAGTTCAAGATCTTTAGGGCAGTGAGGAGGGCACAGAGTGATCTCACTACCCTGACTTCAGAAGAGAAGACTTTGTCCTCTTCAGACCAAACTTCTTGGCAGAGTACCATGGGATAAAACCCTGGAGGGAAGAGGGGCCCAAGGAAGCTGGTTAATATTCGAGGGTCATGTCCTCCAAGCTCAAGAGCGATACAACCTAACAAAAAGGAAGTCGGGCAAAAAAGCGAGGAGGCATGCATGGATGAAGAAGGAGCTCCTGAAGAAACTCAAACACAAAAAGAAAGCCTCCAGAGGGTGGAAGCAAGGACAGGTAGCCAGGGAGGAATACAGAGAAATTGTCCAAGCAGCCAGGGATTGGGTTAGGAAAACTAAAGCCCAGGTAGACTTAAATCTCACCAGGGATGTCAAGGGCAACACGAAAAACTTCTACAGGCACATCAGTGATAAAAGGAAGACTAGGGAAAATAGAAGGAAATGGAAGGCCTGGTCACCAGGATATGGAGAAGGCTGAGGTACTCAATGATTTTTTGCTTCAGTCTTCACCAGCAAGGGCTCTAGCCACACCTGCATGTGGGTTACAGCAAGCCCAAGCACAGATAGAGGCTGTGCGGAGAATGGATGGAGAGCAGCCCTGAGGAAAAGCAATGTGTGCTAGCAGACCAGAAAGCGAACCATATTCTGGGCTGCATCAAAAAAAGCGTGGCCAGCAGGTTAAGGGAGGTGATTCTACCCCTCTACTCTTCTCTGATGAGACCCCACCCGGAGTACTGTGTCCTGGTCTGGGGCCCCTAACATAAGAAGGACATGGACCTGTTGGAGCGAGTGCAGAGGAGGGCCACGAAGATGATCAGCGGGCTGGAGCACCTCTCCTATGAAGACAGGCTGAGAGAGCTGGAGAAGAAAAGGCTCCAGGGAGACCTTATAGTGGTCTTCCAGTACCTAGAGAAGGCCTACAGGAAGGATGGGGAGGGAGTCTTTATCAGGGATTGCAGCAGTAGGATGAGGGGTAATGGTATTAAACCGAAAGAAGGTAGATTTAGATTAGATATTAGGAAGAAATTCTTTACTGTGAGGGTGGTGAGGCACTGGAAGAAGTTGTCCAGAGAAGTTGTGGATGCCGCATGCATGGAAGTGCTCAAGGCCAGTTTGGATGGGGCTTTGCACAACCTAGTCTAGTGGAAGGTGTCCCTGCCCTTACCAGGGGTCTTGGAACTAGATGATCTTTAAGGTCCCTTCCAACCCAAACCATTCTTTTGGTTTACAGAGAAGACTTATGTTCCAAGATGAGCAACACGCTCCAGTTTTGATATACTGCTCCTCTGTGTAGGCACTTGGAATATCTCTTTGTGGGTTGAAGTATGATGGGTGTGTACTGTATCTGACCATAACAGTCTTGATAAGCCAGTCTCTCACCTTGACATCAATATATGAGATTTCAGAAAACCTTAATGACTGCTTGCATGAGAGGTCAGATTGGTGCAAAAGCCATGAACGTAGTTACCTGCTGCACTAGTGGTCACTACATCTCTTCCCAGGTGAAAAAGTGGTGGATAACCCTCTATGAATCAATGTTTGGAGATTTCTGATAAAGACAACAGCTTTTTCATTGTCATAAAATTTAGCTGTGGTTAAAAAAAAAAAAAAAACCAAAAACTGAAGGAAGGATACTTTAAAATTAGAAATGAAAAAATGTGCTATGCAATTAATTCAACATCAGAAAACTCAGAGAAATGAAAGCATCCCAACTTATGTGAAAGTTTTAAACATAAAAGATCTCCTAACAGCAACAATTAATGAGAGAAGTTCCATGTCTTGGGCTATGTGTGGGATCTGCAATTGTAATACGTTTTTATTTTAATTGTGTTTCTGAGTGCAGTCTAATGCCATGAAAAGACAAAAATAAAAAATTAAAACTCATTTAATTATTTAATTCCTGGATAAATATTCTTTTTTTTTTTTTTTTTTTTCCCTGGAGGAGAAGGGCTATATTTTCAGACTTCTAATAAGTCACTTTACCTTGCCAATAACTACATTTTATTTGGATATCTCAATTTGGAATTGTGTCACTTCTTTGATTTTTCTTATCTAAAGAAAACAGGAACAGATACAGTTATTAGTTTTGAAAGGCCTTAATGCTTGAAGTTGAACAGCAGCACAACCAAAGTCAATGTCAAGTATTTTATTAGAGAAAGCATCTCTATCTGGAGCAGCTTTTTAGTATATCCCTAAGTTGGAATTCCATAAAAACCTACAAAGTTATTTAAAAAGGTACAAACAAGAGTTATGGATCACTATAGAAAAAGAAAAAGGTAAACTTAGATCAAGTTAAATGAATTGTTTCTTCAGCAAATGTGTACTCAGTATTTGGAACGTGCTATCAGAGAAGACTGCAAACTTGAATGCAGAAGACAGGACAGATTTATAAAAGCGATGAATAAATTTATCATCTGTAGTAACGTTGAATCTTGTTCATGTAAGCAAGTGGTAATGAAATTTCATAGTTGAAAATTTAAGCTGGTCACCCCATCTGTCAAGTTTGACTCTTTCCTACTACAGAAAATTTCCTAGGTCCTCTTCCTCCCCACCCTGTGATTTGAAGCATCAGGTTATCAGTACTTTCAAATGCATACTGAACTTGATGGTTCAGCAGTTTCTTCAAGGATGGCAAATTCTGTGTTTTCCTGTAGGCAACATGTATCAAGGTTCTCAGAATTGGTCCCAGTAGCGTAACTGAAATGGGGAAATTTGTAGCAAAAGAGGCATAATGCAGTAGAGAGGACAATGAAAATCTGAAAATCATGGTAGAGTTTCTGAGCCTTTAACTGGATAGACTATGCACTAGCTTTGTTTACTGACCAGACTGGGAAATTACGAAAAAACAGTAAGGGTGTTCTTCAGCTGCACGATGATCTCTTGTACAGAATTGCAGATATCTGGAGATAGCAAGACCAGCTAAGTCTCATTCTAGTTTGTCGCTTTGCTTGCTTTAATGCTAATGTATTTTCCAGCAGTTTGTCCAGTATAAATTTTGAATGGATTTCTGTACTTCCAAGCATAGAATGTTACAAAGATGGCTAGTGTTCTTGTCATGAAAGATTTTCTGACGTTTAGCTTACATTTTTCTTTACATCATTCCACTACATTTTGGCTTAATACAATTGTATAAAAAATAAAAAAATTGTATCTCAAGAAACCATACAAAATAAGCACTTCTAAACCAAAATAACCGAATGGAATTTGGACATAGTGCAACACTAAGTTGAAACTTATGGATTAGACTGCTTATTGAGTTATCTCCCTCCCTCCCTCTCTCTCTCTCTGACAAATTCCGATTACAGATTAGCAACTGGTACTAAATTGAATACCTATTTGAGTGAACGCAGGAAAACTTAGCTCTAAAATGTTAAAAAAACACCAAACCAAAACCCAGAATAGAGGGTTGTGCTGTATCCTACAGTTTGGGTATATTGTAACCCTTGCCAGGAGCTCAGTTCAGAACATTCCTGATCACAACACTGTCAACAGCAGCTGTGCCACACAAACATGAGTCAACTGTTTTAGTCATAGATCAGTCAAATGCTGGAAAGTGACTTTTTTCCTGTTGCATATAGTCTTTCACTGCAATGCCTTTGTGGTCCTTTTTCCTTCAAGGTGGTTACCTCAAAAGACAGCAAAATCAATCTGTTGTTACAATGGATTCCTACCTTCCTAGAAACATACATATAATCAAACCATATGTTTGACTGGTATTAGGATTTAATTTTGCCTTTTGGTTTGCTTAATACTACTTTCCTTGGGAGAATTTCGGAATATTTTTATTGTGGATATGTTATATATAGTTAAGATCTATATCTGAGATGCAGATTTTATTTCAAAAACCAATTCACCTTTGGGATAGATTTGTTTCTTCGGCGTCAGTTCAGTGCAGCTTTCAGACAGATACTAAAGTCCTCACAAATTCAAGTGAAGGTCATGGCTGAAGTCATCATCCTGGACAGAGTCTGAAAAATTCTTTTCTTCAGCACTTCAGAGCTGCTATTCAAATAGATACACCAGATACTCCACACACATTCTCCCACAGCCCACTTAAGCTCCCGACAGCAAGAGTATGACCTGTTTTTACCCTGATTCATATTACACAGCCAGCCAGGACAACTTGTGGGGAAGAACCAGGGCATAGAGCAGAGAAAATTTTGCCCTCTAGTGGGGCTTTTTTGACTGCTGACCCCCTCTAAATGGTATGCATTCCATCAACTGCATCTGACACCCGTAGTCCCAGAATACGGAATATACTGCCAGCATGCAGGCTCTTGAGGGAAACCGTGGTGAAGGACACTACTGACTGAAAATCAGAGTGGAAGACTCGGTACATCTCTGGATTATGGCAGGTCTCTGAGATATTTGTTGCCATAAATGTGATTCATTCATACGGTGCATGTAGATGCCCCTGGGCAAACATCGATTTGATATTTCAGACCTTTTTTTTCAAAATTCATTATCAAACCCAAAAAGTAGCTTAATTTTTTGTCTTTAATAACAGTCTTTTTTTTGAGAATGAAGTGTGAGGATCTGTCAAAAGATAATGTATGCTATTCTATGTAAGCTCTTTCTGCCCTCAGCAGTTTCCTGTGGTGACGGTAGGTCAACTTTCCTGCCAGCTATTTTCTGTCTGATTCAACTGGTGAGTTCCCATTCACTCTCAGTATCATTAAGTAAAGCGAGTGGGGCATGAATCAAAGACAATGTATGCATCAGGCACGGGAAATTCCGCAGTCCAATTCACAGAAGAGAATAGTGATTGGCAGTGCATCTGCAACGAAGCCAAAGTATGCCGCCTTCTACTTGCCTGCTAGACAGGCATGAACGAGGCAGAAATTCAAATCCTTTACTCAGGTCCTCCTCCCAGAGGAGTGGATATCATTTTTTTTTATTTCAGGATACTTAACTGGGACTGGCCTAGATTTTTTTCAGCCAACGTTATGAAATTCTGTACAGCTAAATGGTCACAGAGATCCAAATAAAAGAAAGCATTTGATACTATTCATGGCCACCCTGAACTGATTGCAACTATCCTATGAGCTCCCCTTTCATTCCTTGGAAGGAAAAAAAGTTCTTCAAACTGTTAGCTTATCAGATTAAACTTTTAGTTTATTTAGCTTTGAAAATTCAGAACAAGTTGAGCAACCCACAGCCTTTGGACTGCAAGCAGACCTCTTTTTACTTTTGTTATCTTCTCTTTATTCCAGATAAATAACTTGCCCTTGATCAACCTAGTTAATAAAAGTGGTGATAATGAGTTGTCTTGATAATTTAGGGTTTTTTTAAGTCTAGGAATAGGAAATTGAAGTGTCTGTCAGACACAAAATGAAGTGAAACAGGGAAGTGTTTACATGTTAAAAAAATATTGGAGGAAAACAAAATCAGCTTCAAAAACACAATGTTTTTTAATATATGTTGTATAGTGTAATCTTTCCTTCTCATTCTGTAATTGATTTTCTTAGGATATTCATGACCAATCTGTTCACATTGTCTAAGTGAAGATCGAGTTCAGCCTTGAAATATATGTGAAGTTATGCTTTCAGCTCTGAACTGTTTCATTTATTCAGATTAATCTGTATTAAGTTCTGGCTTTTTGTTTATTAGGTCTGTTGCAGAATGTGCTAATTCCTCAGTTTGCACCACATTCTCAGTAGGAAAAGTTTGCAGCGGAGAAGTGGCAGTTCTGGTTTCCTTAAAGCTCTACAACATTTATTCATTGAATAAGCACTGTAAATTCAAAGTGTCTGTTGTCATTGTTGATCATGTTCCTGCTAATATTGTAACAAATAGTTTGTTAGAGTGTTTCTGATGGTTGTAATACATCAGGACCTAACGAGAGGCGCACATCTCTCAGCGTGATAATGCACGGCGAGTTACTGTCTTGCTGCAACCGGGTTGTGATTTGTCAAACTACGGTGCAACAGAGTGACTGTGACCTGTACATGCTGTTTCTCAGTTACTCTGCGGAAAGGTCAGCTAAAAAACCAGTAGGTGATGTTTGGAGATAACCGGTGCAGCCTTGCTGTCCACAGGTCTGTAGTCTGACAAGAACTACATGCTCTTCTGAAATCATGTCATTTGTTTTACTCACCTTTGTCTGTGCAGTGAAGTAGGAGTCCACGGCTGGCTCGCTGAGAGTACGTCAAGTATTATTCGTAATGTACTTTGCCAGTGTGGAGCCCCCTCAAATGAATGTTTCACAGAACGTAACCTTTCAAAAAGACTGTGGTTCTGTGCAGTAGGTGGTTAAGAATAGTCCCTAGTATCCATAAATGAATAATTAAGAAAGAAACTTGTTAAATGAATATGTCTAAGGCCTTAAAGAGGAAAAGCAATAGAATACTGACCTGATAAATGACTATACTTTCCATGTATTACACATGAATATATTTCATAAAAACCCTAGGGCCCTCACAAATTAATACCTGTTTAAAGAGTAGATCTGTTAAAAAAAAATACATTTCACTGCTAGGTATGTATTAGCTTGACAGGTTTTTATATTTTATTTATAAGTTAGAAACCTTCTTATAAATTAAGCTGATACTGATTTTGGGCAGAATAGAAAGGAAATTTGGAAGACTTCGAGTCAAAAAAGAGACAAATCTGCAGAAGAGCCTAAGTGCTTCTGAATTCTACCATCTTTAGCCAAATTATGTGTGCTTGGCACATCTGAAAACAAGCCTGGTCACTTAAGTTTTGCCTTAAATTGAACAATCATAATTTTGGGATAATTAGCATCCACATGGTACACCTATTCTTTTATTAATTTATTTACACAGAGAACAATGTTAAGCTCAGAGCCCCCTTAGGCCAATTAATGGTTAAATAAATACTTGTTGCGAAACACTCCTTGCCCCAAAAGTTTGCAGTTCAAGTAGAATAAGCAGAAAAACAGGTGCTCTGAGTTGAGGTTTGTGAGTCTGCACAACACAACAGAGATTTCTGGTCTCCTGTGTTACAGTCCATAGCCTATATATTGGTGTATGTCATGCTTTCAAAGGCAGTAAAAGCTTGCTACTCACACAGTGCTGAACTCCAGTCAAGGAAAATATTTACACCTAAGCATTTAGATGTAAACATTAGGTCTAAACAGAGCTAATTAGATCTAAGTGCTTAAACATATGAACATGCCCTGGTTTGGGGTGGAGCAGAGACAACTTTCTGTTCAGTGGGAGAGGCTCTTGCTCACACTCGCTGTGGCAGCCAGGGCCAGCTGACTCGGTTGTTTGTTTACCCCATGGAGGGGTCACACCTGTGGGGAGGAGTAGACAGGTCAGGTGACCCAAACTGACCAATAGAGTCTTCCATCCCATCTGCCATGCTCAATATAAAAGCTGAGGGATCAAAAGTATCAGGTTGGCTCCTCTTCAAGGACTGTTTTTAAAGGGTTCTTCTTCCTTAGATCTTCTCCAGGGGGCTCTTCTTCAATGGACTGCTTCTTCAATAGCTCTCTTTCTTCAATGACTGATGTCTGAGGAGGACCCCCATCAGCTTATCTGCCTTTTGATCCCGGTCAGTGTCTTCCAGTTCCCATTTGTCACTGAGTCCAGTCTGGAACTTTCACGGTGCCTGGCAGTGACATTTCCCTGGGAGCTTGATATGGTTTTGTGTATATTTGTATGTATTGTGTCTATTTCATTATTTTTTTTTATTTTATTATGAATATTTCATCAAAGTAGTTTAGGTTTTTTTCTAAACTCACAAATCTCTTTATCTCTCTTCTTTCTCTCCTTAGAGCGAGAGGTGGAGGAGAGCATCTGTTGTCTTGTCATTGGCCAACCCATCCCAAACCATGACGTGTGTGTGTGAACAGCTTTTTTGCATGAGGATGAAAAGGCTTTGCATTTGCCCCAGTATAAAGCAAAGCAATACTGCAGACTATGCCCCATGAATAGCCTCTGAATTCTGATGAACTTACTCTTCTGAGTTAGATATTTCTCTCTGACTAGATAAAACTTCATTCTAATGCTTCTAGTCTTTTCTTAATTAAGGTAATGTTCTTCTTAAGTAGTTTTAATACTGATGTTCTCTGCTGCCTATTCTTTCTTGTTCCTTCAAATGATACCTGCATGGTAGATGCAGAGTAAAAACAATGTTATTTCTGGATAAGTGTAAACAACTCCTACACTACCCTGCTAATATTAATTTCATTGTTATATTGCCTGAAGACACACATAAATGGCTTGTAAAACCAGTGCTGCCAGAAAATACTCTCTATCTCTCTCTCACAAAAACCTTTGGTGGTTTTGCTACATGGTTCATCTATTTTTCTCTCCCTAGACTGTTCTTTTTTGAAAAAAAATCTAACACTAATAACTTTCCCTTGTCCCTGGCTTCCCACCTTTCTAGCTTTTATTCATTAGACTCCATAATGTTGATCTTGTCTACCTCCACGAAGTTATTAGCATACTTGTCATTTAAAGTCTATTCCCAGTTATTCAGTTTAGCTGGCAAATGCAAACTTTCTTCTTATTCCTGGACTGTGAAGAAAGAATTGAGAAGTGAATGGCAAAAATCCCACTGGCAGAAATAATACTAAGTTACATTTGTGATGTTCAAAACCAAACTAAATGTTTGCATTCTTGTTTGTTATTCAGAATTTATTTGGGCTATTTTATATAAAAATGTTATTTACTATGCATAGAACCATATAGTCAGAAGATTCAACAACTGTCACTTCTGATCCCTCTAAGGAAGAAGGTGAAAATTATTCATAAAGATTAAAAAACATTTTTTTTCTTGTTTAAGCCATGTCTTAAGTCTTCTGAGTTTGGGAGGGATTTACATTTTCGTGTGTAAAGGTCATAAGTATTCTTACCAAAAAAAAAGCATACAGAAAGTGTATCAAATGTACCTAATATGCAGAACACTTTGATAAAAAAAAAGAAACATGGACACAAAGATATAGCAACTGAAATCACTGTGCATCCTATGGCTTAAATTGTTAGAGTTCAAGTGGGGAGCTGTAGTAGCAACATCTGCTCGGAATGAAGAGTGAGAATGGCCCAGAAAATTCTATGTGAAAATTCCTGGAGGGACATAACTTTCATAGAGGTGGGAAATCTCTGCTGGTGGAAACAGGGAAAATAACAAAACAAAACAATGAAAACCCCCAAGGTCTCAATTGTAAGAATACTTAATAAGAAACAGTGAGGTTTTGAGTTTAAGGATAATAAACCCTTGCAACCATGAAGAGAGAAAACTTTCACAAGTATACCCTCAATAAAAGGTCACCTTGTCCACAGTGACAAGCTAGCACGGTTTGATAGTAAAGCGAAGTTAAGGGAAATGAGAAGGGTGTTCATTCAGTGGAAATACATTTGAAGATTTAATGCAGTGCCGAGTCATCTTGGTGCGAATCTGCAGAGATCAGCGACCTAGGGAGAGACTCATATCGGGGGCTGTTACATGGCTGCAAGTTTATGAGCATGTAGTCATGTGTAGATGGCAGAAACCCCACAGTAAGCAGCACTGCAATGCAAGGCTGGCAACAATTTTTTTGTGTTTTGGACTGTGCCGGCCCTGGAAAAACGAATGGGCATAGAGCAGGAGGGCTCATTCTAAAGTGCTTTGGCAATTTAACCACTGTCAGCAGTGACAGGAAAACTGAGGAAAGGCAAATAGACCTTTAACATCTGTCTGTCGAACATCAGCAAACACGTCTTCTAGTTAACTCTTCTCGGTTTCAATCCCTTGACATGGTTGTGCAAATGGGGAAGCATGTCCTGTCAAAGGAAACTAGGAAACATCCTTTTCTTGGGCTTCATGTAAGGACTTCAGCGTATCTGTACAGATAAGATCCCTCCATGAATTTATCTCTGCTGTTGCCCCTGTTTTAGTTGGGGAAGTAGGAGATACCGATTTGTAAACCACAGGACTTCCAGATATGGTATCGAACAATCACAACCTTCTGGATTGGTCTTTCTTGCCTTTTAGAGCTGTTTCTGTCTCTGCAGACTGCTCCCAAGGTTACTTTCATCGCTACAATTTAAGATCTCATAACTTTTATTTCTTTCCTTTCAGAGACGCCTGGTATGTGTCTCTACAGTTTCTACTATCCCTGCGACACCTCCTGATTTCTCTACAGTGGAAGCAAACTCCCGGCATCAGGTAGATAACTGAGAGATTTGCTTCTCGCCTTTTTGGTGGTGCTATATTTGTAGAAAGTATTAAGCATATTCTTGGTTTTGTAAAGCTGAATTTGGAATCAGAAGATGTAAAGGAAGAAAGGTAGTTGCCTTTTTTGATGGACACCATCCATTTCCTTTTTTCTATCTATTTTTTAGTTTCACAATTTTCAGGTCAAGTTTATTTTTATGTCCTTTGCATACAAAGAATGACAACCTGAAGACCTGTGTCATAGCAGACTGCAGGCACAACAGAAAGACAATACCTTTGCATCAGCTGTAGAGCACACATCAGATTTTACTTGAAACTTCTTGGCTTTTCCCATTGTGTTTTTATTTTCTGACAGGATTCAGAGTTGATGTTACACCTTCATTTCACTTTTTCTGGAGAAATTTACATATAGTTGCAATTGTAGGTAGTTCAGAATCTTTAAGTGTAATGTTTGAACGGGTTGGGGTTTTTGTGTGCTTTTCATGGTTTAATTTGATATCAGGAAAAAACACTTAGTTCCTTTGGTATGAAGTTTTGACATCTAAGCTTGAAAGCTCATGAAAGGTGAGAGACATTTGTACAATAAAGGTCACACATAAAGGCAGAGAAGTGAAAGTTTTCCATTTAGAATGTTAAATTCTTTGATTTATAATAGTGACCTATGTGAAGGCTCTGTGGGGACATCATTTAATCCACACAATTCGATTCATCTGCATAATCCAGTGATGGGGAGACCCACCTCTGACAAGCGGAAACTGTGAGCAAAGTGGAAAGATAGCTACTAAAGACCTATGCCAGCCTGCTTGGAGCGTGGGTGTGCTTCTGTAGCATTTTTGGTGCCACCTTGGGCAAATAAAACTTCAAGCTCTTCCACTGCACATATTCACAAGTGAAGAAAAATATTATATAGCCTCAAATACTTTTGATTGACGTCATCTCTTGAGTTTAAAATCGACTCAAACTGCTCAAAGAACTTTATTATATAAACAATCGTGACTGAAGCACAGACAATTTCTTGGGGATTAATAACCAGTGAGAGAAGCTGAAAGTATGATCTGCAGCCAAGGGCTGTTAAATCTGGTCAGTCATTAAATTCCGGGAAATGCCCTGTGCTTCAGTCAGTACTTGAGAAAAAGAAGAAAAGCAGGTTCTGCTTTATTCTGACATAAATTTTGGATTATTCTGCTGACTTTGAATTTACTTTGATTTATAAGACAGTAGAAATTGAGTTTCTTCATTGTAAGATTCAACTACTTAATTTATCATGCCATTTGTCTTAGCATGCAATGTACAGTACTGCTAGAAGAGTAAATTGTTGATGTCTATTTAGATTATTGGAGGAAATAATATGAAATAAAACCATTCTTAAAATTACCCATATAAAATACTAACATGTGAAAGAGTTGCCAGTCTTTCAAAAAGATTTTTTCCACTGTTCCTGGGAGAGAAGTGTAAGATAATAAAAAATTACTTACTGCTTGATCTAAGAAAGCCGTTGAACCATATGGAAAATGTATAACCAAACTTAAATGTTATGTTAAATTAGCTTTTAATTAATTGGCTTTTATGTGTGATCAGTCACCTGTAGTTTCATTTTTTAATGTACTGTTGTCATGCTTAAACTTCTATTTTCCGTTGAGTTGCATCTCTTCATCCAGCAGTGTTCTTTGTTATTCCATTGTGGCAGTAGGCCAGAAATTGTTGCTTGTCAAAGCAAGAATGACAAATCAAATTCAATTGAAGATCTAGCTGTTGTTTCAGAAATGGGTTTAAATATCTGTAGACTAGAAAAGTAGTCTATAACTATTTTTATGTCATATATTCCAACTCTTTCCCCCTTACCCCATCCACATTCTATCTAAAGGATGACTTGGTAGAGTTGAGAACAATATTACCTTAGATTTGGTTAGGATTTCAATGAAGTAATTTACAATACAGTAATACTGCAG
The DNA here is from genome assembly GCF_963924245.1 of Chroicocephalus ridibundus. Lineage (NCBI taxonomy): Eukaryota > Metazoa > Chordata > Aves > Charadriiformes > Laridae > Chroicocephalus > Chroicocephalus ridibundus. The sequence continues at coordinate 85,797,127 of NC_086285.1, read as the reverse complement.
AAATGGGCTTCATGTCTTTTTAATTCAGAAATATGCCTCTCCATGTTTAAGTGACAAGGTAAATTCTATATCTCGAGATAAAGGCTTTTGAAACTGTATCATTCCTGAATTGTATGGTAACACAGAGAAAAGATGTGAAAGTCCTGAGCCATTTCAGTTATTTTGCCGCAAGATTTGTAGAAGGCAAAAAGAGCTGAGACAGAAAATATGGAAATTGTGGTACTCAAGGAGATAGAGAATAATATGACCACTGTGATAGTATGCTAACTGAAAGGATTGAGGGAAGCAGGAATGGATTTTCTATGTGCAATGAGAAAAAAAAAAGGAAATGGAAGGAAGGAGACACTTCAAGTGTCAGGTTTCTTTAGTTAAGTTCAGACGGTGAATTGAAACAGCTAACACCTTTTTTTTTTTTTTAAATCAGGAATAAGCAAAATTCACAGAAAATATAAGCAATTAAATATAATGAGGGACTTCTAATTACAGTTATTAAGTAGTAGAACTAAAAAAGAAGACAAACGGACAAAATGAGAAAATACACATCGATAAATAAATCCAGCAGCTGAAATAGTCACAGCTTAGGCTGTTAAAATGTAACTGCTTTGTAGCTAGAAAAGTGGATCTCTTTTTTCTTTTTTCTTTTAAGGCACTTTATGGGAGATTATATATTATGATTGTGTACTAACTTAATAACCAATTCACATAAATATATTTTAGGACTGTAAATATTTTTGAGTTAACGTGTATATCAGCAGATCATGCTGAATTCAGTTTTAGCTCTTTTATCACCAACAGTCAATAAAAGATCTGATTCTAAAATCTTTGTACTGATGAATTGCTGTAGCAGAAAGGAGCAGGGATAAATTAATACAGACTAAAAGGAATGCTAGGTAGAAAGAATAAAGTGTCTTTCCTTTATACCCAAAATAATGGAGATAACAAATGACTTTTCTGGTTAGGTTTTAAATGCCAGTAACTGGAGAAAGAAAAGGAATGAAGGGTTTAAAAATGAGGGACAGTTTGAAACACAGGTATGAACACATACAGCTTGTCCATAAGACAGCTGCACCTCCCATGTCATGTGAGGGGTTTAGCCAGGGTGCTTTGCAATGTTGCACAGTTTATGATGTTGCCCTAACCTGCCGCTGTGCATCTTGGCTGTAGCAGGAAAATCAAATGTGCTAATGCCGCAGCTCATTCAAGAGTAAAACCGCAGAAACTGCTGAGGAATGAGTTTTAAGGTTCACATTTGCTTCTACCGCAACACATTTACCTCTGTTCTGGTTCACTGTGCACAGCACTAGCTGAAACTGACACAGAGCGTGGTGCAAGTGAAGGTATTGACTGCAAGCCGCGGCAGCTGAAGAGCCAGCATGATTTGACTCCATGGACACTGCTGTGGTAAATTTCCGATGGAGAGGAAGGGCAGACACCAAGGGTGGCAATGTTATAAATCAACAAATCTACACCTGCCGGAGCTTGTGAGTTTGGACTAAAGATAGTGTAAACCCTCTACATTTATACCTGGGTACTTAGATCATGATGAAAGAGGGAATTCAGCCGTCTTTAAAAACATCAGTTATAATTACTGTAGACCATTTCCTTTGCACGTATTGCCAAAAAAGTACTCTCCCCCCGATTATCTCGAAAACTTTCAGGTTCTCTGCTCTTGCCCCCATACCCCAGCCTGGGAAGAAAAAAAGCTCTAAGCACTATAGGTACCTCCTATAGGCACCTGTTCGTTTTGGTGGCAGCTCTATTGCAGTAGAGAGGAGCTTAGATTAGTCAACGTGTTACCTTTTTAAATATGTTGTGCAGACGTATCCTGGCAGTGGCCTTTATTAACGTGGTTATTATGCATTCTCCTTACCTTCTTTTGGGGGTCAATTTCTGCCTCCCAAAGCATGCAATGCATTCATAGCAGAAGATAAACAGTGGTACTTCCCAACAGCTTGCAAGACAAGTTCATAATACCTTTTCTGTTACGTGTTCACATTTTCTCCTTCAAGAGAACAATGTTTTATAAACATATTATTTCACTGATATTTAAATTTGTTTACCTTTGTGGTTGTAGCTGAGAAGACTGTTGTAGAAAGAATCACATTTACAGCTAGGTTCTGCACAAGCTTTCAGAACAAGTTACAGTTTTACAGAAATCAAATTCTCCAAAATAGTACTGAACTAAAATTTATTTGACTCTAATGTGTTCTTTTCCTACCTAGACAAAATGCAAGCTTTGGAGATAAGGCAATGCTATTAAAGAAAGTAATTATCAAGATTTTAAAAGAGGTTCCTATTAGTCTTTTTATTCATAGGTCACAAAGCCATATAGCAGAGGAAGTAATTCAACTTTATTCTGAATTCATTGCACAAATTTATGAAATGGCAAATATTGAGCAGAATGCCATAGATTAAGCTGATTTTGCTAGCCTTCTGTTGAGCTAATACAAAGACCAGTATCAGATAAAGAAAATGTCCTGCCGGTCCTCAAGTAGCTCAATTCTTCATCTTATCTTGTTGACATTTTGTGCTATTGCGATACCACCTGGAATCAAATATGAAAGTTTCCTCTGGTGTACAGTAAAAAGGTTCCTTTAAGTCTTGCAATGCCCATTTCTGAGTTAAAGTAGCAATATTAGGCAATCTGGTCCTGGAAAAGCAAAGTAACAGAAATAAAAACAGCTGTAGGATACAAAAAAGAAGAAATATCAGTTGCTACATGCAGAGACCAGCTCAGAATAGGTTACCGTATAACCTGCACTGTTAATTATCTGCTTGGGGCATCAATTGTGCAGAGCAAGAAATCATGTCTGTAGGAGCTGTGTTTGCATATGGCAGGAAAATGATAAATGTTTTTCAGAGGGATGGACTTCTCCAAATGATACCAAGTACTCTGAATGAAGCACATTTATCATGTGTCTATTTTCTTGATTTAGCAAGTGGAAAATATGGAATGCTATCTGGATGCTGACCCAGATAGTGCACTTATGGGCATGGTAGACCTGCTTAGCAATGGTTGGAAAGGAAGGAAAAACGGTATTTCAGACTCCAAATACTTCCCCTTTCTCTCCATCTCTCCTTGCAGTGGAAAATGTTTAGTTTGCATTCCAGAAAAAACACTCTGTAAATTGATATGTGTATTTATGTATAAGGGTATCATTTGACAGCCATTCTTTATAAAGAGTATTAAAAAAATTGAGTTAATGGGTACACCTTCTGACTGATTTTTTGATTGAGACCACAAGATGAGTCATGCTGGGGTAATGATGTGCTTGCAGTCTACTGGTGGTTCTGATTTTAAGGAATACTCTTCAGTGTATTTACTTCACTTTAATAGATACCTGCAGAATTAAAGTATGACATCTCTGGTGCTTCAAAAAGAAGCCTCAGGTGGCGGGGGGAGGGGTGACACAACACAGGATGGGGGGATGGAATGGTAGAGGTGGAGACAAAGGCAAAAACCACAGGTTTTTTTACATTTTTCCCCATCTTTCTTTTTTTCTGTAGTGGCTTCTTACTCTCTAACAGCCAGGTCACTGCTTTATTTCACTATAGAAATCCTTCACAGTATCTTTTTTCTCAGTAAAAGGTGAATTTGTCTGTGTTAAGGCAGCCGTTTAGCCACTATGAAAAGTACTGCCCATCTGCCTGATGAGTATTTTACTTCCATTTAAATTTTCACTGATACGGCACTCTCTTAAATACCTGAGGAAATTGAAAACCCATACCTTGACATAGCACTCTGTGGCTTCTCACAAGAAATTTGACTCCATGAGTGATTTTAAAATTATTCCTTTCAGACAGAATGGGAAGTATACTTTTCTTCTGGAATTTAAAAGTGTAGATAGGACTTTTAAAGACAGTGTGTCACAATCTGAGCAGATATTTAGTGGATGATGCATTAAAAGAGCTAATTTGTTATCAGAGGAATAACCCTGTAATTCTGAAAGAAATTCAGCTTCCTGTATTTCCTTTACATGGCGAGGGGTCTTTGAAATCAGGACTTTTGGCAACATCGGTCAAGCCTTGCCCCACCTGTGGCTGTGAGTTTCCTCCTTCTTTCTGAACTAACCCTATGCTGACTGGTGTTGCTTCTCTAATACAATCAGAAATTCTTAGTTTTGTATAAAGGTGACGTTCTGTTTTCTCTTAATAAGAAATGCATAGTAAAGTAAAACCAACCTAATGAGTCTAAACTCTGTTTTGATTTTTTCAAGAAGATGTGTTAGAGTATTTGTGGCCTCAAGGAATGAATTAAGCTGCTCTGTTTTCTGTATTCAAGTAATAACAATTTGACTTAATATAGTAAGCAAAGCAAATATTACTTCCCTTCCTCCTTTTCCTTATGATGGGAGATTGTGCATATCAACTGGGACCTTAGTTTAAATTATATGCTACCATCTGAGAAAGGTAATCCTGGAATAACACAGAGACCTTACCTGAAACTTTCACCTTTCTACCAAAAAGCCTGACAATACTACTTTTTCGTCACAGACAAGGAGAGGTTTCAAATCAGCTAATGCTGGGACCCTCAAAGTCTTCTAATACGTGCAGTTTAGGCTAGTGGAGTTTCTTTCCCGTGGTTTCTCAGGTGGCTTTGCATTTTTATATTTCCAAATGTCAGATCAACTAGGCTATGCTCACACTGCAAGCTCTAACTGTCAAACTAATGTCACGTCATAATTATGAGATGTTTGAGTTGATCCCATGTGACTGGATTTTCAAAACAGAACAGAGGTAAAGGGGTGCTGAAGTTCAGCAAGTCATTTTCGGATGGTCAGAAAAGAGCAACACGAATGATCACTGTTGGAATATAATCTAAATATAAAGTCTCTTCCTGTCATCAAGTATTCAGTGTGTGTGCTGCATACTCCAGAGCATAACACTTCATTCAAAGAATGCTATTTGCATAATTTATTCTGTTTTGCATGACTTCCTGTATGATTTATGCTCACATTTTAGAAAGATTTCTTATATATATGTTCAAATACTGTAGTTTTAAAGCAGTTTAGAATCTTTTTACTAGTGTATTAGCAAATGCTTCCTGTAGCAATCTAATACAGTTGCTGTATCTATACACAAAGACAATTTTTTCTGCATTACAGATTCATAAGAAGAATGCAGAATATGCCCAGGATTTGTACCTTAGTTCAGCCTACAAAGAGGAGCAGGATAAGCTGCTTCATACATATCTTAAGTGAATTGAAATCAATCTTTGGAGGTGCCTGCCTCTCTTTTCTGACTTAAAGACAGCGTTTTAGACATCTCAGGTCCTTAAAATCAAGATAGAAGAATTTGAGCCTGTACCATGGGCTTTGTAGTCATGATTTTATTGATGGAAATGAGGGATGATGGTGAATTTTGGATGTCACATTCCCTAGCAGCTGCCCAGACCTCTGGGTGCTTTTCTGTCACGTGAGCTGGTGTGAGCCTCACCTCCTTCACCTGTGCAGGAGGGCCCCTCCTGAAAACGGGCAAGTGAACTGGGTGCTGTACATTGGTAGTCTCCTAAATTGGCTCAGAAAGGTGTGGGATATCATCCTAATGTAGCTAAGGCAAGAAAACTACTGCTTGGAAATGTGCACTCATGTGAATCAAAGTTTTAGTTACTCATGAACCAATAAGGCTGCTTTAAGCTTTTATTTGCATGTCTCAAGAGTGCAGAGGGCAGAGAAGGCCACTGTCATTCTCATTTTACAAAGCCAGAGGTGCAGACAGCAGCAAGCTCTCCGAATTACCTGGCCAGATGCACAAAATTGGCAGAGCCAGGAGGACTCAAACTGCATCACTCTTGGGATGCTCCTTCCCTCAGACCCGGTGCCTCTGGTAACTGTGATCACCTGTGCCAAAGACAGCTGCATAGCCTGTCCTGCAGATCTGCTGACCTGCTACATGTGCCTCTGTGGGATCACAGAGCAGTAGAAAGGTCTGTGTCCTGGCCTGCACGCTTGGAGGAACCCAGGAAGAAGTTACATTTTCCTACAGCAGGGAGGAGCCACAGCATTGCCGCTGCCATGTGGCCAATGGCCCCCTGTCTCCTTGTGTTCATAAATCTCTTTATCTCTCTTCTTCCTCTCGTTGGAGCGAGAGGTGGGGGAGAGCATGGCCCAACCCATCCCAAAGTGCAACCCAGTCCCAAAATACCTTTGTTTCTAATATATATTTTAAAATGCCTCAAACTTTGAAAAGCCGCATCTTCAATGCAGACAAACTTCAGTAACAGCGCACCCAATGAAATACCAAACAAAGAGGGAAGGATTTGGTTTGTTTAACCAGAAAAATAGTTACCCACTTAGTCATCCCACCGGTGACAATTTTAGGACGGAGGGATTTTTTTCCTTGCTGTGTTACCTGATTTACTTGTCTGGATTTTGCCTGTCAGATTGCCGTGTTAGGAACTATGAACTACTTGACAACTCCACGTGATGAACTTAGAGTTCAATACAAGGCTGCTCAGTTCTTTCTTCCATACTTGTGAATACAAGGCAGGACTGCAGGGGAAAGGACCAGTGTCCTTTGAAGTATCTTCGCAGCAGGAGGCCGATACCGGTGACAGCTCCAACAGCTCCCTACTAATAACCTCAAGACCCTAACTGCCAGTCAGGAATATTTTGTGGACTTTTCCCCCTCACATTCATTTCATCTTTATTTTTATGATAAAGAATGAATGTCCTTCAATCCACAGGTTACATCTCAGAGGACAGCCAGGGTAATACAAAAAAAATAATCAAACAACACTGCCAGATTCCAATCTTCAAACCCCAATTTTTTTTACAATAGGAAGATATTTTATTTTTTAATAAATTACATATGTATTCAGTATAGTAGGGAAATAGGGTTTGTAATTTTATCTACTTGATGCATTGCAATAATTCTCTAATAAAGAATATATTCTAAAATATTCTGGTCTTTTTTTTTTCTTTACACTATTAGCAAAACATCTGTGTATTTCTGCTTATAGATATGTAGAAAACTAGGTCCTCTATCTTTAACAGGAGATTCTACTCATACAGAACTGTGCTGAATGGTTGTCCTACTCCTTAATGTGCAAAGAGCACTCGGTGAGGCTGAAAACAATAAAATGACTAGCAGAAATGATGGCAAAATATTGTATAGCTGGCAACAATCTTTCATTTTATGGAAAGTTCATATAATTTTTGCTCTCATGACAGCCATCTGAATTCGGAGCTGAACCAGAAATGTACAGAGCATAAAATTCAAGGATAGCAACCCAAACCAAAAAAGCAAAGCAAGAAGAAAAGTGACACAGAACAATCCAACAAGCTTTTTCCATCTTCATATGAATGGCTAAATATCAATGAAGTTGGAACTACCAAAGACTTAGCCTTAATAGAGATACTGTGCACTAAACAATCTTTTAGATACGCTTCTTTGATATTAACATCTGAGGCGTAATTGTTACGCCTTGCTAAATTATTCTAAAGGTTTTGGTTAAGGTCAAGACTCTCTGGGAATGGCTTTCAGATTCTGCAGCATTTCAGTGCAGCAAATGAACAATTCTGCAGCTAAACTGATGGAATTTTTTTAAAGTCATTTATATTTCAGACTGAATGGTTGCTGTGTAGATAACATTAACTTTTTAATGAAGTGAAATATAGCTATGGTATAAGGTTTTCTGAAGGCTCAGGAAAATTATATAGTTATGAATTTATCCTTTGCACTTTTTATTTTTCATCTTTCATTCATATTAGAATTTTTATTTTTTTTTTGTCTTTTCTGTCATCTTTCTTTGAAACCTTGGATTCTCATGTAATGCTACTTCTGGTAAAGGATGGATTTGAAGCAGTTTTTTGCTTATATATGTAACTGAAGGGTGCGTTGTTTTTCTTTACTTGTGATTAGGGAACTATAAACTGATGGAAAAGTTATTTTTTTCCAGTCATTTACTCATTATTCTTTGCCAGCCATAATGTCGCCTTAGCAGCACAGTAGTAACATGTATTGCAACCCTCCAAACCAAAGTTCCTACTGTCTTTCTAACAAGAGATTTCTTAACCTATTGCTTGGGAAAGACGTAAATCTGGCACGTCTTACCACACAGTATCACTTCTGGTGGCAGCTGTTTGGGTCACTATGCATTGTTTCCACCCTTTTTATGGAGGCCAGCTACCTAAATTAATTCAACCACAAAATAAAAATATGCTCGGTTCCGATGCTTAACTGTTATTTAGCACCATATAATACCAAAATAAGTGCTAGCTGTAATAGCAGCTTTTTAATAGACACTGATTAGACGCTCTGAAATGTGGGTCACATCTTACCTCCCATTATTAATCAGTTTTATTTAGCCTGCATTCTATTCTTAGCCGTCATGGTTTATCTTCATGGCCTTCCATGGAACAGAGATAAAAAGCAATAAAATAGCAATTTTGAAGGGAAAAATGTATATTTGTACAGTCTCTTTCCACTGCATTGCTTATCTATTATTCAATTTCAATGCCAAGGTAATGCAGATTATAATTAAATGATTTTTTTCTCAGTCACTGGTGGTGGATATTGACTTTGCTGAGCAAAAAACTTTTGCCATTTTGTTCTCATCTGTATCCAGGATTTCTGATAGCAACTAAGAATAAGATACATAGTGGGATAACTGTTAAAAAGACAAACAGTTAAAGCACGGTTTGTGTCCTGCAATGGTCATGATTCAGATTATGGCAAGACGTAATAAATACTAAAGATGAAAAGCTGCAGATCTGTCCTGCAAGTGCCTGTAGTTACTTATAAAATTAATATAGTTTTCCACAGGAAGAAGGGATCCGGTTAATGGATTGATGGTTTGAATATAGCTTGCTGAAGGTAAATGATCAGGAGTCCTTTAAAAATAGTATTTTCAGAATTCATTTGAGCAAGCTTCTCACTCATGAGAGGAGGAAACGAAAACATAAGAAGTTTGAGACATGAGTGATGCTTGCTTGGCCTGCCACCCCCCTCCACCTCTTCCAAGAACTGGCTTTTAAGAGAGCCTTAAAGTGCAGCAATCCTAGTGCAATAAAACTATTTCAAGGTAAAGAAATAGGAGAGAGGAAGCTAGCGATTGTGTCTACATTATAAAATATTTGGAGTCTAAAAAGATAGCAAGCTCTATGGGGAATAACAAGTATAGCAACTACCAAAACTGCACATTAGACAGAACTAGGGTCCCAAGGTGTAATGGGAATGAAAAGGCTGAAGTCTCGAAAATACTGCATTGCTTATTGTCAGGGTCAGGCCTAAGATAAGTATCTGGCAGTACTAAAGAAGGGAGAGATATATATATGTATGTATGTATATATACGTATATACACACACACGTATATATGACAGCTATTCCAGGACAAAGCTGGCTTCTGGATTACGTTACAGAAGGTGCCATGTACCATCACGTTGTGCATGACGAAGCTGGTTCTTGTTGATGTAGTGCTAGACTGTGATGTCCTTATTTTCATGACAACTAGAAATGGAACACTGTCATGCTGTACAAACCAGCAGAATTATATTACTGAGGCTGAGCAATGGTAAATAAACTTGTTCAAAAACTTTATTTGAAATTTCCTTCCAGTGACTATTTTAAGTAGGAGGACTTGTGTTAATAAGTGCCAACATGCTCTAATAGAAAACAGTTACGCTTCATAAAGACAGATTAGTGATGAAAATTATTAATTTGCTTCTAATGACTATTTCAAACAAAAACAGGTTGTATTGTAGATGTACTCCAGTTTCTGTCTTATTTTAAATTTTATCTTGCTGTGCTCTTTGATGGAGACTAAGCTGTTCCTGTTTTTTGCTGTTCTTTTATTTTTTTGGGTAGCAGACGACTGCCTCTCTTCATTGTTTTCTTTTCATGTTCTGATTTCATACAATAGGGATTTCTTTTTAAAGTTACAAATTACATTTTAATTTTAAATACTTTTTTTAGGCAGTTTTCTGTACTAGCAGATGTAATTGCTAGAGAAGAAAAATAATCGCTGTATTACGTTTTATTTTTTATAATCTCTCCTTCACAATATATTTTGGAGTCCCATGCAAAATTTTTGAAAACCGAAAGAAACACTACCTATAAAATTATACTGTTTCTCTTCTCTTCTTTTTGAACACCTCTGCAAAATACACATGATAATGTGGAAAAACTTATTTTATTTCTTTCATTTCATTTATTTTGTCTGAGTCGGTCAGTAACGGTGCAGTTGAAAGGAAGGCTCGTGTCTTCTCAGGCCTCAGCACCACGTGATTGTTCAGAGGTGAAAAGCACCCAGGTACCAGCAAGTCCGTTGGCTTGGGCCTGCACAACAAGCATACAGTCTTTCACAGTCATCTGAATTAGGGGCATCAGTTCCCCTTCTATTCATATTCTGTTGTTAAGATATGATCCTTTATGCCGAAATAAGAGACAAGAAACATGCTATTTGCTGTATTTGCTATCATGTGTCACGGGCAGCGTTTTGCCCTTTCTGAGCCAGGCTTTCCCCGCGGCGCCCGCCCGTGGCTGAGGGGCTCAGCTGTGCCCTGCGCTGGGGCCGTTGGAGCCGGCTGGAACCGGCTGTGTCCGGCACGGGGCAGCCCCGGCCCGGCAACACAGGGGCCGCCCCACAGCACCCGCCGCTGCTGATGTCACTTTGTCAGGTGAACCCAGTACAAAGACACGAGTGTGGCCTCTGGTTCCACTACTGGCAAAGTCACAGAATCACAGAATGGTAGGGTTGGAAGGGACCTCTGGAGATCATCTAGTCCAACCCCCCTACCAGAGCAGGGTCACCCAGAGCAGGTTGCACAGGAATGCGTCCAGGTGGGTTTTGAAGGTCTCCAGAGACGGAGATGCCACCACCTCTCTGGCCAGTCTGTTTCACCCTTAAAGTAAAGAAGTTCCTCCTCATGCTGAGATGGAACTTCCTATGTTCAAGTTTGTGCCCGTTACCTCTTGTCCTGTCCCTGGGCACCACTGAAAAGAGCCCGGCCCCGTCCTCCTGACACCCACCCTTTAAGTATTTATAAGCATTGTTAAGATCCCTGCTCAGTCGTCTTTTTTCCAGACTAAAACAACCCAAGTCCTTCAGCCTTTCCTCATAAGAGAGGTGTGCCAGTCCCCTAATCATCTTGGTAGCCCATTGCTGCACCCTCTCCAGCAGTTCCCTGTCCTTCTTGAACCAGGGAGCCCAGAACTGGACACAGTACTCCAGGTGTGGCCTCACCAAGGCAGAGTAGAGGGGGAGGATGACCTCCCTCGACCTGCTGGCCACGCTCTTCTTGATGCATCCCAGGATGCCATTGGCCTTCTTGGCCACAAGGGCACATTGCTGGCTCATGGTCATCCTGTTGTCCACCAGGACTCCGAGGTCTCTTTCCACAGAGCTACTCTCCAGCAGGTCAGCCCCCAACCTGTACTAGTGCATGGGGTTATTCCTCCCCAGGTGCAGCACCCAACACTTGCCCTTGGTGAATTTCAGAAGGTTCCTCTCTGCCCAACTCTGTGGTCTGTCCAGGTCCTCCCAGTCCTACCACTTCCAGGCAGGTAAATCTCTAATGATTTGCCAGGTAAGCTCAAGGTGCATAAGATAATAGAAAATGGGTTGAAATCTTTTTGCCCTGTTGCAGAGGGTGTCAATAACTGATGTAGCATCTGGAACAACCCTCTGCTCAATGAACAGCATCTGTATTTGCCCACATGGTTGCTCTGAATTCTCCACAGTAATGTGTCTTACTTAGTGTTTAGTATTAATTTTGTATAGCCACCGCTTTTCACAGCTGTTTCACTGGAACATCGTGTGAGTCTCCATCTTTGAAGCTGGCTGTTGAGATAACTGAAATCCAGGGATTTTAACTCATTCATCTACTTGAATTATTTATTTATTTTTTAGAAAATGTCTGCTAATGAGCATGTTCTTTCTGTAAGTGCTGACATTCCTCACTGGTACCTTCCCATTAGTACTTTATGCTTTCTTCCCAGGAGTCACCAGCTTTTTCTCATTTACTTCCTGGAAAGAGTCAAAATGGTTTTTAATCACCTCTGAGATGGTTTCCAAAGCCAGCTCTCTCTGTGGACCTGTAGGGAAAGATATCAGGCAAAGCTGTCACATCCCTGGAGTTTCTTCTTGTGGAAATGGTCATTAACAGTGGCAGCACAGGGAAAAGCTGACACCATCATTATTTTTCTCTAACATATCAAGGACAAACAAGATTATCAAATAAGTAAATATAATGCAAAACAAAAGAAAACTGAATGACATGGTATTTGTCTCTCCCAAACATGCCTCACTGCGTCGTTTTTTTATTAGTATTGTGATGTTACAAACCAGGGCACCAGTACACTCTGTAACACGGCAAGGTCCCTGCTCCCAGCCACATTCACAAACCTGCACAGTTCCCTAAGCCTGCAAGTAGTCAGTCCTGCAGAAGTCATAAACCAAACAAATGGAAATGATGATTCTTCAGGTGTTTTTATTTTTTTTTTACTTAATATTTGAAGAGCATGTCAATGTGTCATTACATTTAAACAAAACTCAAGGTCTGTCTGACTCTTACTAACACTTAAACACGTTCCTAAATGATGTTCTGAAATCAAGACAGTCTGGAGACAGTGGATTGAATGTAAAACTGATGAAAGCAAATGCAGTTTTTACTGAATTTCTCAGGAACAAGTTAATGCCTCACTTAAGCAGCACTAAAAATGACATGTGAAGTCTAAGAAGGCCTAAAATGGAAACCAGAGTGATTTTTACAGAAGGTATGCAAAACAAATACATTGCTTTGGCCTTATCTTTACAATCATACCGCAAAAAGAAACCTCTTTTTTTCACAATGCTGAGATAATTTATATTATAAGGGGCTAGAAAGAAGTCATTATTCAGCTATAGTTCTAACCAAAAATGGATCAAAATCAATTCTCTTTTTCAGCATATGTTTCTGAAATTTTCATGGCAAACAAACCCGTCAGTCAAAGTCACTAACTAAGCAAATAAACTATAAATGCTAAAGTAGCTTTGAGAAACAGTAGCCTCGGCTGCATATGCAAAGAGAATATTTTCTTGATTTCAATTTATTCAGTTAATTAAAATAGATTACTAGGTCATTGACAGTTGAAAAGAAGAAGGAAAGCCTTTTTTTTTTTTTTCCTTCTTATTTTCAGTCTCTATCTAGACATGAGGTAAAATCTACCAGTCTGAAAATGTTATAGGTACCTCTGACTGGAAACAATCAATTTAATCCACTCACCAAAACAACTACTCTTCTTAATGTCAGTTTAAATAAAATTCAAAATACATTAAGATAAATGTAAGTTTACTATTTATTGGCAACATTTGAAGTCTTTTTTTCTTTTGTATTTATTAATATCATCAGTGAGCCCTTAGACTATCAAACAGAGTAGAAGTTTCTGCCTGATAATTCGTATTTTACAGTCTTTTTCAACTGTGTTTCCTGTAGTTTCATCTACAAATGAAAATGACTTAACGCTTTCACTGCCTTCTTATGAGGTTCTTGCTGCTCATTTCCACTCCCATCCTATAAAGGACATTGTGCTGTCTGGGCAATAAGCAAAGCTGTGGGATGATTTGGATTAAAGTAGACTTTTAAATATATGTATGTTTATAAAGCTACACAATCACAGAGTGATTATACGTATAAATGTCTGTATTTCTGGATTAATCTAGATGAACATAAATTCACTGTTTTACCATAGAACTATAGTTAAAGACTCCAGATAAATGGCTGACACTACGTGAAGGTAGGAGGAAGACTGAATTACCTCTTTTTGTGCCAACACCATCTTTCCTGACACAAAAAGCATGTTAAATTGCAACCTTAAACTGCCTCTTCACTGCAAAGAGATGTGTACCGTTCTGTCAAGGTAAAAATAGAGATTAGAGATCACAAATCTACTATATAGAAAGGTATATGTAGTTTTTGATTCTGTGTAACTAGTCAACACTGGTAAGATGCACTCTGATTTGAAGTGTACCTAGAGTTGCTAGTATGAGCAACAAATAGTGCCTCCTTTCCACTAAAATTCTTATTTAGAAGAACATAAACTCAATAATTGATTTATCTTAATGAGATAATTCAGCTGATTTTACTTAAATAAGAGTATCTGGTTTTTTTCTGTTGACTCCTGAGGGTGTGGAAAGGTGACCTAGAATTTTCTAGTTTTAGGTTTTTTTAAAAAACAAGAAAAAAATCCCACTTCATTGTCTTCCAGACAATATTATGAAATTGTCAAAGTATCCTCTGTTAAGATAAACTTCTTAGTTTTCGATGTTAAGCTTAATGTGAGGTAAAAAAAAAAAAAAAAAAAACACCAACCCCCCACACCCCCAACACTAAATAAAAAGAAAAAGAGAGAGAAAACCTGAACTGGAAATGCAATATGAAAACACTGGTCTCAGCTGAATTTTGGGAAGTAAAGTAGGAGAGTTTTCAGTTGATTAAAATTTTCAAGGTATTACTTTTTGTTATCAAATGGAATAAGAATGTTTCTGAATAGTTCACGTTCTCGTAGTATGGGAAGAAGCTATTTATGATTCTTTGCATATTTATAAGAAAGAATGTAATCATATTACTTAAGAAACATTTATCAGACACTCAGCTAAAATACTTAGATACTGTCCCTTACAGAAGTAGTTCGAAAGCAGAATACTTGACTTTTATTGCCTCCATAGAAAACAGAATTAACAATAACATTTTGCCCTGCATATTTCAAAGCAACGGATATCTATGAGGTAGATAATGAAGTGTGCCCCCCTGTTTCACGTACTAGTGAGTACATAAACAGGGATCTCAGCAGCCAATGACATTATTTTAGGGCATGGTTCTGCAAGTATTTTTTTATTTTTAGCAGCAAAGCAGACTTGTTTAGTTACCACCTACTCTGCTTGTTCCCATATCCACCACCACATGGCTCTTTCGGAGCAGACATCACCATGAGGTTTCCTTTTGAATGAACTGTGAACTGTCTGAATTTAAAAGAATACTTCAAGAATCTTAGAAATTATTCCAATATCATAGAATCATAGAATGTATTGGGTTGGAAGGGACCTTCAAAGGTCATCTAGTCCAACCCTCCTGCAGTAAACAGGGACGTCTTTAACTAGATCAGGTTGCTCAGAGCCTCATCCAGCCTGGCCTTGAATGTCTCCAGGGATGGGGCCTCCACCACCTCTCTGGGCAACCTGTGCCAGTGTCTCACCACCCTCATAGTAAAGAACTTCTTCCTAACGTCTAATCTAAACCTACCCTGCTCTAGTTTAAAACCATTGCCCCTCGTCCTATCGCTACATGCCCTTGCAAACAGCCCCTCCCCAGCTTTCTTGTAGGCCCCCTTCAGGTACTGGAAGGTCACTATAAGGTCTCCCCGGACCCTTCTCTTCTCCAGGCTGAACAACCCCAACTCTCTCAGTCTCTCCTCACAGGAGAGGTGCTCCAGCCCTCTGATCATCTTTGTGGCCCTCTTCTGGACCTGCTCCAACAGGTCAATGTCCTTCTTGTGCTGAGAGCTCCAGAGCTTGACACAGTACTCCAGGTGGGGTCTCACAAGAGCAGAGTAGTTAGATGCTTTCTAAGTTCACTAAATCTTTTTTTAAGTTCCTTTATCATGTTAAAAGTACAGTTGGAAAACAAAATCCTGTATGTACACAGATACACTGACCTCCATGTTTCTTAACAGATTCTTATTGAGCTGAGTCCTGATCTGCTCAAAGCAATTCAGAAAGGATGCGTCTAGGGCCTGTCAAATGTTTGTTCAACTCTAAAAGAATAATTGTTGGTAACTGTGTGTTACACAGTTACATCACTACAGTTATGTGCTCTGGCACTGTCTCTGATCTCTGCGGTTACAGCTGGCTGTTTGTTTGATGGTCACTTCACAGCCCTGATTTGCTGTTTCTGTGGGTATGGGATTGTGGCCATTTGTGATTTGTTTTATTCACTGTGGTAAAGCTAAAAAATGGATGCCTTGAAGTGTTATGAAATTATTATGTTTCTCTTCCAGCATTTATAAATGAGGGATTTAATATTTCAGTCAGCTGTAACCCTTATGAACACTGTATTTGAAGCAGACCTATGAGATTAGGTTGTGGAGATCAAGAAGAAAAATTTCATGGAAGGAATTACATCACAGACAGTAGCTGAGCAGCTAAAGCTTCTATATAATGCACATTACACTAACAGTTCAAAGCACTTAGATTAATTTTGTCTCACATTGAATTCCAATTATAAATGGTACTTCAGAATATTTTAAAAAGCTTTTTAAAAATCACTGGTTTTGCACACCTCCAAATTTATGGACATGAAATTACTGAAGCTATTCATTAAAAAACCATACTAAGGAAAAAAAAAGAAAGCTTCTTATGACTGCTGATTCCTCAAAGCACTGAGGTATGCAGTTAACTTCAATTGAAAAGGATGGAAATTTAGTACTTATCTAAGAAGTGAAGGGTCTCAAGACAAAGACGTGAATTGAGTGCCAGTGAAGGCACACACCTACTGCTGATGGAATAAGTCAAAGTGCTTTGCTCAGCTGGCATCTAACAGAGTGAAGCCCCTTGTGAGGAGGGCAGGATGATTAATTCTAAATCTATAGCAGTGTTTTCAAAGTTAGGGACGTCAGACAGAAACTTAATTTTGCATAAGTTGTTTCACTGGAAATGAAACAACCTTCCCCACTTCAGAATCAAAGAATTTTCTTCTCCTCACCCATTTATTTTACTATATCTTACTATGGGGATTTTTTGAGACATCTAGTAAGACCATATGGAAATGGATAGGATTTGAGGATGCACATACTGTTTCTGTGTGTATTGTACCCTATGTCAGCAATTTCACCAGTTTGGGAAGATGAACTTTCCTTTCCCACCTTACCATAATTGGAAGTTGTAAAATAAGCCAAGACATTCAGTCCTCAAAGAACTTTTCCATTAAATTATTTAAGGGCAACTTTACAGTTTATCTTCATTCTTCTCTTCCCCCCTCCCCTCTCTCCTGTATTTAATCTGGGGGGAAGGGGGGAAAAACCCCACAGTCTTTGCTCCATATGGTGAGAAACAGGTAGTTACTTGGATCGCTTTAGTAGTGTTTTTTATATTGGGTAGACTGCTATAAGCGGCAAGGACAAAAGAATTGACTGCAATAATAACTTTGGAGATCTACCTATAGAGCTAGTGATGTCCTCAGTCCTTTTTTTCTTTCTTTTTTTTTTTTTTCAATCAAGGAACAACCACTAGTGTTTTGTGACAGTGCAGGCTTTTTAGAACTTATTTCAAGTATTATTTTTTTTAGATGACATTAAGTTAGAGTATTATAGATCAGTTGTTGTTGTACTTAGCCCTAACTGCCCACAATAGCAAATATAGCCTGTGCATTGTGCTCTGAAAAAGTGTTGGGTGGGAAATTTTCACACAACTTTCCTCCTCTTCAGTAATGCTAATTCACTGAAACTAATTGTTGTTATGAATGATTAAGTTTTGACAATTTGACAAATTTTGACATTTTCTCAAAAGTCTTGAAATTTTTCATTATTAAATTAAGTTTTTAAACGGAACAAAATCCATTCTTTCAATTCAAAATTCTTAGGCTTAGATAGCTGAGCCTATTGTGGTAAAGAATAATCATATCAAATATAGGAAGTAACTGTAGTCATAATAAAAATTCTGTCTTTTCAAGGCAGTTCAAAATGCTGTTGCTGATACAGGTCTAACAGTCAGATGCAGCACTGATTTTCCATCATCACCTTCTGTGTTTATCCATATTCAGAGTGTCAGTGCCCTTAATGCACATGTGCAGAAAGAGTAAATCCTATTGAATTTTCTAGTTGGATGTGACAGTTTGAGATGCTTTTCTTGTTACACCGCAGGAACTGCTAATAATATTTTGTGGGCTGTTAATCTTTGATATATAAGCAACAAACAATTTTCATCTATGCTTCATATATCAACTTGGAAAAAAAGGGATAGGAAATTAAAGTTCAAGCTCAACAGAACCATAAGAGTTATGAATTAGTTTTGTTACATCTGTGTTATATCACTACATCAGTTTTGTATTGGATTTTCTTCTAAATGGAGACTCTGAAATTGAGTTGTACTTTATTGTGATGTATGTAAGTGTGAAGATCCAAGGGAAATTGAAACTTGTAAGTTAAATTCTGAATTAGTAGTTGAGGAGAAAACTAGCGATCTCACAAATAGAGCTTGAATAACCTAGTGTCAGCATTGTAAATGAAAAATGTGAATTTTAAATTTGTTCCCCTTCCTCTAGGGAAAAACACAACAAAGACACAGGCGACCACTCACAAAGCTTAGTCGGTCTTTTTATTGTTAACTTAATATATAAACATAAGTGTGTGTACGCATTACCCTAGTTTAGCTGACAGCTCCAGTTTTGTAGTGTTTACTTTCAAACACAGCACTTTACTAAATCTAAAAAAATATATTTCTTGCTCTAATGTACTCTGCAGATTGTACGAAAATGACACCTGGTGAAGAACTGTTTTTGAAGATAATCACTTCAAATTTCAAGCTAAGGTAGTCATTTAAGATCACAATTGTATGTCACAATATTTCAGTGTAAAAGAGTCAGTCGATAGATTCTCAGCAATCAGTAAAGCAAAGATTAAAGCCTTTTGCCATGTAAATCAAAATTCTTTTCAGCTTTACAGTTCTTCAGGCTTCTTACGCACAATTCTCTCTATATTTTTAAATTTCTACACATAGAATTCTATTTTTGGTATATGTATATATATAATTCTAACTTGTCATTCTTCAGGCAAGTTGAATAGGAGTCAACAGTGTGCCCTGGCAGCCAAAAGGGCCAACGGTGTCTTCGGGAGGCTGTGACTCCGTGGAGAGCCCATGCTGGAGCGGGCTCCTGGCAGGACCCCCTGACCCCATGGAGAGA